>NC_051319.1:96691637-97359429 GCF_015220235.1 Choloepus didactylus
ATCATTTTTGGTTGGTTTTCTTTCCTCTATTAGATATGAGGTTAGGGAAAACAATCATTCATGTGTATAATAGTATAGATTTATTATTTTTTAAATTATCTAACAACGTAAGATAAAAGGCAGATCCACATATATAAAATTATCAGTTAGCTGAAGCTGCAATACCAAAACATGTGAGAATGAAAAGGAGAGAGTAGTGTGCTGGAATGCCAGGGATAATTGTTAAGAGTAAGTTTCTAGAGTGCTTCATTATTCTCCTAGGGTTTGGAGTGTGCTGGTACTCGTCCTCTGATTGTATGCTCCTAGAAGCAATGTCCAGGTCACTTTCCATGAATCTCATCCCTACAAAACTTGGTCAGAAATGATTGTTTGCTAGAAGCCCAGTTGCTGCAGTGGCTGCTGGGCAGACGGGGCATTTTGGCAAGGTTATATGAACAAAAGCTCTGTAAGTTTGTAAACTGATAAAAGACCTGATACTTATTACTGTTATTAGCTCCCTGGGTGATCCTGAGCAAGCCTCTTTACTCTTATGGGTCTCAGATTGACCATCTGTAAAGTGGTGTTGGGGATCAGACTTGATCAGTTTTTATTATTGAGGTACTATACATGACCCACAAATGGAACATAGCATGCTTTTTCTTTTTACTTTTTAAATACAGTTTTTATATTTTAAACAAAGTTTAAAGGTTCAAATAATTCCATCAAATTTTTATGAAAAGCATACTCTGTTCCTAATAATTTTTTTTAGAATTTTTTGTCATTTATCTCTAAATCATGTGCATCATAGGGCTCATTTGTGATTTGCCAGTTTAGACATATCTTTTGATATTCCACTATGAGAGATTTTAATTATCTTTACCAAAAAGCTTCCTCATCAGTGCACACATGCACACTATGATGGTTAGGTTCATGTGTCAACTTGGCCAGGTGATGGTACCCAGTTGTCTGGTCAAGCAAGCACTGGCCTAACCGTTACTGCAAGGACATTTGAGACTGGTTAATAAACCAGAAAGCTGGTTTATTAAATCATCAGTCAATTGATTGCATCTATGGCTGATTGTATCAATGAAGGGAGTATCTTCTGCAGTGAGAGAATTCAATCAGCTGGATTTAATCCAATCAGTTGAAAACTTTTAAGGGAGAAGAAAGAGAACTTTCACTTCTTCTTCAGCCAGCCAGCTTCTCCTGGGGAATTCATTGAAGATCCTCACTGGACTGCCAGCTTGCAGCCTACCCTATGGAATTTCTCTTCAGCCAGCCATCCTCTCCTGGGGAGTCCATCAAAGACCTTCACTGGAGTTGCTAGCTCACTGCCTGCCCTAAGCAATTTGGACTCGTGCATCCTGCTCTACAGAATTTGGACTCATGCGTCTCCATGGTTGCAAGAGGCACTTATATAAATCTCAGATTTACAGATATTTCCTGTTGGTTCTGTTTCCCTAGAGAATCCTGACTAATACACACACTTTCCATTCTTCTATCCCTCATAGTTACTTGCATCAATATGAGCCATGTAGAATGCCATGACACTTTTCCTTTCCTCTCTAGCTTTCTGGTTTTGATTAATGATTGTCTCTTTTTTATTTGTTTAGTTTTAAAAAAAAATTTAATTCTCCCAAATTTGTCCCCAAGTGCCATACCAACCCCAACCCCGACCATTTGTCTCAATCTCCTTTCATTACATTCAGACATATTATGTATTCTATTAATTACACATTCTTGGAGACACCACTCTAAGAGAATTCTGACCTGTGTTAATATGGATAGTGGCTTTCTGAGTCTGCTAAACTCCCTTTATCGTCATCATAATGAGTTTCTTCTCTCCTGGATTGAATCCCGTGTCTTCCTCTTTCTTGGATTACTTCTATATCTTGGTGGGTTACTGCTATATTTTGGTGGAGCACTTCTTTCAGTAGTTGTCTTAGAAAAGATGCTTAGGAAGAAACTTATTAAACAATTTGCCTGTTTAAAAATATGTCTAGTTTATCTTTACATGCAAATGACATTTTTGTTGGGTATAGCATTCTAGATTGGAAATTATTTTCCCTTTTAGTGTTGCTATTGAGAAGTCTGAAGCCTATATGCTTATTGCCCTAATGTGTAACCTGTTTTATTTTCTTCTGTGGAAACTTTTAGGTCTTTCCTTTATTTCAATTTTCTGAAATTTTCAGTGATGGGACTTGGCTTAGCTCTATTTTCATCCTTTATGCTGTTGCTTTTTAATCGCTCCTTCAATATGGAAATTCAGTTATTGGAAATTCTTTTCAATTGTTTCTTTGATGATTTTCTTTTTACTATTTCCTCTTTTCTCTCTATTATATAGAACCTCTGTTTTGTCTTCTGATAGGGAAGAAAATGTAACAAATATGGAGAATCTATTTCTCATTCCTTTATGTTTTATTTTTCTTTTTTGGGATATGTCTTCAATCTCATCTTTCAGTCTTTTTATTGAGCTTTTACTTTCTCCTATCACGTTTTAAATTTTTAAGAGTTGTTTCATGTTTTTGAATTATTCCTTTTTAAAGTGGCATCCTCTTCTTATTTTATGGATACAATATCTCCTGTCCTCTCTCTGGGGATATTAATGGCAGATTCTTTTGATGTTTTCATCTTCCTGCATAGTGTGTTTCACCATGTTGCATTTTCCCCTATTTATTTGCTGTCTTGTTTGCCGTGCCACTCATGTTAGAGGCTTTCCTCAGATACCTAGCTGTCTTTGGCTTTCTGCTCAAATTTAAGAATGGGCACCAAAAAAATAATTGAAGGGGTGTGTGTGTGTGGGTGTGTGCATGCACTCTGCATGTGTGTGGTTTGCAATCTGAGGGGATCAGGTTGAGCTATTTTATGGGAGAAACCCTGATGTTAGTTTTTTAAAGTCTTTTAATCTTAAACTGATGATATTCCTCATTGTTTTGATAGTGTAATTGGAGAAAAAACTGGGGGGTCTCAACATTCAAGACGTAACTATTAGTACTCTTGTTTTGAGTATAATACTCTCCTCTAAACTCTTCTCTACCTACCTTTGAAGAGGTCTCATTTTTTTTCTTTCTTTGGAATAAACATCATTTTTTTTTCAGAGTCAGTTTGGGACAGTTTCCTAACTACGTAAATTGGGGAGGGACATCTGGGAACCTGTTTTTTTTTTTTAAGCTTTTCTTACGGAAATTTTCACACATACACAAAAATAGAGAAAAGACTATAATGAGCTTCCATCTTCCTCTTCATCCAGCTTCAACACTTACCAACATTTTGCCAGTTTCTACTACTTCATAATTGGACTTGTAACCCATCCTATTTCAGCTCCAACTTTGCCAGTTTTCAGAGGTTCTGGTGCCATTAACCCTTGAGACTTATTTCTACAGAAACAGTTAAATATTTTTCATATACCACTTAATCCTCAGAATTATTCTAGGATGTGGACACTATTATAGCCCCCAATTTATAGATGAGAAAAATGAGTTATTGTTATTCATCAAGTTGCCCAAATTTACAGAAATAGAACTCAAGATATCTGCTTCCAGAACCCTACAGTTAAACCTGGTTCTCCAGATCTAGCTGTAGAATAAACAAGCACACAAAGTCATGATTGAACTAGTCAGGCAGGCTCAGGGCACTAAGGAGGTTAAAAAGCCCACTTTACCAAAAGCATTTCTTCCCTATCCTGCAGCACCAGATATTTTCAGTTTGTGATAAAGAGTTGAAAGCCATTGTTCTTCATAACTGTAGATATTCATCTGCTGTGGGCCGTCTGGACACCTAGAGAAGAGCTCTTCAGAATCATAAACTGTGGTCTCACAGAATCATCTCAAATGCAGGGCCTGAGTTTACTTATTGCTGGATTCTCTCTTCTCCACAGTCTACAGGATACCTGGCATTGCTTAGGTTCTCAGTGTATGGGGAGTGGTTGAAATCAAACAATCAAGCAATTGGTCTATTCAGATGATCAATCCTTCAATCACTAAATGTTGAGTTAGAAGGCATTTTAGCCCACCCCATACCTGAAGAACGTATTTTAAAAATTATGAAGTCATAGTTTGTCTCTATCCTTCCATTCCCTTTTAGTACCTCTTCTTCTCAGTCCTTGTATCAGCCTCAAATGTCTAGTGCTCAAATGCTATCAATCTGTGTGCCCATCCATGACTTCAAGACACCCCGCTTGGAATGTCTTCTCTCCATATTAATGAATGCATATTTGTTTATTTAAAAATATCTATAGAGTGCCTATTAGATGCTAGGGGTTTTTAGTTTTTTGGCTTTTATAAAGGGGATTTATTTGGGTACAGATTTAGAGTTCTAAGCCATAAGAATGTCCAAACTAAGGGTAGATGCTAGGAGTTTAGTGATAAGAAAAAAGAGCTGTGCTTCATAGAGATTGTCAAATCCTTAATCTCCTACTTTGTGCTTTGTCTTGGGCTAGGCTTTGCAAGGATACAAAGAGGTTCCATGACAATATCCTTTGCCTTCCAGGAGATTATAGTTTGGTTGGGAAAGCAGAAAAAGCAAGGAATTTGAGCACAGTTAGAAGCTATGGGAGACTGCATAATGCAGTAGGCACTCTGAAAATGGATATAGCCATGTGGGTTAGAGTTGGGCATGTAACCTATGAAGAGGATGAGAACTGCAGGATATCTGGTTAGTCACAGGGGAAAAGTGAAGGCATTTCTGGTGAGGTAATGTCCTAACCAAATGCTTGGGGTTTGGAATGAGCCTTGTGTATACACAACCACTGAGAATAAGAAATCAAAGAATTGATGGTTTGGAATGGACCTTAAAGACATAAAGAGATTTGTTCCTTTATAACTGTCTAACTCTTCCACTAGAATATCGGCACCTTGATTATTTTGGTCACTGCTCATTGCTAGACCCATTACAGTCTAAGGAGAATGGGGTTACCATGACTAGCTTAGGTCAACACAGTTCATCCTTTTGACCTGGAGAGGTGGCTATGTTACCACCTGAACACACATTTGAGGTTCTGGGGCTTATTGGGAGGGGAGACATGCATGTTGAAGAGTGATAGCAATGCCTTGAACAGTTCCTGGCACATAGAAGTTGTACAGTACTTTTTTTTTTTTTTTTTCTTTTTTTTCTTTTTGGCGAGGGAGAGAAAAAGAATGACCTGGATAGAGTCAGGTTTTGGTTTCAGGTGTCATTGATTCCAAAACCTAGATCTTAATGATTGTACTTTATTTCCATTCACTTTTGCCTTCTTTTTTATAGTACTGATAGGAGAATAACATAAGAAGGCTTTTAAAAGAACAATACACTACACACATGGAAAGACTGCTATCTGTGAGTCCACATTCAGTGTTACAAAGAAAATTTGCTTTGTCCACTTGGAAGATGGATAAAATAGCATCTAATTCTATGCCACCTGGTGTTGTGTAGGCATTTAGGAGTGCTGTTGGTTTGGGTTTGATGAGAGTCTTATGATGTTTTCTTAAACGATTGCTCCATCAAGCCAAAATAATTTCATTTTGAGAATACTTTCTTTTAGAGTCCATGTGTTTTAAATAAGTGGTTCATCAAATTAGGATCTTACAGGTAGCATTGTTTTTGTTGGATGAGACGTGAGGATATTGTTCAACAGGATGGCTGGTGGTGAAGGTAGGGCACAGTTAGGCAGCCTAATGCAGACAGAAGAGTGAAGTGGAATCTGCTCAAGGTAGGGACTGTGTGTGATAGCTAACCACATGCCATAGGACTAAACACAACATGCAGCGCTCATAGGAGGTTACAATGGCTTTTCCACCAAATTTGTTGGGATCGCTTGCAATAACAATCTTTTTGCTATATATGAAAGAAAAAAATTTATAATCTTGAGTCATAGAATATGTTCCAGGAAATTTCTTAGATTTAAGCCAGCCCAGGACCCTAATTTTACAAGCAGTGAAACCAGGGTCCAGAGAGGGGGAAGGGACTTGACAATGTCATAAAGAAAATTAGTGTCCAAGCCAGGACTAGGAACCAGTTCTGCTCACTCTCAGCTACAGTGCTTTTCCTTACATATCACAGAGGCTGCCAATGGCAGAATGGGTAGTAATAATATTCCTCCTTATGACTTTTCAAGGCATTTTCAGAGGCTTATCTGTATTTTAATGGTAAAGAAACTGATAAGTAGGGTGTTAAAGGAACTGAAACCAGTTCTTCTAATTCTGAGCTTTTGCTTTTTTTACATTAGTCTGGACAGTGGAATTTTAATAACAGTAACAACAATTATTATGATTGCTACTCTCAGTTATAGAAGGCTTTTGGCTACAATGAACAGAAAACCCAATAAAAGTGGTTTAAGTAGTAAGGGGTTTATTTTCTCATCTAACAAGAGCAAGCAGTCTTAGAATAGAGCTGCTCCAGGGATGAAGAATTTGGTGGCTCAATGAAATCAACACAGACCTAGAACCCTTCCATTCCTTTGCTCTGCCATACCCAGGCTGTCAGCACAGTTGCCTTTCATGATTACAGAATGACTTAAATTACCATAGTGACCTTAATAACCTGGAGGCTCACAGGTGCCTCTTTTCTCTTAGCAAGGAAAACTTTCTAAGAAATTGCTCAGAAAAATTCCTCTCAAAGGACAGGATTGGGTCACATGCCCATTCACTGACTAGCAGAAAAGTCTACCATGTTGATTTAGACCAATCACGATTCATTCCCTGGTACAATGGGGCAAGGGTCCTCCGCTGTTGGGAAACAGATGCAGAGACATAAAGTAATATACCCCAATTCACATGGCTAGAAAGTGACAGAGAAAAGAATGGAACCCAGATCTGCCTGACTGCAAAACCAGTGATCTCAACTACTACACAAAACTTCCCTCCCATTCTTATTTTCCATTCTCTCTCTCCCCACCCCAATCCTTTCCCCTCCACAGTACTGCTTGCCAAATTCCCAGCCTGCATGCGTAAGTTACTTAGGTGATTGCAGGATCCTCTCCTTGCCAGGTCAGTGCCAGCAATCAATCCCCATCTCCTGGGCGTGAAAACTAGCCGATTAGAGCTGTAAGTAGGTGTTGAACAACACGGAGACAGCCAGAGCATTTGTCAGCAATTTTTCCCCTGGCGGCTGGGCATGACAAAATATGCTGAGAGAGGCACCCTGTTCGGCTGCTGCTGGGAGGGGGGAATCTCAGAGGAGATGATTGGAGATGACAGGAAGTCAGAGGTGAAAGGACCCTTAGACATGGTCTAGTCCGGCTGCATCATTGTACTGATGGGAAACCGGGAACCCAGGCAACAGAAGAAACTGCATAAGGTCACAAAGGAAATCATTGCATTCAGAACTAGAGCTTGGATTTACCTGGTATTTCCAAGGCACTTTACAACCTAATCCTCTATACCATTACCTTGTAATTTCCACCCGTAAAGTCTGTTTCTAATTGAAATGACACATGAAAAATAACAAAGGCATTTTGGGTTCTATTGCCCTGTCCCAGCTAGATGTCTCTTGGCCATCTCCTGAAGAAGTGGTCATTAACATACATTTGCTTCGGTTAATTGTGCCAGATAAAGCCCTGCCAGGCTTTTAGTTACAGACAGGGCAGCCACCTGTAGCAAATCACCTCTCCTCTCCAACTTTCTTTTTCCTTTCTAGCCAAGTTAGGCTTTCTGGATTGATCATTCAGAACAAGTCCTGGTGGGCTGGAAAAATCTAAAGGAATGTGAACCTTGGACTTCAAGGTCTAAAAGGGAATTTTCTCTGCTTGAAGAGATAAAATTAATCAGTGAGTCAGAGTGCAAGGATTCCTTGTGACGTTATGGGATAGCTTGAGATCCCCCCATTTCTAAGAAGAAATGTGTGTGTATATATATATGGGTTTGGGAAAGTCATGAGAATTTAAGCAGCATTTATTGACTGTCCAAAAGAATGATGATACGGCAGCTGCTGTTTGCTGAGCTGATATGCCAAACACCATGTCAGGTCTTTTACATGCAGTTTTTTCTTTTTTTCTCATTTGTGAGGACAATACTGATACTTTTTGTATTTATTTGCTTTTTGTATGAATCCCAAGATTAGAAAGTCTGCCCCACGGTGAGAGAGAAACTTTTGTTCACTGCTCTATCCCAGAACAGAGTATATCACATAGGGTGCTCCTAGTAGTTAATATATACTAAATGAATGAAGTGACAGTAGGCTGATAAGGTAGGTAAACTGGTTCTTTATTTTACAGATACAGTAACTGAAGCTTTGAGAGGCTAATTTGTGCAAGTTAACTATATCAGTTATCTATGACTGCAAGTAACAGAAAACCAACTAATTGGTTTAACAAATGGGGGTGGGATAATTGCTTTTCCAACAAGAATTCTGGTGGTCCTGTTGATACTGATATGGCTTCAGTAGTGCCACTAAGGACCTAGGTTCTTTCTATCATTCTACTCTACCTCTGCCATCCTCATTGTGTTGGCTTTTCTTCTTTATGCTAGTATCCTCCTGTTTATGTCATGGTTGTGACCTGAGGTGGTTGTTTTAGGCAGCAAGTCTGTGTCCAAAGAAGATGCAATAGGATGGAGGGAGGGGGACATCACTAGCCACATGGGTCCCTTTTATCAAAAGGAAAAATAAGTCTTCCCAGAAGCCCTTGGCTTATTTCCACTTATTTCTCTTTTGCCAGGGTTGTGTCACATGGATACCCTAAGCTGCAAGGGAGGCTGGGAAAATGAGTATTTAGCTTTCTGTGGCTCTAGGGAGGAGGCAAGCTAGGGAGATGGGGATTAGCGATAGGTATATGTTAGCCAACTAATATGTCTGCTGTAGTCGCTCAGGTAGTTAATAGTGGAGCTAGGATTGGAATACAGGTTTACTGGCCTCCAAAGTCCATGTGTGTATAGACCAAGAGTTAGCTGATAAGATTTATACTTCTAGTTTTTCTCAAAAGGTAATGATCAGCTTGGGGATGTCTTGCTCTGAGTCCTTTATCTGAAAAATGAAGGAATAGGTTAAATGAAGTCTGTGCTCCCTGCGAGCTATAAAGTTGTATGATTTCATGTCTCAGTCTGGCTAATGGCCACTTTTAAAAGTCTTATTCAAAACTAAATCAAAATCACTATCTCAGTGGAATAATATATTTCCCAGAATTCAAGAGTATAAAATGAAATAGATTTTTTAGTTTGTTTTCAGAGATTGTAGTGTGTGTGTTTATGTGTGTCTCTTTGAGATAGTTTTAGGTGGTGAATGAAGATTGAATTTTGCCTGTTGTGATCTTTAAAGCCCAAATTGTTGTTGAAGCTCCTGCTTAAATACTCCTTTCCTGTTCTCCTTGTTTTGGCTCCCCTAACAGCCCAGTTGGGTGGAGTCTGTATGTTCCAGGGTTTGTTTTATTTTCTGCTGCATCTTGCTACCAGTAATTCCTCTCATGGAGTTGAGAGCCAGGGGATCTGAATTCTGGTATTATATCTTTAATCAAGGTATAATTTAACTATGTAGTCCTTTTACCTTTCTAGCTCTGTTTCTTCATCTATAAAATGACTGGGTTAGATAAGATGTTTTATTTTACGATCATTTTCCCCTCTCTCATTCTTAATGCTTATGTGTCTATAAGTGTGTAAAGATGAAACAGATCCTGATTAGTGGTCAGAACAACATGCGAACCTTATTTACTTCATCTATAAAATGGAGAGATATAAAGCTCAAAAGAGGAAATAGAAAATATCAAATGAATATGTGGAATTAGTAATAAAACTTAATATTTTAATAATAACCCTTTAAATTCCAGATCAAACTTACTTTCCGCTGAAAATAGACCATTCTGGTGGATCTAGGGAATGCAAGTCAATGTGCTGCTAACTTTAGCAAAACATGATACCCAATGATGTGGAAAGAACATTGGATATAGACCAGACCAGCCTGTGCTTATGTCTTAACCAGTCATGTAATAACTTTGTGACCTGGGTCATGTTTTATCGCCATGGTCCTCTATTTCTTTTCTGTAAAATCAGGAGTAAATATGTTGAAATCACAAGGTTGTGGTGAGGATAAAATAAGCAAATTTATGAAAAGCACTCAGCCAATGGCTGAGTCTGTTTTCTTGCTGTAAATTTTCCTCTCTGGTAGTAGAGTTACTTTTGACTGGACTGGACATAATCCCCCATATATTTTCCCTTCCCGTATTGGCCATCTAAAGTTTTGTTGTTTCAGATGGAGAAAAATGAGTGGAACTTTAGCAATCAGGACCCCTAGGTTCTTTTTCTTTTTTGCTTGTGAGGCTGGGGACCTTGGGAATCTAGTCTTTAGTTTGCACATCTATAAAATGTTAATGCACATTTTCAAGGGTTTTTATTAAGATCAAATGAAATGATGTATTGGAATATGCTTAGTAATTTCTAGAGTGTTATGAAATTATAAAACATCACTTCTCTTATTAGTTTATCTATGTATCTTTAATGTGGTCTCCTCTATCTGATAAAATCCTTTCTGAACTTCATGTCAAAGTCATCCCATCTATTATGGAAAGACTTCCTTCTCTACCAACTCCCAAGTCTCTAGCTTTTCCATATCCCTCCATCACTGCTTGAACTACTCAGTTGGCACTTAGAATAGCTGCCATATAGTTTCTTTTAAAATATATTTTTTAAAATTGAGATTGTCCACATACCATACAACTATCCAAAGATCCAAAATATGCAACCAATTGCCCATATAGCTGTGCATCCATCACCACAATTAATTTTTTTTTCAATTTTTAGAACATTTTCATTACTCCAGAAAAGAAATAAAGACAAAAAAAAGGAAACTCAAATCCTCCCATACCCCTAACTGCCCCTCCTCCATTATTGATTCATAGTTTTGGTATAGTACATTTGTTACTGTTGATGAAAGAATGTTAAAATACTACTAACTGTAGTATATAGTTTGCAATAGGTATATATTTTTTTCCTACATGCCTCTCTATTGTTAACTTCTAGTTATAGTGTCATACATTTGTTCTGGTTCATGAGAGAGATTTCTAATATTTGTATAGTTAATCATGACATTGTCCACCACAAGATTCACTGTTTTATTTATTCCCATCTTTTAACCTCTAACTTTATTTCTGATGACATACGTGACTCTGACCTTACCTTTTCCACCACCTTCACATATCTTTCAGTACTGTTAGTTACTCTCACAACATGCTACCATCACCTCTGTCCATTTCCAAACATTTAAGTTCACCCCAGTTGAACATTCTGCTCATAATAAGCAATCGTTCCCCATTCTTTAGCCTCATTCTATATCCTGGTAACTTATATTTCATGTCTATGAGTTTACATATTATAATTGGTTCATATCAGTGAGACCCTGCAATATTTGCCTTTATGTGTCTGTCTCATTTCATTTAATATAGTGCCCTCAAGGTTTGTTCATCAACCCTTTTATTTTTAAGATGGTTTTGTTCACATACCATACATTCCATCTATTCTAGTTTGCTAATTCTGCTGGAACGCAAAACACCAGAGATGGATTGGCTTTTATAAAAGGGGATTTATTTGGTTACAAAGTCACAGTTTTAAGGCCATAAAGTGTCCAAGGTAACACATCAGCAATCGGTTACCTTCACTGGAGGATGGCCAATGGCGTCTGGAAAACCTCTGTTAGCTGGGAAGGCACATGGCTGGCATCTGCTCCAAAGTTCTGGTTTCAAAATGGCTTTCTCCCAGGATATTCCTCTCTAGGCTGCAGTTCCTCAAAAATGTCACTCTTAGTTGCTCTTGGAGTGTTTGTCCCCTCTTAGCTTCTCCGGAGCAAGAGTCTGCTTTCAACGGCCATCTTTAAACTGTCTCTCATCTGCAGCTACTTTCTCAGCTTCTGTGCCTTCTTCAGAGTGTCCCTCATGGCTCTAGCAAGCTTGCTCCTTCTGTCTGAGCTTATATAGTGCTCCAATTATCAAGGCCCATGCTGAATGGGTGGGGCCACACCTCCATGGAAATTATCTCATCAGAGTTATCACCTACAGTTGGGTATATCACATCTCCATGGAAACACCCAAAGGATTACAAAATCTAATCAACACTAATATGTCTGTCCACACAAGATTGCCTCAAAGATAATGGCATTTTGGGGGACATAATACTTCAAACTGGCACACCTTCCTAAGTAAATAATTGTTGGTTCCCTGTATAGTCACATATTTATGTATTCAGCACCATCGCCAGTATCTATATAAGGACATCTCCATTTCTTCCACAAAGAAGGAGGAAGAGTCAAAGAAGGCAGAGAGACAAAAGAAAAAGAAAAAAGAAAGAGAGAGAGAGAGAAAAAAAACATGACAGCTAGAAAGCAACAAAAGGAAAGATAGCATTAACCTAAAGTAGAATAAAGAGTCAGACAACATCACCAATGCCAGGAGTCCCATACCCTGCCCTAACCCTCCCCCCCCACATATGCATTTGGCTTTGATATATTGCCTTTGTTATATTAAAGGAAGCATAATACAGTGTTTACATTAACTATAGTCTCTAGTTTGCATTGATTATATTTTTCCTCCAATCCCAACCTATTTTTAACACTTGCAATGTTGACATTCATTTGTTCTACCTCATGTAAAAACATTTTGTACCTTTTATTACAATCGTTGAGCACCCTAGGTTTCCCTGAGTTACACAGTCCCAGTCTTTATTGTTTGTTTTTTGTTCTGGTGTCCCACATGGTCCCAACCTTCCTCTTTCAACCATACTCACAGTCATCATTGTTCAGTGTACTTACATTGCTGTGCTACTATCTCCCAAAATTGTTTTCCAAACCTCTCACTCCTGTCTTTTCCTTTCTGTCCACAGTGCTTCCTTTAGTGTTTCCTGTAGAGCAGGTATCTTGTTCACAAACTGTGTCATTGTCTGTCAGAATATTTTAAGCTCTTCCTCATAGAAGGACAGTTTTGCCAGATAAAGGATTCTTGATTGGTGGTTTTTCTCTTTCAGTATCTTAAATATATCACCCCACTTCCTTCTTGCCTCCATGGTTTTCATTGAGAAATCTACACATAGTCTTATTAAGCTTCCTTTGTATGTGATGGATCGCTTTTCTCTTGCTGCTTTCAGGATTCTCTTTTTGTCTTTGATGTTTGATCATCTGATTATTAAGTGTCTTGGCATAGGCCTATTTGGATCTACTCTGTTTGGGGTATGCTGCGCTTCTTGGATCCATAATTTTACGTCTTTCATAAAATACGGAAAATTTTCATTGATTATTTCCTCTATTATTGCTTCTGCCCCTTTACCCTTCTCTTCTCCTTCTGGGCTACCAATGACACGTACATGGCTGCATTTCATTCTGTCCTTAAGTTCCTGGAGACATTACACTTATTTTTCCATTCTTTTCTCTATCTGTTCTGTCATGTGTAGGCTTTCAGATGTCTTGTTCTCCAGTTCCTGAGTGTTTTCTTCTGCCTCTTGAGAAATGCGGTTGTATGTTTCCATTGTGTCTTTCATCTCTTGTGTTGTGCCTTTCATTTCCATAGATTCTTCCAGTTGTTTTTTCAAACTTTCAATTTCTACCTTATGCTTGTCCAATGTTTTCATTATGTGGTTCATCTCTGTTGTCATATCTTCCCTAAACTTTTTGAATTGACTGAGTATTAGTTGTTTAAATTCCTGTATCTCAGTTGAAATATAAGTTTGTTCCTGTGACTGGGCCATAACTTTATTTTTCTTAGTGTAGGTTGTAGTTTTTTGTTGTCTAGGCATGGTTTCCTTGATTACTCCAGTCAGGTTTTCCCAGGCCAAAACGGGCTCTGGTCCCAGAAGGAAGAACTATTCAGTATCTGGTTTCCCCGAGGGTGTGTCTTAGAAAATTGGTACACACTGTGAGGCCTCGGGTCACTGTGCTTTTCTGCCCAGCAGGTGGCACCTGTCAGCCTGTAACTCCAGACTGGTGTAAGGGGGTGTGGCCCATGGCTGTTTTCCCCCAGTCTCTGGGGTCTGGTTCTGAATGGAAGGCAGGTAGTAGAGCTGGGCCCTACCTCTTTCCTCTTAGGGAAGATAGAGCCCCTAGGGAGAGGTCATTAGCATTTGAATACTCTCTCTCCCTCTCTCTGCCTGTGCTATCTCCACCTTTGGGTCAAAGTGCTGGGAACTGGAAATAGCTGAGGCTTTCTCCACTGAGCTGAAACAGGGACCAAAAGCCCCCTTCAGGGCCAGTCTGTGGCTACCCTCTGGCTCTCCAAGGTCAGTCTTCACCCAAAGTCTCTGTTAGCTTGTTGGGGATTCATAGCCTGTATCAAGCAATCCACACTTGTTAACTAAAACCCCAGTTGGAGCTCAGCTGAGCTGTATTCACTTGCTCAGAGAGAGCTTCTCTCTAGCACCACAAGACTTGGCAGCTTGGGCCATGGTGAGAAGGGGCTCCCAGCTTGGGTCCACAGTTTTTACTTGCAGATTTTGTGCTGCTATCTCAGGCATCCCTTCCAATTCAGGTTGGTGTATGATGAGTGGATGGTCACGTTTGTCTGCAGTTATTCCAGATTATTTACTAGTTGTTTCAGGTCGTTTATTACTTGTTCCAGATGGACTAACTAGCTTCTACTCCTCTCTATGCTGCCATCTTAGATCTGATCTGCCGTATAATTTTGTTTCCCTATGTTTATAAATAATTTCTTTCTGACTTGGTATCAGTAATGCCTTTTTCATGACTGACACATCATTCTGAATCTTTTATAGCCTTTAGCCATGCATCACTCTTATGGGACAGTTAAAAAATACATGTTGGTTGATTAGTTCTCTCTGTTATTTATTTATTATTTAGGCTTACTTATTTTCATTCAGGAGCAACTTGCTTTTATTTCAAATTTATTTGTTTGTTTGAGGGCATGTGTAATACATGTCCATGCCTCAAATTTCTATACTGTTATGGAATCTGTCTCCTTTCCTCCCTCTATTCCCTGATTTTCTTTCCCATAGACAATCACTATTAGCAGTTCCTCAATTGTCCGTTCCAGGGCTGGTTTACATTTTTCCTTTTCCTTATAACGGTAGGTCTCTCTCATGTGCCTTACTTTTACTTTATATATTGTGGGTAAATTAAGTCAGATAAATATCTGATATTTTACTTACTATTAAAAAAAGAGTGGCTTTCCTGTTTAAATATTTTATAACCTACTTAAAAAACAACTTTTTAATTGAAATTTTACTGAGATAATTGCTGATTCACATGCAGTTTAAGAAATAATATAGAGACATTCTGTGTTCCCTTTATCTAATTTTTCCAAATGGTAGCATTTTGTGAAATGATAGCACAGTATCACAACCAGGATATTGACATTGATAAAATCCACTGATCTTATTTAGATTTCCCCAGTTGTAGTCATTTGTATGTGAGAGTGTGTATGTATTTAGTTCTATGAGAGTTTGTCACATGTGTAGGTTTGTGTATCCACCGCCACAGTCAAGATTCTGAAAATTTCCAGCACCACAAGCATCCTTTGTGCTGCTCTTTTACTGCCACTCTCACCTTCCTCTCTCCTCTCTGCTGTCTCTAACCCCTGTCAACCACTAATCTGTAATCCATGTCTAACTTTTTGTCATTTAAGAATATTATATAAGTGCCATCATAAAGTATGTTAACTTTTGAGATTGGCTTTTTTTTTTTCTCACTTAGCATAATTCCCTGAAGATTCAGCAAAGTTATATCTATCAACTTTATTTTTTTGAGTATGTTCCTCAGTTTGTTTTACCTTTCATCTGTTGAAGGACATCTGGACTGCTGCCAGTTTTGGCTATTATGAATAAAGCTGGTACAACTATTGGTTTATAGATTTTTGTGTGAGCATAAGTTTTCAATTTTCTGAGATAAATGCTTAAATGTGCAATGGCTGGTTTGTATGCCAGTTGCATGTTTCATTTTATAAGAAACTACCAAACCATTTTCCACAGTGACTGCACCATTTTATATTTCCCATCAGCAATGTATGACTGATACAGTATCTCTGGAAATCCTTGCAAGCATTTGGTGGTGTTACCACTTTTTATTTTAACATTCTCATATGTATATAATGATATCCCATTGTGATTTTGATTTGCATTTCCTTGATGACTAATGATGTAGGACATCTTTTCAGATGCCTTCATTATCTATATTTCCTCTTTGGTAAAATGTCCGTTCATGTCTTTTGCCTATTTTCTAACTGGATTTTTTTTTTTAACTGTTGAATTTTGAGAGTTCTTTATATTTTTTAAAATATTAGTCCTTTGTCAGATACCTGGCTTGAATTTTTTTCTCCCAGGTTGGGCGTTTTTTCCTTCTCTTCACTTGAGCTTTTGCAGAACAAGAGTTTTTAAGTTTTATGCAATTCAGTGTAGCAGTTTTTCCTTTTATGAACCACATTTTGGAGTCAAGTCTAAGAACTCTTTGCCAACTCTGGATGCCTAATATTTTCTCCTATGTTTGTTTTAAAAGTTTTATAGTTTTGCATTTTAAATTTATGCACATGACCCATTTTAAGTTAATTTTTGCGCAAGGTCTGAGGTTTAGGTAGATATTTATTTATTTGTTTGTTTGTTTGTTTTTGCCTATGGATGTTCAATTCCTCCAGCACCATTTGTTGAAGAGGCTATTCTTCCTCAATTGAATTGCTTTTACAAGTTTGCCAAAAATCAGTTGACATATTTGTGTGGGTCTGTTTCTGGATTTTCTGTTTCATTCATCTATGTGTCTCTCCCTCTACCAGTGCCACAAGGTCTTTGTTACTGTAACTATAAATCTCAAAATTGTGTAGACTGATTCCCTCATTCTTTGTCAGATTGTTTTAGCTATTAGCATTGTATCTTTTCTTATGACTTTCAGAATAAGCTTGTCTATGTCTACAAAATCCTTGCGTGTGTTTTGTTAGGAGTTACATTGATCTTATAGATCAATTTGGGGGAACTGACATCTTTCCTATGTTGAATATTTACTATGAACATGGTATAATCTCTATTTACTTAGGTCTTCTTTGCTTTATTTTATCAGCATTACGTAATTTTCAGCATTCAGATATTCCACATGTTTTGTTAAGCTTATTCATAAGTATTTCATTTTCTTTGGAGTGATTGCAAATTGCATTGCATTTTTATTTTTGGTTCCTACATATTCATTGTTAGTATTTAGAAATATGATTGATTTTCATGTTTTGATCTTGTATCCTGTGACCTCACTGAACTCAATTAGTATTGCTGAAAAGTTCTAATACTTGACTTATTGCAATGGCTAGAATTTCCAGTAATATTTTGAATGAGTGGTGAGAACAGACATCATGTCTTGTTCCTGACCTTAGGGGGAAAAATTCAGTTCTTCATTATTAAGTATGGTGTTAGAAAAAGACAACCTCTTTTTGAAAAACTGCTGAATGATATTCCTTTGTAAGTTTGTATCATAATCTACATCTCCAGTTCTTATTCAGTGGTTTTTATTCCTTTCAATTTTTTGCATGACACTGCTCCTAAGAACCTTCTTATATATATGCCATTTATCACATGTTCATATGTTTAAGGGTAGGATAAATTCCTACCCTGACCTCTTCCCTGTTCTATCTAGATCTGTTCCCTAGGTGATCTTGCTTGGTTTTGTGGCTTTAAATACAACACAATGATAATTCCCAAATGTGTATTCCCAGCCTGACCTCTGCCCTGAATCTAGGTCCATATATTTATCTGTGCCCTTAATAACTCCATCTGGATGTCTAAAAGGCTTCTTGAAATTAACAAGTCTAAAACTGAACTCCTAATATGCCTGCATCCATCACTCAAAACTTGCTGTTTCTGAAAGTTCCCCTGTCTTACTTCCATTGGCTCAAGTGAAAAATCTTGCAGTTATCTCTGCCTGCCCTCATTCTCTTATACCCTGCATCCAAAGTATCAGCAAATTTAATCGGTAAATCCTGTCTTGCTATGACCACTTCTCCCCACTCTGTGGCTACCACTCTAGGTTCAGCTGGTCCAGGCCTTGGGCATATCTTCCTGGGATTATTCCAGTGGCCTCCTAACTAGTCTCCCTGCTTCTGCCTTGTTCCTTATCATCTACTCTTCATACAGAGGCTGCAGCGTTCCTTTAAAACTACATCATGCCCTCCTCTGCTCAAAATTTTTCAGTGGCTCCCCATCACTCTCAAAATAAAAGTCAAGGTCCAGTCCACAGGATTGGCCTGGAAGATCCTGTGTAATCTGATTCCTCCTCTTTAATGTGGATCCTGGCACATCTCTGAGTTCTCCTGCCTTGCTTGCTTTGCTCTGGTTGTGTTGGCCTCACTCTTTTCTTGGAGCATATACTCTCCCCACATCTGGAATAATCTCCCCAGGTATCCATATAGCTCACTCCCTCATGCATTTCAAGCGTCTGTTCAGTTTTCATTTGATCAGAAGGGCCTTCTCTGACTTTATTCACCCCACCTTGGAACTCTCCCTTTCTTTTATCCTGATTTATTTTTCTGCATGCCGCTTATTGTCAGTTGAAATAGTGTGTGTGTGTGTGTGTGTGTGTGTGTGTGTGTGTGTGTATTTGTTTATTGTATGTCTTTTCCCCAATAGAATGTAAGCACCATGAGGGAAGACACTTTATTTTCTTCATTGCTGTGTCTCCAGCACCTCCAACAGTGATTAGTAAATATTTGTTGAATAAGTTAATGAATGAATTGCTGGGTCAAATGGTATATGCATTTAAAATTTGACTGATATTGGCAAATTGCTCTATTAAAAAAAAGGTTGTACTAGGACTATATGGAAGTTTCACTCCCACTAATAATGTATTAGAGTTCATTCCCTTCTGCACACAAGTCATTAAGAGTTTATCTCAACTAAGTTTTGTGCTTCAACTCCTGAGGGCAGACACAATGGATTCAACCTCCAAACCAAGGGCTCTGACTGTTTCAGAAATATTCCATAGATTCTGGTTGTTTTAACAATAAAAAATAAATAAGTGGGCTCTAAAGGTTTGTGTTTTCATATAATTTCACAGATAAGAATCTGGCAAAGTGCTCATAACTTCTGTGTCTTATTTATATTGAAATGTCAATAGAAATAACCTTTTCTTTGCATTGGACTTTCTCTCAAACCCCAACTCAGTATAGGAGAACCTTCTTCCTGGGATACTTTTTTGTTTTTTGGAAGGCTTCAGCAGTTCTTTTCTCAGGAAAGAGCCTTTCCCAGTTCTGTCAATCACTGAGGATGTGTTGGTGAGAGTGGAAGTAGGGATAGCAGGTGTGAAGATTAGACCAACCCAGAACTAGTCCAAAGGAGGGGACTTGTTGCTTGCTGACTATTATATTCTTAATGCTAGACATCTAGTAGCTTCTAAGTAAATAGTTCTTGAGTGTTGATTTAACATCGTGTTATTGGTGCTCCTGCTGTAACAGTCCTGTATATTATTAATATCAGGCTTTATGAGCCATAAAGTGGCTTTGTGTGATTCCCAAACAGCACCCATCTCTTAAGCAGAGAGCAACAAAGCATAGTTAGTCATGGCCATGAGTAAAGTTAAGTAACTTGGAATATTAAATGTTAAACAAGTTTCTTAGCAGCAAGCGTTTTCTTAAAGCTTCTTCAGAAACTCTAGGGTGTAAATGTGCCTTGTGACTACCTAAGAGGGGAATCAAGTAAGTGGTGTTTGCCAATTTATTTGAACCAGTCTTGTTCTCTACAGCATATCATGGGCCTAGGGTTCCAGGAAACAGGCTTTCAGAAAGATGGGCCTAGGGGCTTTCTGTCCAGGTTAAGCATTTGGCAATAGATGATCTCTTATTCCCGGTCTGATTGTTTACTGTGATTTCAGTTCAGAGCTTTCTTCTTATAAGAGATTGATACTTTGCTTTTATTTTCAGATTAAAGAGTAAAGGACCATCCCTAAAAGGCCCATGATTTATTTCAGATGTTTAGAGCAGTGAAACATCTCTAGAAAGTTTTAATTACATGGTTATATGAGTTGTTTTGATCTTCTAATTAGTTCCTTTTTAATTCATTTTTCACTGGTTGGCACAGCCAGCCAAGATGCGTGTTTGGCAGATCCTGTGCAGGTGAGATCAGCAGAAAAAAGAAGGAGTTGGAAGCAGGTAATGAAACTCTGGGATATTCACTCATTTTCTTCTCATTCAACTTTCTTGTTCCAGGTGCTGACTCCAGCAGAATAATAGAAGTCAACTCAAAAGTGATGCTGCCACTGAAGAGAGTGAAGACGGGGAGAAGTGAATGGATGAGAGGTAGCAATGTTCTGAGGGTAAGGGATTAATTTCCATGGAAGAAATCATGGAAGGCTTCATGGAGAAGGTGGCTACTTATTTGAAATGTCCTTTGGGGATGAGATTAAATTGATTGATGTTATCGGGGGCAATTTGGCCATCAGAAATTTAAATGTACATACAACTTTATGATTCCATGGAGTTTCACAGCAATTCTATTTTCTAGGAATTTAGTATATCTAAGAACTCACACAAGAATGAAAACACATATTTATCCATAGTGAATTATGGTATAGCCAAATAATGGAATACTTTGTAGGTAGTAAGAATAATGGGTTGTCTGTGTATGCACTATTATGCAAATATGCCCACTATGCTTGCTTTCCAAGTGAAAAATCAAGTCACAGTATATTTTGGGTAGACATCACTTTATAAACACCACCCATACAAAGTTAAACACTGAAATAGTAGCTTATAATATAGACTTTAAAGTAGAATATAGATTTAGAATATAGACTAAGCTGCTAATCATAGTTATCTCAGGGGGATGGGAAAATGGGAAAGAATCTCAAGCTCTGCATTTTATTTTCATTATAGTCATTTTAAAAATAATAGGCTCACATTACTTTTATAGATAGAACATAATGAGAAAGATTTTTAAAGTACAATTTAAATATAAATTTTTTCATATATCCTCTTTTCTAAGTCCTCAAGAGACTTGATGTACATGAGAATTCCAAAATACAAAGGACATTTAGCTCTTTCTCTTCCTACTTCTTTTAGTCCTTGCCTCACCTTCTAGAGTCTTCATTTCTTCCTATTGCATTCTCTCCTGGACACTCTGTCTCTACTGATTTTCTTAAGCTCCTAGAATCCAGCCAGTTGCCCTGGTCTGATGATTGAGTTTGGTTTCCCTGTATCTTTCTCCTTTAAATGCACCTATACAGACTACTTTGAGGCTTCAAATACTTTCTCTGGTATAGTGGCCCTCCACAGGATGCTTTATGGGTGAACAGAAGGGAAATGATCTTTGGCATATTGTGCTCTACAAATGCATCTACTTTGTGGCATGTACCTCAATTTTCTTCCCATCCATAAAATGACAGAATTGAATTAAATGATCACAAAGTTTCTTTTCCAAGCTAGTATTCTATGGTTACTTAAGAGGATGTATTTATTTACTATTTTAAGGTTTTCTGGCTTTCTAACACTCTCATTGGCTCGAGTAAGGAAACCTTTTGAAGCAGCATTGGAAGTCAGGATATTCTGTCTTGAGTGTACCACTACCTCATTTTGTGTCCTTGGGAGTAACTTGATTTCCTTGGGTGCCAGTTTTCTCAGCTTAACAATGAGAGTGTCTGTTTCTATCCCTCCTCATTCTAAAGAGAACTTCAGGATGGTGTTGAACATGACCCAGCTTTCATCCCAAGGATATGATAAGAATCAAATGGGCAAACAGATATGCAGTGCTTTTAGCAGGGTAGAGCCGAGTTTCTCGTTCATCGCTATTGACATTTTGAGCTGGATAATCTTTGTTGGGCCTGTCTCGTGTATGTAGGATGTTTAGCATTATCCTTCTCTACCCAATAGTGCCAGCACACTCCCCTTCTCCACCCCTGCAATTGTGACAACTGAAAATATCTCCAGATATTGCCAAATACCCCCTATAGGGTATAATCACCCTTAGTTGAGAACCACTGCAGAGTCATATGTAGACTTCAGGCATTGCTAATTATGTAGATACTTTGAGAGGGAACAAAGAGAAAGAAGAAAAAATCACATAAATGGAATTCCAGAGAGTGCTAGAGATGATTCTAGTGAGGAGGAGAAGATAATACATGAGTGAAGATGGTGCCAAATACAGCATCATTTCTCGGCAGTCATGTTTCCTGAAGGAACAATCTGTACCCTAAAGAAAGATGGAGAGGTCAATCTTGTCAGAGAATCCTTCCCCCAAGACACAGAAATGGAGGGACTTACTTGCCAATTTCTAGTTATATATGGTGGCGGGAGATGGGGATCTCAAAGAAATATGGAGGACACATCTTATTTGACAATGTCAGAGAAGTATAAATTTCATAGTTATTAGAAAGTGTTTAGTAAAATCTCCCATTCAATGCAACGCTGTTCTGTGAAGTGTTCTTAATTCTATTAGCTATCTAATCTTGAGAAACTTAGGCTCTCTGTTTTTACTTCCTCCTTTCCTCTTTGATTCCAGTAGAAATCCAATTCCTTAATGGTTGTGAGCTAATCACTCTATCATACAGGGTTCCACTGTGCTTTATATACATTGCCTCATTTAGGCTTATAGCAACCCTACATATCTTGTTATTGTCCCATTTTATAGATGAGAAAACCAAGGAGCTGAGAGGCCTTAAATCCACCTCTCCCTTTTTCCAGAGCCCATGCTCTTGCCCATCAATCCAAATGTCACTGACTCAAAGCAGAGAGCTTTAGCATGGAACCCAACACCCTGGATTACTCTTAGTTTATCTCGCTTATCTCACTGTCATCTGCTAAATTGTGAGCAATTTGAACCCAAGGGCTATGTTGTATGCATTGTACTATTTCTCAAGCCATCATTCATTAATCGTAAGAAATAAAGGGCTAACAGTGGAATTTTATACACCAGGGACCAATAGGGCAGCAAGAAGGAAGGAAAGAGCCTGAATAAATCTCTTTCCAAGCAACAAGTGACTAAAAGCTGCTCATGAATTTATAAACTTGGATTAGATGGAAAATGAGAAATCATCTTTTCCCAGTGCTTTGGATTTTGAATTAAGAAAATAAAAGCACAGAAAGTTTATATACATACAGGGTGTTAGTAGCAGATCTGGGTAAAGAATGGTCTCTGGCTCTGGACACCTTCTGCCATTTTATTAGTGGGATGCATTGTAGGGTAAGGTAAAAGTGTAGGATATGGGATCCTGCTACCTGGCTGTTAATTATGAGATCAGAGGAAAGATACTTAACCTCTGTGACCCTCCATTTCCTTATCTGCAAATGGGAATAACAATACTTGCTACTACCGGTAGTGAGGATTGAGGTGAAATGCAGAAAGCCCTTAGCACGGTGCCTGTCATACAGTAAGACTCAACAAATGTTGGAAATTACTATTACTATTATTACTAAAGATTTTGTAAGAGATTTCTAGCCATATGTTTTTGTGGTTTTACTTAGAATGCTACATATATTCACTTTTAAAATTTACATGCAATAAAATTTACTTCTTTGCCTAAAATTCTATGAGTTTTGGCAAATGCATACAGTCAGATAGCTACCTACCCCTAGACCTGACAATCACTAATCTGTTTTCTTTTTCTACAGTTTACCTTTTACAGAATGTCATTTAAATGGAATCATACAGTATATAGGTTTTTGAGTCTGTCTTCTTTCACTTAGCCTGTTGCATGAGACTCATCCATGTTGTATATGTATCATTATTTCTTTCATTTATGTTGCTGAGTAATATTCTGTCATACAGATGTACCACAGTTTGTTTATCCATTCACCAGCTGAAGGACTTTTGTGCTGTTTCCAATTTGGAGCAATTATGAATAAGGCTGCTATAAACATTTGTGTACAAGGTTTTGGGTGAGCATATTTTTGTTTTCGTTTCACCTAAGTAAGCACCTAGGAATGTGATTTCTGGATCATATGATAAATATATGTTTAATTTTATAAGAAAACTGCTGAACTCTTTTTTAATGTCATCTATATTTATTACAAACCTCTCATAAGTTAAGTAAAACTGTATATAATTTCGTATGACATAATATGCTATTTATTAAACAGTCATTTTGATTATAATGAAAACATACCATTCTAATTACCTAAGAAAGCAGAAGGATGGCAGAATACAGAAAAAAAATGACAACCTCCTATGAAAGTTGAATATAAATTTACCATTGGCTAAATGAATGACTGCACAACTCACTTAATGATATTTCCTGCATCATATTGCTTATCCAAGAAGGATAAATTGTCATGTAACTGGATTACCAAAGTGTGTAGGTACCGATGTGGGTTTAGAAAGATATCACAGGAACAAGTACAAGCACTCAACTCACTAACAAATTGTTGATCATCTTTTCATGTGCTTTCATACACCTTCAGTATATCTTTGGTGAGGTATCTATTCAAATCTTTGCCCATAAATATATATATATATATTTGAATTTTGTTATCTGTTTCTTTAGTATTGAATTTTGAGAATTCTTTTTATATTCTGGATACAAGTCTTTTTTTTAAGTACATGTTTTGCAATATTTTCTCCCAATCTGTGGCTTGTTGTTTTATTTTCTTAACAGTATCTTTTGCAGAGTAGGAGTCCAGTTGATCAGCATTTTCTTTTATAGGTCATGCTCTTGGTGTCATGTCCAAGAAATCTTTGCCTAACCCAAGATTGCAGAGATTTTTCTCTTATGTTTTCTCCTCGGAGTTTTAACATTTAGATCTATGATCCATTCTGAGCCAGTTTCTGTAAGAAGTGTGTGGTAAGGGTTGATGTTTGTTTTTGGCATATGAATATCTGGTTATTATGCTTATAATGCTTGTTACAGTGTAATCAGTGGATACTGCTGTTGTGACTGATGTATCTACACCACTTATCTGTATCTTAGGAATATTGATGATTCCTACTACCGTAATTATGATTATTCATCTATCTGTCCATCCATATTTCCCTCAACAAATGAGTGTCTACTATATAACTGTCACTGTGCTAGGGGAAGAATTGTCAGCACTATTGACTATGTTCTCAAACAACCCAGCCTCATCAAGAGGGACAATTATGGAGGGGCACTAATTTATAATGATGCTAATCCAGATGCAATGTCTATTTGTTAGTCTGATGAGGAGTTAATTTCTTGGGTCTGAGTGGGTAGGTAACGTGAAAACTAACAAAGTCATTTCTCTTAATGTTTGAGCTCACTTCAGAGCCTAAGGAAAAAATAGGTTATTATTTTAAAACCAATTATTTGGTTTTAATTGAGCCCAAACCACCTCCAGGGACTTTGAAAGTGTCTTGTAAACAGTTTTGTTAGTGGACAAGTGCCCAGAGGCAGAGAGAGTTCTAGAAAAAAATTGTTTATTCATTTTTTTCCCTTATTAGCAATACATTGTCTTGTCTATCTGTCTGAACATTAGTAAACAGAACTTCCCCACAGATAATTTAGAACTCTTATTTGAAATCTTCAGTCCTGGATCTCATAAGTTTTTTCCCCATGTATGGATAGGAAAAAGCATGTGGGAATGGATCCACTGTCCACCTCTCTCGTCAGGCAAAACATGTAGTGCATGATTTTATTTCTCCTTACCACAATCCTCTTATCTGTAAAAACAAAATATTGTACAAATCCATCAGAGTTTACTGCCTTCCAGGATTATCCACATTGGATGGTGAAGAAGTGAAGATGATGAGTCTTTTTTTTTACAGTATCATACTGCTTTACAAAAATGGTGGGTGGGACACTCCCCAGGGTATTATTTCACACAGTGACACATGCACAGTGTGTAATTTCTATGTGTCAGACACTCTATTAGGCTTTGGAGATACAATGGTGAATTCAAAATCAACATAATCCTTGCCTATTGGAGCTTATAGTTTAAGGGGTTAGAGTGAGACTAAAACAGATAATCACAAACCTAAATGCACAATTACACACTATTTTAAGTCCTAGGAAGTTGTATGGTTAATTGATTATGCTAAAGTGAGAACCTAGATCATTTAACATATACCCAATAAATTATATAGGTCCTCTCTTTTCTAAATAATTCTGTGGTCCCGGGAGAAGAGTTTTTCTCCACTGGGAATGAAGAATGTTCTCACCTAGTCTCTCGAGTCAGAAAACAATGTAAAATAGCATCATTGACCAGTTTAGGATATAACATGACAAGTCAATGTCATTTTGTTACAAAAAACTTTATTTTATAACTTAGAAATAAAACATAATTTCTGTTTCATTTCTCTATTAAGACTCAAAGTGCAGGAGTTAATGTGTGTTAAAAAAATTACACATTTCTCTGTTTAGAATTGCTTCTTAAGCAGTGAAGTCTCCTGATGACTCTGAGTCATAATCATAAGCATTCATAATTTGCTCTGTAAGATTCATTAGGTGAGAAGGACTACATGTCCCTACTCTGAATGTCCCTTGGTAACAATTTTATGAGTTCTTGTATCTGCTTTTATATATTTTAAATTTTTTCACTGTTGTCATCTGTTACATTTTTTGTTCAGAGTGTTTTTGTCTGTGGTAGCTCCTCTACGCCTTTTCATTCCTATTCCTAATCTTCTCTGGTCCATAATATGTTCATTAGAATTGTTTTTGAAATAAGAACAGGCTGTAAGGAAGAACAGAAATCCTCTCTCTGTAGGAGAGTGTATCAGATTTATACATGAAGGATTTTGCATGTTCAGATGTCTAATTTTGGGTGATAGTCATAGTTCAGGTCACCACAACATTATCTTTCAATAAATGAGATGATTAATATAAACATGAGGGAATGGTAGCCAAAATTATGTTTGCGTGGTACATTTCACTTTTTAAAGTGCTTTGTTTTGCCTTCCAGCTTACGTCACCCTCACTCAATCATAGTGGGGAGAGATAAGAAGGATATTATGAAGAAGTTCAGGTCCAGAGATGTGAAGTGATTTTATCTCAAGTTGCTTGGTGAATTGTTGACACAATTATTACCAGAACATAGGTCTCCTGACTCTCAACCTGAAGATGTTAGAAGGACAGGAAGACTAAAGAGAATATAACTCAAGAAGCAGGCATTTCACATTAACCCATATTGGTGAAATTTAGGAGAGGAAATCTCAAGTGTTTAGGTAACAAATCTAACTTCATTTTGGGCAAATCTGAATCACCCCTGAAGGCACAGTGCTGTCTCACTTGGTCCTTTAGACACTTTAAATCTTATTTTCTTTGTCAGAGCAAATTCATCAATGAATTGATTGGGAAAATACCAAAGGGAGGATGGAGAATGTGCATGAAAGTGAGAGCTGCAAAATTAGGTTGCTATATCTGATAAAGGGAAATGTGACATGTGATTTTGGCATTAATTTTTGCCTCTCATTTATTTTTTATTCAACAAATATTTATTTGGCGACAGATACTATGCTATGCTTTGGGGGTCTAAAGGTCAGTAAAACATAGTGTCTCATGTTGCTTACACATTAGGAAGAAGGGTGATAGAAACATTCTAAAATTGGATTGTTGTGATTGTTTTGCAACTCTGTAAATATATTGAAATCTATCAAATTTACCCTTAGAATGGGTGAATTTTATGGTACGTAAATATCTCAATAAAGCTGTTTAAAAAAGGAGTAAATTAAAACACAGAATGATTGCTGCCATGTTAAGGGTAAATTCAAGGTGCTATGGTACTCTTTAAGGGACATACCATATGCAAATTCAAGGAGGGAGGTCCGCTAGAGGGAGTGATATCTACACAGAGACCTTAAGAATGATTACAAATTTTCTGGGCAAGTGGTGGGGAAAGAACCCTCTGGAGGTTAGTGAAGCATGTGTGGTGTGTAGACTGGAAGAAGTGGAGCAGTTTAGCCTGACCAGTGTGCAGCTTATGAGTGGGAGTGGCAAGGACTGAGCCTGGAGGGGTAAGCAGGAGTTAAGCATGATAGCTTATAGATCATGAAGATGAATATCTTCTAAAGCCTATATATGGAACCATCAAAAGTTTCAAAGAATGGGAATGTCATGAACAAATTTGTGCTTTGAAAGATCGATCTGGCTGTAGTGAGGACACTTTTTTAGGAGAAAGACAAGGTAAGGAGAACACCAACGCAACTGATTCTTCAAGCTGAGCAAGTGGATTTAAACTAAGTAGATGGTGTTAGG
Organism: Choloepus didactylus; assembly: GCF_015220235.1. NCBI lineage: Eukaryota > Metazoa > Chordata > Mammalia > Pilosa > Megalonychidae > Choloepus > Choloepus didactylus. Next base: position 96,719,610 of record NC_051319.1, read on the forward strand.
TTTTTCAATCGAGAAGAGATGAAAACTCAATCCAAAGGAGTTTTATTGTCAGCCGTGTACAGGCAGGCTGAAGCCTAAGAAAACGGCGACAGCCCCGAGCCAGGGGAACAGTAGGGCTTATAAAGGATGGTTGGTGGGAAGTTTTTTGTCCTGGGAAGGGGACACTGGTAGGTTTAGGTATAGCAGTTTCTCAGTGGCTACTTTGGGGAAAGGGGGTAGCTGGGGCTTGGAAGCGGGAAAGCGCCCACTAAGTGTGGGAGCGGTGGCTTATTGCAGATCTGCAGGGTTCCTAGGGTGGGGTGAGGGGTGGTGGCTCTTTGGCAAAACTCCTAAGGGCGGGGGTGGGGTGAGGGCCCAAGGCCTAAACATAACAGATGGGATTTAAGAAGAAGGGACTTCATGACAAATTAAATGTGGGTGGTGAGGAAGTTGAAGATTTTGAGGAAGATTCTCAGGTTTCATATGTGGACTACTACATAGCTGAAAGTGCTACTCATGGGGAAAATGAATGTTGGGCCTAAATAAAACGCTGAAATAGTAGAAGGTATTAAATTCAGTGTTGAGCATTTTTAAATTTAGGTGTTTGTAGGACATCTAAAAGGTACAATAAACAGTTGAATAAATAGGAGTCTGGAGTTCAAGAGAGAGAGATCCCATCTGGGGATAAAGATTTTGGTGGTCAGCAGCACAAATGAGATAATTGAAGCCAGGTGATTGAATTAAGATTCTCAGAAAGAGAATACATAGAAAGAAGAGAAGAGGTTAAGGGTAAGCTCCTTATGGACTCAAAATTCACTGTGTGGGTAGAGGAAGAGGAAACTTGAAGGGAGACTTAGAAAAAATAGCTGGAGGAGTAGGAGGAAAACAAGGTGATTATAGTGTCATGAAACTAAAAAAAAAAGGCCATTTCACAGATGAATAACTGTTCAGTGTTGCACCAACATTGAGGACTGATCATGGAAATGGGCTAAAATTGTCCCCTGGATATAGTGATGAAGAGACTATTGGTGCCCTTGGCAAGAGTAATTTAAATGGAGTAGTAGGGAGGAAAATGATACTGCAGTAGGATGAGGAGTGGACTAGAGAATGGGAGGTGAAAAAGTAGATATAGCTAGTATAGAAAAATCCTTCAAGCATCTCGGCTCTGAAGGACAGAGGATAAGTAGGATGTTATCTGGTATATGAGGATAGTTTTTTAAAAATATTTTTTATTGGATGGGAGAGAATTTCATGTCTATATGCCTTAGAATTGATAAGAGAGAGGCAAAGGCTGATACTATAGGTAAGAGAGGAGTTAATCAATAGGCATGAAGGAGAGGATGGAATTCAGAGATTTCCTTTGTCTTTGCCATACGTGATAAAACTGTGACCTTTGAGTGAGAGTCAGGGGAGTGATGCAGTAGTTGACTTGGGGAGGTCAAAGAAGGTTTGGAACATCCACGCTGTTAAATGGGAAAGACATTGAACAGGAAGCAGAGAAGAATTGCCAGGCAGTGTGAAAGACTGTGGATGCGTAGGAATGCTAAACTAGATTTTGTTTCCTATAGGCAGGCACAACTTCCCTGATATGAGGAGAAAGAGGCCTATTGTTGAATTATTTCACAGTTGAGCTTTGGATGAGCAAAAGTAATTCAGAATGCTGATCAAAACTCAAGGTCTAAGTGATGAATCACAGAACTCTTTTGGGTAAATATGGAAGGGGAAACAGGAAGAGACTGACAGTGAGGAGGGGGATCCAGCAGCCAGACATCCCATCAAGGAGGAAGAATAGATGGGGCTGGAGCCAGGGGCAACTAAAAGGACAGGAAGATCTAGAGAGAAGGAGAGATATTTGGATTTACTATGTCATTGGTGAAGGAGTTATAGGGAACAGAGGTAGAATGCCCAGGAGCATGTGGCTGAAGGAGTGGAGATGGGAGTTATTGAAGTTAAGAAGGTAAACACATTGAGAGGCCGAGATCATGGGTTACAGTCTGTGCTGGTTTGGATGTATTATATCCCCCAAAGTGCCATGTTCTTGAATCCAATCTTGTGGGGGCTGACGTTTAGTGTTGATTAGGTTGGAACCTTTGGATTAGGCTGTTTCCATGGAGATGTGACCCGCTCAACTGTGAGTAATAACTTTGATTAGATTATTTTCATGGAGGTATGGCCCCACCCATTCAGCTTGGGTCTTGATTAGTTTACTGGGCCCTATAAACTCTCACAAACAGAAGGACCTCAGAGCTGCTGCAGCTTAGAGAGACATTTTGAAGACAGCTGTTGAAAGCTGACACTGACATTTTGGAGAACGCCATTTTGAAATGCAACCTGGGAGCAAGCAGAGGCCAGCCACATTCCTTGCAAGCTAACAGAGGTTTTCCAGATGCCAATGGCCTTTCTCCAGTGAAGGTACCCTATTGTTGATGCTTTACCTTGGACACTTTATGGCCTTAAGACTATAACTTTGTAACCAAATAAACCCCCTTTATCTGGTGTTTTGCAAAATGGCAGCATTAGCAAACCAGAAAACAGTCCCAAGTTCTTGCCATTTATAGTCATATTGCCTAAAGCAAGGCAGTTAATCAACAAATATGTGTTGATTGCTTCCTCTGTGCCAGGCACTATGGACAGAGCAGGGAACAAGCCAGACAGAAGTCATGGCCTCAAGAAGCTTATGTTCCAGAGAATGAAGATTAAAAATATGCATGCAAACAAATAAATAAATGAGATGCTCTAGGTATCATTAAGTGCTATGAAGAAAATAAAATCTGTAAATAGTAGGAGAGGGGCCACTTTAGCTATGATAGCCAGGGAAGGTGTCTCTTCAGGGAAGACATTGATGCTGAGTCTGAATGATGTGAACATGTCAGTTATGTGAAGAAATGGGGTATGAATGTGCTGAACAGAAGAGGAGAGATTACAAAAGACAGGGGTGAACTTGGTATATTTGAGTTATGAAATGTAGATGAGCATGATGAACATGTAGTAAATGGCTAGGTGAATGTTGGAATTTAAGGTCAGAAATAGGTGGGTTAGGTCATTTCGGACCTTAAATGAGCATTTAGATATTAAAAATTTTGTTCCAAATGTGATGGGAAGGCCACTGGAATGTTATTATGGGAGTATGTGAACTGATTTATGCTGCTATTTGAAGGGTAAATTGTAGGGTGGCAAGAATGGAAAGAGGGAGACCACTAAGGAGGCAAATGCAATTTCCAAGGCAAGAGATGGTGGTGACTTGGATCAGGCTGTTTGCAGGGGAGATGGTGAGAGGTGGTAGATTTCAGGACGTATTCTGGAGGTATAGCTGATAAAACTTGCTGATGGATTGGGTTAGGGGAATGAGGATAAGAGGAATGAAGGATGACGGCTATTCTTCTGGCCTGAGAAGTAGGTGGATATGGGAGGCAAATAGATAATTCAGTTGACCATGTTCAATTTGAGATGCTCATTACTTCTCCATGTGAAAGTAGAGTAAGTAGTTAGATATGCAAGCATGGATTGCAAGGGAATCAGTCAGAGCTAGAGTTACTGATATGGGCAGCTTAGAACATCAAATAGTGCTTAAAGTTGTGGAACTGGGTGAGACCATGTAGGGAGTGAGAATAGGGAGAAATAAAAAGGTTCTGGGGGCTGAACCCTGGAGCGTGACACCATTTAGAAACTGGGAAGATAAGGAAGATTCAGCAAAGGAGACTAAGAAGGAATGTCAAGTGAGTCTGGGAGACAATGAGGAGCATGTGGTATGCCAAAAGCCAAGGGAAGAAAGTGTTTCAAGACTCTGTCAATTGGATTAACTGTTTCTGCTCCCTGGTTGGGCAGAGGTTAGAGGAGTGGGTTGAGCATAAAGTCAGGGAAAAGGGATTGGGGGCTTCCCTCCTCTTATATCCTCCTTGTTTTCATTCTCTGTGAGTCTACTGAACTTAATAGCTAAGGCTGCTAAGAAAAAGTCACCTCTGTTGCCTTCACCTTTGAGGAAGAGCAACATAACTCAAGAACGTCTTGCATAGAGAAGAATAGAAATAATTCATAGTAGAAAGTGACGTGCCATTAACGAGGTTTGTTAAAATGTCTTAGGGTTTTGTAATGTCTTTCTGATAGGAAACTAGGGAGATCTTCTTGGAGGAGAAATTGTATGCATACATACATGCATACACACATCACACAAAAGCTGGACCTTGGGCATATGGAAAAAGGCAGAAAAGGCATCTTAGCTAGAGGGACCAGCATAAACAAGGCACCGAGGGAGAAACTTGCATCCTGTGTGTGGAAGACGTCAATCAGTTCAGTTTGGCGGCTCACAGATTCGTTGGTTGATTGATTCTGTGTTACACCCATGCTAGGGCTCACACAGGAGACGTTCAATGATAGTTGACGTCTATTAGAGCCAGAAACTCAAAAGTTAAGCTTTGGGTTTCTACACTCTTCCACTGGCATTGTCTTGCCCCTCTCCAACTTTTATCCAAGTTTTGTAAAATTCCTGAAACTGTCCTACCTCCCAAGAGGAGAAGTAGCAAAGGAAATTGTGTTGTTCTAAATCCCCAATGACCCAGCTTAATCGAATGGACATATTTCATTAAACAAATGCCTCTGCCATCTGCTTTAGTCCAATTAGGAATGCATGAGGCACATATTTCTCAATTACGTTGGAGATGTCTGGGCTCAGAGGCCCTGACAAACAGTCTCTCCTCAGGCAGCGCTCAGTGGGGAGACCCACCTCCAGCTTGTAGTGGCCTGTGTGCTTTTTTGTGTCTTTTCTCTGAACTCCACCACTCACTTTGTGTTGCTGCTTTTTCTTTTGGGTTAGAACTCATCTGATCCAACACCCCAACCAAACATGCTACATGCTGGTTTAAAATTTTATTTATTATAACAACTAATATTTATTGCAATCTTTGTTATGGCTAGATGCTGTGCTAAGCATTTTATGTGGATTATTTCATCTAAACTTTACAACGTGTCTGTGAAGTGAGTGGTATGTTCAGTTTATAGGTGAGGAAACCAAGGCTTAATAATCTTAAGTAACTTAGCTAAGGTTCCACAGGCTGTGAGTGACGGAGGTGATATTTGAACTTAAGCAATCCGACCCCAGAGCCCAAGTTCATATCCAATTTGCTTTAACCAGAAATAGGACACACTGAAAATGTACAGAGTGGGATATGAGTGGTATGGTTACAGAGATGGATAGAATACTGATCCTACTTCCAGGGACCTCACAAACTGGTATGAATGAAACAACGAAATGAATCACGATAGATGGAAGCAGAGGAAGTACTGTGTATGGTCTGAGAATGAAGAAGCTACCCCTCAGCATTCTAAATCAAAATATTGATATAGTGTACTCATAGATTTATATCCTCTCCCAGAAATGTGGATGGCAGTGCATCCTACCACATCTGTTTGCTCACCTATCCCCTAAACTCCCATGCTTCTTTGATTTTAACCAGTCAACTGTGCCAACCCTTGGCTTCTGGCTCACCCTTATCAGGGCTGCTGCTGCTTTTGGAGAAAAATTACACAGTATTGTGATTTTCTAGTTCTATACATTCAAGGACCCCCACCTCAGCTATCCACCCCACACTGCCCAATGATCCAACTTTCATTGCTCAGAAAATGTTTCCCCACTTTTTTTAACCATTTCAAGTATACAGTATCACCACATTGTCTTCACTGCTGGAAGATGGCTTTGCCATCTGCTTCACAGAGAAATAGATGCCATCAGATGGTGATTCCTCCAGCTACCTACACTTCTTAGTAGCTTCTATCCCTAGCTCATTCCCACTGCTCTCAGTAGAAAAATAATAAAATTAATTACAGGCATTTATTTAGCACATCTATAAGCTATTCTCTACTGAATGCTTACAAACTTCAGCTCACTCAATCTTCACAACCACACTGAGGTGGTAACTATTTTTAGTCTTCATTTTATAGACAAAGACATAATCCTGTTCCTCAGGACCTCAGGTTTATGTCCTCAACAGCTTTTGTCTTCTCATTATATATACTATCTCTGTGAAACTGTGTCTTATATGCTGTCAGACACCACCTCTATTGCCCATGATGCCCAAATCTGTATTTCTTCCTGGTTGCTCAGAGGATGCCCACTGGCATCTCAAAATTAAGTTTAGCTCCACTCCCATAATCACCCATCACTAGAATTGCTCATTTTACTATGTTTTTGGTCTTTGTGAATAATACCATTGTTAGAAGTCATATTGAGATTAAGATAATAATGTCGTGCTGTTTGATTACATGGGAAAATTAGAATTCTGTCCTCAGTCTGCCGCTAATCCCTAAAAGGTCCCCAAAGGAGATTTTTGCAAAGCAAAGGGAATAATATGATTATTAGCTCTGGTTTTAGGTCCCATGCCTCGTACAGAAGCTGGGCTTGTGGAGGATTCCTTTCTCTATTCTTGGATTAATTTAAGTCATCTTGAAACAAGGCAGCTTGAAAGGCCTGCTTGGTTTCTAACTGAATGCTCAAACTGGAATGTCAGCTCTTACCTCTGATGTGACAGGGTAGCAAAGGGAGAGAGGAGGTGGGGGGTGATAGGGGAAGAGAGGACGGAGAATATGTAAAAAAAATTTAGTCACTTGCTGTAGGTGTTTACAGGTTAGGCCTTAGGTGCTCTAGAAAGAGAGAAAGAGAGAGAGTGAAAGAGAAAGAGGAAAACATGGACAGACTTCTCACAGAAGAGCAGTCTCCAGTCAGCATTCCTAACTTAAGACTCGGGAAAAACAAGGATAGCCAGACTCTGGCTGTGTGGGATGAAACAGAAAGGGAGAAGGGCCTACCTATTTGTATTACAGTCTATTAGAGCCTTTTGAAAAGCCTGTTCCCTGGGACTGGGGCTCCATAAAATGTCCTAGAATTTAACTGTCCAGGCCAGCTTTTCTCCTCTTTGGGAGAGGAATATTTTGCCTTTGATCTCAACCCTGGGGAGGAGTACTGAGGAAACTTATGAGAAGAGTAGCAAGAGGCTTTGAATTCCTTCTTCTAGAAATCTTCTTATTATCCTTCCCAAGCCTCATTTCTTCATCTGTAAGATGGGGATAACGATTCGAACTTGTACATAATAAGTTATCAGTAAACGTGTGTGTGAGTGTGTGGGGGGGTGTGTGGGGGAGGTGTTGGGTGGGGACAGAGTGGAAACAGAAGATTAAGGAACTGGTAGCAATGGTTTTGGACCCCATGCCTCATGTAGAAGTTGTGATTGTGGTAATGGTCTTGGTAGGGGAGGTCAAAGTGATCGTGGTGGGGGTGGGGGTGGTGGTCCTTATGGTAAGCAACAAGTATCTACTAGTTACTCAAAATCCTTGGTTTTGATTCTTCCCCCTTTCTCATCACATTTAATCCATCAACATCTATCAGTTTTATTTTGTTAATTTCTTTTGGGTCTCATCATCATCTTAGTTGGAACCCTCATTTCTCCTGGCCCAAGGGGTGACGTGACCCTCCCAGGGTTACTTCACCTCCTAGTGCTGGTCTAGGTCATCCAATTTCATGTCCTTTCTCCTCTATCAGGCACAGTAGAGCAGAGGAACTAAGAGCCAGGAAGCCTGGGTTCAAATAATGGTTCCCATACATCCTAACTATTTTCTTGCCAAATTGTTACCCTCTTTTAACCAGCAAAGTGGGCAATAATAGAAGTACCTACCATATAGGGTTTTGGGGAGGATTATATCAGGTAATGTATTTTAAAAATACATTGTCTAGTGTTGGGAACAGAGACGATGTTTAATGAGTGTTTTCCTTCTTACAAGCGAGCCTCCTCTATCAAAGGAGAACTCAGAGCCAAGGAACAAGACTGACAGCTTTGGCTCTGCAAGTGCTCCTGTTACACAATTACACGTTCAGCTCTGAGGCAGGTGGCCTCAGTGTTCTCAGGGAACTTCATCAATATTGTGACACTCCAACATGTGTCAGCCACAGGGTTCCCCTGGGCTGTTTCTCTGGGATACTTCCAAAGATGGAAAATTAGCCTCCAATTCTGGGCCATCCGAGTGACAGCCTGCCCAGGGTCTGGAGGATGAGAGCCTCAGAGTGACAGCACTGTCAGGGACCTCAGATGCCCCCTCCCCCAATTCCCTCATTTTAGAGATGAGGAAGCTTGCCTAAGCTCACCCAGCAAGTGTGAGGCAGATCAAAGCCCTTGTTTCCTAGTTTCTACTTGAAGCCCTTTCAACTACATCCATACCCCACTGTCAGCATTGTTGTTTTCATTGTTTTTTTTTTTTTTTTAATTTTGTGCAATTTTTGGATTTCTTCAGCTCTGCAATGGTAGGGTTCTTCTAGACCAGTGCTGCCCAATAAAAGTCGAATGTGTTCCCTAATGGCTACATTAAAAAAGTGAAAAACAAACAGGTGAAACGAATTTTAATATTTTATTTAATCCAATGTAGCCAAAATATTATTTTACCATGTAATCAATAGATGATTATTAATGAGATAGTTTACTTTTTTTCTTATTAACTCTTTGAAACCCAATGTGTATTTTAATAGCACATCTTAATTTGGACTCACCACGTTTGAAGAGCTCAATAGCCACACATGGTTAGTGGCTTCTATATTGAACAAACAGCACAGCTCTAGGCCAGTGGTTCCCAGTGCTGACCTAACGTGGTATAAATTTATAATTTCTACTTTCTGAGAAAAGACTATCCTTAATTCAAGATTATGTCTTTTCTTTCCTGAAATTTTTGGTTAAAACTTGCCCCCCTCACCCCTTAATGAAATAATGGTGACAGTAGATGAAAAAAAAATTGTTTTTGTTTTGTAAATGTCCTTACTTACTAAAATAAATAGCCGCAATTTATAATAATTAGGTGAGTCCCACATCTACAAAAATATGTGTGTGTGTATGTATAAGTCTTCATACATATATACACTCACATAATGGTACATGAATTAATAATAATAGTAACAATATAATATAAATATAACAAATACCCTAAGGTTCTTTCCTACTCTGAACTTCTATAATTGTCAGTAAAGGTCAAGGAGAAGGAAAATATCTTTGTGTCTGTGGAAATTGGGAAATGAAAACAAAAGTGCTAAAAAAAAGTTCCCTTGGCTGATTGGTTCTATGAATTGTGGAACATTTGGGCTTTGCATCACCAAGTGGCTGTGTTTAAAGGCACGTATTAGGCCAAGCCATTGCCCCGGACACTGTTTTTCTCTAGCTCCAGGAAGGGTAGTGATGGGACACTGAAAAGCTATTCCTCTATATTCTGTCCTTGGGCAAGTGAGCTGCGGTGCCTCTGATTAGTCCCCAGGGAGTGCATCTGAAGTGGGCTCAGGGCCTGTCTCCTCTAAGTAAACCCACATTGGGTGGGTAGCCTGACTTTCCCTGGGAGGTCACAGCTGGCATGAAAGCCCACACTCCTTACTGTGACCTCCTCAGTCTTGCAAGCTCTGTCCCCTGCCTGACTCTCACCACACCCCATCCTTTCTCCACCCATAAAGGTCGCTTTCAATTCCTCAAGTGTGCTGTGCTTCTTCAGACTGCAGGTCTTTGCTCATATTTTTTCCTCTGCCTAGAGAGTTTTCTCCTCCTTCCAGTTCATCTTTGTGGTTTCAGCTTAAATGTCACTTCCTTAGAGAGGCCATCACCAATCCTCCCAACTCAAGTGTCCGTCTATAACTCCCCGAGCTCCTGTGCTTTCCCTTCACAGCATCTATCCTGATTATATTTCAATAATTATTTGTGTTATTGTGTATTTGATACCTGCCTCCTCTACTAGATTGTCAGTTCCAAGAGGGCAAGCACTGTAATTGTTTATAGCTATTTGTCTGGCACCTAACACCAATGCCTGATGCAAGAGACACTCAATAAACACTGGGCAAATGAACGCAGGAATGTTGTGCATGCTTACAGTGTTTTTTCTTTGGGGGTAGTTATTTCATATACCGAGAAAGGGGCAAGGTGATTTCATTCTTTGCTAATAGGACATTAGCCCCTACTAAGCCAACACTGGACTCGGGAATGGGATGCCTTGTATCTGGAAGCTCTGAGGCTTCACTGGCCAGAAGACCTCACACTTCTCAGCAAACCTGCCATTAGTCACCACCTGCCATCAGCAGTGACTGGGAATTGCAAGGTCTGTGTCCCGGCCTCACCCTCATCACTCATTAGCTAGATGATCTTGGGAAAGCCACTTCCATTTAACTAAATAGGCTGATCAGTCCCGGATCATATTTCCAGTTGGTGCCTTCTGCCTGAAATAGGTTTGTCAGAATCAGTCAAATGTTGGAGTGGCTGTTTCGCTGACCTCTGAAGGCCTCTTACAGGCTTGGGGCACTGGGGAGCTCTTGTCAGAAACCACGTTGCTTGTGACTATGATTCTGAGAAATAGAAACTTGTCAGAGGAATAAAGGTTACCTCTTTTTTATCCAAGGTCGCCAGTGAGTCACTGGCTGTGCCTAGAATAGAAATTGGCTTCGGTACACAGTTCTGTCTGTTTTTGAGCATCACCCAGATATTTGTTAGACAATGAGTATTTTTCCTCTGTTTTAATGAATATGGACTATGGGTACTGAGGAAAGAGAGCTGAAATCATTGAGGAAGAAGAGTCCCAATTACACTGAAGTCCTGCCCCAGGGGCCTGGGTCTCTGGTGCCTCGGCCTGGGGGAAGTATGCTGGAGTAAGAAGACCACTAAGCTGGGAGCCAGGACCCTGGGTTTTAATTCCATTACTAATGACAACTACAGGAGGCTTAAGCTTTCTGGGCCCCAGTCTCCTCCTCTATGGGTGGGAAGAGTCAATTTTGACACCTGAACGGGGATGTTGTAAAGCGCCAATAAATATTTAAAGTATTTAATAAAAACAAAGCCCTCTACAAACAGAAGAATAACGGGGATTACTTTTGCTCTCAACATGTTGCTGATGAGAATATCTTGGGCTTTTGATATAGCCAATATGTGATGAGAACCCTCAATGCTCTGGTATTCACTGTTAAGAGCAAGTCACTTTACGTCTGTGGGACTCAGTTTTCCCATCTATGAAATGGGACAAGCAAAGCAAACCTCACTTGCTTGCTTATTGAGTTGCTAAGAAGATCAAAATGAGCAAAGTTATTTTGAAAAAGTATAACTTTTTCTTCCTTTGCTTTCCCTTGTGCCCCTCCAATCCTTTCCCCTTTTTCCTCTCTATCACTTTTTCTGTTTTCACTTGGCATCTGCTTTGCCCCATCACAGTGTTATTTATGGAGGATACACAGGTAAGACATTTGAACCATGTCAAGCCTTCAAGGGATGTTGGGATTTATTCGGGAGGTAGACGTGGAAATACATGAATGTCATAGAGTGTTTTATAACAACATTGAATGAGCACTTACTATGTGCAAGGCACTGTTTGAAGCACGTGTGTTAACTCATTTAATTCTCATAATAACCCAGTAATATGCAAAGGTACTATTATTTTACCCAATTTTGACAAGGAGGAACCTGAAGTCCAGAGTAGTTAAACAGTTTACCCAAGGACACAGAGCTAGTATGAATCTGGATAGTTTGACTCCAGAGCCAGTCCTCTAAATCATCAAGCACAGTATGTAAAAAGTAGAGTAGAAACAAGAGAGCAGGGATAGTTAGTTATAACCTATACCAATCTGGGAAAACTTTATGGAGAAATAACAGTATAGGTCTTTACTTCGCTTACTGGGTTACTTGTGCTAACAGTGGAGAAAGTGCTTTGTATACTGTAAGATGCTTTATTCATATGTATAAAACTTATGTTTAATTTTTATTACTATTTGCATGTAAAACATCTCAGCCATGATTTCATTTGAATATGACAACTCTTGCTGTGGAGTAGCAGGGCAATAGGGTAAAAGAAAATTATATCTCCATGTCTGTCTGTCTATCTCTATCTGATAGAGCAGATTCCAAGAACATAAATGATTTGCCCAAGTTCATGCAATGAATAAATAGCAGAGTTAGTACTAAAACTCTCATCTCCTGATCTACTTTTTTCCATTACTGCCTCATTTTCAGATCCTTGTTATAGTTTTATGGATATAATAGTGATAATGATGGGACAGTATTAGTAGTAATACGTTAATTTAGTAATTAAGTGCTTTCTATGTGTAAGGCAGTGTGCTTTGGATTTGTTGCCTCGTTCAATTCTCACCACAGAGTCATCACCTCAGTTTATAGATGAGGTAACTGAGGTTCAGAGAGATTAAATAACTCTCAGAGTCAGAGATGGAACTTATGGTGACTTTATGTTGGTTTCAGGCAGGGAATGATCTAATCACTTCCTGGCTCAGAGAAAAGTACCATTCTTCTGCCTACTCTGTGAACCCCAAGGCCTCAAGGTCAACTCTTACGCTCTTCCCAACCCCAAATATTGTAGAATGTTGGTGCTTTTGAAGGCTTCTCTGCACCCACTGCTTTTCTTCAAGCTGAAGGAAGAGAAGAGAAATGTGAGGACAAGCAACCTTTTAGAGTAGAAAGGGAAGGGGCTGCTGCTGGCTCCGTGAACTTATTTAGTCGGAGTCATAGATACGGTACTGACCTGAGTCATCCGACTCCCCTTTGCAACTCATTGCAAAGTTGCCCCAACTTTATTCCTGATGGGTAGTCATTTTGCCTTAAGTTGAGCATCTCTTCGAGGGATCACACTACCTTCCAATGAGGCCCTTTCCAAGGCTGGATATCTCAAATGGTCAGAAAATTCTTCCTACTCCTGAGAGGAAATCTTATTTCCTGTTTCTTAGGACTTTGGTTAAGGTTGTCTTCTGCATTCATTCAGTTGTGAAGTTGGAATCCTTTTCTACGGGAAGCTCTTCAGATGTTGAGAGCCAGTTCTTAGTTACTCAACCTGAGCTGTTTAATTTTCAATCTGAATGCGGTAAGTTCTTCCAGCCATTTTAAAATCCCACTGCCTCCATTCTTTTCAGCTCCTGAATGCTGTCTTATGGAAACAACTAGTCTGTGTGTGTCACTCTTGAAAAGAGGAGCCCAGAGTGGGATATAATACATTCTGGATGGAGAAACTGAAAATAAGCAATTATACAAGTACATGAACAGGGAAGTGACAGGCAGTGATGATTGGTGTGAAAATAAACAGTACATGGTAGCAGGGGTCGCTGATTTAGATGAATGTCACCCATTCAATATAGGTTGATTTTATGGGGTTAGGAGTGGAAGATTATTCAGTTTAAAGTGTAATTTAGATGCTAGTAGGGAAAACATGTAAAGGTACATATTTTTTCATTCAAGCTAGGCCTGAGGATGGATAGAACACGTACAATGAATCTTAACATTCATTCATGATTTCAGCAGGCATTTACAGAGTGATGAGTGTGCTGGGCACTATACTAGATGGTGAGAACAGATTGGAGAACAAAACAGTGCTCCTTCCCTTTCACCTCTCCCCCTCCACCTTGTTGCTGAGAGTCTGGTCTCCCTCTGTGCAGGAAATTCCATCATTGGTGGGTAGTATGTCAGACTCATAGCCTGGCTTTTATCACCAATTCTTTATGTTTTACTTTAAATGTCATCAAATGATTGGGGAGTCTGAGTCTTTTTTTTTTAAACAGAGGGAAATCTATTTTTACCTCAAAGGAGCTAACGTTTTCATCATCCTAAGACTCTGTGAAGCTGAGGCTTTGGAGCCAGGTGGACCTGGTTTAACGGGCCCTGTCGCTTATCTCAGGCATTCCATGTTCTAGAAAACCAATTTCTCATCTGTTGAATGAGGCTAATTTAATCTCAGCTTTGGTTCTGGGAGGAAGGAGTGAGAAGACACATGTTAGGTTCTAGCACTGTGTGTTCCTGACACAAGTAGGGTGACTGGTCAGCCCCAGTGTGCCTAGGACTGTCTTGGTTTTGGTACTAAAAGTCCCATATCCCAGAAAATCCCTTGGTCCTGGCAATCTAGGACAATTGGTCATCCTAGACAGAGTAAGAGTTTAATAAATTGTAGTTATGCGTAGGAACAACAGTAATAATTTCCTCCATAGTAATATGGGATGAACTCTGAGATCCTTGTTCTATGTATTATTATGTCCCATGGATGGCTGATGTTCTCATGCTCTTCTGGGGCACATTTCTTTTTTAATTTCCCTTCTAAAGTTAAGTGATTTCTGATATCTTTATAATACTGTTTAATTGAACAGAAATCAGGTCCCTTCTTATTATGGAGATTACAGATTTTTCATTTAGGCTAATAATAATATTACCTCTGTCTGACCCATTACTTTTTTTTTTTTTTTCCAATTTAACTCTCCAAGCCTCAGTTTCCTCATCTGTAAAATAAGAATAATTCCTTCTTCCCTACTGGTCCCAAGAGCAATTGTGAGGATCAAATGAGACAGTAGGAGTGAGTCTGCAGAGTAAATGGAAAAGCATATTATAAACATAGTGGTTTCTTAACATAGACTGAATTCCTTGAGGATAGGGACTGAGTGTTTGTATTTCTGGGCCCAGTATAGTTTCTGGTCCATAGGAGGAGCCTTTATATGCTTATTTGAATGAATGAAAGAATGAGTGAGTGAGTGAAAGAATGAGTGAGCCAACAAATGAATCTCCTCTGGTGTCAGTTGCTCAAGGTGAAAAGTAGCAAATGTGACTGGCTCCCTCAAGCCAGCTGGGGTGCACCAGCCTTGTAACTGCTCCACCCCCCAGCCAAGAACAACTGTGCTTCCCTGTGACCTGCCTTGTCGGAGGCATAGGCAGAGGTAAATTCTGCTGAGGGTTAAAGCTGAACTAACGGCCCATGAACATTTTATTTCTCTGCTGGCTGAGCACAGTAAATATCGATGGTAATGTAATGTTCTTTCTCATTGCGGGGAAAGTGAGGGACACAGGAGAGGAGAGAATTGACCTTTTAGCTCTGATAGAGAAGATTATTGGAGAGATAGTGTCTGAGTTAAAATAATACATACACACACATACACAGGCACAGTTGGTAACATTTCTGAGATAATCTTCTCTTGGTAGAATAAATTTTTTTTAACCTTTTCTGGATTATGGAGACCTTTAAAATAATCTAATTGAAAACTCTGGATCTGTGCCCCAGAAAAACTTGGACACATGTACACTAGGTTTGTCACCCAATGTTCATGGAACTCAGACCCCTCCCACCCCTGACCCTAATGTAGAGTATCTGTAGACTCTGGAAGACATACAGTAGTGTTTCTTGTTTTGAATTTAGTTTGCAGATGTATCTTGCTTGGCTCAAAGGTGATTTTGTTAAGTTTATTAAATTAGTTGCCAAGAACTAAAATCAGAAGTTTTTCACATAAAAATACAAGCATCTAGCTTCTCTTAAAAAATAGTATTTGGCATAATTGGGCTCACATGGCAGCCATCAGACAGGGTTGAGCTGTTCTGTCTTTTTTCAGATGGGACAAAGGCTCCCAGTTGCCCATAATCCATTTCTTTGCCTCACTTTTATGTCTTTGAGTTCTCCCCCTGCCCTAGAAGTTATTAAAGACAAGAAACTCTGCCTCTTAATGACACTTTTGAGTTACTTTTAGAGATAACCAGGGAACCAACCATGAGGCCAAGTGTCCTTGGAACATTGTCTTCAAAGCAAATTCTCATATGGCAATACAGTAAGATTTAAGCAGATAAAGGGCAATGTGCTCTGCTTTACTGAGGCAGAAGGGCCAACAACCATGCCAGTTAGCTTGGTCTTCCCCTCCAAAATTGCCCCACTGGCCTCCATGGCACCTCTGAGGACCCTCCAGGACTCTACAAGGCAAGCTGGAAAACTTTTGTGTATCTGTCAAAACTCCTTCAGTTGCATATGACAGAAACCTAACTTGTACTAGCTTTAGCAGAAAAGATAATTTATGGGTTTATGCAACTTTGGGCATTCATCCTCAGAGAGAGAAGACTGGAACCAGGAGCCCAAATGATGTTATCAAGAGTTCTCCATTGCTCTTATTTGCTTTTCTCCACATTGGTTTCATTCTCAGGAAGCCTCTTCTCATGTGGTAGACAGATGATCACCAAGGCTCCATGCTTGTATCATCTCTACAGCTGGTAATCTTGTGAGGGAAAAAAAGCTTCTCCTTCCTAATAGTTTCAACATAACCTGGGATATGGTTTCACTGGACCATTTTGAATAAGTGTCCAGCCCTTATTTGATCACTATGGTCAGGGAAATGGAACCAGCTCATTGACTAGATCCTGGTCATGTGTTTCAGGGATCATGGAGTTCTAGGGAATGGGGTTGGCATTACATGAACCTTATGGATGAGGACTAAGGCAGGGCTGGTTATGCAGAGCAGTACTGGGGACCCCTTATGGAAAAAGGTCATGGATACCCGACAGGCATAAACAGCAGAGGTTTGTTGTGCATTGATTTAGCCCAACTTTTCCTTTTACTCATGAGGCTATGAAGACTTTGAAAAGAGAAGGAACTTGCCTGAGTCCTCAAACCTAGGGAGTGGTGAAGCTGCTGCTCAAACCCAGATCTTCTGGCTCCAATCTTGGTGCTGCTTCCATTTTAGGCACTGCTCCTTCCTTATTATCTATTTTTCTGTGATCCTGACTGATATGTCGTAGGGTAACAGTAATCATATTTGACAACAAATCAATCCCAGAACCATAGAATTTTAATGATAAAAGGGCCTAAGTGTGCTTATTATTCAAATGAGAAAACAGACCTAGAGAGATCTATTGACTTGTACAAGGTCAACTGACAGTTTATATAAGACTATCAAAGTCTGACGGTAAGAATAATCCTATGACACATTGAACTTTGGTGTTTTTTTTTTTTTTTTCCAAAGCATTTTCTCATCAATGAGATCATTTTATCCCCACAATGACCCTGTAAAACAAGAGCGGATAAGAATTATTCACCCAGGTTTATAGATATGGATGTAGGTCAGAAGGAGTAAGATACTTGTCCAAGGTCTCACAGCATGCAAGGGGCAGAGCCAATTCTAGAATTCATCTGTCTGACCCTGGGCTCTGGGTATTTTTTACTGTATCACCTTTGAAGCAAATAGTGACTTTATACTTGAAGACCTTCAGTTTAAATAATACTCTGAGGCAATTTGATATCCTGCTTCCAAAGTTTTCACATCTTAACATTGTAAGTTACCCATTGTATTTTTCTTAAACCAAAGAGTAATACAGGGCCAATAGAGGTTTAATCCACAGGGATAAAATTTAATAGAATTTTGGCAAAATATTAAAAACCAGCAAGATAAGACTAAATTTAGAGAATTTTAGATCTGGAGGTGATTATAGAATAAAAGAATAATTCTCTTCTTAATAGTTGAGGAAACTAAACATTGATAAAACTGAAGGAAGCAATAGATGTTTCCATAATAATTGTGGTGACTTCAATACATCATTCTCTCCTATAGATAGATCAACCAGACAGAGGACCAATAAGGAAATTGAAAACCTAAAAAATGTGATAAATGAATCTGACTTAACAGACATATATAGAACATTATATCCCAAATCACCAGGATACATGTTCTTCTAACTAAAGAGTTTCATAAGATTATGTTAAAGTAAATAAAGAGAGAGAGGGAAAATATATATCTGACAAATAAAAACCAAAGGATATGATGGCTGATTCAAGAAATGCCTTCACAGTAATAATATTGAATGTGAATGGATTAAACTCCCCAATTAAAAGATACAGATTGGCAGAATGGATTAAAAAATATGAACCATCAATATGTTGCTTACAAGAGACTCATCTTAAACCCAAAGACACAAAGAAATTGAAATCTAAAGGGTAGAAAAAAATATTCCATGCAAACTACAGCCAAAAGAAAGCAGGAATAGCAATATCAATCTCAGATAAAGTAGACTTTAAATGCAAGGATGTCATAAGAGACAAAGAAGGTCACTATATACTAATAAAAGGGACAATTCAACAGAAAGAAATAACAATCATAAATGTCTATGCACCCAATCAAGGTGCCCCAAAATATGTGAGACAAACATTAATAGTTGAGGAAACTGAAATTCAGAATGTTGAGATAATTTGCTTAGGCCCTGTATCTGGTCTGTGGTAGAGATCAGACAAAAATATGGTTCTGCCAACTTCTTATAGCCCTACAGACTTTCAACATAGAAAGGCAGTGTGGTGTGGGGTAAGAACCTTCCAAAAGGTTCTGCAGCACTTCTGAGGGTGTAAGGGACACCACCCACTTGTGGTACTTAAGGTTAACCTAGGTGTAACTCAGGCATGGAATTAGGTAACATTGATTCAAGCTCTGAAAATGTAATTCTAATTTTCTTTCAATTCTTCTGATTACATCAAAGAAAAATTCTGTTTGCTTCTAAACTGACCTTAACACTTCTCTAACAGTTGCTAGTTTCCCTTTTTAGCTGAGTGTGTGGGCCTCAGGCTCAGCCTTTGGCAGGCAAGTGTCTAGCCAGAATTTAATGACATTGTTTTATTTCCTTTATATATGCTTTCTCTTTGATGAGTAATATGAGTTGTCCCTTTGTGAAAAGGTCTAAAGTGTCTTTAATACTTTACTTAAGCTTTATTCAAAATATATTTAAATAAAAATAAGTTGAATTATTTAAAAACAGATTAAGTACTTAATAGGGCAGTTTATTGTAAAAGCACACAGATATGGCAAAAATCAAGATGATGATGAATAAATGAAGTTGGGGAAATGCCGCCTTAGGGACCAGCTCCAAGGTCTTTGTCTGGGCATGTTGAAGAGGGCACCACTTTGACTTCAGAGGAATGCAGGTTTGACTCCTACTCCCACCACCAAAAGCACCTGGGTGATCTCGGGCTAGATACCTCACATCCGAGTTTCAGAGTCAAAGTAAGAAATACCTCCTTACTTCTAAATTTACAAAGCTGTTGTGAGGATTAAACATACATGACAAGTGCCAAGAACAGTGTCTGACACTTAGTGCTAAAGAAATGGCAGCTCTGAGGAGAGCTGAACTTCAATTGCGAACAAAAGAAGAGAAGACAAAAGGATGGCACCAGATACAATCTTGATTTAAATCTCCCATTCCTCTTTTATTCCTCCTGAAATGGCCAGCCAAGACCACAGCTGGTTAAGTACATCTTTGCTCCAGGAGGTCTGTTTGTCACTTTTGGAAAAGGCCAACTATAATCCTTGAGGCTACTTTATCACTGGAAGACTGGCTGCAAGTTTGCTTGATGGAAAAGCAGCCTTCGGGGCACGCTGGGAGGCGGATTCGTTTGTTATTCCTGCGTAGGAGGCCTTGGCTTCTGGCTTGTTAAAGAACAAACAAAAATATCCCTTAAAAGTAGGCTATGGTTTGGTGAAGCTTGAAATATAATCCTGTGGTTCAGCCCTAAGAGAAAATCTTCATTAAGCTCTGTGAGGTTTGCTCTGGTGGGCTTCAGTTTGCTCTCTGGACTGTAGTTTGCTGATTTTGTTTCTTAAAATACTGCAGTCAAATATTATTTACCTTGATTGCTGAGTGTTTTGGTTCACCCTTAAATTTTGCACCTGGGGCAAATGCCTTACTCGCTTTATCCTAGTCACAGCTCTGTTCCACATTGACCAATTGCACCCCTACCCTGGGGGAGAGAGTTTGTACTTGCACTGTGAGATCACCCGATAGGCCAAATAGTAAAAATTTAGAGAAAGAGAATTTTTGCTCAACATAAGCTGGATAACAATGATATAGTTTGTTTTATGAGGTGATGATAGCCATGCCATTGTGAGAGTACAACCAGGATTAGGTGATTTTGTATAAGGAGGCTTAGGGGGGAATTTATGTATTGAGTGAAAGGTTATGTGGTAGTTTGGAGCCCAGAAAAGGCCATGGTTCTTTTATCCATTCCTGTAGGTGTAGAACTATTGTGGGTAGAACCCTTTGATTAGGTTATTTCAATTGAAATGTGACCCACTCCTTTCAAGGTGGGTCTTAATCCTCCTACTGGAGTCCTTTATAAGAGGATAAAGAACATACAGAAAGAGCCAGAGAAGTCAGAGAAGCCCCAGAGAAGCTAAGAGATGAAATTAAGAGAAGCTCAAGGAGAAAGCTCTGGAGAGGCTAAGAGAAGACCCATGAAGCTCAGAGAGGAAGCCACTGGAACAGAAGTTGAAAGCAAGGAAACCTGGGAGTGAAGTACCAGCAGATGCTGGCTGTGTGCCTTCCCATGTGACAGAGGTGTCCTGGATGCCAGCAGCCTATCTTCAGTCCAGGTGTCATCTGTTGATGCCTTAAGTTGGACATTTGCAAGGCCCAAGAACTGTAAATTGTAAGCTAATAAATCTTCATCATAAAAGCCAACCCATTTCTGGTATATTGCATTCTGGCAGCTTCAACAAACTGAAACAGCTTAGGATGATGAGCCTTCATGTACAGTTCTGACATTGCAATAATTAAATCCATTCATTCTTCATTTGGGCTAGGCTATCATTCATTCAACAAACATTTTGAATGTCAGTATTATGCTAGACCCTGAATGGGAATACAAATGTAAAGAGAAGATATGGCTTAAGCTCAGGGGTTCATATTTTGTAGTTGTGTGTCTGGTAGGGGTAGACTTAAAAAACACAAGTAAAGTAGCTGGCGTAAATTGAATGCTTATCATGTGTGGCTCACTGTTGCTAAGTTCTCTATGTTCATTACTGTATATTTTTGTTGAAATTAAATGTACATATAGTGAAATGTCCAAAGCTTAAGTGTACATTCATTAAGTTTTGATAAATGTATGCATCCTTATAACCATCATTCCAGTCAAGATCTAGATGCAGAATATTTCCATCACTCCAGAAAGCTCCTTCTTGCCCTATTCCAGTAAATCTCCATTCCTTCTATTTTATTTTCTAGCACAATACATTAGTTGTGCCTGTTAAAAGACTTAAGTATATGTGAAATCATACAGTGTATAGTTATTAGAGTCTGGCTTCTTTTCTTCCACATTTTTTTTTTTGAGATTCATCCATATTACTGCATGTTTTAGTATTTTGTTTCTTATTGCTGAGTAATATTCCATTGTATGAATAGGCAACAGTTTATCTATTCATCTGCTGATATGCAGTTTCCATTTTCCAGGTTTGGGGTTTATGAATAAAAGCTTCTTTGAACATTTGTTATGCAA
Organism: Choloepus didactylus; assembly: GCF_015220235.1. Classification (NCBI taxonomy): domain Eukaryota; kingdom Metazoa; phylum Chordata; class Mammalia; order Pilosa; family Megalonychidae; genus Choloepus; species Choloepus didactylus. Next base: position 96,740,625 of record NC_051319.1, read on the forward strand.
GTCTTTTTTGTAGATATAGGTTTTCTTTTCTTCTGGGTCATGAGGTAGGTCTATAAATAACTTAAAAAAATAGTTCACCAAAGTGGATGGAACATTTTATATTCCCACCAGCAATATATGAGATTTCCAGTTTCTCTACATCCTTGCCAATATTTGGTGGTATTGATTCTTTTAATTTTAGTCCTTCTAGTGGGTATGTGGTGGTATCTCGATGTGTTTTTCTTTTTTAAAAATTATATTTTAAATTTGTATATAAAATTGATTTCATATTGCTGTATTGTTCTTTGAACTTTAACTTAGTATATAGTTGTGTAACACCTGCCACAATCAAGATACAGAACTTTTCCATCATCCCAAAAAACCTCCTTGTGTTGTCTTTTTGTAGTCAAGCCCTCCTCCCATTCCAATTGTGGCAACCATTGATTTGTTCTTGGTCATCAAAGTTTTCCCTTTTCCATTTGCCATGTCATATAAATGGAATTATATAGTATTGGACTTTTTGTGACTGGCCTCTTTCATTTAGCATGATGGCTTTGAGATTCATTCATGTAGTTGCATGTTTCAAGAGTTTCTTTCTTTTTGTTTCTGAGAAGCATACAAATACACAGATGTACCATAGCCTTTCAGTTCACCCAGATTTTGATAATTGTGGCTAAAGCTGCTATAAGCATTTTGTGTCTATATAAATTTTCATTTCTCTTGGGTAAATATCTGATGGAGTTGCTGTATTGTATGGTAGGTGTACGTTTGTCGTAAGTGTGGGTTTAACTGTGCACAGTGGCCTTACTGTTTTGCGTTCCCACTAGTACTCCATGAAGGTGGCAGTTGCGTCTCATCCTCTCTAACATTTGTTTGGTTTTTTTTGGGGGGAGGCGGTATTTATAATATCTGTGTAGTAGAATTTCATTGTAATTTCAATTTGAATTTTCCTAATGGTGAAAGACATTGATTGTCTTTTTATCTGCCTATTACCATCCATATATCTTGTTGGATGAAGTTTCTCTTCAAATCTTTAGCCTATTTGAAAAAATGGATTGTTTGTTTTCTTTTGTTGAGATTTTAAATTTCTTTATATATTCTGGATATAAATCCTTTGTCAGGTATGTCTTCTGCAAATAGTTTCTCCTGCTCTATGTCTTTTTTAAAATTCTGTAAACTGTATCTTTGGTGACTGTAAGTTTTAATTTTTGATGAAGTTAAATTTATCAGTCATTTTATTTAATAGATCATACCTTTCATGTTGTCTCTAAGACATTTTTGCCTAACCCAAGTGGCAAAGATTTTCCCCTATGTTACACTTGTCAATTTAAATCTGTGACCCATAAATTATCTTTTAAGGAAATCGAGAGAAGAGAAAAAACCTAGGTTCACAATTATGTACATATTTACCAATTCTGGTGTTTGGTGTTTCTTCCTGTGATCCAAGTTTCTATTCAGTATCATTTCTCTTTAGCCTGAAAAACTCTGTTTGCCACTTGAATGTGCAGGTCTCCTGGCAATTAATTCTTTCAACTTTTATTTATCTGAAATTTTTTAAATCGTGCCTTCAGTTTTGAAGGGTATTTTTACTGAATACAGAATTACACATTGACAATTTTATTTTTTTCAGATTTTTAAAGATGCCATTCCACTGCCTTCTGGGGCCTCTGTTCTTTTTGTGAGAGATGAGCCATCACAGTATTGTCATCCCTCTGTGTGAAATGTCTTCTGTTTCAGTCTGCTTTTCAGATTTTTATCTTTATCTTTGATTTTCAGAAATTACTTCCTCAATGATGTATTTATCTCCATTTTCTCTCTTCTCTCCTTATGGAATTCCAATTATACATGTTAGACTGCCTAATGTTTTCTACATGTCATTGAGGCTCTATTCATATTTTCCCAATACTATCTATTCTTCATATTGGAGAGTTTATATTGATCTTTCAAGTTCATTAGCCCCTTGTCTGTATTTCCATTCTTCTGTTAATCCCATCAATGAACATTTAAAATCTGATTTTCAATGCTTTAATTTCTACTTGTTTCTTTTTTATAGTTTAAATATCTTTCCATAGTCCCCTTTCTTCATTCATTATGGCCATTTTTTTTTTCTTTAAGTCACTGAACACATTTGTAATAGCTGTGTTAAAGTCCTTCTCTGCTAGTAATAAGATCTGGGACATTCTGGGGTCTATTTGTATTACCTGCTTTTCCCCTTGGCTGTGTGTCACATTTTTCTCTTTCTTGTTATACCTACTGATATTGGATATTATGGATGGTACATTGGATTCAATGGATTTTTTTTATCTTCCTCTCTCAGAATTTGTTCTAACAGGTAGTTAAATAATTGGGTGATAAAGTTGAACTTGTGGAGTCTGGTTTTACACAATTTAATGGTGCATCTTTTTCTCTTTTTCTCTTAGCCCAATGGAGAATCTCTTAATTCTGAAACATAGTCTTTACCATAAGGTATGGTTATTAATGGAGTACTGGATACCTCCATGCATTTTTTAAGTCTTTCTAACTTGGTCTGGTTCAACTTCCAAACCCTGTCTCCTCTGAAGTAGGCAGCAGCTGAAATCTCAGTTCAGCAATTTTATTAGACTTATAGCTGTTGGTTTCTTCTGGATTCCTTGAGTCTCTCTCATATGCCCTGATCAGGAGTTGGCCAAAGATTTGAAGGGTGTTTATACTCAGATATTAGTTATTACGTCTCTTTGACTTCCCCTTTCCCTGGATTTTCCACATAATTTTCAGTCACTCTGGTAGCACTTGAACTCCATCTACTGACACATTTAACCAATTAAGCTGCAGCTTTTTGCTTAATTTCTGTCTAGTCTGTACCATATGAACTAGAGATTGCCCTCAGGGAGAAAAAAAAACACAACTGAGTAAACATGGATCTCACCCCATCTAGCTTTCTTCATTCATGGGTAGGATGCACTTTAGTTTCTGCCTGTTTTTTTTTTCTTTTCCTAAAATTTAATTTAATTTTTTAAAATTAAAAAACTTTTAATAGAGCGGTTGTAAGTTTATGGAAAAATCATGCATAAAATACAGTTCCCTTATACTCCCCCACATGCATAGCTTTTCCTATTATTAACATTTTGCATTAGTGTGGTTGGTACCTTTGTTAGAATTGATGAACCAATGGTATTGTACTATTAAATATTAAATATACTGTTAAATATTAAATATACTATTAAATATTCTATTAAATCTAGTATATGGTTTATGTTATTGTTCACTCTTTGTGTTGTAAAGTTCATGGGTTATTTTTTTTATTCTGGTAACATATATACAACATAAAATTTCCCAATTTAATCACTTTCAGATATACAACTCTATCTGCTTCTGATCACTCTCAGTGCCTTCAAATAGTGATGTTTTTAAAAAATATTATTTACAGCTTAAAATTATCCTCTGGGTATGGGTTAATCTAATACAAGCTACTCTACAATTACTGGAACTAGAACTTTTTTTTACTCTGTATGCATTAATATATTTTTCCATTTAAAATAATAAGAATTAGCAGTTATTGTTACTGCTCTTTTCTTGATGTGCAAAATGAGGCTTAGAGAGCACAATTTATTTTATTAAAGTTATCCAGCTTATAAGTGGTACAGAGTCTCACTTTATACCCTGTAATTTTAGTCACAAATCTTCAGCATTGCATGTTATAGTAATTCAGGGTAGAGAATGAATAAATCATGTGAACTCTGGGGAAAAGTCAAACTGTTGATGGTGGACACATGCTTGTGATCATTTTATCTGTGCAATAGCCAGAAAGAGCAGTTACTGAAATGATCTAGGTATTTTAGTTATGTCAGTGTCAATTAAACATCTGCAGAGCTTGCAGACCTGGTGCCTTCTTGACGTCGTTTACTGGGCTCTATTAAATTATTTGTCCTTTCATCACAGGCAGGACTGCTTACCAGGCATATGAGGCAGCATTAAATAACCTATAGGTGGAATGGTATTTTATCATCCCATCTTAACAGAAACATCACTATTGGAAGAAAGGAAGAGAAGTTGAAGATTATATAGCTAAACACAATCCTCCATGTAATATCTGGAATGACAGAGTTCACAGTTAATGCTAGATCTAGGACAGATGCTTAGACATCCTCCCTTGTCCAGTGTTTTCCCACTAGAGGCTGGACCTTTGGCTGAGATTGCCAAAGAAGGCCCTTCTTTTGTTTACCTATTAGGTAGTTGGGAGACCTATATAAGAATTGACATTGTTTATGAGCAGAACAGGTAATTTTCTATCCAGAATAATTTGGCATGTCCAATCACTCTGAAATATCCCTAAAACTTCCCCCATGAAAGGGGTTCTTTTGGATGGTGTGCCAGTTTGAATGTATTATGTACCCCCAAACGCCATTATCTTTGATGTAATCTTGTGTGGGCAGATGTTATCAGTGTTGATTAGATTGTAATTCTTTGAGTGTTTCTTTGGACTGCGCCCCACCCAGCTGTGGGTGATGACTCTGACTGGATAATTTCCATGGAGGTGTTGCTCCGCCCATTTGGGGAGGGTCTAAGTTGATCAGTGGAGCCATATAAATGAGCTGACATAACAGAAGGAACTCAGTGCAGCTGTGAGTGACATTTTGAAGAGGAGCTACAGCCAAGAGGGACACTTTGGAGAAAGCACAGGAGCTGCAGGTGAGAGAGTTTGAAAACGGCCATTGAAAGCAGACTCTTGCTCCAGAGAAGCTGAGAGGGGACAAATACCTCAAGTGCAATTAAGAGTGACATTTTCAAGGAACTGCAGCCTAGAGAGGAACATTCTGGGAGAAAGCCATTTTGAAACCAGAACTTTGGAGCAGATGCCAGTCACGTGCTTTCCCAGCTAACCAAGGTTTTCCGGACACCATTGGCCATCCTCCAGTGAAGGTACCCGACTGCTGATGTGTTACCTCGGACACTTTATGGCCTTAAGACTATAACTGTGTAACCAAATAAACCCCCTTTTATAAAAGCCAATCCGTCTCTGGTGTTTTGCATTCCAGCAGCATTAGCGAACTAGAACAGATGGGTGCATGGCATTTAACTGGTTGGAGGTGAGTCACTTGACATTTTAGTTTGAATTAGTAGATGGAATCTTTTCTGATATGACTTGGTCTTGGAAATACTACAAACTGGTTTTAGCTTAACCACAGGAATTTATTGGCTCATGGTTCTAAGGCTAGAAGAATTTCCAAATCAAGATATTGGTAAGGTTTACCTTCTCCCTGAGATCTGTAGCATTCTGGTGCTGGCTGCCATCAGTCTTTGGGGTTCCTCTGCTTTTACCTCTGCCTCCTGTCACATGGTGATGTCCTCTTTTTTCTGGTTTCTGTGACTTCCAGGTCTCTTTATAAGGTGTCCAGAAATATGGATTAAGACCCACCCTGATTCAGTTGGCCACATCTGAATATTTTCAAAAGGTCCTATTTACAATGGGTTTATGCTCACAGGGATATGGATTAAAATTAAGAACATATGCTTGTTGGGGTACATAACACAGTTTCTATGGATCTGGGCTAATGGGAAAAGACAAAAAAGAAAAAAAAACCCTCTCATTATATATGCATTCTTCATTAAGTCACTATCTTGAATCTCAGTTTCCTCAGCTGTGAAATGATAGCATGAATTTCTTAGTACTGCTGTAAAGAGAAATTGAGAAGATATGTTGAAAGTGCTTATCAGAGTGTCAGACACATTGTAAGCTTGCAGTGGAAGATAGAAGCTAGTAGCTGATAATGATGATAAAAGAAAATGATAGCTGATGCTATTAGGAAAACTATTTGGTGCCTTCCAGATAGTCAGGGCCTAGGGTAAATATGGGGTTTGTGAGTGGATAGGAAGGCCACAAAAAATGAGAGGAAAATAATGGACATTAAAATATATTGGAAATATCATAGTCAAATTTGACCTGAACAATTTTGTCTATGAGAATTAAAGAATTAGTTCAGAATGTGGAAAACCATTTATGAGATGAAATAACAAGAGGTCTAAAATGGCAGCACAGCATATTTGGGTAACCCAGCAGAGAGGAGAACAGAACTTATACCCCATGTCTTTGGAATATGCATTAAATCTTGGTACCAAAGAAGTCGGTGTTATTAGTAAATCAATAAAGCAGACATTTTTTTGAACTCCTACTCTGCCAAGCCCTGTCCTAGGTACTTCTGCGGATGGTCTATGGAAATCTAAAGCATAATTCCTTGTATCGAGAAGGCTTTTACAAACTGGTTGGGAATAACAATTTAATTACGCAGAAGATTATAAATTTAAGTCTGGGTTGGGTGGTTTAAAGCTATGAAGTGCTATAATAGGTGAGATTCAGCAAAGGCTGAGGATGTCTGGGAAGACTCTGACCTTGAATTGGGCCTTGGTTTGAGCTAACGTGCTGCTCTTTAAAGCCTGACAAATGTCAGATCTGCTGCATTATGGATGGATCTCTTCATGAATGCTGAGCTGTTAGGGGGCCTGTGGTCTCAGCAAGAGGCTAAAGGATTTATCAAAGCTCCCCATGAAAGCGGTACTAACTGGATTAGCTGCTAACATGGATTGAGGCTTTGAGTGGTATTAACCCCAATTGCACTGAATTAGTTCCCCTTTTTTATCCTTTTCTTTCCTCCCCCTATATTTGGACTCTTTGGCAGAGCCAGGTGATAAAAGGCGCACAATGCCTGGCTTTCGTTTTTTGGAGTTAAAAGAATCTGTGGAATCAGTCTATTAAGTGATTTTCCCTGGTTTTGACACCTTGAGGACTTCGATTCAGTGGTGAAGAAAAATTAACATCTCAAGTTAAGCTCTCATCACCAAGATTGCTACCTCCAACCTCATAAGCTTAACTAAGGATTCAGTAGCTCTGAAAACCTGGTGGAGTACTGGATGCCAATAAATCGACTACAAAAAATCCCGATGTGGAGGCTACAGAATTGGTCCTTGTTAGACTAGTTCAAGGTGGTTTAATCAATGAGATCCTTTTCTAGAGAATTTTCCTAATTCTTGATGGTGCTATATTGACTACATTGATGGAGAATGATCTGGCCGGCTAAACCATCCTATCTTCTTCCCTTGCCTCCCCCCTGCCCCCTTTCCTTCCTTCTTTTTCTATTCCTTCCATGTTAATTTTGTTAGAAGATGTACACTAGGTTCTGGGTATACAAAAATGAGTAAAAAGCTCATCATTGTTTTCTTAATAGGATGGAAATAGGAAAAATATTTTTGAAACTCAACTTAAAGGCATATTCTCTTGCTCTTGGGGAATGTCTACCTGGCATTTAGGACTGGCCATAAAATGACCCCACCCATTCTTTCATCCTGAACCTGCCCTGAAAGAATCCTCTAATCAAGAAATACATCCATTTCATCTCTTAAACCCACCAGGAGTATTCCACAGTCCAAGTCTGACTTGCTGATCTTTCTTTTTTGGAACCCCTTTTCTCTTCCCCTATGTCCTGACCCTTCATTTCTCACCCCATTCCAAAAGAGCTTTTCAAGCATTACCCTAGATTCTGTGGTTCTGTCTATCCTCTGCCTCCATCTCTTTTTCTGTACTCCTACAATAATTAATGTGCACACAGCTGACTTTATCACACACTCATGGCAATACTACTAAACTTGTGTTTCTCTGTGTTTGTCTCTGTTTCTGTAACATTGAGAAACTTTATTGGCTTTTCTCCACATCACCACACACTGAATGATTGCTTTTGCAACTTGACAGGTCTTTATTGGCCACCTAATGCTAGTATTGCCTGAAGTGGATTTAAGAAGCTCTTCCTATAATTCCTGAAGTTTCAGTTGGTGTGGATACCCAGTCTCAGCTCTGACTCACTCTGTGACTGGGATTAAGGCTTATCTGTGCCTGGGAGTTATGAGTCAATTTGTGGCTGAGGTCTGGAGTCAATTTATGCTGAAGGTTAAATAATCACAGTAGACATGTACAAACATTTTAATTCATTAACTCGTTAAAATTTTTTTTTTAATTAGAGAAGTTGTAGGTTTACTGAAAAATCCTAAAAATACAGGGTTTCCATATATGCCCCCCCCATTTGTGACACATTGCATTAGAGTGGTACTTTTGTTAACAACTGATGAAAGAATATTAAAATTGTACTATTAATTATAGTCCATAGTTTACATTAGGTGTATTTCCCCATAAACCACCCTATTATTAGTACCTTGTATTCATTTTGTATGTTTGTTAATTCATGAAAGAACATTCTTATACTTGTATGATTAACTGTAGTCCATTGTCTACAGTAACACATAAGACCTAAAATTTCCCCTTTTAACCATATTCACAATTGTAATTCAGTGCTGTTAATTACATTCACAACAATGTACTACCATCACCACCATACATTTCTAAAACTTTACAATCAACCTAAATAGAAATTCTATACAAATTAAGCTTTGACTCCACATTCACTACCCCCAGATCATCCCCAGGTAACCTATATTCTAGATTCTAACTCTACAAGTTTGCATATTATAATTAGTTCATATCAGTAAGATTACAAAATATTTGTCCTTTTATGTCTGGCTTATTTCACTCAGCATAATGTCTTCAAGGTTTATCCATGTTGTCACATGTATCAGGACTTCATTCTATTTTATGGCTGAATAATATTCCACTGTATGTATGTATATACCATGTTTTCTTTATCCATTCATCAGTTGATGGACACTTTGTTTGCTTCCGTCTTTTGGCAATTGTGAATAATGCCTCTATGAACATCAGCATGCAAAAAATTTTTTTAGTCCCTGCTTTAAATTCTTTTGGGTATATATCTAGTGATGGGATTGCCAAGTCATATGGTTCTTTTATACTTAGCTTCCTGAAGAAACACCAAACTGTATTCTACAGAGGCTGCACCATTTTACGTTCTTACCAGCATGAATGAGTGTTGCTATTTCTCCACATACCCTCCAGCACTTGCAGTTTTCTTTTTTTTTAATAGTAGCCACTCTAGTGGGTGTGAAATATCTCATTGTGATTTGCATTTCCCTAATAGCTACTGATGTTGAGCATCTTTTCATGTACTTTTTAGGCATTTGTATATCCTCTTTGGAGAAATGTCTAGTCATGTCCTTTACTGATTTTTTAATTGGGTTGTTTGTCATTTTAATGTTGAGTTGTAGGATTTCTTTATATATTCTGGATGTTAAACCCTTATCAGGTATGTGGTTTCCAAATAATTTCTCCCATTGAGGAGGCTGTCTTCATTTTCATGACAAAGTCCTTTGCACAACAATTTTTAATTTTGAGGTGGTCCTATTTATCTGTTTTTTCTTTCATTGCTTGTACTTTGAGTGTAAAGTCTAAGAAACCAGTACCTAACACAAGATCCAGAAAATGCTTCTCTATATTTTCTTCTAGGAGTTTTAGTCCTTGTTCTTATATTTAAGTCTTTGATCCATTTTGACTTAATTTTTGTATATAATGGCATGTGGTGTGAGACAGGGATCCTCTTTCATTCTTTTGCATATGGATATCCAGTTCTCCTAGCACCACTTGTTGAAGAAACTATTCTTACCCTACTGAGTGGACTTAGTAGCCTTGTCAAAAATCAATTGGGAAGCCTTGCGTATGACTTGGTGTTGCACTTGAAGCTGAACAAGCTCTGGGAGTGTTCCAAGGAATTCCGGCATCTGCTGTGGTAACCTTATCAGCCTGCCAGGGTGGTGATGCAAGTGGCCAAGAAGGCAAACATTGGCAGGCTGTTAACACTACTCTAGTGAGGACGACAAGAAGCCAGGAGACCACCTCCGTGATCAAGATGGTGAAGTGAGATGCTTCAAGGCTCTACCCTCCACAGAAGCTTTGGACATCCAGCAAGAATTGGCAGAAACACCTTTCTAAAAGCTCTAGAAAACAGTTAATGGATTGCAGTAACAGGGTGAGTGCTGAATCAATAAAAAGGCTATTTAAAAGCTGTAGTATCTCCTGGCATCTTGGCTGGCTCTTTGCCTATACTCTCACCAGCTTGTTATGGAGTTGGTCCATACTCCCAGTGTGGATCCCTGGACCTGGTTCTGGAGGGAGTGGAGTAACCCTTGTGCACATCCTGGGAGCATGTATGCCTGGGCCAATGTCTGGTGGTGGCCTGATGGACTCGCTGTCCAAGGCCTTGCCCTGTGTGTAGAAGGTGGCTCATGGAGCTCTCCTATAGAACTTTGTGGGAGTGCTTTCAAGTCATGCTGCCTGAGGCAAGAGATTGCCAGACATATGGTGCAGTGTCTGAGACTGTGAGGAAGCTTTTTCCTAGGGAAGAAGCAACACTCTTATCCTTGTAAACAGAATTTCTAGGGCCACACATGCATACCCATCATGCATTCATGGTGCCTACCAGTCATATGTGCATACCTATTGTTCATGTATACCCATCATGTGCAGAAAGGAGCCAGGCTTTGGCCTGGAACTATTCTCCTAACTCATTGTATGGGTGAGCCCTGAAGGAGAATACTTGCACAGGCTTATCTGCAAAAACTGGGAAAGGTGTTAGCTCCTGACATTCAAAGAAAGCTCTGTCATATACTAGCTGAATACAAGCTTAGAGAACACATGCCTCAGAGTCTAAATGCCAGTGATAACATGTTAAAACATCAAAATGTCCAGGTTTCAACAAAGACTAGGAAGTGATTGCACAGGTAAAGGAGAAGATTAACACATTAGAAACCATCAATGAGGAGGATCAGAACTGGGGGCATTCCAGAAAAAGTCTTTTAAAAAAATGTTCCAGAATATGCTCAAAGAGCTAAAGGAAAATGTGAACAAAGAACTAAAGGAAATCAGGAAAATGATAGATGAACACAAAGAGAATATCAATAGAGAGATGGAAGTTATGAAGAAGAACCAAACAGAGCTGAAGACCACAGTAACAGAAATTAAAAATTCCCTTAACAGTTTCAACAGTTGATTAGAGCTGGCCAAAGAAAGAATCAGTGAATTAAAGATAAGCTAATTGACATTACCCATTCTGAGGAGCAGAAAGAGGAAAGAATGAAGAACAGTAGACAGAGCCTGAGGAATCTTCAAGAGGCAGAGAGAATATTCAAAGCAACAATGCTGAAAGCTTCCCAAATTTAACAAAAGGCATAAATATACACATTCCAAACATGGATAAACCCAAATAGACCCACAACATACCATGTTATAATCAAACTTTTGAATCCCAAAGATAATTTAACAAAAGGCATAAATATACACATTCCAAACATGGATAAACCCAAATAGACACATGACATACCATGTTATAATCAAACTTTTGAATCCCAAAGATAATGAGAGAATCCTGAAAACTGCAAGAGAGAAAGCAACATTTCACATACAAATGAGTCTTAATATTAAGTGCTGATTTCTCATCAGAAACCATGGAGGCAAAAAAGCAGTGGAGATGACATATTTAAAGTGCTGAAAGCGAAAATTGTCAACCAAGAATTCTGTATCTGGCGAAACTGCCTTTCAAAAATGAGAGAGAAATTAAGATGTTCCCAGATAAACAAAAACTGATGTACTTTTTCACCACTAGACCAGCCCTACAAGAGATGCTAAAGAGAGTTCTGCAGGTTGAAAGAAAAGGACACTAGAGAACTGACCAAAACCATATGAGGAAATAAAGATCTCCAATGAGGGTAATGACATAGATAAATATAAATGTCAGTACTGTTGTATTTTTAATTTGTAATCCATTTTTTTTCTTCCTACAGGATCTAAAAGGCAAATGCATAGGATGTAATAATAAATCAATGGTTTTGGACTCGTGTATAAATATGTAATTTGTGACAAGAACTACATAAAGGTGGGAGGATAGAGGGGTATAGAAACAGTTTATGTATGCTATTGAAATTGTTATGTTGGTATCAAAGAAAACAACATTGTTACAGATTTAGAATGTTAAATTTAAGCCCTGTGTAAATCACAAAGAAAATATCTCAGAATATGCAAATTCATAGGACCAGAAAGTAGACTGCAGGTTACCAGGGGTGGGATCAGGGGCAATGGGGAGTTAATGCACGGTGAGTGTAGGGCTTCTGTTTGGGGTGAAGGAAAAGTTCTAGTAATGGAACTAGAAGGTGGCAAGACTTCTGTAGCATTGGGAATGTGATTAATCCCATTGAATGGTGTGTTTGGGAAGGGTTAGGTTGGAAAATTTTATGTTTTTTGTATGTTTCCACAATTAAAAAAAAGAGAGAGAGGAACTAAGGAGATAATGACAGTTAAATGCAATACCTAATACTGGATTGGAATCTAAGAATGGAGGAGAAAGGGCTCAGAAGGACATTATTGGGGCACAAGAAGAAAAACTAGAATAGAGAAGATAAGCTTCATAGCACTGTTAAATTTCTTGACCTTGATAACTGTACTTAAGGTGATTACTTAAGTGAATATCCTGGTTCATAGGAAATGTACATGGAAGTATTATGTGTTTAAGGAGCATGATGTGTGCTCTTAAATGTTCAGAAAATGGATGGATGGATAGATAGTTGACAGAATGATATGGCAAAGGTGGAAAAATGTTAAAATTGGTAGATCTGGGTATCTGGGGGGTGGGGGAATGTTAGAGTTCTCCATATGGGGTTTGCATTATTTTTGCAACTGTCCTGTAAGATTGAAATTATTTCAAAATAGAGTTTTAAAAAAATATAAAAAATCAATTGACCATAAATGTGAGGGTCTACTTCTGAACTCTCAATTCCTTTCCATTAGCCAATACATCTATCCTTATGCCAGTGCCATGTTGTTTTGATGAGTGTAGCTTTGTAATGAGCTTTGAAGTCAGGAAGAATGAATTCTCCAACTTTGTTCTTCTTTTCAAGATGTTTTTGGATACTGAGGACCCCTTAGCCTTCCAAATAAATTTGATAATTGGCTTTTCCATTTTTGCAAAATAGACTGTTGGAATTTTGATTGGGATTGCACTGAATATGTAAATCAATTTTGGTAGAATTGACCTTTTAATGATATCAAATCTTCCAATCCATGAACACAAATGTCCTTCCATCTATTTAGGTCTTCTTTGATTTCTTTTAGCAATGTTTATTTTTAGATTTATGTGTGCAACTCTTACATACTTGATTAAATTTATTCCTAGGTCTTTGATTCTTTTAGCTGCTATTGTAAACATAATTCTTTTCTTGATTTCTTCCTCACATTGTTCCTTATTAGTGTATAGAAACATTACTGAGTTTTGCATGTTGTTCTTGTACCCTGCCACTTTGCTGAATATGTTTATTAGCTTTATTGAAGCTTATAGTTGTAGATTTGTTGTAGCTTTGTTGTAGATTTTTTGGGACTTTCTATATATAGGATGATATCTGAAAATAGAAGAAAATTTTACTTCTTCCTTTCCAATTTGGATGGCTTTTATTTCTTTTTATTGCCTAACTGCTTTTGCCAGAACTTCTAGTACAATGTTGAATAACAGTGGTGATGGTGGCATCCTTGTCTTGTTCCCTATCTTAGAGGGAAAGCTTTCAGTCTTTCATCATTGAGTATGAAGTTAGTTGTTGGGATTTTCATTTATGCCCTTTATCGTGTTCAGGATGTTTCCTTCTATTCCTATTTTGCTAAGTTTTTTTAATCAAGAATGGATGCTGGATTTTGTCAAATGCCTTTTCTGCATCAGTTGAAATGATCATGTGTTTTTTTCCTTCCTTTGGTTAATGTGGTTTATTACTTAATTGATTTTCTTATGGTGAACCACCCTTGCATGCCTGGGATAAAACCCACTTAGTCATGGTGCATATTTCTTTTAATGTGCTTTTGGATTCGATTTGCAGGTATTTTGTTGAGGATTTTTTGCATCTCTATTCATGAGAGAAATTGGTCTGTAATTTTATTATATTGTAGTATCTTTATCTAGCTTTAGTATTAGGGTGATCTTAGCTTCATAGAATGAGTTAGGTCGTATTCCCTCCTCTTCAAGTTTTGGAAGAAAATTGAGCAGGATTGGTATTAATTCTTGAAATGATTGGTAGAATTCACTGTCAAGCCATCTGGTCTTGAGTTTTTCTTTGTTGGGAGGTTTTTGATGACTGATTCAATCTCTTGTAATTAGTCTGTTGAGGTCTTCTATTTCTTCTGATGTCAGTGTAGTTTGTTCATATGTTTCTGGAATTTTTCCATTTCATCTAGGTTGTCTAATTTGTTGGCCTACAGTTGTTCCTCATGTCCTCTTATGATTCTTTTTATTTCTGTGGGGTCAGTAGCAATGTATCTCCTCTCATTTCTGATTTTATTTATTTATTTATTTTTGTCTCTTATTTTCTTTGTCAGTATAGCTAAAGGTTTGTCTATTTTATTAATCTTTTCAGTGAATCAATTTTTGGTAGAATGTATATTGTACTGTTTTGGGGTGGAATGCTCTGTATATGTCCTTTAGGTCTAGTTTTTTTTATCAGATTATTCAAGTTCTCTGTTTTCTTATTGATCTTTTGTCTAGATGTTGTATCTATTGACAAGAGTGGTATATTGAAGTCTCCAACTATTATCATAGAAATGTCTATTACTCCTTTCAGTTTTTCCAGTATTTGCTTCATGCATTTTGGAGCACCTAGGTTAGATGAATAAATATTTATGATTGTTATTTCTTCTTGGTGGATTGCCCCTTTTATTATTATGTAGTGTCCTTCTTTGTCTCTCATAACAGCTTTTGACTTAAAGTCTATTTTGTCCAGTATTAGCAGAGCTACCACATCTCTTTTTTTATTACTGTTTGCATGGAATATCTTTTTCCAGCCTTTCACTTTCAACCTTTTTGTGTCTTTGGGTTAAGGTGTCTCTTGTTAATGACATATAGTTGCATCATGTTTTTTTTTTTTTTTAATACATCTGCCAGTCTGTGTCTTTTGATTGGGGAGTTTAATCCATTGAAATTCAGTATTATTACTTTAGAGGCAATACTTCAACCATTTTGTTCTTTGGTTTTTATGTCATGTCTTTTTTTGTCTCTCTCTTCATTTATTGCTGCCTCCTTTTCTCTATAGTTGATCTTTTCTGATGTAACTGACTGATTCCTTTCTCATTTCTGTTTCTGTGTATTTTAAAAATAATTTCTTTATGGTTACCCTGGGGCTTATATTACACAGTTTACATCTATAACCTACTAATTTGCAAAGTTAACAACTTAGCGTCAACAGCATACACATTTTCTGCTCCCATATCCCTCTGTTTCCACTCTTTATGTTGTTTTTGTCCCACTTTACCAGTTTATATTTTGCAGGCCCATTATCAGGAAATATGTCTTTGTTCCTTGTTCAATTGCAATCTGATTCTTATAGGAATTAAAGGGTAAAATTGTATGTTGAGGAAACAGTACTATTGGGTTTTGCACTTATCCTTATAATTACCCTTACTGATGACTTCATTTCTTCACACTATACCAAGCCACTCTCTCCTGTCTTTTCCTCATTGACTCTATCTCTTTGTCTCTTGTGGATATTTTGTTTATTACCATATCCCTAGTGCCCAGCAGAGAGCCTGAAGCATACTAGGCACTTCAGTATTTGTTGAAGAAATGATTTAATGAATGGCATTACTCTATGGTCAGGTTTGAGCCTGGCATTGATGGGAGTTAAGGCTAACTCTGTGACCAGGCTTTTGATGGTAGTCTGATGGTCATTTCAGGAGTAAGTATTATTATTTGTAGCTGAGATCTGGTTTTTAGGCTGTGAGTGGGAGTGCAGGGCAGTTTGTGGTCATGGTCAGGTTGAGTAGGTGGCTAGGGTAGAAGTCAATGTCTGATCATGGTACACAACTGACCGATATGGGATCAAAGTCTTGATCTCAGGTTCACTGTCACTGAGTCATGAATCCCTTTATTAGCTATCCACTGGGAATGGGAAATTCAACATGGGCCAAACCTCCTAGAACAAACTAACTGGTTTCAGAGCAGAGCAATGGACTGAACTGACTCTATCACCTAAAGTGTGGTCTTCAGATGTCATTTTCCACTGGATTTTATGTAAGGGAATTTCTGACTTCATCTTCCATTGCAGTCTACACTATACAATTTGGAACTGAATGGCCAAATTTTAAGTCCTAGATTAGGGATTCTTTTGCAGTGATGGTTGGGCAGCAAAGAAGTTGATGAATTATGATTTTAAGTCATTCGTTGTTCCATGTGCTCACTTTCTCTCCACTCTGGGTGAAATGCCACTCTCTGGAACCTTCGCTGTGGTGTCTCTCTGACTCTGCTGTTGCGTCTTTCTTGAGTTTCCCTAGCTGGCTGTCTCACTTCCATCTCCAGTTTTCCTTGTCTGCTCTTGGTTTTTAGCAGTCACCTTGCCAGATTCTTGCTGAAGCAGCATTGCTCCCAAATGATTAATAACTTGGAAAATGACTCTGAGTCTGGTGATGGATTAATCCCAGTGGAGATGGAATAGCTGGAAGGCAAGATGCCCTGGAAAGGAAATAACCACTAGAAGCTCTTTACCCAGATCTAGGCAAAGTTTTCACCCATCCAGATCATTGCTCAGATATACCAAACATCCTCATTTACTATCATGCTTTCCTATAGCACCTTATCATCCAGAATCCTGTTCCTATTTCATCATTGACACTTACACGTGTAGGGTCATATACTCTGATCTATCCTGGGGATAAATAAATAAAGTCAAGTCAAGGGGCTTGGTATAGTAGGTCATAGTAGTCAGAAAGCCAAAAGACCTCAGTTTTGATTTTGGATTTGTCACAAACCAGCTGTTATACTTTGCACAAACCATTGAAACCCTCTTGGTCTGTTTCCTCATCTGTAAAATGGGAACAATAATGTTTTATGAGGACAAAAGGAAGTAATAAATTTGTTGGTGCTTTATAAATGAAATGTTCTATGCAAAGATAAGAAACAATTTTATGGACCCTCTCATGTATTTTTTTTTTTTCATTTTAGTGAGGGATTTTAATACACTAACTTGGAGTCATGAATAATATGGGCATTCAGATACCAGGACAGGTCAGGGAAGAAACATATTTGGGTTGGGTATGGGCAAGTTTTAGGGATTTTCATGGGAAACTGAATTTTGCCTTTATTTATAGACAGATGGGATAACAATTTTGCCATCTTTTGGTTGAGCGCAAACACATTATTCACATGTGCATGAACAGCTCCAAACACAATGCAAATTTATACATGACAGAGAGAGTCATTTGAGGATGCAATCGTTTTTTGTTTCCTCTCAAAATGCCATGACTTCCAATGGGTAACTTTTTTTTTTTTTTTTTTTTTTTTTTTGCTTGAAATCATATGCTACTATTATTAATAGAGGAAAATATAGACATATTTGATTTTGCTCTGCCACTATTCACCTTGAATCTATATTAGCAGGATAGCTTTGTCCATGTTTGTTGATCCACCATCTTGGATGAGGAGCCTTTCTTAGAAACCTCATGCAGTTTAGAGTTTTGGAGATGCTCCAAAACTAGTCATTGTGCTTGCCATTAGGGATCAACTGGAAAAAGTTAAAAATAATCTCTACATTCATGAAGCATAATTTGCTTCTCTGTTTGCTAGGTTCTGTTCTAAGCACTGGGAATAGGGTGGCAAACAAGACAAACAACATCCCTGTTCTCACAGAGAAAGATAACACAAGTAACTATAAAGATATTAGATAAATATAGTAAAGAGAATCAAACAGGATGATGTAATAGAAAGTGCCTGCCTGGTGACTATAGAGGATGTGGTCAAGAAAGGCCTCTCTAAGACTGTGACATTTAAGCTGAAGTCTGAATGACAAGGAGGGGCAAGCCATGCAAAGATTTAGGACAATGAGAAACCAAAGGGTCAGTGTGACTAGAGCCTGATGGGCCAGTGGGGTAGCAGGAAATGAGACTGGCAGGGTAAAATTATCTAGGACACTTAGGCTGTTTGATCTAAGTGCCTAAGAAGCCCATTCATTTTAAGCAGGAAATTGGCATGACTTACTATATGTTTTTTAAAGATCAATAGCTCATTTGGGCTATTCATGGACAATGGATTGTAGATGTGGGATGATAGCAAACTTAGGGAGACACTCTAGGAGGTATTTCATCAATCCAGATAGGCGAGGATGGTGATTTGGACTAGAGTATTAGGAGTGGTGCTGGATAGAAGACAAAATTCAATGCATATTTTAAGGTAAAATCTGTCATACTTGCTAATAAATTGGATGTGGAGAGTAAGGGGAAAGAGGAATTGCTGTCATTGTATTTTAACAATATGTTTGCTCATCTGCCTCTCTTTATAGACTGTAAGCTTATTGAAGTCAGAACCCAGTTCTTTAATTTAAATAATCCTAGCATTTAGCAAAATGCTTGGTGTAAAGGATATATATTGAATGAGTGAATAAATGCGTGCATGCATGTATAAAAGAATGCAAGTAGGAGCTAAATTATCTTGAAGTTATCCTTTTCCCAACTAAAAAAAAAATCCTACATTTGTATCTGAAATGTATTTTTTGTTTACCTTTCCTCTCTTGAACTGAGTTTTAAGAATACCAGAGAACAAAAAGATATTTATATTAAGGCCAGATATACCATGACTGAGCAGTAGTGATTTAACAGCCTTAAAACAGTGGCAGTTTCACTTCACCAGGGTACGTTATGTGAGCTTCATCTTCCATTTTCCTTTTACCCTGTTGAAAGCGTGTTTCTCCTGGCAGCCTAGCTTCTAAATATGGGCCAGTTGTATATGATTAAAATTGATTGCTCATTGAGAAATGAGGGCAAGTAATCAAGACTGGAAATCTGAGCTGCAGGTTCCATCAGGTTAGACTTTCTGCCATGACTCTTCAGCCTAGGGAACTAGGCTCATTGAACAGGGACTGGTATGGAGGAAGGAGTTAGTTATTTTGGAGTTGCTTTTCTATGTCCTTTGGAAAGCTGCTGATTCATCTTCTAAATTAGGGAAGAGGAAAAGCAAAGCTGATGGAACTTTCTTGGGCATTTGCTCTAGGAGTAGAATGAGGGTCCAGTCTTCCACATAGAAATAAAGTGGTTTCCAGGTTGCATGTCACTGGGTCTACAAAGACCCTGCTGACTGCCAGTGGCCCTGCCAGAAAAACGGAAATGTCCAATTCTTCCTGAGTTAAAGGTCAAAGATTCCCTTGAAGATGCTAATGTTATGATGAAGTTGAATTCAGTGATCTCCAAGTCCATGTCAGATTTTATAATATTTTAATTATTGGCCTTAGACTATGAAACTAACTCCAAACTAAAGCCAGGCATGGGCTTTTCAAATATTTCCAGTCCCAGAGACTGCCTTGCTGCTCTCCACAGTCCAGAAACCAAGGCCCCAGCCAGAGGGAGAAACCATGTCTCCCTGGGATGTGGCACCTTGGAGGTCAGCTAGATCGTCTATGCTTTCTGTGTCCATTAATGCCAATATTCGTTCACATAGTATCTATTCAACTATTCATATGGGAAATCCAGGCCTAGAGAAAGCAAGGAGATTTGCCTAAAGACACCCATTTGGTGTCATAACCATACAAACTAGGCATAATGATTCTGTCATCCTTTTTTACCCCTCCACTCAGGTAAAAGTTCCCTTTGGATAATTTACACTTTTGTCATGATGTAGCCATCTTCCTAATCACAGAATAGGAAGATTACGGAATTACATTAGTGCAAGAGGCCGTTTTCTAGACCCCAATCATTGGCTACATGGGAACTCAAAGAATTAGAAATAAATCATTGTTATTTACATCTGGTGGGTACAGGAATGTTAAGGTAAGAAGCAGTTGAGATCATTGAATCTGAAGGCTGCTAATTCAAACTGAGACACATTCCAAGGAACTCTGAAGAAAGAGTTTTCTAAGCCAGTCAACACCATAGATTTAATTCCAAGACTCTCCCTTCCTTAAAGATTCTTAGAACACTTTCATACTAAATGAACAGACTAACCCAAATTAGAAAATAAAAAGACTTGTGGTTTTCTTTTACTTACTAAAACCAGTATAAGTGTTGCCTGGTGGATAGTCTTAGTTAATTTCATTTAAGCAACAGCTGGAAATGATATAGAATTACCAAATAATTAAAAATATAAGCACAGCCTTCTAATTTGTGTTAGGATATTTGGAAAATAATTTTCTCTAAGGTTTCTTTAGCATTTCCTCTGACTATTTTATTTTATTTTATTTTATTTTAATTCAGTTTTATTGAGATATATTCACACACCGTACAATCATCCATGGTGTGCAATCAATTGTTCACAGTACAATCATATGGTTGTGCATTCATCACCCCAATCCATTCTTGAACATTTTCCTTACACCAGAAAGAATCAGAATCAGAATAAAAAATAAAAATAAAAAAGCACATCCAAATCATCCCCCCCCCATTCCACCCTACTTTTCATTCAGTCTTTGTCCCCCTTTTTCTACTCATCCCTCCATACTCTGGATAAAGGGAGTGCGATCCACAAGGTTTTCACCATCACACTGTCACCCCTTGTACGCTACATTGTTATACTATTGTCTTCAAGAGTCAAGGCTACTGGGTTGCAGTTTGGTAGTTTCAGGTATTTACTCCTAGCCATTCCAATGCATTAAAACTTAGAAAGGGTTATCTATATAGTGCATAAGAATGTCCTCTGACTATTTTAAAGTATTAATTTGTTTTGCAAACTTTATCTTTATGTAAGTGTCATTTTAGAGTAGCGGTTAGTTAAGCTTGTGACTTAGTCAAACTGAAGTCAGAATGATTCTGTTCTACCAATTACCAACTATATGATCTTAGAAAGTGCACTTAACATTGTGGACCCTCAGCTTTTTAAAACAGTAAAATGGGCATAGTAATAATACCAACTTTGTACGGTTATTGTAAGATTAAAATCAAGTAATACATATTAAGTGCTTATTGGAGTGCCTATTCATATCATAAGGTATGAAATAGTGCCCACTGAATACAAGTATTATTATATTTACAAATGCTAATATTAGACATTTCAGATATTGGCTTCACCTTCTCAAATGATCACAAGTTTTAAATTAGTGGATGACAACAAAAGCTAAGTGAGCTGAGGATGCCATTACTATAAATACTGCTGATGGGTGAGCCCTGCTGAACTTAGCAGACCCAAACCTTGACTTTTTAAGAGAGAGACTAGATACTCTTCCCTGCAATGCCTCTATGACTTCTGAGTTATTTAAAAATACCCCTTTGAAAGGAAATGAGTCCCACATTGATATCGTAGTTCATTATTTTGAAATATGACTCCTCCCCAAGTTCTATCTCAGTGTCACCTGCGCCCCAGCCAGGCTTCAGGCAAGACACACTCGCACTCGATTGACTTGCCAACGGGAGTTATTTATTTGGCACCAATAATATGTCCTGTATTTTATGGCACTTGGTGATAATAATAGCTTGGGTTTATTTGGTGCCTTTTCTCCAAGGAGTTTGCGAGGACATTCATACAGACACAGGAGGAAGGATAGGCTGCCGTATTTCTCCTCCTAACTCATAGCCCTGGGCCTCTTGCAAACCGCTTTGAGATGTAACTGGACAAAATGACAGTGAGAATGGAGACTAAGAAGAGCAAAAGAAGGGGCAGGAAAAAGAGAACTGAGAAGGCAGGCAGAAAAAAGTAATGAGATTTCTAATTTCATTGCTATAGAGGCAAGAAGCATTTTAGAGTGACGGTTACAGGGAACCTGCAGAATAAAAGATAGCTGCAATATATGTTAGTCCTTTGGGAGCCAAATCCTTATCCTGGCATTGAAGGATAGCCATAGCTGAGTTCACCCAATCCATCTAACTTTTTCTCTTTGTCCTCAAATGTGCCTGAGTTAGACCACTGACTCCCAAGGATTAGAATTCTCATCATGAAAGGGAAACCTTGAATTAAAGTAAATTCCCAACCGCTACTCACGACCTTGGGTGATAATGGACCAGCTCTGGAAGGGCTGGGAGTGAGTGGCACCGGTCTTCTCAAATAAGTGAGGTGGTTTTTAAACAACCTTGGTGATGGGAGGTTCAAATTCTCACAAGATAAACCAATGCAGTGTTGAGAAACTCTGTAAGGAAGGTTTTCCTGATGTTGACCTGAAATCTGTTCTCCTCTAACGGCTGGTATTAGGAGGACTTACTGGCTATTTTTCTGTGTGCTTTCTGTACATATTTACAGGCCTCCTATCAATTCTGAAAGTTAAATATTATCACCCCCATTTCTTTAAATAGGAGAAAATAAGGATCAGGATAAATGGCTTGTCTAATATCACAAATCTTGTAAGTGCTGGAGCCATATTCAAAGTCAAGTCTGTTTGATTGTATATCCTGTTGTCTTACCACTTCTTAACTGATGGCATCCCCTTCCTTTTCAGCTATCAAAAAGGATTTCTCTTTAAGGTTATCTTAAATCCCATTTCTTTTGTGAAATGTTTATTGATCATCCCATCCTGAGTTGCTCAGCTTCCTGTTATGAACTATTATGGCAATTTAATTCTGTAAAATTCTTATGACAGTTCCTCTGAAACACCACATGTC
This sequence comes from Choloepus didactylus, assembly GCF_015220235.1. NCBI lineage: Eukaryota > Metazoa > Chordata > Mammalia > Pilosa > Megalonychidae > Choloepus > Choloepus didactylus. The sequence continues at coordinate 96,763,063 of NC_051319.1, forward strand.
ATGAAATCTCTCCTACCATATATCTAAAACTTATTTAAATATTGTTTAATTTTTTAGTGTCATGGACTATCAGAAGTGGAAGAGACACAAGAGTTAGTAAAAATGACAATAGCTTATATTTTGTATTGAGTATTTACTATGAGCCTTGTATTACTCTTAGTGATTTATTTGTATTAATTCAATCAAAAAAAAAAAAAAACCTTGTGAATTTTGTCCATTTATTATATCTGTTTTGCAAGTGAGGAAACTGAAATACAAAGAAATTAGTTCATTTTCCCATGGTCAACAGCTATAGATGCACAATCACTTAATTCCAAAAGGCTTTGAAATAGAAAGTTATTATTTTTTAAAATTTATTTGGAAGCAAAACCCTATCTGACCTGAGCTCATTTTGTGGTAAACTCTGACCTGGACTGTCATTAGACTATTTGTAATCTTCTTATTAATTAGTGTTAATATTCATATGTTTTGCTGCAGAAATATTTGTTTGATAATTGAGTTTTGTTCCAAATCTTGCTGGGGAGAGGGTTGTGTATAACATATGTATACTACCTTCCTAACCCTATCCCCCAAACTCTATATATGGAAACACCCCTGGCCATAAATTTTTTTGCAGAAAGGATTGTAGATGTATAGTGAGTGACAAAAGAGCTATGGTTCAAATCAGGCTATTAGACATCAGAGCCTGAATTCATAACAACTGCACTAACTTCCCTAACACTTTTGTTTGAAATATAAGAAAACTGAAAGTCAGAGAGGAGCAGTGACATGACCAAAAATATGCAGGTGATAAAATACATGTTTTTCATATTTTAGCAGCCTTTCAATAGGATGCTTTTTCTGTTTATGTCTTATCTCCCAACTGAACTCTCAGCTCTTTGGAGGCAGAGAGAGTACTTGAGACCACCCATTCTGGCCAGTCAATAAAATTGCGTTAAAAAAAAGTGGAAAAAAATGATCAGAAACATCATTTTTGGGCTCTGTAGAAAGAAAAAATCCTTACCAATAAAACATTCCTAGATATTTTACAGAGAATTACTGTACAACCATTGGTGAATTTTATCACTATCCAGTTATTTTCAAAAAATAAAAAGGGATGATAATCACATGAAACAATCCTTCCCTACCCTTTTAAGTAGGCTGAGTTAACTGTGAAAGATTGATTTATACCAAATATCAGCTGGATTAATATGCCTTTTGTTTTCCATCAGATGGAATATACTAGATATAAACTAAGGGTTTGAGTTAACCAGAATGGTGGGTACCAGTTAGAAAGACCATCTGCATCGCAAATCACTAGGGAAGTTTTTTAAAATATGGGTTCTTGGCACCACCCATATAGACTCTGGATTCAATAGTTCTGCTTGGACCTAGACATTCATATTTTAGGTTCCCAATTGATTTTGATATACAGTCCTGTTCAGAACAAGTTTTCTAAGCTAAATATTGGTCTAGGAGTGGAGCTTGGTTATTATCCAATTTATTACAGGGCCTCATTCTGGTCTTTTGCCAGCTCTGGTTCTCAGATTTCTCATTTGTAAAATGGGAGGTTAGTTAGTGTATCTCCAAGGTTTTCTCTTGTGCTGATGTTCTACAATTTTATTTATGAAATCATAGCAATGACAATATATGATTTTAGACTGGTTAGAAAGATAATCTTTTGCTTCTGTCTTTTATTATTATTTTTTGCCAAGGTGGGCATTATGCTGTAATGTAACAAGACATAATAAACTGTGGGTAATTGATCCCAATGATTATAACATCAGTGGAGAAAGCTTTGGCTGTAAAGCAAGGAAACCTAGAATCTTTTCTTCTGTCTTTTTCTAAAACACTGTGGATAGTAGGTATTCATGTTAATCTTGTTAGGTTGGTTAGAGGTAATAGTTTTATTCTTATTTTACTTAGGAGGCACCCAAGGCCCAGTGAAATTCCACAACATGACTAAGATTAAATATAAATTTCACTGCAAGGCTAGAATTCGAGTCTCAACTTCCTGACTCAATTCTTCTCTCCAGACACTGAACCCCTGGACTCCTGGTGAACCCCAGTATCCTCATCCAGATAGGCACCCCTGTTTTCCTCATTCCAGAGGGTTTTGATGATTGTCTCCTTGCCCCCCTCTCCTCCCTCTGCAGTGCCTCAGATGAAGAAGCCACGTCACCCTCTCCACTCCCTAACCCCATTCTGTCACTCCTGCTGCACACTGGCAAAAGATGCTTTTGGATGGGGGAAGAAAATTGAAACTGCCAATCCAGAGACGGGGGCTGGAGTGGGCGTTTAACCAAGTCCAGTGGGAGGGGGTGTTCCCTGGTGAAGGCTATCTCCCCAGTGGTCTCAGCACTGAGAAAAGTCACTCTATTTATATGCCACTTTCCCTAAGTTTATTTCATAATGGGCTACGTAGTAATACACATTGCTTATTTATGCCGACAGGAGCATGAATCATAGTGTAACAAACGTACAGGAATCATAATATAATGAAGAGACAGTGTAGTTCATTATTACTGCCCCACCATTTTACAGATAGGCAAACTGAGGCCTAATAACTTAGAAAGTCCTCATCCAGGAGAAGTGTCATACAGATGATGTAGCAGCAGAACAAGCCCAAACTCAGGGAAACCTTTGTGTGACTGTATAGAAAAGGTACAACCACCAAACATTTTTGGTGTTTTTGTATGCTTCCTCCACAATATTTATAAAAATTGAAACTGAGTAACTTTATTTAAATTGTGTCTATATTTTGGTTATTGTCTTTCTCCTCCACTGGACTGGGAGCTCCTTGGAGGAAGGAACTGGGTTTGTCTGGTTCACTGTGGGATCCTCGGTGTTTATCATGGTGGTACCTGGCACACAGAGAGCTCTCACTAAATATTTGTCGACTAAACAAACAAATAAACAAGTGAAAACATTAGTGATAAAACAATGAACAAGCCAGGAATACAACCGGAGTTTTAGGATCCTAGACTGGCATTCCTCCCTTGGAGCAAATTGCCCCTCCATATTTTATATTTTGTAACATTTTATATTTAATGAATTCATTTTTCATTCATTTTGTGTGCAAAAGCAAAAAGCCCCCATGCTTTTGGGATGACAAATACAAAGTGATTTATAATTACATGGTAAATTCGGGACTGGAACAAGACCAAGTATTGGTCCAGAGCTGCTTAGAGACTCTGAGAGCAGAGCTGACTGACCTGGGAGGCTGTTGTTCCGTCCTGTTTTCTGTCTTCCCTCCCTCGTTGTCCTTTCCATACCACTTTCCCTCCTTCCCCCTAATTAGGCAGGTCCCTCACAGATTTTCCATGTAAGGGGTAAGTAGGATTGATGCCCAGAGACTGACCATCTTCTAGGCTAGCAGGGGCTGCCTGGTCATCACAGCTCATGTTTGTGCAACTGCTCAAGTTCCCTGAGGCCTCCAGGGAACACACAGGTACAGCTCTCCTCTTACCTCTTACCTCATCCCTGGATGTCTGTGATCCAAGACAGCTACGGGGGCTTGTGATACTATTCTCTGTTGGCCAGTCCTGGGTCACCATGTTAATTTAGTCTAACCATCAACCAAATTTTGTCTTTCCATCCTCTAGTTTGGATCTTGGGCCAGTGAATTCCTGTGTCTGGTCTTGATTCTTTCCTCCCTAAACTTTTGCAAGATTTGTCCTTACCGCAAAGGACACTATCTTAATTTAAGTTGAGATTTGAGAACTGGTCATTACAGTATGACATAATGCCCTTATTTCTGAATAACTCCACTTCCAGCTGGGGAAGGAAGAGACCAAGAAGAAACCTTAGTATCCCCCTTCCTTGTTATACTAAAGAATAAATTGAGGTCTAGAAAAGAAAGATGGTTTTTCCAAATCCCCACAGTTAAGTTTCTGCCTCATGATTCCAATTTGTTATTTGTGAAGCCAGCCATGAAAGTTGTAATGGTTTCCAGAAAGGGATTTTGGAAGATGGATAAGAATCAAATGGGAAGCTTGCTAACATATTCTTTTTCAGTTGGCCTTGTGGTAGGGCCCAGGAATATGCATTTTAAGCCCTCCACACCCTCACCCAGTGATTCTGTCATAGATTATCTGAGGACCACACACTTTTAGAAACCCTGGTGTGGACTATGAAGGCACCCTCAGGGTAACAGGTAGCAGGAATGGCCAGGCAGAAAAATGGCTATTGAGATTGTTGTGGATGATTAAAGAGAGGTAGACAGGGAGAAGATGAAGAAGCTGATGGTAGTGGTGGTGAGGAGACTGTATTAGTTGTATATCTTAAACAAGCTTCTTGAAACCAACCAAGCCCAAGACTCACAGAACTGATAGGGAGCTAGTAGACCAGGCTTAGTAATGGGCAAAACCTGTGTGACAGAAGTGGAGAGAATGAGGAAGTGATGTTGGTAATGGAAGAGCCATCTAGTCTGATGAAGTTAAGGCTTTTCGTTTCCTGTTTCTGGGGTGATAGACATATGTTTAGTCCTACAGCACTTGCATGAAATGAAATAGAATTTAATATAAGGCTTTTATCCAAAGTTCAAAAAAATCAACTGCACAAATGTATTTTGAAGATGTGATTTAGTAATTGAAGATCATTATTGAAGATCATAACAATTGAAGATCATTATTGTTATTCAACTTTCTCTGAGGCAGTCATGAATAAAATATAGGGGCATATACTGAGAAATCTAGATTTTTGCAATAAGTTCCTACCTCTATTTTTTGAGAGAAAGATAAATAGAATACAGGCAGAAGAAAGTAATCAAATATTTAAAACTTAATGAATAATAATAGATATTTAAATAGTACCAACAATGTTCTGGCACTATTCTAAATACTTTGCATATATTAACTTAGTTAATCCTTACAACAGCCCTATGAGATAATTTCTATTATTATATTCACTGTACAGGTGAGGAAACTGGTACAAAGAGGCTAAGGTAACTTGATCAAGACCACCCAGTTAGTAAGTAGCAGAGCTGGGAGTTGAACCCGGGCGGTCTGAATCTGGAGCTGTATACTATGCTGACTCCCAGTGAAGAATTGAGGAGACTGTCATAGAACTGCTATCCATTTTCAGATGTTTTAAGTTACCATTTGGAAATATGTGGCTTAATGTATATGAGTTATCAGAGTAAATCTAGAATCAATGATCAATGGGTGGGGAGATATAGTGTTAAGAGGCAGATTCCAACTCAGTATTATGAAAAACTTTGAAATAATTCAGCAAGGCATTGGGCTACTGTGGCAGATATGATTGATGGTCTATGTCCAACTGCCATTTCCCCACTGATTTTGGCAATAAAATTATTATTTTGCTCAGAAGGCAGTGGGTCCAACTCCAAGGCATGATTCAAAATTGATCAAGGCTAACTCCCCTGACAGTGGTTGGTCTAAGAAAGGGCATGTGATTCTGTTCTGGCCAATGAGATATTAGGGAAAGTCTATGTGGCTTGGGATAGACTTTGTACCTTAATAAAAAGGTAGAGACACATGAGGATAAAGCCCATGGTACACATCAATTTCTTATTTTGGATAGTATCATATGAGGACAAGATACTTGAGGCAATGAGGAAAACCATCACTGATTTCCAACCAGATAGAAAGAGCACTGGTCACGGTGACTCTCTTGAACCTCTGCCCACTCTGGTATCACTTTCCTCCTGACTTCTTGTTAGGTGAAATGCTCAAAGTTTGTAGCTACCTGGGAAAGTAGTGAGTTCAGTGTCCTTGGTGGATGAAAGTAAAGCCTGGAGGCTACTTCTCAGGAATATTGCAGCAGGGACTCAGTCTCCAGATGGGACTTTATTCTATAATTCTCTTCATGACACTGCTCAGTCCTGCACAAGTCTCTCTGCATGATGTCCTACGGCAGTGTGCACTGAGCCAGGCTGGCATCCACAGCTGATACTCTCAGTGAGTCACCTGTAGTGTAAGGCCCTTGGAAAAATGGTAGAGGCTGTGATGTCACAGCTCCTCCAATGATGCAGCATCAGGGGACATCCAGAAATAGACATGTGGAAGCCCTTGCCACTGGCACTCTCTTGTACTCTGAAACAGTCACATTTCTGTTAGCTCAGACATCAGGCTGCTAGAGAAGTGGAGAACTAAAATAGACTGGATGTCTAGTCACCCTCCTAGAACTCCCCGTCTGCTCTGAAAAATTCTGGGGACACCCAAGGTGAAACTCACCCAGTAGAACATTGAGAAAATGACAGCCATTTAACTGGGCTTTGGTTCCTAATCACAGAGGGCCAATCACAAAAGAAGGCCCCCGAGAAAATGTCCTGAGCCAGCTTTGTCCTTAACCCATTCCTGAGGTCTGAGGTTGGGAAGTATTGAAAGCCATGCTCTGTTTCACCTCTGACTTCGTTGTGCTGCAGGCTGTTGATTGGTGCTGAAGGCAGCAGCCAGATCCCTTAGAGCCACATTGGCCACCTGATGGCATACAAAGAAGCTGGAGATCTCTGGCACTTCTGCTTGGGAACAATTTTTAAATAACATAGCCACAACAACAGCTAGTATATGGATATTATCTTTCTTCTTCTCTAAGTCCAAGTTGGGCTGGCTAGAGGATTTAGTCTTGAATGAGGTAGCAGTGGACATCCTAATACTGCATCTCAGAGAATAACCCTCAGACCTAGTGTCATCGTTCAACCACAGCCTCCCTTTTCAGGGTCAGAACCTCCTTTGTTGAGCTTAATGCATGGCTGAGAGTAGAACTTGATGTACTCGCCAAATATGCGCTCTGATAAATCTCTCCTCCCTCATGGGGCATGAGGATGGGAAGAGAGGTCAGGAATGTTAGACTAGCAGAAGTCCCTGAATGCTGAAACATGATGAGTGAGAAGAAAGCATTTTCCTCAATCATATTGATTGAGCACATACTGTGTGCCAAGCATTCTACATAGATCCAGTGAAGAAATTACTAGTATTATCTCCATCATATAGATGAGAAAACTGAGGCTTGGAAAGATCGGGAACTTTCCTGAGGTGACACAGCCAGTAAGTGGTGTGATGGGCTATGGACCAAGGCCAGAACCCACCTCGTAAGCACCATGCTGCAGACCCTTCTCTGTTTTAATGAACCCTGGGGGCACTATGAGGAGATGGGGGAGCAGGGTATTCATCAGAAGACTTGGGCATTGGCCCAGGCCCTGCTACTTCTTAGCTCACACAGCTGTAGTGTCCTCATCAGCATAATGGGAAGTGTGGTGTCCTTCCTTAGAAGCACAGAAAGTTCCTGTAATGATCAAGTGAGAACATGAGCATTCAAATATTTTACAACTGGCTGGCCCAGGAAATTGATGTGCACTTGGGGGCTGGAGAGCTCTGAGTTCCACTCCTGTCTCCCCTATCATCTTTCTCAAGTAAATGGTCCAACCACTTGACTACCAGTACCTTGCTTTTGCCATCTGTAAAATCTGAACAATAGCTCTTAACTAACCTCTCAGAGATGTGATGCTCAGAGTGGATAAGGTTAAGAAAATGCTTTCTATGTGTAACATAGATGTGTGGGAAGATGATGAAGACTGTTATTTTTTTTGAGAGATTTGGTATTTGGAGCGGTGATTATTTTTGTGATTAAAATTGTTTATCTTAGATGCTCATAGACTCATTTATCTGAAGAACTTAACTGGTGAGAAATTTAGCTTTGCATCTCAGCAATTTTATTATTTAAAATAAAATACAAAAATGAAAAATGTCCAGCTGATTAAAAGAAAATGATTCAATTCAGAAGCGTTAAAAAGCTTTGTGCCCAGCTTTTTGATAGGTGTGAAGGAGAGTAAAATAAAAACTGTCAAACTAGGTGCCTGGTACTGTTTTAAATGCTTTATATATCTTAATTTATTTAATATTCACATGCCAAAAAGCTATGGGGAGGCACTATTAATATCTCCATTTCTTTAGATGTGGGAACAGAGGCTCAGAGCAGTTAAGTGACATGCCCAAGGCCTCACAACTCATTAGCAGTAGAGTCAGGATTTAAACCTAAAGGCAGTCTAGCTTTGGAATCTGTTCTCTCAACAACCGGAATAGGACTTTATAAGGCAAAGTCACTGCCTTAAAACTGTTTTTAGAATACTTGCAGTGTAGTTAAGAAGCAAGAGTTGCACAAATGATAAATGAGAAAGCAATACAAGAGATCTTTGAGTTGACTTGTATGTCAATTTATGTGTCTGTTGATAGGTTAAAAAGGATTTTAGGGTAGAGCAGGGTGATGGAAGTATGGTATGATGTGGAAGAGGTGGTGCCTGACATGGAGCTTTTAGGATAGTAGAATTTGCATGGCTAAGAAAGTCATGGGGTCGTCTTTACGGTAACTTGGCCCTTATATAATGGGACTCAGGAAAGCAGCATTGGCTAAAAAAAATTACTAAATGAAGAAAATAAGGCTGCCCAAGGAATAAACAAAGGACAATACCCCAGACCCCTTAGTAATCGTGTGACATTTTGTATCTCAGTATCTTTCTCTATATAATTCAGATAGTAATTCCTACTTTGTCTTCCTTACAAAGTAAAATTCGCTGTGAAAATCATAAAGTACTACATATACATATATACAATGAAGTGTATATACAAATATATATATATTTAAAGCTTGTATGTTTTTACTTTTTGTTATCCCACCTACACAAACTTTTCTCTGGAGGGTTCCATGAGTCTATTGCCCAGAGAGAGGAAAGGAGAGCTTGCGGAGCCAGAGGAGGATACAGATCAAGAGGAATATCCACAAATAACCAGGATGCAGACTTGAGAGGATCTGATTTAAATTCCTTTAGGTTCCTTTTTTGCAGATCAAGGACATACTTCATCTGAGAGAGGCCTCAGAAGAAGACTGTCTGGAAGTCTGCCCTTTTTAGCTTTAGAGGCCATGGGGAGTAGGAGAAAGAAGGGAGCAGGAGAGCAGAGCACTAACACTTGGTTTTAATTTTCTCATCTCTGTGCTGATTTTGGCATAGGAAGCAGGAGGTATATTAGATAAACTGGGACAATATTGGAGCTGGATTTGTCCCTTCACCAGCCTAGGGCACAAGATAATCCTGAGGGTCCTGCACGGTGTAGATTGGACCCAGTAGCACCTGAGAGTCTAAATGGAGATCTTGCCAGAATATGTCACGGTAGGTGGGGCAAGCTGGCCCAGCAGTAAAGACTGCAGATTGGATCACCTGTGGGGCACAGTGGCTTTCTGGCCAAACCTTTGAGAAGTCTATGGTGCCGGCTGTCAGTGAGGTGAGGCCCAGGCAGCTGGGGAGAGATGCCCAGGCTCTGCCCCCTGGTTGAGGCAGGAGAGAGGATGAGAGCAGGAGTCACGTCAGCTTTCATTTCTACCATGCAGTCCAGAGGGGCAAGCAGCAACCGGGCAGGCCAGGGATGTGACTCCTTGGACAAAGTGGGTGGGAAGCCATCCTCCCTACCCCCACCACAAATGCTCATCAACCACACACCCCTCTCTCCTTCTCTACCCTTCCTTATACCCAGAATCCATCTTGATGGAGAAGACTGAAAAATTAAACAAAGTTATTCAAGGGTGACTGACACTACCTAAAGTGGCCATTTAGATAATAAGAACAGACTGAATTTAAACTAGATTGGACATTTTAGTCCCTTTTCCTACCAACTGTCAGATGGAAGCTATAGACAAATGAAAGTTCAGACACAGGCTAAAGAAATTCATTTTCTGTGTTCATCCACATTGAAGTGTGACCAAAATTGTGTGATCTAATTACGCATAATATTACTAAACATTTCTGACCAAGGCTAACATATCTAAATAATGAAAGTTTCTTTTTTTTAATATTTAAGTGACATTAACCTTTGACTGAAACAAGATAATATATGTAAAATTTCCTGGCACGTATTAGGTTTTGGTGAATGTTAATTATTTTGATGTTGTTTAGGGTCAATGTCAGGAAATACAGCAACTATGCTTCTTGATAACAGCTCTTGGTTCTGCATTTTGAGGCTGAAGGTTGGGCAAGATGGACCCAGTAGGGCATCTTTGCTTTTCCCGTGTGTAATTATGAGAGGCAGTGTGGTCCAGAGTGCAGGTTCCCAAACCTGGTCCTGGATCAGAATCATCTGGACAGCTTGTTTAAAAATAGAGATGATTGCTCCTTTCTCTCCTCTTTGTGATTATGATTCAGTGGTTCTGGGGAGGTGCCAAGGCGTCTTTGTAAAACCATTAAAAGTTGTGCAGATGGCATTGTAATTACCAGGGGGCATTATCCCTTCATGTGGTATATCTTCAGTTCTGTCTTTCTTTTTTTGATTTTTTGGAAGTTAATGTGTACAGATACGTATATGGGAAGACTAAAGAAAGTCAGGATTGATTGTTTTTTAGTTTTTGTCTGTACAAAGTTCTGTGTCTAACCAGCTCAGCTTCTGTCAATTCTCTATATTCCCAAACAAAACTGATATAAGGATGAGGAGTTTTTTGTTGGGCTAGATCAAAAAAGATGAGTGCAAAAATTCCTGAAGGAAAAACTTTCTTTGGGGTCCTATGACTTTTCTCCCACCGCTGCCACCATTTTAAGGATGCTATCCTCTTAATGTGGCCTCCCATTATTTTCTGAGTCATCATTTTCTTTTGGTCACCTGGCCAAATGTTGCCCTGGCTGAAACTGGCAAATGGCCATTGTGCTGAACATAATCATTCCAGTAAAACATGGTTGATTAGCATAAAAATCTCCATAAGCCTTTCTATTCTAATTTTGCTGTTAGAGTTCTGGCCCCTCTTGGAGGTCATGCTAACCTAGTTAAGGCTCTTGGAGAAAATACTGTTGTTCCAGCTCATTGCGTTTGCATTAAAATATATTGTCCTTCAGCTGACATGCTAACCAGCAACCCATCATCTGCAACTTCAGACAGAATCTGAACTGCAGGGCATCATCTGTTATTTAAGATGGAATTCAGGAAGCTCAGTGAAAATATATGAGGGTACCAGGACATGAAAGTCCTTAAAGTTCTAGGTAGGCACACTTCACTCTGGATAAGTGAATAGATTTTGATGAAAAGTAGATTACTGCGAAGTGAAGGATGGTAACTGCTGGAGTTTTTGCCGTGCTGCATTCCATTGAGGCAATATGACACTGTGAGAGCACAAGTGCCCGAGTCAGACTGCCTGCTTGAAATCCCTGTTCTGCTTCTTACTATGAAGGGTGGGGATTTGGGCAAGTTACTTAGCCTCTCTGCGCCACAATGTATCTTTCTGGAAAGCAAGACTCACAATAGAGGAATACCTTGGAGATATTGCATGTTCGGTTTCAGACCACGGCTATAAAACGAGTGTTGCAATAAGCAAGTCACATGAACTTTTTGGCTTCCCAGTACATATAAAAGTTATGTTTAACATATACTATAGTCTATTAAATGTACAATACTAATATACTCTTATGTCTAAAAAACAATGTACATACATTAATTAAAATGTGATGCAGAGACATGAAGTGAGAACATAATTTTGGAAAAATGGCATCTACAAACTTGCTTGACAGAGGGTTGCCACAAACCTTCAATATGTTAAAAACAAAAACAAAAACAAAAACAAACCAGAAACAAAACTGGCAATTTCTTCTAAATGCAAAAAGCGAAGCACAATAAAACAAGTTTTGCCTGGCATAGTACATATGTCATTGGGTTACCATCTCAAATGGGAAACTCTGTAGAGCATTAAGTTTCATATGCTCAATCAATGTTAAATATTATTACTATCCTTGCTAACAAACCTATAGAATGGTTAATCTTCATATGGCTCATTCATATGGTTCTTTTTATCATTTGAGAAATGATATCAAGGTGCTGGGGATACAACAGAAAGTGAGAAGGCATGATTTTTACCCATATGACAACTACATTTCAGAGAGATAGTTGGGCATTAGTGAGTTACTCATCACTGCAGGTTCAAGATGAGGGGGGCAGATCACTTTTCAAGAATGTTGTAGAAGAGTGGTGTCTATTGGTTGGGAATTTGTAAACTGCTTAGAACAATAACTGACACCACGTCATAAGCATGCAATAGTTTTATTTATAATATTTTTGCTGTTATTATTGTTTTTACCTGCACTTGTATTATCCTGTTTAAACCTCGGGACAACCTCATGAGAAAGGTACCATTATTATCCCAGGTTACTGAGGAGGCCATCAAGGCTCAGAGAGGTTAAATACTGTGACAGAGCCAAGATGTAAACCAATTGCATTGGTTCTTTCAAAATTTTTGCTTGCTTGAGTTGATTTGTCATAGTCTGTATCTCTCAAAGCAGGGATAAGAAGTCTATTTTCCTTCTTCTGACTTGTTTGTTAAAAATCGTTTTCTTTTCCCAAGGGAAAATTGGATCTGTCAGATGTTTAGTGATGAGCTTTTGAAGGTTCTTGACCATAACATGTTCTTGTAAGGAAGGGAGTGACTCCCCTTGGTCCCCAGGAATTCCCTATGGGTTGAGTTACCACTCATCTTTTCATGACCTTGAGAGCTTACCTACCTCATTCCTTGGCTTCTGGCAAGATTTTATCCAGTCCCTCTTCAAGGAAATATCTAATTTTAAAATATTCTTGCAGAAAAGGAGAATCTACAAGCCCCCTTTATTACCTTTAAATAGAATTAGACTCAAAAGTATCAGAGAGGGAGCAAACCATAAATATCATTTAAACCAATTCTTCCATTTTGTGTTTGAAGCTGAGACGAAGCGATGGGATGGGAATCACCAAATTTATTTGATTACCTATTATACAGCAAAAGGGCTAAGAGGATGAACCCTGGAGTCAGCTGGCCTGGGTTTGAGTCCCAGTTCCACTACTTCCTAGCTGTATGACTGTGAGCAATTTCCTTCCCCTGTCTACCTCAGTTACCTCACCTGTAAAATGGTGATCATACTATTACCTGCCTCATAGGTTGTTGTGAAGATTAAATGAGTTACCCTACATAAAGCACTGGCACATAGTAAACTGTATAAAATGTTTACTATTCTTGTGCTTGTTATTGTTAACAGCACTAGGATTTGAGAACAGATTGCTTAATTCCCTGTCTAGTGCTCTTTTCATTTCCCTAATTTTTCTTTCAACAAAAGCTTGGTAAGATATGGATTACTGGACCCTACTCCATATATGTTGAACCGGAATATCATAAGGAATCAGGTCCCAGGAATAGATATGTTTTTAAGCTCCCTGGGTATATATTTTGGGCTGCTAGATTTGGGAACCACTGGATTAGGCAGCCACCTAAATGGGGTAACTTAAAGAGCTCTAACAGACTTTCTTATAATAAAATATGTTTCTCTCATGATCTTCCATCCATGCATCCATCCATCTGTGTACTCATTGATCAACCCCACATATATTAGTGCCCATTGTTTGCCTCACAACCTGCTACTGCTGTGGTTGGCACAAAGATGCGTAAGACATGATTAATGCTCCCAAAGTAGATAGCCTGACAGAATGGATGCATTGAATATAAACAGTAGATGATATTTATAAAGTTCTATGTAGTTCAGAAAAATGAACAATTATTCTGGGTTGGAGTGGGAGAATGAGAGGTTTCACTGCATCTTAAGGACATCATCTCCTCTAGGGTCCTTCTCTGATTCAAGCTTCTCCTACCCTTCCCCATTTGTATACAATGCCAATCCTATGGGTTCCTGTATCTTTCTAGACTTGCTTTTCACACACTAGATTAGAGATGCTTACCTGTTTCACTTACGAGCTGAGAGCTTGAGTGAAGTGAAGGTTATATCTTGATGATCATCGTCTCCCACCTTCTAGCCTGAGCAGCCACAATCGGTTTTCAGTAAACATTGAAGGTGTTGGGTTGTTGGATATGTAGAGAGGAGAGCAGTGGGAGCAAGCCTGGAGGGGGTAGGGGTTGCGACCAGATCATAGAGCTCCTGGTGTTTGAATCTTGTTTAGGCTTTATGTTTTATGCAGTGAGCCTAGGACCATTTTGGAAGCATATCCATTGTGCACAAAAAAGGTAGAAAGGATAAGAATTAGAGAAGTGTATTCCAAAGGATGAGATACCATACTTTGATGAGTGCCACTGAAGAAACAACAGACTATATTAGGTGTAAACTACGATGGATCATGAATTATGAAGTAAGAGAATCATTCCCTTTTTAGTTCCATTTCAGTCCTTCTAGTTACTTCAAGATCTCTAACACTTCCTAATCTCTCTTTTTAATGAAAAGAAAGCAGGCCTCAGGCTCAGAGCCTTAGCAGCTGTTTAGGTATCTATTGCCAAAATAATGTATATAACAAACCTTTAAAAATCCTCTGTGTTTTCAACGTTAAACTTTTATTTAGCTCAGTGTTTCTTTGGTCCAGCTCTGGGCCTGCTCTCAAGTCTAGTGGTTAAATTGTCAGCTGGTTCTTGGCTAGTGTAACTGGGTTCTGTCTTATGCATTTCTCATGTCCTTCCAGCAGGCTAGCCCAGGCATGTTCTCATGGCAGTGGGGCAATCTCAGCCACACAAGAGATTTTCTTGCTTCCTCATGTGTCAAATCTACTAACAAAACATTTCCAGAGCAAGTCACATGGCTAAATTCAGAATCAAAGATTGGAGAGATGGATTTTGCCTTTTTAGTGAGAGGAAGTCACAGTTCTGTGGTAAAGAAGCGTGGATACAGTAAGGAAAGAAAGATTACATTAATGTTCTCAGCCCATCTACCAAAGCAGGGAAAATTGTTTAGTTAGAATTTAATAACATTTTTTCATTGTATTTATTTCTCTAACTTGCGGCAAGTGATACAGGTTTTCAATTATGGTAGTGATTTCAAGTTTTCATTTAAAACATATTACTTGAGAAAAACGTAAGTGGATGGGAAGAAAAAAGTTTGTTTTTTTTTGTTTTTCATTTTGTTGTTGTTTTTAAAGTAGCCTGTGTGATACACAGGTGTGGCAAATATCATCAAGGAGGAAGGGAGTGACAGAAGTTTGGAGAACTCTGAACCAAGGCAGTTGCAATTGGGATTGTGTACAGGGGATGTATGCAAAAGATGGTGCAAACTCAGTGAAATAAGCTTAATAATCTCATGGGTTCAATCGAGGTTTGTTAAACAAACATTTATTAAGTGATTACTACCTGACTGACACAGTGGCAAGAGCCAGAGATACAAAGATGAAAACTCAAAGTCTCTGTCCCAACTTCATTTGTATATCTCCAGTGCTTGGGGGCTCACTGTCCTATACATGAGACTGTTTTTGCCTGATTGCAACTGGATGCAAAGGACAGACTTGAAGTAAAACAAAATTGGAAATAGTTGCTATAGAAATCCCAGAGAGACATAGAGGGACTGCAATGAGTGGGGAGTGTCGATGTGAAGACATGAAGTGAACTCCTTTGGTTAATACCAAGTGCCATAAAAATGTGAATTGTGGTTGTTCTCTCTTTAGAGCCCCAAATTACTGCAAAACAACTCCCAAATCACACAAATATCTATTTTTCCTTATAATTGAACAAAGCAATGCTGACACCCAGTGGCTGTTTAAGATGGTCCGCAGTTTCCAGAGACAGGATTCCGAGGGAGGTGGAAGACGTCTTGCCCAACCCGAGCAAGTAGAGCATCCCAGGGTCCTTAGCTCAAAGTGCAAGTCTAAATTCAGCCAGGAAGAATCAGCCTTGTGATGTATTTGGCACCACACAGAGGATAGTTCTCAGTGAACTTAATACAGACAAAAGAACTAAATTAAACTTGCATAGGAGAACAACATTGCATCAAAATCAGCCCCTTCCAAAGTAGAGGTGAAAGCAGTTACCCACCAAGTTCCCTGGAGAGCTCGATCTAAAGCACCAATAAGAAAATGAAACATTTTCTAAGTCAAATCATTGTTTGTATGGCTGTGTCACAGGGAGCAGGCTCCAAGCTTTGGATGGCGGCCACTCACCCTCCCTTCTGTCTCAGAGTTAGGGCATGTTAGAGCAACTAAGGAACTTGACAAATCAGATGGGAAAACTGAGGTCCAGTGAGGGGAAATGAGTTTCCCAAGATCTCAGAACCAACTAATGGCAGAGAAAAGACAACAGTGTACTTCCTGTCTGGCCAGACGTAATGGCTGGAACTCTAGCATCTCCATCTTGGACCACGTGATGAGTGCCACCTTCCAAGGATGATGGAGCAGAAAGATGGAATGAGTCTAGGTCATTGCTGAATTCATGAGGTTGCCACACCACCCTAGTCTGCTGACCTCCAGACTTTTTTTGAATTCTCATCTATGACCAATACTTCAGTTACCATCTGTATGTTGTTCACTCCTTCATCTACTTGATGTCAGTATTTGAACATCTCAGAGGAATGTTTAGAACCAAACTCAGGATCTTCTTCTCTCTACAAATTTAGTTTCCCTATAGTGTTCACGATCTGAGTAAAGGACAGCACCATCACTAAAGGATGACATCCTTGGTTCCTTCCTCTTCCCTATCCCCATAACTAAAACATCAAAAGCTTGACAGTATTCCTTCTTAGATATCCCTTATATCAATACACTTAATAACATCTTCCCCACTACTACTCCACTTCGCCTTCCTGCTTTATATTTTGCTATTGCACTTACTGCCATTTGACAAATATCTTGTTTGTTTATCTTGTTTTTCCCTTCTATCAGAATGTAAGCTTTTGTGCCTGCCCTATTTAATGTCCCCCTGCCCTTTTGTCTTAATTCACCAGTTGGCTATGACAAATACCACACACTTGTTGGTTTAGACAGCAGGAATTTATTGGCTAATGGTTTTGAGGCTAAAAGTCCAGCATCAAGGTATTGGCAGGACTTGCTTTCTTTCGGAGTCTGTAGCCTTCCGGCAATCCTCCATCACATGGAAAACTTGTGTCTGCTCCTCTGCTTTCTGCTGACTTAAGTTTCTACTTCCATGACCAATTTCCTTTGCTTACCAGGACTTCAGCCATATTGAATTAAGGTCCACCCTCATTCATTTTAGCCACACCTTAACTAGTAACATCTTCAAAAGACCTGTTTACAAATGGATTCACACCCACAGGAATGTGGATTAAGACTTGAACATGTCTTTTACGGGGTACATGATTCTATTCCTAACACCCTTCCTCAAAGACACCCTATTGTTTTCTTCATAGCTCTTAGCATCTGAAATTATATTTATTTGTTTATTTATGAGAATAAGGAACTCATCAGTGTTGTACATAGTTGTTCACTATTGTAGCTCAGAAAAGAGCAGGGATTTCATCTGTTTCATTACTACTGTAAATCCCCAGTACTCAGAACAGTGCCTAGGACAGAGTAGTTGCACAGCAAATGCTGGTTGAAGGAGTGAATATGCACATGGGTACATGCCTAATGGGCACATAATGCTTGGGAAGTGGCAGTATCTGGCAGAGGATGCACAGGGTCTAGCAAATGCCTGGTTAGAGCCTAAAACTTCTCAACTACATGTATCTTGTTATTTCTTTGGCCTGTAACTATAGAAACCCAATGCTGCTTATCTGACAAGGACTCTAAAGGCAGTCGGGTCTAGTGGGGAAAAATTACTTTCTTCATTCCTGGCTTCTGAAAAGGAAGGGAGGATACCTAGAGGATGTTATCTCAGACTAATCTAGTCTGCCACTTTTATTTTATGCTACTTTTTCTTCTAGACAATATTTATAAGGGAGATGGCCACCTGTTCATGCCTTAGGTTGGCTGGTCCTTCACTAAGTCTACTATTTCATTAAAATAATAATAATGATAATAATAATGATAATAATAATAATAAAGTACCTATTCTATTTAAGGCACTGTGAGGGAAATAGTTAGAAGGTCTCCTGCTTCCACTCATGTTTATTCCCTGACCTCACACTGGCATTCTTCACAAAGAGACAGAATAATCTTTCCCTCTCACTCTCTCCTTCCTTCCCTCTCTCATTGGTTTAACACAATAAAGTGTATTTTTAATTCTATTAGAACAGTGTTCCTGGTCAGCAGGCAGCTGCCCATGTGATTATTTGGGGTCCCAGACACCTTCTATCTTGCAATTCTGAGCCCTTTCAGGGTCTCAGAGACCTCTGTGAATGGCAAAAGAACAAGAAGGTTCATGCATGGGAGGTTTTTATATGTCAAGTGAATGATCTCTTTAAAATGTAAATTGTACGCTGTCTCACCCTGCCTAAAACCTCCAATGGCTTCCCACTTGCCTTAGAATAAAATCCAAACTTCTCACTTGGTCCACAAGGCTCGACATGATGGAGCCCTGTCTACCTCTTTGATCTTATTGCCCATCGTTTTTTCTCACTCCTCGTTCACTCTGCTCCAAGCCACATGCCCCTCCCCCCTTTTTTCCCCCTGTTTCTGAATATACTAAGTTTTGCTCCCCCTCAATGCCCTGCATTTGTTAGGGCCTCTGCCTGGATGCGCCATCTCAGCATGGCTGGCTTCTCTTGATTCAGCAGCACTCAGCCCAGAGAGACCCTGTCTACCTCCCCTATTTAATGTCCCCTGCACCTTCCTCAGAGACACTCTATTACATCACACTCTATAATTTTCTTCATAGCTCTTATCAGCATCTGGAATTATATCTATTTGCTTATTTATGAGAATAGGGACCTTATCTGTCTGGCATGTGATTGCTCACTGCTGTAGCCCAGAAGACTGTCTGGCACCTGGGCAGGAGCTGAGTACATGTCTACTGATGACTTACCATGTGGCAATCACTCATCAAAGCACTGCACAGACATGAACTCATTGAATTGTCAAAATAACCCTATAAAGTCAGTACTGTGATGATCCCTATTTCATAGAAGAAATTGAGGTCCGGTGAGATTAAGTAACTCATGTCAGATTATGCAGCTACCAAGTGGAAAAGCTGCAATTCTGATTTCAGAGTCTATGGCCTTGACCACCATAGTATACCACCCCCAATCAGAGAACCCGTTTAAGAATAGAATTTGATGTCATCTGGTCACTTCACCATTATCAGATGCATAGATATGCTCTATGATATTCTTCTGAGGTTTCCTAACCCTTCTTGAGTTCCTTCTGGTGGCATAGCGCCTACTTCCTCTTGGGTGAACACATTCCATTTTGGAATGTTAATTTTCCCCTCTTACTGAGATGCAATATGCCTCCCTATAGGTTTCTCCCCCAAAGTTCAATTTCCACCTACTCAGCTCTCAAAAAGAACTAACCCCCTGTGCCCCAGGGCAACCTAGGGTTGCCCTCCTGACCTTTCTTTTCTCCCAGTTGAATAATGCCAGGTTCTCCTTGAGTATGGTTTATCTTCCTTTCTCTGCAAGGAAGTATGAAGCACAGGCAATATATAAGTGGACTCATTTTCTGCTCTTGTACCTCTTCTGGGGGTTATGGGCCAGACCTGAGTTAGGCCCATCTCACAGTTGAGATAGTAACAAAAAAAATCCCATGTGACAAACGAAGGCAATTCCTTCCCAGCACAGTGGGAGCTGTTATCTGGTGCTCCTTGGATGACGCTATTAGCATTACTTACAGCTCCCTTTCTTCCTTCACAGCCTGAAATCACAAGCAGGGAGAGGCTGATAAAGGAACCAGCTTATATACGCCTTTCCTTTCATTGCTGATATACTTGTCCTTCATAGGTTTCCTGCAGAATAATGGAATTGTGAAGTGAGGAGAAAAGTTATATCACTGGGTTGGGGAGGATAGAGGTCCATTGTAATGGACTGCTTGGGGGTTACTGATTCAGAGGCTGGAGGTGGGCAGTGTTTACAGATAGAATAAAACATTTGCAAAATTAAAAAAGCCACATGGAATAGGGGAAACTGAACTTTGTGCAAATACCAAAATACTAGCTCTACTTATTTGCTGTGTAACTCTGGGAAGATATTTTACCTCTTTGAGTCTCTGTTTCCTTGTCTTTAAAATGGGGAAATACTACCTACCTGATATAGCTGTTATGAGGCTTAATTATACTATGTATTGTGTTTCCTGTATTGAGGGTCCTCGCTGCATGCTAATTAGGAACAGTTGGACTCAACGAGATTTTTTTATTGGTCAAAATTCTATGTTCCTAGGACTTAAATCTCTGTCCCAGATACCTGCTTATTAAGTAGGGTGGTACAACAGAAAGGCCGAGGAATTTCTAGTTATTACTATTAAATATGCCCAGTGCGTTACGGTTTTGCCAAATGCTTTCCCATGTGCTATTTCATTTAAACTCTGTGCAACCCTATGAGGTAGGGATAATTATTTTACATTTTTTCAGGTGAAGAAATGGACACAGAGAGGTTAATCTTGCCCAAGAACAAAGACTTAGTGAGTGAGTGGTCACTGTTGCAGCCTGAAGAGCAGGACCAGGACCCTGCCTTGAACTCAGGTCTCCTGATTTAAAACCTGTTCTGTATTTCCTTAGTTAAACATAGAGTCCTTTGCTGGACTTGTAGAAATGCACCTTGTATTACTTGTTGCTGTATTATCTAGGTTAATGCCTGGCACACAAAAGGCACTACACAGGTATTTTTAGAAGTGTAAAAGTTTTAAGCTGTTACGGATAATAAATGAAGTTTGTAAGAATGGGGAAAAAAAGGCCCAGTGTACTAAATAAGGCAACTTATAAATGACCCTCCCTCCCACCCTGAACCTTGCAAAAGGTTATTCCTGCCCCCATCATTTAGCTTATTTGTGTGTCCTGGACTGGAGCATTTGAAACCTGGACCATGAGAACAATTGTATTGAAAAAAAAAAAAAAAGTGGATGGTCCAAAAAATCTGTGTTCTAAGAAAGAAGAGAGATGTGATTATCAGGCCTTGCTTAGGGGAGTAGCTGAAGTGGTGGTGAGGGTGTGGGTTTGAGTTCAGTTTCTTAGTAAACCATATGGACCTATATGGATTATAGATTTCTGTATGTCCACTCATGACTCTAAGGCAACCAACACACTCCCTAAACGGCGTGGCAGGTGCTAGTGACAGCAGACTTCTGGCCATCTCCCTAATTTATTACCTTTCTCAACCTATCCCTTCTTGACCTTTCTGCACCTTGCATCCCTACCTACTCCTAACCTCCACAGCTCCTGCCTCCTTGCCTCATTGTCCGTTCATGGCATCCTTCTTGGACCTGCTTCTCTGGTTCTGATTCCTGGCTTCCATCCTTGATTAGGATGACTTCTGTTTGTTTCTGGCAGTCCTGAGAAACACATCCTCTTAAGGACAATTCCCCCAGTTAGCCACATTTCTTGAAATAGGAATTGACTCTATGGGATCTTTTATTTCTAATGTGCAGTGATTCTATTCCTCCTTCCCTCCTTCCCTCCCTCAATCAACCAGTGTACACTGAATACCACCTACTCTCTGGGTATCTTAGTGCTGTAATACAATATGACTAGGACATGGTCCTTGCTCCATGGAGCTCGGCATGTAGAATGGAATCTGGAGTAGCACAGGGGTTAAAAGCATGTGGATATGGAGCTGGGTTCTTACAGTTCTGCTGCTTGCCAGCTGCATAACCTGTGTTACCCTGGTTAGGGTATTTGACCTCTCTGAACCTGTTTCTCCGCTTGTTAGATGGGAATAGTACCATGTAGAATTAATGTGCTATTAAGTGAAAAATAATATTGCCTATTGTTTTTCTTACTGAGGGACAGATAGCTAAAAGGTAATTAAATTTAGTGTGATCAATTCTATGACAGGGAAAGCCTAGGAGTCTATTATCCAGGTGTGTAAATAAGGCTTTCTGTAAGAAGTGACAAGCCGGTTAATATATTAACAATGAGCATGAGTTAGCCATGCTTGGGGAACACGGAATGTTCCAGGAGGAAGGAACAGCATATGCAAAGGCCTACGAGAGGTACAGCGTGGCACCACATGTAGTTCAGTGTGGCTAGAGAAAAAAGTTTGAAGAGTAATCAGAGATGAGGCCAGCATCCTGCTTACTGCCTTTTAAATAATTGTCTTCATTCTCACTCTTCTAAGGCTATAGCCCCATCTCCTTACCCTACTTTTCCTCTTTGCACAGCTGTGATTTGCTAGGGGCAAAGGATGCCCGAGAGAAAGCTGTTTCTCCTTGGTGACTTACTTACAGAATTGCTGATGCAGGTACCCCATGGAAAACTTGGAGCCATATTCTATTTAGAGACATTTCAGCCTTACACAGCACATCCAGCTGCTGCGGTTTGCCTCATTACCCATTAAGGGGAGATTTGCATGGAAATGAATGGTTTTCTCACTTTGTTCCCCAGGCAGATTTTCCTGGGCTGGCTGTTTGTCCAGTAATGGGCAGGTTGGGGGAGTAGGCAGGAGGTCACTGAGACATGCTTCCACCTGGCTGCTAGTAGAACCACAGAATGTCAGGATGGGGGACACTTTGTGGGTAATTTTACTCTACTCTGACACAGAAAACTGTGACACTTCCAATCCCAGACCCCAAGAATACAGGGTGTACGAAATACGTGGGACTGGTAAGAAGAGAGTGATGGTAATATTGCCAGTGAGGAGATTAGTTACAAAGCTGTTAAAATCTGCTTCTCTGATCCACTGTCGACGGCAAATATGTAGCATGCCTGCCTATATTTCTCTTTCATGTGCCCATGGCAGGCATTACTAGCTGATGGCAGCACTCTTGTTCTGAGCCCAGACAGGGCCTCATAATCATTCTAAACATAATGCTCCATGGATCCTCTGCTGAGTGTTTGGAATTGGCATTTTTAATGAAACCCACTTATTACCCTCATTCATTGCCTCTCTTTTGATATGTAGGGAAAAACAGAACCATGTAGGGCACAGCTTGTACTAGACTCCTTTGCTTTCTTTAGAGGTATCACCAAGGTCAGTTCAAGATTTTTCTTTCCATGAGAACTTTACAGTAGAGAATCCTAATCCACCTTAATCAAGTGATAAAAGTTAACATTCTCAGTGACGGTACATGGTATGAATGAAGAAGGGCATGACATCACTTCTTTGATATTCTTGCCAAAATGCATAAACTGAAAGTATGAGGACACTTAAGACAAATCCAAATTGAGGTACATTTTATAAAATAATTGGTTAGTATCCTGAAAGTTTGAATGTCATGCAAGACAGAGAAGACTGAGAAACTGTCCGAAATTAGATAAGACTAAAAAGACAAAACAACTGTATGTCATGTGAGATCCTGGATTGTCTAATGGATCAAAAGAAGGGGTTGGGGGTAGGAGGACATGATAGGAACAATTGGTGATATTTGAATATGTTGTGAATATTAAGTGAAAAAAAAAAAGGATTCTTCTTTCCACAGAACGCTGTTATCATGCCACTCCCCTGCTCCGCACCCTTCAGTAGCTCCCCATTGCCTGTAGAACAAAGTTTTACATATCCTGAACCTACCTTCTGTCAAAATGGATTCCCACCCATTGTTTAGTCCTCTTCCCTTCAACTTGTCTACATTTGTCCTCTGCTAGGTCAAGGCTTTAAGCCTCTTAGAAACCAGACACTTTCAATCCTACTGATCTTCATCTCAACAGCTCTAACATTTGTAGTTCAAGCCACATCCCTTATCAGAGGTTTAGAAATATTAGTGAGGTTTTAATGGTGGAAAAATGACATCTGGCCAATGGTGTTCTGGACTCCACTGCTCCGACTTAACTAGAAAAGAGGAAGTTATACCTAAAGCTGACCTTTTAATGTACATTGAATCTTTTCCTCTGCAAGCACAGCCAACTGGTGTCTAAGAATCTTACCAATATGATGAATGTTCCTTTGCTTGAAGTAGAGTGAGAAGGGGGCCATGGGTGAGGAAGAGGTATAGAGAGACTTTCCCTGGACGCCTTCATTTAGCACGTATTGTCTTTTTTTTCTCTTTCTCTAATTGCTACCTATATGTCCTTTTTTCTGTCTATCTTTAGGACAGTATCTTATTAATTAATTAAATTACTATTTATCAAGCACCTTCTATTTTGTTATCCACTGTTTTTGGAAGCAGGAATACAAAAATAACAAGATAAATTCCCTCCTCTCATGGAACTTGTATTCAGGTTGGAGAGACAGACAAGATACAAGTAAACACATAAATATTGCCTTTGTTGCCTTACCCTTTTGTAGGGGGACACGATGTGTGCTCAGTTAGTACTAGTTACCTTGGCTTATTCAGTATTTGGACTGAGCCTCTACGTTATACGGTTGGTGGAGGAATATACTAATTTATTCATGTACATTTATTGAATGTTGAAATATACAGCAAGTATCTCTTTAATTAGATCTATGGAGGCAGTCAAACAAGATGGGCTGTAAGCATGGAGCCTAGAATGATGTAGCCACGAGTCAGCTCCATGAATCTGTGTGCAACCACACTTAGAATATTGTGTGCTATTCTGGCCACCACACTGGCAAACTAGAGGGTGTCTGAGGAGGGTAATCAGGTTGGTCTGAGGTTTTGATATCACGTTACCACGAAAACATTTGGAGGAAGTGGAACTGTTTGGAGAATAGCCTAGGACCTAGGTTGATAGGTGGACAACGGTGGGGATTGTTGGCTCTAAATATTTTAAGGGACAATATATGTAAAATGAGTGTGTTTTGTGAGTCCCAGAGGATAAAACTAGGACCAAGAGGAAGCTCTTAGTTCAGTTTACATTGTCTCCAGTTGAGATACATAGTCTTGTATGTAAGGAAGCTCCCCAAAATGGAGACGTTCAAGCAGAAGTCAGAGTGTGTGGTGGGCATTCAAGAATTAGGAATGTGTTTGTACCAGCATATCTCTAACAGCGTCATCAATTTAATGTATAATAATGCTTTGTTATAGGGATCATTATTCAGTTTTATGTGCTGGAAATCATTTTCATGTAAATTGTCTGATTTGACTCTCACCAAGGAAAGATTTGTGCTATCCCCTTTTACAGATGAGCAAACAGTCTTCGGGGGTCTAAGCATCCACTGGTCCAGCTGGAACTGCAATATACGGCTTATGACTCCACAAACAGTGCTCTTCCTACATGGCTTAAATAGGCTTATTCTACCATCTTATAAATACAGAAATGACAGGATAGTGATTGACAGCTCCTTGGTGCTCTAAATCTCTGATTTTTCTCTTTTTTAAGAGAACTACTTTTGTACCCTCTCTGATTTTCTACCTCAATGCCTATTTGTTTTCTTACTGCCTTTTGACCTTCCCTTTTTACATCTGAAATGTATTCATATATGTATATGTGTGTAGTTTCCTCTCTAAAAGTTACCAGACCATTAGCCAGTTGATCTAAGAAGTAGTTCTTAAGGGGTGAAGGTATGGAGTAATTTATATGACGCTTGGAGAATTTCATCTTTGTGTTTCTTTCCATGTTGTCACTCCCATGTCTTCTTTACCTATCCAATTTTAGTCCATCCTTCAAGGTCCAGCTTAAATATCACCTCTTCTCAGTATCTTTCTATGATCTTCTCACATCTTAGTAGTTTCTGCCTTCTGTAACCACCATTAGCATTTATTGTGTATTCTGTTCATTTTGACTTACATAAATTCTATTCTCAAATTGCTTTCCATTTGTCAGTTACATGTTCCTGACTGGATTATGAAATCTTGAGTTTTTCAAGATTTTGCTCTTCCTTTGTATATCCCAAATCTCTTGCCATAATTTTGGGCACTCAGGAATGTTAAAATCTATTTCCTTTTGCCCTAATAAAGCAGAAGCAGCATACAGCTTTGGCTCTAGGACACAATGACCCTGGGTTCAAATCTTGGCTGTGTCACTTTCTAGCTATGTGACTTTGAGATGTTACTTCACCCCTGTAAGCCTTATCTATAAAATGGGGATCATGATAGCACCTACCTCCAAGGGATATCATAGTGGTTCAATGAAGGAAGGAATGAATTTTTTTAGCACAGTTCCTGGCATATTGTTAATACACAAAGAATGTTAGCAGTTCTTGTAAGTGCTGTCATGCCTCTTACCGCAGGATCTGTTCAGAAAACAATGACCTGGATTTGTTTAGATGATTTGGTGCTCTGACTCTAGGGATACATACAAGTAAATCATGAGACCTATTTTAGATATGTATGTATACATTTTTATGGTTGTACTCATTTATTTATACCTTGCCTTGTCCTGAAAAGGATTTAAGGAAGCTTATTAGCATTCATAGGGCATAGCAAAGTAAAATAAATTCTAAAATAAGAAGGAAAAATGATGCAAAAGGAAAATTACGGTAGAGTAAAGCAAAGCTTAGATATGAAGATAGCATATAAAATACATGGCATGAAATATTTCACTCTTGATAGAGGTGGGCTTGATGGACAAATCTGGCTTTGAGTTTCTGAGGAGCAAAAAGTAAAACAGGATCAGTTACCCAATTTACAGTGCACAGAAGATAAAAACAATCCAGCTGTATATAAAAAGTGTTAGGATTCCTCCTCCTGCGATCAGAGAGGATTTTTTTATGGCTCAGAGAGGAAGTCTTGCAGTGTAATGGACAATTTCCTTGTGTAAGTTTTAAAATATGTCCACAAATTTTTTGAGACTCCTCCTGTCAAATGGTGGGGACTAATTCCCTTCTCCAAAAGAGTGGGATGTCTAATGTTAGGATGTAAAAGGCACTGTGGTTTCCTCCTTGCTTTCTGGGATAACTCACTCTGGGGGAAGCCAGCAGCCACATTCTGAAGGTACTCAGCAGCCCTTTGGAGAGGCCCATGTGGTGAGGTGTTGAGGCCCCTTCCAACAGCCGTGTGAAGAGCCATCCTGCAGGTAGATCCTTCAGCCTCAGTTAGACCTTCAGAGGATGGCACCTCTGCTGGTGTTTTTGACTGCAGCCCCATAAAGCACCCCAAGCCAGAGACATTCAGCTAAGCTGCTTCTGGATTCCTGACCCTCAGAAACTTGAGATACATACATGCTTGTTGTTTTAAGCTGCTAAATTATAGGATAATTTGTTACACAGCAATGGATAACTAATGCAATCCTCAACACCTCCCACAATAATCCCAATGAGGAATTTCATGAGGACGCTTCTCACAGTGATCCTCAGCTTATAACAAGTGCAAGTTATATGTGCAGAGGTCAGGGCTCAGGCAGACATGAAAAAGGCTTTAAGAGCTTACAGTTTCATGGGGGGAGACAGACAGACACACAGGCCATTAACTGTAACATGAGGAGGGAAGTATAGGTCTGAATGAATGAACAAGTTACAGATTATGGGAGTTTAGGAAATTAATGCTATTGAAGGCTCATGGAAGATGTAACATTTGGGTTGGGTCTTGTAGGATGGTATATTAGAACTGCTTTGATTACAAATGCAGAATCCCATCTATCTTAGATCAAATTCCCAGAAAATAGACTTTGAGATGAAGATTTGCCTGCAGGGAGTTTATTAGGGTCTGTTGCGGGGAACAGTATCTGTGAGGCAGCAAGGGAAGGAGGATTAGGCAGGATGAGGTATTGAACATCAATTTAGGTGCAACAGAGGCATTGGACAATCTCGTGGAAAACTCTGGAGCTGGAATGCTTCAGAATTGTCTCAAATAGAGATGAGGGGGCTTGCCTTTGGGCCTCTGTATTGATAAGCCATTAGATGTGGGCTTCTCCTGGGGGGGGCCCCTAACCTTGGGTTGCAGTTTCATTAGGCTAAGGACAATTGCTAGGGCAGCAGCAGCAGCACTCTTGGCAACCGAAGGAATGAACAGCTTAGTCCTAAAGGAGGATCAAGGTGGTACATTACGGCATCCATTCTATCAACCTCCACTGACTTAAGCTGAATGAATGAATGAATGCAAATTTTGTCTCACAGATCTGAAAAGCCAGTGGCTAGGCTTAGTTTCAGGCATGCTTGGATTCAAAGATCAAACAATGTCATTAAGAATATGTCTGCTTTTCTGAATTCTGTTTTCTTTTCTGGGGCTTCATTCATGCTTCTAAGTTGGGGCAGAGAAAGCCATTGCAGCTACAGGCTTACATCCTGCCAACCTACCATCCCAGTGGAAAAAGATCTCTTTCTTGGAATTGCTAGTCAAAGTCCTGGGCTAATTGTCATTAGGCTGCTTGGGTCACCTGCATATTCCTGAACTAATCACTGTGGCCAAGTGACTATAGGCTCTGCTAGGCCACCCTGCATCTCATGGCCATCCTGGAGCCAGAGGATGGGCTTGTCTTTACACAAAACACATGGACTGAAAAAGGAAAATTGTTTTTTTTTTTTTTTTTTTTACCACAAGGAGGGACAGGCAAAAAGAAGTCCTCCATAGGTTGGTGAGATGTCAATAAGAAGCAGAGGGAAAGGGGGTCCTTCTTAGCGAGGAACTAGCTTGAGCAATGGCATGGAAGTGTTAAAGCATGTGGCTTGTTCAGTGACTGGCAAGTAGTATATATTTATGCATAAATACATTCAGTATGGGAAAATCTCTGTCTCCTCTGACACAGATACAGATCCATACCCCTTTAGCCGAGGGAAGAAGAATTCATTGTGAGTTTAAAATGATGCAGATAATGTTTCCATATGCACACAGAGTCCAATCACAAGAGACACCATGCTCCCCTGGGAAAACTGTCTGAAAGACAATGGGCCAAGAGAAGGACGAGGATGGGAAAGGATGAGTAGAATGAGATCTGGCAGGTTTTGCTTGCAGCTGGAGCAAGTCTGAATGAGCCAAAGATTTTTCCTGAGGCTGTTCCGTCCTGACCAAAGTGGTGTGAATTGGCTGTGGCAGCCTGGACAGTCAGCTCAGAGACCTGTGGTGACAGAGTGTGGGCCTGATAGGAATTTGTGTTGCTCTCTGAAGGGTGGTTGCTTTGTTGATTGTTCTGCAGATTCAAAAGGTCATGGTCAATGGTAAAAAGCAATGGACAAGGAACCAGGAGACCTGTGCTGGGTCACTCCTTGTTTGGATGAGGGCCAGTCGGTTACCTCATTTGTGAAAAGACAGCGAGGAGGACCACTCCTAATTCTGTGACTCAGGTCATCAGAAACTTTGATTGAATGTGACGCAGAAAAGAGCATTTTGGTGGAGGGAGGGAGAATAGTCATGGGGGTGGCATACTTCTCAGGGAAGGTGAATAGAGACCTCAGAAGGAGGACAGGGTACACGGTGGAGAAGTTGAAGTACAGTTAAGTCACTGACACGTCCCGTTGTTTTGGTCTTGCTAAGTGAGAGCAGGGGAACTTTACTCGTGACATTTACTATCTGAACATAGAACTGGAAGGAGAGAGAATTTGGTTATGCCACATGATTTGAAAAATTGGAAACTAAGCCCCAGTTGGGTTATATAAAAAAAGATATTAACAAAGCTAGAGTTTGTACTCTGTCTTACAACTTTGTCTTCCTTGATTTGAAAATAACTTTCCCAATTAGAGGATCAGACAGTACTGACCAACCAAGTTTATTCACACTTCCTGAATTACAGGAAGTGATAGATGAATGAAAGGGAGAGGATTTAGCCAGGCAGACGTGTGTGCTGCACTGAGGTCCTGAGGCAATTGGAAGGTGCAGCAAATTCATCCAAGTACTGAGAGGCAGTGGGCTCAAGGGAAGGAGCACAGGACACTAGTTTCCCAAAGAATTTTTCTGGAAACACAGTTCCCAGAAGTAAATTCCCTGGTCATTTGGGAAATATGATTAATCTGTCTCACTCTGGGAGATTCACAAAGCACATTAGCATACTAAAATTTCTGAGAAGTCTTATAGTAACGAAACCTGCTTAATTCCATTTAATTGTTTCTTAAGCACATTTGACTATTGACCCCCTCTCTACTTTTCATTTTTTGTTCATAGTACCTCATGACATCTTGTAGAAAGTATTTTGGGAAATGCTACAATAGATAAATTTTATGACTTTGGGAATTTCTCTCTCAATCTCAGTTTTTCTCAAAAAAATTCAACGATTAGGTTAAATGTTTGCTGGAATTTTCTCACGCTCCTTTGATTCTAATTATTGCACACGAGTGGCAGAGTTGGGACTAGAACCAAGGATACAGGTGAGCATAGCCAAGCCATCATCATCTTTTGCCTGGACCACCTCAATAGCCTCCTCACTGGTCTGACACTTCCAGTCTTGCTCCTCTCCAGATGATTTCCTACACCGTAACCAGAGAAAACTTCCTCCATGCACATAAGATCATGTTTCATCTTTATCCTCAAACCTTCAAAGTTCCTTCCAAGCTTTGAAGCAAAATTCCTGAGAGTGCATTATACCACAAATCCTATGCTAGAAAATCTCACTGACTACCAATACACAAGGAAATTAAACATTTTTTGGGTCAAGAAATCCTTATTGTTTAATAGAAATGGAGGACATGAGAAATGGAAATTTCCTTAGACAGCTGGATCCCCAAGGTGTAGTCTGCAGACCACTTGAGAGCTTGTTAGAAATGTAGTGACTCGGGCCTGACCCCAGACCTTCTGAATCTGCACTTAACAAGATGGCCAGGTGATTTGTGTGAACAACAGAGTTTGAGAGACACTGTCTTAGACACTCTGAAGTTCACTCTACGCATCACTAATGAGGCCATAGGAGCAGTGATTAAGTGCCCAGCCTTTAGAGTCAAAGTCCCAGCTGCAGTGTGACTTTGGTCAAGTTACTTAACGTCTCTGAGCTTCAGTTTCCTCATCTGTAAAATGGGGATAAAAATACTCATACATAGCTCACAGATATATTGTGAGGATAAATGATATAATAATACTGGAAAAAGCCCTTAGCACTGTGTCTGGCATATAACCCTTCAAAAAAGTTGGATAAAAATATTGGGAACCTGAGGAGCAGAGAGAAGTGCTATGACCCATGGAGGGCCTCCAGCAGGCAGCATCATAGTCTAAGGGTAAGAGCTTAGTAGTGGGGAGACTACAGTGGAAAATAAGGGTAATATGCATGAACCTGTTCACCAAGGGGTTATGGAGCAGCCCCTTCCAAGCTAGGCTCTCTGATGGGCCGGGGGCTCCTTGGTGAGCAAGGCTCAGTCCTTGCCCTCACAAAGCATACAGCCTGCTGGGTCAGAGATCTCCTCAGAGAGGAGCGTGAGAGGGGCTGAAAATAGCCTTGGCCAAGTTCTGTCCTTGTTTGGCTCTGATCTCACTGCAGCAGAGCTCTGATTCTAGCTGATGCTTCCCCCTGGCTCTTATGCTCCCAAGAATTTCTCCTTGGGGAATTAAAAAGAACCTCATTTCCCCCTCTTCCTCAAGTATCATTTTGTCCATTTGGAAGGGTAAAAACACCCATCAGCTGTTTTAGATGGAAAATATAGGTTTGATTTTTTTTCCCTATGTAATACCATATTTTTTTCATGGCTTTCTGGGCCACTGAAACTTCAGCTTGTGTCTGTTTATCTCAGACTCTTGGGTGACCCCTTCATTTGCAGAGTAATCTTTCTTGTTTACACAAAACTTGGCAGCCTACAGGATGACTTTTCTGATTGAGACGTCTCTCTTTTCTAGTCTGGCCAGAGCCAGGAGATCCTCCATGGGTAAGGCTTGAAGGGAAGGAGAGGAGCGAGGCAGCTGTCAGATCTCCCCCATTCTCTGCTGCCCTTCAGACTACACACATATTGGTGAAAGTCCCATGGGCTCAGAAGGCAATTTTGTATGACAAAAAATAGAACTGATGTAAGGAAGGCTCAAGGAAACCACTGGCCAGTTTTTATAATATTTATTAACTTTAAGTAGTAGGATCTGTATAGGAAGACTTTGTTAAAATTTTTCAGCACACAGTTTCAGGGAAAATAGGGACCATCTGACTGCGTGGGGCAAGAAATGTCTTTCTGAGAGAGTCATAAAGAATAAAACTGTTTGTCTGAGAGAAGGACCATCTCCAGGCTGGAGAAATGAAGTTTTCAATAAAGCCGTCTCTTAAATATATATCTGAGGAAATCATGTGGCAGACTGGTGATTGGTTAACACTAGTTTACTAGTTTGACTAAGTCTACTAACACTACTTAACAAAAACAACAAAGAATATGCTCAGAAGTGAGCAGTTATCTGAGACATGACAGCTTCTCAGAAATGAGGAGTGAGTTATTCTTTCATTTTATTAATGACATAGGTAACAAAGTATGTGAGTTCCTTGCAGTATCTGGCCCAAATGTTTCTTTTCTTCCCTTAAATTTTAAATTTCCTTTAATCTCTGGTTTGTCTTTTGTGTATAAATGTTAAGGATATGAAGTTCTTATTTATATACTTTTAGCTGTATGATTGGAGAATGAATGCTTCATCTTTTAAACCTTGGTTTCTCCATCAGTAAAATGATTAGTTTGGGTCAGATTATTTCTAAAGCTTCTTCTGACCTAACATTCTGATTCCCAAAGATGCCAGATTATTTGACAACTACTTGCAACAGGTTTGAAATTAGCAATTAGCTGGCAGCTAAAACAGAGTAAAGTAGAAATATCTTAGTTGAAATCTTAAAATTGCGTGCAAGCTGTTAAAATAATGTGAACCATGCTAGTCTTTTGTCCAGATGTGTTGGTGTGTGCCTGTGTTGGGGGAGGGCTTGTGTAATAATAGATACTAGTGAAAAGTCTACACAGAGTTGGGGGATGATTATGCAGCAATAGTTGGGCATGAGTGAAGAATGCCTGGCATGATGCCACCATTTCTGTGGGCACAGAAGTGTCCCAAGGCCAGGCATTGCTAACTGATCATATCACTCCTTTTCACCCAGGGCTCCAGGAAGCCACCAACAAAGCCATGGTGGAAACCATTTGTCTTCCATAGCCTAAGGCATAAAACCCACAACCCTATCCTATTAGCAACATTCTCTAACCTTGAGATAACCGAGGTTCTTCTCATTTGGCTATTTATTCAATTATTCATTCATTCACTAAGCACATAGTTTTTAAAGCTCCTACTACATCCCAAGCACAGTTCTAGGTACTCAAGAAAAGCAGTAAATAAGACAGAAAAACTCTCTGCTTTCATGGAGTTTTCATTCTAGTGTGGGGTGGGAAGCAGGAAACACAATAAATAAATAGATGGGTAAAATATATAGTCTGTTAGGTGTTGGTGAGTGCTATTAAGAAACCAAAGCAGAAAAGGGGCTAATGGAGTGAATGTGTATGGGGTTGGAATTAAACTGCAATTTTTACATAAGGTTGTCGTTAAAGGCTTCATTGAGAAGGTGACATTTAAGGAAAGACCTAAAGAAGGTGAGTAAGATCAGATGAGGATGGGAAGTCATCCAAGGTCATGTAATTTTGAGACTGCAGAGAGAAGCAATTGCTTTAACATGAAAGCATTTGCCGATGAATTGACCACTTGTAAAGTTATCCCCGCTTAAACATTCTCCCCACTTAACAGTTTTTTCTCTACCCATCATATTAATATTTTTATTGGTTAGTCTGCTGATGTTAACAGATATTGTAAGCTTAAAACAACATAAGTGAAAGTAATTCAAAATAGTTGTAACGTATAATTACCAATTATAGGAAAGATGATGATTCAATGAAGTTATTGAAAGTTATGTTGGAAAAGTGCTTGATTTATAAGCAAATAAGGATCTGTCTGAGTTTTCACAATTACCAGTTGAATAAGAGAGAATCACTGAGGATTAGACATAAACACTTCCAAAGAAAATGTTTAATCAAAGGATTATGAGAGGCCTTTGGAAAAATTTTTGTTATTCTTAACTATTTTTGAAAACATGGCTCTGTTAATGTTCATCTGTGAAACTCAAACATGAAGAAAATGTTGTACCACACTTTGTAACTTTTTTTTTTAAAGTATGACAAAAATCTCCACCACAATTGATTTATTCTTTGTTGCTTCTTAGAATTAGCATGGAGTTACAATAACACTCTAAATATATACTAAGAAATAACTTTTTTTCAAAGATTTTGTTTTTATTTTTAAGTTGAAGCTCTAATTGTACCTTTTCTCCTGTTTGGTGTAAACTTTTGGGATTTGAGTAGACTCATTTTGAGTTGGCCTATCTCAGTTAACAGTGAATGAAATTCCCCAGAAGAGACAAGTGAGGTTTGGAGAGGTGAAGTAACTTGCCCAACATCACATGGCTAGAAGGTGGCAGAGCCTTGGCAATGCTTTCTCTGTGCCTCCCAAGGAGACCAAAGTTGAATTTGAAAAATCCACTGGCAGATTTGTGATTTCAACCCACATGGGAAATCAAGGCTTCCAGACAGTTAATCAGAAAACCAGCAGAGTGGGTTTTTTTTTTTTTTCTTTTAGGAAAGATTTGTTAGCACCTGGAAAACAATAAGTGGGGGCATGATTCCGATTTAGAAGACATTCCTCTTAGTTTATGGCTATCTTTAAGGAAGTAATGTTCTCTTAAGAGGCCTGAAGCAGAGGATGAAATGTGTTTGTTTATCTGCAGAATGTTATAGTGATACTCTGAATACCTTTTCCCTTTAGTGTATAGACATATGGCCTCTAATTTTGGTTAGGGAACAGAGTATATGCTGTATTAAATAACGGACAAGCAATTTTAGGAACCATATTTTTTCTTTTATACCTGGGGGCTCTGAGAGAAGAAATAGATGTCCACTCACACACATAGCCTTCCCTATTATTAATACTTTGCATTAGTGCAGTACTTCTGTTGCAGTTGTTGATCACTTTTAAATATGGATGGATAGATAGGTAGACGAATGGTTGGAATTGAGATTTCAAAAATACTTAAACACTTATGGAAGTGGCTTTAGAGATCATTTGGTTTCTCTCTTTCATTTTACTCGAGGTTATACAGAAATGCAAAGCAATGTATTTGGGTCCCACAGTAAGGTAGTGGCAGACCTCACACCAGAATTCACCTCTAATTCATTCCAGGATGAATGTCATTCCTACATGCATTTATAAATGAATAGCCAGCATATCCTGTATTTAAGATGTCTGCTGAGAGATCCAAAAAACATCCTATATTTATAAGTTGAACCCATAAAATTGATCACATGGCATTATGATTAAGAGTTACATCATGAAGAGCTGCACTGAAATACCTTCTCTGCTGCTTCCTAACATATTTTGTGACTTTGGGCAAGTCTTTAACGTTCTCTATGCCTCAGTTTCCTCATTTGCTAAATAGGGGTAATAATAATACCTACTTTTTCTTAGTCTTGTGTTCAGGATTAACAGATAACTGATGTAAAGCATCTAAGCACTTGGAAGTGCTGTAAGTATAGCATGGATAGAGCCCCCAGAAATGTTAACCATCATCATAGTCATCATCATTAGCAATTACAGCAATAGTGGCGGCAGCAGCAGCAGCATCATTAGCATGTTTGTCAACATTTTTTTTTATGGTTATTGGCAAGTAGAAATCAATCACTGAGTGCTCCTTGGAGCATATACAATTCAACCTTGGTCTCATCACTTAATCTTCCCTCTAACATCCCCACCATGTAGCTAGCCAATCTTAGCTTGAATACCTCCAGTGCTGGAGAACTCATTTCTTCCCAGAGTAGCTCATTCTAGTTCCAGAGAGGATTTTAAACACAGCTAAATTGAGCTTTAAAAATTGCTAATATTTAAAATAAATTTCCTGTCCTGAAATAATTACTGACATCTGAAATGATTTATATACCAATTATATAAGGAATTTACTTCTACTGTTTCTAAAAAAGATGGATCAATTAGGTCCTTGTTTATTCCTTGTCTAAGTGTGAAGATCGCAGGCTGAAACTTCATACCTGGCTGACCAGGGAAGGAGGCAGGATGCTTAGACATCCATCAACTTCTACCTGGGCTGAACAGATTATTGAAAATAGTGATGAAATTTGGAATAAGCAAAACCTAGGTTTGAACCTGAATTCCATAGTTTTCTGGTGTATAATTATGACCAAATGAACTTTCCTCTGTGGGGCTAGTGATAATAGTAATGAAAAATTCCTAAAAATATTGTGGAGAGTATTTAAGGAAGTAATTTGATAATTTAAGCACAGTGCCTGACGTATCTTTTGTGCTTAGTAAGTAATCATTGAAATAGTTAATGTTGTGTCCTGGTTTGGGCTTCTTTAGATTTCTCTGGAGCTCATGGAAATATAGGGCCTCTAAGGCAATGGGCCACAGTGGAAAATGTGTGAACTCCAGGCAAGACAGAGTGCACTCTCTTACTGGTTGCCTGACCTTGGACGAGTCACTTTATATCTCTAAACCTCAGGTTCTTCATATAAAGTATGAAAAAAGTATCTTATAGGGATGTTGTGAGAATTGGGTAAAAGGAGTTGTGCCTCTTCAACCACCCCTAGCTGTGACCTTGGCCATGTTCGTCTCACTTCTATGGGTCTCTGTTTTTTATGGGTAAAGTGGGTCTTATAGCAAAGCATATTTCACAGAGCTATGAGGATTCAACAAGGCAATGCAGTAACTGCTTACTAAAAGAAAATTTTGTTTTTGATCCCAGTAGTGGGAACTCAGGTCTTTTCCCATAAGTTACAAAAGACCCACGTCCCAATAGTATTCATTTGCAAAAAGACCTTTACCACCAGCTGCCATTCTGGTGGAAGAACTGCCCACTGCTATGCCAGGATGCTCCTCTCTGAGCCTGTCACCCCTCTTCCTTCAGCTGCCTGACTGATTGCTCCATGGGTATTTGTGTAACATCTAATAAGTGCCAGACACTTTTAGATCCTGGGAATATGAAGATGAGCAAGATAGACAAGTCATGTGGTCTCATGAAGTTTAAAGTCTAGAAGAGACAGCAAATAAAAAAGGAAGATACTAATTTCAGTGAATGGTAAGGGCTGCACAAAATTCTTACTGGGTAATAGGATAGAGAAAATTGTGTGTGGAGTTGGGGGGGGGTGTTTTAGACTGAGTAATTGAGGAAGGAGGTGACATTTAAGCAGCAGTCTTGATAAAGAGAAAATAGTCACATGAAGATCTAGAGCAGCAGTGTTCCAGGCGGAGGGCATGGTAAGCAGAGATGAGTTTTCTGAGAAAGTGGTTAGAATGGCGAGCGCTCTCAGGACATGAGTTGCGCTGAAAAGCAGCCTTGAAGTCCATGGTGAAGAGTTTAGATTTTTTTAAAGTTATTTTTTAACTTTTTATTTTGAGATACTTTCAAACTTACAGGACACCTACAAAAAAATACAAACCCCACACAGAGAACTCAACACCCCTTACCCCACCATACCAGAGAACAAGGATATTCATGTAACCACCTTAAGTGCAGTTATCTTGTTCAAGAAACTTAACATTGATATAAAACGTACAGTCTATTCCAGTTTTTTCATATGTCCCAATGATGTCCCTTTTCTCCTTTGTTAGATCTCATCCAGGATCATATGTTGTGTTAATTGTCATTGTCTCTTTAGTTGCTCTTTCTTCCTTTTTTTTCTGGAGGGGGTAGTGGCAGACATATGAGCTCCTGGTAGGTGCACATGGGTGACTGCACTCCCCCTGGTGCCCAACTAGGGATCACACGGGGAGAGCAGCCGGCTCACACTGAGCCTGCGAGGGGTGTGGGAGGCGCCAGACAGGGCGCCACAAAATCCTAAGTAGCCTTTTCCTTGACTCGGAATTTGCCTTGTTACTGAAGTCCTTTAACTCTTTTCTGGAGCTTTGAGAAAGATGTTTCTGTCAGTTCTGCCTCGTTGTTCAAAGCTTCTGTGCAGGGATGGAGCCCTGAGATGTATCATGCCCCCATCATCTGACATTATGTAAAAAAAGGTTTTTTATTAGAGAACTTGAAGGTTTACAGGGCAATCATGCATAAAATACAGGATTCCTATGCACCACCAAACCACCAACACCTGGAATTGGCATGTATCATTTGTTACAATTGATGGTAGCAATTGTATTATTTTTTTTAACAGGAGTTACCTTCATTACAGAGAACTCCAAACTTTGTTACAATAGATGAAAGATTATTAGAATAGCACTATTAACTACTGTCCATAGTTTACATTAGGTGTATTTTTTTCCCATATACTGACCTGTTGTTAACACCTTGTATTAGTGTTGTACATTTGTTATAATTCATGAAAGAACATTCTTACACTTGTGTTATTAACTATAGCCCATTGTCTACAGTAAGGTTCACCATGTTATACAGTCCTATGTCTTATCTTTTAATTTTATTCTGGTAATGCATACAACCTAAGGTTTCTCCCTTTTAACCACATTCACATATATTATCCATTGCTGTTAATTGCACTCATAATAATACACTACCATCACCACCATCCATTTCCAAAACTTTACAATCAACCTAAATAGGAATTCTGCACAAGTTAAGCATCAACTCCTCATTCTCTAACCCAAATCTATCCCCGGATAACTTATATTCTAGATTCTAACTCTATGAACTTGCTTATTGCAATTAGTTCATATCAGTGAGATTGTACAATATTTGTCCTTTTGTGTCTGATTTGTTTCACTCAGCACAATATCCTCAGGGTCCATCCACATTGTGGCATGCATCAGGGCTTCCTTACTTTTTATAGCTAAATAAATTCTATCATATATGTATATCATATTTTGTTTATCCATTCATCAGTTGATGGACACTTGGGTTGCTTCCAACAGTGAGGGAGAAGGAAGAGGGCCGGCAGGTTGGGAACAGAAGTTTCCTACCTTATATTTTTCTTTTTCTTTGATTCAGCATTTGTGGACTCCCTCTCTTGTTCCTACCATCCTCCAGAATTCTAAGCAAATGGGATTTGTCCTTAATTTGCTGAATCTTTAGGGAATTTTTCTCAGGACATGTCTTATGTTGTCATGTTGATGGCATCACTCCAGGACTTTAGATTTTATTCTTATCACATTGCAATCCATTGGCAGGTCTTAAGAAGTAGAGTGATTCCATATGATTTACCTCTTTAAAAGATCACTTTGGGTCTTAGATGGATTGTAAAAGTATAAGAGAGGAAGCAGGAAATCAGTTAGTAGACTGTTGCTGTCATCCTTTTCAGAGATGGTGGCTTGGACTGGGGTCATAGCAATAGAGATGGGGAGAAGTGGACAGACTCCACAAGAACTTGGAGGTAGACCTGATAGGACTTGCAGGGGGTGAGGCAAGGTAAGAAATCAAGGATGTCACCAGTGTTAGGTTTGAGCAGTTGGATGACTTGTGTCATTTACGAAGTTGGGGAATATTGGGGATAACCATATTCAGAGGTGAAAATCAAGAGTTCTGTTATGGACTTACTATGTTTGAGATGGGTATGAGACCTCTAAGGGTTTATATGGTGCTGTAGCTCAGCATAAGAGTCAGGGGTGAAAATTGGGGGAGCTATCAGCCTATGATTGGTATTAAAAGTGATACAGAAGAGAAGGGAGGTGGTGTTGACTATGCGGTATAGTAAAAATCAGAAATATTAGTTGACAGTGGCCTTTGGATTAGTAAATGTGCCATTCAGCTTCTTTTACCTTGCCTCCCTCTAACTGAGGAAACATACAGAGGGCCATATACAGAGAGTAGAGGAAGCTAGTTGGGGTATTGGAGGGAGGATTGCAATTACAGAGATGCTATCTTCCCTCAGCTCAATGAACTTGTAATCCTCAGACAAAAGAGAGATGCACAAACCACTGATTATAAAGCAGGGCAGTTGGAAATGTGAAGTACAGGTATCGGCATATCCTGAGACAGGACACAAGGGAGGAGAAGTTAGTTTTGATGGGTTATCAGAGAAGACTTTATGGAGAAGATGCTATCTGTAGGGGAATTTGAACCATAAAAGACATTTGAGAGGTTAAAAGAAAGTAAAAGTCATTGCTTAAGCAGAAGGACACCAAGTGAAGAATGGATTCAGAAAGGGCAAGAGGAACACATTGTAGGATCTCAAAACAAAGTTTTGGACTGAATGAACAGTATCACACTGATACTGTATCTGAGGCTGGCTGTTTTGCCTCTGTCTGAAGCTGGCCCTTGAAATGCATATGTCCCTGTGTTCTGAGATGTAGATCTTGCACAGCCCAGGGAAGGGAGTAGGGGACTTTCACCTTGTGCTGAGATTCAAAGACAGAGAAGAAACAAACCTCTCCCATGAGGCCAATAGGGATGGCACTCAAGATTGCAGATGGTGAGCCTGTAAGAAAGGTACCACCAGGTACCCAGGCAGCCTCGCAGTAAATCACCCTGCACTAGGCCTCACAGCATGTTACCGGCTGGCTTGGTGCCTTCTCTCCAGGGGTACAAGGACAACAGATCTAGAAAAGGAAATGCAGGTCTGCAAAACCATCAGAGCCAGATGGGCACTCTGAGGTGCCCAAGCCCCTCACTCATCAGATGTGGAAACTGAGGCTCAGAAAGAGCAGTCAGGCACCCGGCGGACATGACAATTTAGTGGCAGTGA
This sequence comes from Choloepus didactylus, assembly GCF_015220235.1. Classification (NCBI taxonomy): domain Eukaryota; kingdom Metazoa; phylum Chordata; class Mammalia; order Pilosa; family Megalonychidae; genus Choloepus; species Choloepus didactylus. Next base: position 96,803,138 of record NC_051319.1, read on the forward strand.
AGGTGCCAGAACATGATTCCTAAATCCATTTCCCTATGACCTTTTTCCCACTATGCCTCTCACTTATTCCCTTTTCTTTGAGGTTGGAAATATTTGGCAGCCTCATCCCGTGTTTGTCGCTATCTCTGTAAGGCAGCTGGTATCAACTGCCATGGCCGTGCCCTCTTCCCTGGCACTTGCTCACCCCTCTGCTCTCAGAAAAGGGCCCTTGTTGAATGCTGGATAAAAGCTCATTTGGTTCTCCTCACTGAGGAATCATGCCTTTTTACAATGAAGATGGCCGGTCTAAGGAATGTGTGACCCTTCGGGCATTAGAGAGCAAGTGATGATCACTGTTGTGTTGTCCTTCAAATCCCCACCAGTAGGCAAGTCTTCCTCAAGTCAAGTTTGATTGGACTGCAGTTACCCTTAGAACTTACTTACTGCCTCCCCAGAGGACAAAACATCCTTTTTCTCCCTCCAAGCTGCTGTCTGAAATGCTCCCTGAATGATTCAGGGGCAGATAGTGGCTTTGGTTCCTGCTCTCTCCCTGGGTATTCCTGAAACCATCTTGACTTGTGGCTGGGATAGTTCTTTCTCTTAGAAATACAAAAGGAAGATGATGTCAGGCCACAGGGAAGCTGAGGGTGTGGTGTCGTGTAGGAGAAATGAAAGGCATATGGGCATGTAGGGTGAGGGCATATAGATAGAGCCATAGGGAGAATGGTGGTGGGAAGCCCAGTAACTCAAATGCAGGAAAGGTAGGTTGATGGATGACTGTTGTAAATCCATGAGCAGGCTACAGTGTGTGTGTGTGTGTGTGTGTATGCATGGAATAGGTAGCCTGCAGTATATGACAGTAGACCATTTGTTTGCAGGGAATCAGGTACTGAAGGTGAGGAAGAAGAAGGAAACGGTTGCTACTTCCGGAAGGTTCCAGCTCCATGGGATCTGCGATCCAATCCATCCCATTTACCGCTGTCTCCTCATTAACACATTACAGGACACATAGTAGGTGCTAAGTAAATATTTGTTGAATATTTGAAAACAAATGGTTTATTCAAAGAGAATCAGTTCCTGAAAGCACCTCACCTTCAGACTTATTAGCCCAGAAATTTCTAGCTACTAGAAGCTTCAGCACATTATTATGTTCACAATAAGGAACCCAATTTCATTTATATTCACACAGAATTTAACAAGGTGTTTCATATTCATTATCCTTCTGTGCTTCTCACTGGTTTGACAGCTTCTTAAGAGTAGGTTTCTTGTCCACTTCCTTTCTGTCTCTCCCATGGCACGAGACTGGTGGTTGACATTCATTCAGAACCCACCCTGTGTCAATAGCACTAGGTTCTGGGGAAATAGTGGTGAGTCATGTGGACAATAGACACACATAAAATAATCTACCAAATAAATTGTGACCAGTTAAAGGATGAAAAGAGCAGTTCTGAGAGAGGAGAACCATGAGATCAGAGAAGGTCTCTTGGGTCTTTGAATTTCATTTACCTGAAATTTTTTATAAACTGTACCACCTCCTCACTCTCTTTTATTGTCCACAGCCCTAGGAATAGAGAAAGTACAAACAGAAAGGGTTGAGAGAGTCAATACACCCTCTTGATTGGCTACCTGGCTAGTTGACTCCCTTCTTCCCCCACTTCTTCCCTCCCTCCCTTCCTTCCTTCTTTCATTCCTTCCACTCATTCATTCATTTAGTCAATCATCAAACATCCATTCGGCACCTAGAACTTAGCTGACACTGTGCTGGTGTTAGGAATATATTAATGAGCAAAACCGACATTGTCTCCATATCTGTGAAGCTTATCTTGTAGAGAGCAGTGCATTAATCAAATAATCACAGAATGTTATGGAAAGTGCTCTGAAGGCTGATCCCATAGTTCTATGAGTGTGTTTAACATGGAGGACTGCCCCGGTGCAAGGAAGGAATAAGGAGGTGATGAAGACTGAGAATGAAGGGAGATTGCACGTGCTCTAGACCAACATTAGGGGAGGGTGGAGAGCATTACATTCACTTGTAGGTAGGCCCTAATGTCATGGTTGGGGCATCAGTGGTCTTCATGTCAACTCCATATGGTAGGCAGGCCTGAGTCTGTTAGTATTTATTTATAGATGAGAAGAAAAGAAAACAATAACTCTGGCTTGAGGAAGGTTAGTGAGTCACTCAAGCCCTTTGAGACACGACAGAATTGGGACATGAGCCCAGACATGCACCTTGAACATCTCTAGAGCATTTTACACACACACACACACACACACACACACACACACACACACCACACACACACCACCCCCTCTGGCCACAGTCATTTGGCTATGGTTTAAAGTATCTGATGCCCACTGGTAATCACCCCAGCCAGGCTTCAGGCACTTGTAATACTTAGTAATATTACCTTCAAGCTTCATTACTTTTTCTCCCCATGAAGAAAATAAATAGTAGTAGACTTGGGAACACCAGAGTTGCAGTCTCCCCTTGCCTGTTTGAGTTCCAAGTCTGCATCTAATCTCTTTGCTAAGTGTCATGTCCAAGGTCAAACTGAAAGTGGTGCATTTGAGTCTGGGTGCCTTGAAAGAACACTTCTTTCACCTGTTTTTGTGCCTACTCTATATTTGGACAAAGAACGGGGACCCAGTTAGTATACTTGCCTCTATTTCCATAAAGTTAGAGCAAATATCTTTGGTGAGAGAAAGCCCAAATTAAATGAAAGCATTTTATCTAGTTCCTTCTCTCTTTTCAGCTTTTAAAAAAGCATTATTATTTTCTCTTAAAGACTAGCACATCATTAGAGATAAACTAAATTTTAATAGTTATACCTCCTGATCATGTGGCATTTTAATTTTTTTTCCCAAGCATGCATATATCATTTCCATGACGAAGCAGTTCAGGCCAGGGAATATGGTGAGAGAGAGGGCTTTGGAGACGGGCACACCTGTGTCACTTGCCAGCTCAATGCCGGCAGGCAACTTGCTTAGCCATTCTGAACTTTGGTCTGCTCTGTAAGCCCAAGTGGTGAGGGAGAATGGGGTGGGCTCTAAGGAAGAAATGGGTGCACTGCACGTAGACAAGGCCAGCTTGGAACACAGGTGGTTCTTGCTGACATTTGGTTGTCATGCCGTACTTACCCCCTTTACCCAAATGAAGAAGTACAAGATCCAGAGAGAAAAGGGGACTGGCCTAATGTTGCACAAGTAGGTAGAGACTGGGTCTGGGCCAAAGCCAACTTCCCCCACACAAGTGCAGATACCTCCACTCAACCATATGTCCTTTAGGCAAAATACAAATCTAAAATGTCAATGGGAAAGCAGCAGTGATCTTGTTGCGAACCACTGATCTGAATTCCCAGGATCTCGCATCATTCTTCCTGCCTCCCCCAACCCTTCCCTGCTGCAGCAAATAGAGGAATGAAGAGGGAGAAAATGCTTGTCACGTTCTAACTCTTTCTCTTCTCCTCTGGGGCAACCCGCTTTCATGAAAATAGGACGGGGAGGAGGAGGAGGAGTATTGGTATGATCTTTATCATCATTTATCTGGAGCAAACTTGAATTGGTTTCTCTGGGAGGAAAACTTCCTCTGAAGACTGACAAGGGAGCAGAAGATAGTACAGTCACTCAGGCGACCCAAGGGAGGCAGAAGATAACAAGAATCCCTTACATTCATGACAGGCTTAAAAGTTTTCAAAGCTTTTGCATTTATACGACCTAATTTGATCCTCTCAGCAGTTCTGTGAGGCAGGCAGGATAGGGAGTCTTATTCTGCAGATAGGTAAACGGAGTCATGGAGGGAATTACATAGCTCATGTAATAACAGAGGTTTTTGTACATTTATCTATCCGTTCATTAATTCAGCAAATATTTAGTGAGCAGCCTTGAGTTAGGCATGGAGAGAGATATACAACCCTGCCCCTGACCTCAAGGAATACACGGCGGGGAAGATGAGCACAGGCACATAAACATAGTATGGTTAGCACAATGAAATTAAAGGAAGGGGGAGGAGGAGTGGAATACCAAGTTTAGCCTAAGGAGAAGTGGTAATCAGAGAAAGCTTCCTGGAGGAGGTGATGCCTGTGATTTGACGGGCAGAGAGGAAGGTGAAGGCAGGTGAAGGGGTTGGTGAGAGCACAAGCAAAGGTATTGCCTAGGAAGAGAGCATGAGAATAAAAAGCCAGGAACAGGAAGTCGAGGGAATTGGATCTTAAAGGATCCTGAATGCCTTGCTCAGGACTTTGATTTTGTCTTGTGACCAGTGGTGGCGGGAGGTGGGGCATTGAGAGATTTTAGATAAGAGGATAATATGCCTTGGTTTCACTTGGGCTAGAACTCAGGTCTCTGAGATAAGGTATCCCAACCTTATATCTCCATATCTGAGGCCACCTAATGAGCCCTCATCCCTAGGGCTAAGCCTGCTTCAAGCCTCTGGAACTCACCAGCCTCTAGTCAGGGCTGGCTGAGGACCCATGATCAGCTAACACAGGTGGTTAAGTCTCAAAGTCTGTGTCTTTGCTCTGATTGTCTTATTGTGCTGTTGCCTTCTTCTAAGGAACCCAAACCTCATCCCACCCCTGGCCCCTAGAAGAGCCCTTCTTCATATCCAGCCCTCTCCATCTACCCAACTTTAAGTACCTCCACCCCACCCCCATTACAGGAATGGTCTCTGCTCTCATGAATTTCTGTTTTTACATCCTTTCCTTCAGCCCCAGGAGCTCACTACCTGGAGCAAGGATGATGGCATCTCACTAGTCTAAACTGTGTTCTCTTCAGATTCCCACTTACCTGACTCCCAGTTTATACACAAGTCCCCCTTCTCTGAAACCCCTAAATTTGTGGTATATCGTCCATGCTTTGCTTTAAAGTACGTGAGTTGCTCTTGAGTCAGACAGACTTGGGCCCAATTGGGTCCTAACAATTGCTGACTCTATGACCTTGTATAAACTCTCCAAGTCTCAGTTCTTCTCCTTAAACTGGGAGTAATATTACTACTTACATCAGAGGATTCCTATAAGGTTTAAATGAGATAATGCATGTAAAGTACAAAGCACTTAACATGGTAAATATTCAATAAATAATTGTTTTGTTTTGTTTCATTACTATTGTAGTGATGTTTTAGGGCATCTGGTTCAGGCAGTGGGGAAAATCAAGCACCATAATCAGACTCTCTCTTTGGAGAAAGTACAAACATCCACTGTTAATTCACCTAAAGGAGCTTTTAGGGAGGTGGAAAGGAAGGTGGACAAGCTTTAATGGCTGAGGCATGGAGATTGGTTGTCAGAAGACTTGGGATTTGGTCCATTTACACCACTAACATCTCTCTGAACTGGGTAAATAAAGCACTTTCTTTCTCCTGCCCTCATTTCTTTCATGTAAAACCTGAAGGGATGGGACTGACTGATCACACTCTGTTCTCCTAGTTTATGATTCTACCTCTGACTTGACTAAGCATGTTCAAAGTCTGGAAATACTCATGGCTGGGATTTGTGCCTGAGATTGAGCTAGGTTCTGCAGTGTCCACCTGCCACTGCCTAGGAAAGGAGCTGATGGCTGTATTGTCCATCAGACGGGTGCCCTCCTTCTACTCCCAAGCTGGTGACTCCTCTGCTGGACCTGAATGCAGGTGCTGGAGTGTGGCTTTGTCATCCTTTTTGCAGTATGAAGAGTATGAGACACTCTCCTGTGCTCTAGCCCAATCTGGGATCTTTGACATAAGTTTTGCTGGATGCAATATTCTTTCCCTTTCTTCCTCCTCCAAGGGATTTTGTGCTGATCAACCAGCAAAAGGTAGGGGCAGAAGACAGACCAGGGTGGGGGCCAGAAGAGGGGGATGGAAAAAGAAGTAGAGGCCAAGAATGGGTGCTGCTGAATAAGTACCAGAAGGATGAATAGTGGGGTGGACTGTGTGTGACTGGATGGATGGATGCATGAGTTTTGCAAAAGGTGGAGAGGAATAAGAACAATGAAACAGGCAGAAAGCGAGTGAGGAAGACCAGCACAATACCTGTCACAGGGAAGGCTCTGAATACAGACATACCTTGTTTTATAGCACTTTGCTTTATTGTGCTTTGCAGATATTGCATTTTTACAAATTGTAGGTTTGGCAACCCTGCATTGAGCAAATCTATCAGCATCATTTTTCCAACAACATGTGATCACTTCATGTCTCTGTGTCACATTTTGGTAATTATCACAATATTTCAAACTTTTTCTTGATCATTTTATCTGTTATGGTGATCTGGGATTAGTGATCTTTGATGTAACTATTGTAATTTTCAGGAGTGACACAAACCATGTCCATATAGGATGGCAAACTTAATTGATAAATTTTGTGTGTGTTCTGACTCTTCCACTGACAGGCCATTCCTCATCTCTCTTCCTATTGAAATTAGGCCAATTAGTAACCTTTCTCTTCTCTACAGTGGCCTCTAATTGTTCAAGTGAAAGGAAGAGTCTTCTGAAGGCCATAGCTTCCATAGATTCCTCTAATTGATCTGATCAAAGTCAATTAACTGAAAACCTTCTAGAAAGGATTCACAATTCTGGATACCATTGAGAACATTTGTTATTCATAGGAGGAAGTCAAAATATCAGCATTAACAGGAGTTTGGAAGAAGTTGAGTCCAACCCTCATGGATGACTTCAAGGGGTTCAGGACTTCAGTGGAGGAAGTAACTGCAGATGTGGTTCTAGTTCTCTTTTCTAAAAAGAGAACTAGAAGTAGAAATGAAGCCTGAGGATGTGACTGAATTGCTGCAATCTCATGATCAAAGTTTAATGGATGCGGAGTTGCTTCTTTTGGATGTGCAAAGAAAGTGGTTTATTGAAATGGAATCTACTTCTGGTGAAGATGCTGTGAACATCGTTGAAATGACAAAGGATTTAGAACATTACATCAACTTAAGTTCATATAGCAGTGGCAGGATTTTAGAGGATTGACTCCAGTTTGAAAGAAGTTCTTGCTTCAGAGAAATCCTTTGTGAAATAAGGAGTCAATTGATGTGCAAACTTCATTGTTAACTTATATTAAGAAATTGCCACAGCTGCCCCAACCTTCAGCAATCACCACCCTGATCAATCAGCAGCCATGAACATCAAGGCAAGACCCTCCATCAGCAAAAAGATGATGACTTACTGAAGGCTCAGATGGTGGTTAGCATTTTTTAGCACTAAAGTCTTTTTTAATTGAGATATGTACTTCGTTTTTAGACATAATATTATTGCATATTTAATAGAATACAGTATGGTATAAACATAACTTTTTTGTGCACTGGGAAACCAAAAATTTCATGTGACTCACTTTATTGGGGTGGTCTGGAATTGAATCTGCAATATCTCCAAGGTATGCCTGTGAATATTTTCCAAGTCAATATTGACTGAAGGTGGGGAGAGAAAATGAGATAGAAGAGAAAAAAGTGAAAGAAAGGGAGAGTGGAGAGACAAAGATACTGGAGAGAAAAAAGAAAAAGGAAAAGACAGAGAAGTAGCAGAAGTTAAGAGTATGGAATGAAGGAAAGAAGAGTATGATAAAAGGATGGATATGGTAGGCAATGGAATGAGAGACAGATAAAATTTGAGAAGTGTTTTGTCCATGGTTGTTTCCATACCCTTTACTAGAGTTGCATGAGGTTCTGTCACTGGAATTAGAAACTATGTGTGTGTGTGTATGTGTGTGTTAAAGCATTGTCTTCTATTAAAATACAGAATTTCTTGGTCTGGGACAAAACAGAAAGCTGTTATCAGGCCAGCCCTTCTCAGATTCAACCTGAGAGCAGGGTTTGAATTGAAGTGCCATGAAAATGCAGATAAGCAAGGCTTGTCCAGGACTCTGGGCTACAGTGAGGGCAATGGTAGACAAGATGGACAGAGCAGGGAACTAGGCACAGCAACAGGGAGTTGGGGGCTTCAGGAATTCTTCTGTGGGTGAGATCACTTGACTTATGTCTCTTTTGACCTCTGTGCCTATTCCTAGATTGGGCTAGAACCCAGCTTTCCCACCTCCTAGTCACTGCACTTTCTACCTGCCAGTGCTGACTTCATAATCCTCCTCTGATAATCCTGCTTAAAGCTCCAAGCAATTGATCTGTCAATTAGGAGTCTGCTTGACAAATTCTAAATCTCCTATTGCTTCCATTCAAGGATGAAAATAATATATTGTCCTCATGATTACCTGTCATGGTAGCTACCTTGGAATTATATGAGCATTAGATATGGTGTGATTGTTGTCAGTTGTCCTTGATTCATGGAATAAGTACATACTGAGAAAAACGGCATACAAATTAAATTTGTACCAATCAAAATTCCAGTTTTCCATTGATTTACTTTATCTCAGGGCTGTTTTATTTTAATTTTTGAATTCTTTCCATTGGCAATTGTTCCAAGTTTCTTTTCTTTACTTTTTCTCTTCTTTTGTATCCTTTCTAAAGAAAGGAACACTAGACTGAGAGCCTGAAGAAATGGGGACCAGGTCCAAGTCTCCAACAAACTCATCTTGTGATCTTGAAAAATCTAGACCCTCTGCTCCTCACCTTCCCCAACTGAAAAATGGGATGGTTTGAGTGAGAGGACCTCTGCAAGCCTTGCCCCATCTCTAATTTCATAGGCTTCTCTGATTTTACGTTCTTGATCCCAATTAGCTTCCTTTCCCTTTTAGTCTCCTCAGGGTCAAGAACACCTAAAAATTAAACTACCATTAGGTACAATCTCAAATCAAATCCATGTCAGGATTAGAAACACGGAAGTAAGGAGAGATGGGAGGCCAAGGGATGAGGTGAGGTGTTGCAGCAAACAGCTTTGGGATTGTCTGCATGACACTCCCTTTCAAGGAATTACCCCTTGCTCCAGTGAACATCATTGCAGAAAAATTAACTATATTCTATTAGAACCTCACCCATAAGACACCATTGAAGACTCAGGGGCAGGCAGGCACCTGACCGACATGCAGCGAGAGTGTTTCCCAAGGAGTTTGATTTTAATCTTCAGAAAGAAGAGTGGCTAGACTCTCTTAGGGTGCTTATATGAATAAGATATAAAGCTTGAAAGCTATTGGTGGTTTGGTGGTCATTGTTATTTAGCCACGAATGCCATGGGTGCTTCAAGGAAGGAGGGAAAGAGAACTGAAGCAGGCACACAAGGCGAAAAAGAGAAAAGAATATTTCTGATGGCACTTGGGTCTTCAGTTACATTACTTCTGAGGCTCAACTGCATTTTATCCTCACCTCCAATGAAACACCCCAATGTCAAAATTATTTCCCTAGCACACTATTTTGTTGCTAAAGCTGATTTGAGTTGGGGGTTCTCTCACTTGCCACCAAGGGAATCCTAATGAATACAGAGACCGCATCCCAGACCCACTGAATCAGAATCTCTGGCGCTGGGTCCCGGACATTGATATTTAAAATAAAACCCCCTTAGATTTAAGCCAGACTTGCGAACCCTGCTTAAATCATCAGTAAGTTGATTGCATCAACTTAAAGTTACAATGAGGAGAAAGCAGTCAGCCAATTAGAGTAGAGGATGTTAGGATTCTCATTTTAATTCATCATTAACTACCCAAGTTTCCTTGAGCACAACTTCACACCTGGTCCTCAGTCTCCTCATCTGTTGAATAGACAACTTCTGTGAGCAGTAAAAGAAACACATGTTTCACAGGTTGTGTTCCCTAGGAAACAGACTCTGAGGTAGAGATTAGCATGCAGATAGTTCATTGGGAAGTGCTCTCAGGATCCACACATGAAGGTATCCACAGAAGGGTGGGTAGCCGGGTTGAGCAAAGGGGGAAGTTGAGCTGTGATATAGTCCCCACAGGGTGTTCTGAAGCTGGAACAACCTTTCAGAATTTTTCTGAGTTGGTGTGCATGAGATAGCCTTTATTCCCTACAGTTATTTGGTGTGGGCAAGTGTGATGGTTAGGTTCATGTGTCAGCTTGGCCGGGTTATGGTGCCCAGTTGTTTGGTCAAGCAAGCACTGGCCTACTTGTTACCCTGAGGACATTCCCTGGACTTAAATCATCAGTAAGTTGATTGCATCTATGGCTGATTATATTTGCAATCATCAACTAAGGAGATTACCTTCAGCAATGAGAGACATTTCATCCAATCAGTTGAAGGCTTTAAAAGGAGAAGTGATGATTTCAGCAGTCAGAAGAGAGAATTATCATCTCTACTTCAGCCAGCCAGCTTCTCCTGGGAAATTCATCAGAAACCTTCATTGAAGTACCCAGCTTGTAGCCTGCCCTATGGGATTTGGACTTGTGCATCCCCACAGTTGCATGAAACAATTTTATAAAATGTTGTAATATTTACAGATATCTCCTGTTGGTTCTGTTTCCCTAGAGAACCTTGACTAATACAGCTTTGGTACTGGGAGTAGCTGAGAGCCTAGCCATCACCCCAGTGCTTGAAGATTTTGGAGTCTTCACCTCAGTGTTTGGGGAGAGCATGGCTGCTGTGCAAGCCCTTGGAAAGGGTGGTGCTGCCACTCCATCAAGCCTGGAGGACAAGACATCATTGTACAGATGACTCTCAGACCTTGAAACCTAATGGAGTATGCTCTACAGGGTTTCAGAACTGTTTGGTTCTGACTGTTTGGTACAACCGTGAATGCTGTTTTCCTTCCGATATTTCCCTGTGGCAATAGGAATGCTTGCTCTGTGATTGTCCCTCCTTTGTATATTGGAAGCAAATAACTTGTTCTAAGTTTCACAGGTTCACAGCCGGATGGGAATTGTGCCCCAAGATAGACCACAACTGTAACTGATCTTGATGATACTTTGTACTTAATATTGTTACTGAACTGATTTAAAATTTCTGGGCTATTGTGATGGAATCAGTGTATTTTGCATATAGAAAGAACATGTCTTTATGGGGTCCAGAGGGTGGAATGTGATGTTTGGAGGCTTTATGGACCCTAGAAGATCATGTTCTTAGAGCTAATCCATTCCTGTTGGTGTAAACCTGTTGTGGGTGGGATATTTTGATTAGGTTATTTCAGTTGAAGCATGCCCCTGGTGGGTCTTAATCCTCTTACTGAATTCCTTTATAAAAGGGTGAGTTCAGAGACAAAAGGCAGAAAGAGAAAGTCACAGATACAGTGGAAACCACTGAAGCAGGAAACTGAGATCAGCAAAATCCAGAAGAGAAGAAAGAGACCAGCAGATGCTGCCATGTGCCTTGGCATCTGACAGAGGAACCCAGGATTACTGGTAGTCTGTCTTTGGGGAGAAAGCATCACATGTTGATGCCTTGATTTGGACATTTTTATGCCTCAGAGCTGTAAGCTTGTAAGTTAATAAATCCCTGTTGTAAAAGCCAATCAATTTTGTTGTATTTGCATTTCAACAGCTTTAGAAAACCAAAATAGCAAGGTACATTTCTTCAACTGAGACAATCCTCTGCAAGGACGGATGGCCAAAGGCTTCATTTCCTGGAGGGGTATCTAAGCGGCACATTCCAGTGTCAAACCACCTAATATGTAACACCCATTATTTGACAAATAATGGGAACTCATCATCTCCCTCCCCCAAACCTTATCTTCTTCCCTATTAGAGCAAAGGACCCACCGTACACTTAGATACCCAGTCAGAAATCAATGGGTCAACTTCCCCTTTAACCCTTAACCAAATCAATCTCTATGTCTTTGGGATTTTGCCTTTAAGTATTTTTATTTTATTTTATTTTATCTTATTTGTTTCTACTACCATTGCCTTAGTTCAGTTTGCCTTTATTTCTCATTTGTACTCTTCTGGCAAATTCCTAATTGGTCTCCCGGCTTCTTGAATTGCCTTTCTTAAATTCATCCTGCATAAAACTACCAGAGAGATCTTTCTAAAATTCAGAGCTGAGCATATCTCTCCCCTGTTTAAAGCCATTCAATAGTTCCCTCTACCCTCAGAATATAGGCTGTATTTTAGTATGGCCCACTGAGTCGTCCTCATCTGGGCATGCTTCTCCTACCGCTTGCTTCCTCACACCTGGCTGCTGAGCTCCTGTCACACAACTGCTCCATCCTTCCTGCATCTGTTTATGCTGCTCACCTCTCTTGGAATGACCTTCCCCCATCCATCTGGTTAATTGATATGCATTCTTTAAGACACCCTTTCCTCCTCCAGAAAATGATCTTGAACTCTTGGCATCCCAGAGCTTTTGTCCAACATAATTCATCTCTGTATGCTATTGTGTTTGCTTATTATTATTAAAAATTATAATACAGATCTAATATCTAACAGTTATTGAATGATTTCTTGGTGCCAGGCACTGTGACTGTGTTAAACACTGTAATAGATCATCTCATTTAATCCTCAAAAAGCCTCATGATGGTAGGGTTATTATTATCTCTTTTATGTAGATGAGCAAATCCAGCCTTGATGAAGTAACATCTACAGTCGTGTAGTAAGCGTGGTAGGGATTTGAAATCATGATGCCTGGTTACACTCTTTTTGTCTTATTAATCTTTGAAACCTCAGGACCTAGAATGGTGCCTATCATGTAGGAAATATCTAAACCTGGCACAGTGTCTAGCCTATTTTTTTTTAATAATTGATTTCCTCCATTAAAAAATAATATGTTTTTAAGTAGGCTGAAAGTAATAATAATAGCAGTTCTAGAGTCCAATATAATTTTCACCAACATAAAGGAAGGCAAATGGAGATCTTTAAGGAATTAAAAGCCCTGGCCCAGGGGCCTCTGGGTTCTGAACTTGGACCAGTGGCCACAGAAAGGAATAAAACCAAGATTTGACATAAAGTTTACTAAATTTGTTTTTCCATCTCAGTAGAGGTACAATAATGCCTGTCAATTTTTTTTTTTTTTTGCATAGTAGACATAGGTGCTTAACATCTCTCTTATTTTTCAGGTTATACACAGTAGCTCTAACTTTATCCTAAGTTGACAAGGATCCAGGAATTAAAGTAATAGCAAATGTGTTAAGGGTCTCATTCAGTTCTCCTCTAACCTCCTTCCCTACCCACAGCAAGGTAGATTTGTGGTGTTTTGGTTAAAGTCACATAGCTAATCATGTGGAGGAGACACAATTGAAATTCAGGTCTGTCCACCTCCAAACCCTTTGCTTCTTTCACTGTACTTCCCTGCTGCATTCCTGCCCACCTCCGTTACTGAAAAAGCCTGGGCTTTTCCCCTAGGCTTATCCCTAGAGATCTGGACAGCTTCTAATGGGCATTAATGTTCTCAGGTATCTTCAACTGCTGGTGCAAAGGCTCCCCTGGGGGAAGGAGCTGACTGTTCACCAGCTCCTGTGTTCTTCAATTAGATAATTAATAGGTAGCTCCCTGGGGAACCAGCTGAAACTGCTGTGCAGAACCTAGAGCAGAAGGGAGCTGCTGTTTTCCAAAACAAGTGATTCTTCAAGGGTCTTGTCCAAATGCATTAAGCAAGAAGGAGCTAAGAGAGTTTGCCTAAATCCCTAGAGACAGAAAACAGATTAGTGGTTGTCAGGGGCTGGGTGGAGGGGAGAATGGGAAGTGACTACTTAATGGGGTCTCCTTATTGGGTGATGAAAATTTGCTGGAACTAGATAATGGTGGTGATTGTATAACTTTGTGAATGTATTAAATGCTACAGAATTGTACACTTTAAAATGGTGAGTTTTATGTGATGTGTATTTTACCACAATAAAAAAAATGCATAAACACGTGGGTCTGATTTTATGGAACATTTGCCAACAGATGCATTTCCCCCACCCATCTTTTTGCCTAGAATTGTTTCTTGCAGCCACTTTGATAGTGAAACAGCTGAAAACATGTCTGCCACCCGAGTGTTGGTATGGTTTGCTTTTTCTCTATACTCTTGCTCAGACACGTCTTTCACTGATCCAGGAACATAACACGGCCTGGCAGAAAAGACATGGGTTTTGGAGTCACATGTATTTGAGAGTCAGGTGAATCCCAACTTGGTACTTGCTAGGTTATTACCGTGCCATGTGAGCCTTGGTTTCCCCATCTATAAAACAGGAATGATAATAATACTTAACTCACAGGGAGGCAGTGAAGATTAGAATAACTATAAATAACTGGCATATAGAAGGTGATCAGTAAGTGGTATCTAATATTATTATTAAACAAGAATGAAATGTTAGGGCTAGGAGAAGAGAGGACAAAGGAAAGGACTCGGGGCAGTGGAATATTTGGTAATTCATAAAGCTGATAATACTAGCAATAATATTAATAGTCCTGAGGTATACAGACAGCACTGTGAGGTTTTGAAATTCTCTTTCCATTCACTATCTCCTTTGTTCCTCACTATTATTCTAGTAATAGTCAAAACATTCTTATTACTCCCAATTAGACAGATGAGAAAAATGAGGCTCAGGCTGATCAAATCAATGATTCCAAATCACAGAAGAAATGGCAGAGCCAGAATCAAAATGGAACTGTAGCCAAGCCCATAGTCAGAGCTGCTGAAAGTGTTCATAACACTTTTCAATTAAAAAAAAATTATTGAGTTTTGTCATACTAGATGTGTGTCTCCATGGGGGTGCCAAGAGATTCTGCATGAGTATTACATACTGTCTTTGATTTCCTTCAGAGGTAGTGTAACCTGAGTAAAGATCATTATCATGGACATCAAGAGACCTGGGTTATACATGGTAGGTGAATACACTGCCCTCCTCCCTACATGGGACATGACTCCCCAGGGGTGTAAATACCCCTGGCAATGCAGGACATGATTTCCAGGGAAGAGTCTGGATACAGCATCGTGGGATTGAGAAAATCTTCTTGACCAAAAAGGGGAAGAGAAATTAAACAAAATAAAGTTTCAGTGGCTCAAGGATTTCGGATGGAGTCAAGAGGTCACTCTGGAGGGCATTCTTATGTGCTATATAGATATCCCTTTTTAGTTTTTAGTGTATTGGAATAGCTAGGAGGAAAAACCTGAAACTGTCGAACTGCAACTCAGTAGTCTTGATTCTTGAAGATGATTGTATGACTATGTAGCTTACATGGTGCTACTGTGTGATTGTGAAAACCTTGTGGCTCACACCCCCTTTATCCAGTGTATGGACAGATGAGTAGAAAAATGGGGACAAAAACTAAATGAAAAATAGGATGAGATGGAGGGATGGAATGATTTGGGTGTTCTTTTTTACTTTAATTTTTATTCTTATTTTTATTCTTTTTGGAGTAAGGAAAATGTTCAAAAATTGGGGTGATGAATGCACAACTATATGATGATACTGTGAACAGTTGATTGAACACCATGGATGATTATATGGTATGTGAATATATCTCAAGAAAACTGAATTGAAAAAATAAAAAAAAAAAAAATTAAAGGAAAAAAGGCCAAAGACACACACACACACACACACACACACACTTGGGTCCATTAACTCAATTTTGTCCTGAAGCCTCCAAGAAAACTGGACAAGACATGGTAATGTCATTCACTTTTATTCATTCATTCATTCATTCAGCAATTCTTTAATGAACAAGTACTCTACTAGGTGCCAGGGATGATAAATATAGCAATGAACAAGCCATATGTATGTGTGTGTGTGTGTGTGTGTGTGTGTGTGTGTGTGTGTGTTTTCCTTCTGTTGTGGAGCTCATATTCCAGTGAAGGAGATAGACATAAATGAAAACAAACCAATATATAAATGAAATAATTATAGGTAGTATTAGAAATAAAATGGGACCAAGGTGGGACATAACAGGGAGAGACCCAACTAAGGGTAATCAGGGAAAGAGACAGATGAGGGCTGGTTAAGTTGAGACCTGAAGGCTGAGAAGTACCAGCTAAGTGAAAGGGGTAAGGGTGGAGGAGAAGAGGAGGCAGAACTTCAGGCAGAATATGTCTGGGGCTGGAGAAGATCGAAGAGTTCTAGGAACAGAAAGAAAACAGTGTGGCTGGACATTAGTAGCCTGAGCTGAGACTTTGCAGAGTCTCCAGACCACAGTAAGAGTTTGGGTTTTAAGTGCAATAGGAACTCACTGAAAGATTTTCTAAGCAAGTGAGCTATGTGATCTGGTTTGCATTTTATGAATGAAAATCAAACTACTGTGTTTGATTTGGAATGGACCAGAGATGAAAGCCAGGGGCCCAGGTAAGAAGCTGTAGCAGTGATGCAAACAATAATTGAGAGTGGTTTTGAATAGGAACCATGACAGGGAAGATGGTGTTTTAGTTTCCTCATTGCTAAAGCCAATACTATGCAACGAGTGGCTTAATGGGAATTTATTGCCTCATGGTTTTGAGGCTAGGATAAGTCCAAAATCAAGATGTCATCAAAGTGATGCTTTCTTCTTGAAAACTGGCATTCTGGATCTGGTTGCCAGCAGTCTTAGGTCCCAGGCTCATCTGTCACATGGAAATGCACATGGTGGACTCTCCTGGCCTTTCCCTTCTCTTCCAGGTTCCACTGACCTTCAGCTTCTGGCTGCTTCCTCTGACCTTCTCTTTCTGTCTGAATTTCATTCTGCTTATAAAGGACTCCAGTAATGGATTAAGACCCATCCTGATTGAGTTGGGCCACCTCTTAACAGAATTAACCTCATCAAAAGGTCCTACTTACAATGGGTTTATACACACAAGAGTAGATTAAATTTAAGAGCATATAATTCTGAGTTACTTAGCTCCAAACCACCACAGATGGTAAGATATGGACAGATTTATGATTTATTTTGAGAGAGAATCTAAGAACTTGCTGATAGGTTGGTTGCTGATGGCAGGATGGTCATAGAAGAATCAATGATGACCACTTCAATTTTGGTAAGGCCACTAGGTGTTGGGGGAATACTGGTGTGAGGATAGGGAAATAATTAGTTCCATTTTGGACATCAGGTGTGAAAGAAAGAGCAAAGATACAGTGAGCTACACTGGAATTAACAGTGGGACATGATTTTGAAGACCTTGTATGAGGCTCTGGAACAACAATTAATATATTGAGCAACTATGAATAAGTTCTTTTCTCTCTCTGGGTTCCAGTTTCTCTATCCATGATATAAATGGGTTGGGTTAGATGCTATCTAGTGCTTGCCCTACCTTTGACATTCCTTATATCTAAAAACAGGCTTGTCATTCATGAGTCTATCTAAAGTTGTATAATTTACTTTATATTGAAATATTTTCCACTTCTTACAAGCCACTGACTTCCTCTTATATAAGTACTACTTCCTTTAATTTGTCCTAAGGGATCTTTGAAGTCTTCACATATGGACCCTTCATTGGACTCTGCCAGAACTGTAGTTCTTCTGTCCCAACCCATTTGTTACTTCTGTGCTTCGGGGCATCATCTCCACTCCCCCAAATTGCTTAGATATTAGCTCTCTTGGAATGCCATTGGAATCACCCGAGGACCTTTAAAAAATACTGATGCCAGGCTCCCACTCCCAAAGGTTCTGATGTAATTGGCATGTGACCTGGCTTTAAGGTTCTAAAAGCTCCCCAGTTGATTGTAATGTGCGGCAATGTTTGAGAACCACTGTGCTAGCTGCTAATTGAGGTGCCAGCTGATTATTAAGGTGTGAAGTGATAAATGGCAAGCTAATCGGGATAGAACTTAAGGCAGTCACTCCCTTCTCAGGACTTTAGTGGTTCCTCAAAGCCCTAAGGAGTCAAAGAATAAGAACAGGAATAGTAGAATAGTAGGGTTAGGGAGTTGGTATTGCCAGGAAGAAGCCAGCCCTGTGCCTTCTCCCATGACAGTCAACTATGTGGCAAGTTGACTTTTCTGCCATTTTCTCTCCCAAATCCATTTAATCGATTTTAGACTTAACCATTTTGAATCAGAATCTTGCTGTATTAGTTAACGAGTACTTAAAACATATTCATCGTTCCCTATATGTGATAAATCATAGGAACTGTGGATGCTGGCTGTGGCCTCGCAAGCTTTCACTACTCAAACTTGGTTGTCACTGCCAGTGGGTCAGAGTCAACAGAAAATGCATCTATTTACCATCTCAGCTCTAGACTAAGAATACACACACACATTTTTGTGGGGGGGAACATCTGTTTTCATATTACAAGGCCCTGTCCTCTGATTTTCAGATAATTGCCTCCCCAGCCTGAGCTTAAGTTTTCTTCAAGCTGAAATAAATCTGGATCATTTAATGTACTGGTTGAGAAAGCACAAGATTTCTGTCAGTGCAGTGGTGTTTTCCGGGATGGAATCAATGAGAGGCAAATCATAGATTCAATCAAAAGCCCCACATAGAAGATTCATTGGTTGAGAAAAGGAACCTCAAGGAGTGAAGCAGAAATATAAACCACCTTTCAGAAGAAAGGATGTAATTTCTATCTTGCTGACATGGGTTTTAGATTTTTTTTTTTTCTTTTTCAATCCAGTTCCTATATGGAGAATAAACCTCAAGGATTAGAAGCATTGGAGAAGACTGAAATAGGATTGCATTTTCTCTCTCTCACTTCCCAGTTTTGAAGTTTAACAATCACTTTCCATTTCCTCTTTTATCTATCAAAAGCCTTGGTTAAAACCAACCAAGAGATACGAACCGGTGTTAGGAAAGGGTTAAGTATTGACACTTCTCCCACCTTTGGGAGGTTTCTTCTTGGCCCCAGGCTCTCCTCTTGGAGGGTAATGTTGCTGCATGGAAGCACCAAGGGCAAAAGGTCCCAGCCCAGCCCTTGGGATTCCACGTCTTGCCACAGCAGGGGTCTAAATGCATCCGTGCTTCTTTATCGGGTCAGAACAGGGTGCAGTGAATAGGGTCAGACTTCAGAGCAAGAAAATGTGGGTTCAAATCCCAGCTTTGCTTCTTACTAGCTACATGGTCTTAGACAACTCAGCCTCTCTGAGCCTTGGTTTCTGCCCCTAAAAAATAGGGTTAATAATGCTTGTTTATCTAAGTGTAGAAAGTCAGGAGCCTAGCAGACGGCCTGGGCCCATAGTAGATGCTGTACTTGGAGAGAACATACACAGGCAAACCTGCTAATACCATGACAGTGATAACCTAGTTCTTTCAGGCCAAACTGTATAAACCTTAACTCTTTTCCTTTCCTATCAAATGGAGTACAACATTCCCCCAACCCCTTACCACCAATCCAGCACCCCCCACACCCCCCGCCCAACCCCCAAGGGCAATGCCTTCTTAGTAGGAGATGAATTTCCCCACTTGACATCAGGCTAGTCCCTTTTGCCTGCCTCTGGAGAATTCCCCTTCTCTCACTCCATGTGGATTTGGTGTGACTTGCCAATCATGAGGCTCTGCTCCCTACAAGAGGAATGGACAGGTGATCCAAGCCAGGCCATTCAGCTTCTCCTTCCTTGTAGCTTAAACCCCTGATGGAAATATGCAAGAAGCTGGAGCTAAGTCATCTAAGGCTGTATGAGAAAAACAGTAATCTATGAATTCCTTCCCTTGGAGAACTCCAGACCCTCCTTCTTTCCTGACTTCCTAAGGCCACGGCATTTGTAATATTCATTCATCCTCCTTTAACTCTGAGAACTACCCAGTGCTGTTCCATTTAACCCCTTTTTTCTTGCAAGAATTACAGTAGTGTCTGTTGCTGGCAAAGAAAGCTAACTGATATATGGCAGAGGTTTCCCAAAATGTATTAATATGACATGACTATGACTACATATACTAATTAACTCACCTTGAAAAGCAAGGATTAGCAACTTCATACAAGTAGTGGAAACATTAGTGTAAATACACAATCTTTGGGCTGAAAGGGGCCTTGGAGGGTATTTGATCTAACATCCTAATTTAATAACCAAAGAGCCTGAGGCCCAGAAGTGGAGCATGACTTGGTTATTGTCCCACAGTCATTTGGTGGCAGAGCTGAGTTAAGATTTCATATCCCCTGATACTGAGCTTAGTGTTGTTATGCCACTCACCATCTTTGTGCTTTGAGTTCAGCCTCTGCAAGGCCACGATAATAGCCTTTATTCTCTTAAAAGTTGATAACCTTTCTTCTGCGTCATGGTTGTCTACGGTGTCTCTGGAATTTCAGGCTGTTGGTTGGGAGAGAGCACGGGGGCTGGTGTGAGAGAGGAAGTTTGGATCTGTGTAACCTGGGCCTGTTACACCAGAAATAGGGCCTTGTGCTATGCCAAAGCAGTCTTCGTTCCAGGCAGCAGCCCACTTTGATTTTCTTCCTTGCCATAGATATTCTGACCCTAATCAATGAATTATCTTCTCTACTATAGAAAGGTGGAAGGGTTCCCCTTCTAAAATAGCAAAAGCTGTGTGAAAATGGGAGAGAAGTCTATTCAATACTAAAATAAATAGAAAACACTTTTTTGCTGTTGTTTTTTGTTTTTTCTCTTTACAGATTTCAGAGAATCCTGAAATGAAAAAAGCACAATGGCAAATACTAGTCCCTCTAGGTGAGCAGCAGGGAAGAGAAAGGAAAATCACCTGGGTGGTGCTTGTTCTTGTGAAGTGAGACAGGATTTTAGGGGGCACCTTTAGCTAGTGCTTTTGTTCATTTCCCTTGGTTAACGTCTATTAAGTATTTCCCATAGGCAGGTACCGGATCCAGTCTTATTTAAGCTTCACAGTCACCTTGGGAGGAGAATCCCCACTTATTAGACGAGGAAACCAAGAATGAGAAAGGTGAATTCATTTGTCCAGGGTTACCTGGCTGGTAAGTTGTGGAACTGTGCTTCAAACCAGGGTAATTTTAACCCTAGACCTGTATCCAATTTCTTTATAGCCTCCTAACAACAAAAGGAATGTATCCCTAACACACTTTTGAAATCTGCAACAAGCTAGCCAGTTTCTTCTTTCTGCATATACAAATTGGAATAGGGACCCAATTTTGCATATTTAATCATTCCCTTTTCCTCCTTCCCTGAACCAATCTTTACCAAATGCATGGAAAGTTCTGCTTAAATCCATAGCCCAAGAAAAATGTATCTTTGTGATTAATATGTGTTAAAATGAGGAGTGACATGGTAATAAAATGGAAAGGTTTGGGGGCCTTTGGGGAAATCCATCTGACTGTAGGCTGTGGCTCCAGTAATGAAGGTGCTATTTTTTGATCATGGAGGTAACGTTTTCTGATGCAGGTAGAATGATTAACAAGGTGAATGTATCTGCCTGGAGGGAGGAGGGGTGGGGAGTTACTGTCTGTGGGAAGATGGCTCAGGGTGAGAGACAACAGGCTTTTCCTTTAATTTGGGGAGCTATAAGAATTTTAACTAAACTCAGATGCCAGGAGTGGTTTGTTCTCTCTCCCTCCCTCTCACCTTCTCTTTTATTCTTGCTTTAATTCACTTAATGGGGTTGGGGGTGGATAGGAATGGAGGGGGCAGAAGGGACACAAGACGAGAGGCAAGGAGAGAACTAGGAACACATTTGTATTTGAGTAGTATACTTGAGGAATACCTGGGTGGTGTTTCTCTAGTACCCAGAAGTTTTTCAGGTCATGGCAGACCTTTTCCTAGTATTCAGCTGTAGGGCCAGCCTGCCTGGGAAGTGAAGGGTTAGAGTCGGGGGAGACCAACCAGGTGCCACTAAGGAGGGTTATTATGTGCAGAGGACACAGGGGTACACAAACCCTGCTTTGGCCCACCTGTGCCTCCTCCCATGAGCTTCCCCAAAAAGATACAGGCAAAAATACTGCTTTGGTCTTTGGTCTTAAACCCCCCACAAAAGTAAGAATGGGTTGGACAAGGTGTTAGCTCCCTCTTGCTGAGGCCAAAGGCAACGTAGCGGAAAAGTGAAGGAGGCCTACTTTCCCCCAAATTTAGATACCTGCCTTTTGAACACGATTTCTGTCACAGCTACTCAACTCTGCCATTGTAGTGCAAGAGTAGGCAAATGGAACGTGTGAATGAGTAAGTGTAGCTGTGTTCCAATAAAACTTTATTTATAAAAATAAGAGGTAGGCCACATTTGGCCTGTGGGGCGTAGACAGCCTATCTCTGCTCTAGACAGTGAGAGCTATGGAATGTTTTTGAGCTTTTAGTGACATGAGGGCTGTGCATCAGGAAAATCATTCTGACAGAAGATATAGAAAAAAGTGCTGGGGGAGACCACTGCATTCGTCCAAAAAGGCAGAACTGGGGCAGAGACACACCTAATGACACCTAATAACAAAGGGAAAGAAGCAGAGAGGTAGATGGAAAGATGGCGTTCTACTCCAATTGTCTCTCCTGGAGCTCAGGCCTGGCTGCTATGTGAGAAGAGAAAACATCCAAAGATATGGGGATGGCTTGACAGGTCCTCTAGGAAGTGACATCAAACCTGTGGGCCTCTTTTGAGAGCATCACCCCTAGAAAATTGCAGTCCAATGAGTTTTCTTGACTTTGACCAACCAAATAATCATGACTCTTCAGTGTGTGTGTCTCAGGGTGGTGGTGATGGTGGGCTAGTCCTTGTCTTCATTCCTGATTCATCTTTGGGAGGGAGGCCAGGGCTGTGGAGGTAACCAAGAGACCAAAAGGAAGAAAGTTATGGTCCATGCTCTCTACCTCACTCAATGCATTTTCATAGTCGTCTGCCCCAGTTCTTGATGGCTTCGTTTGCTTTATTTCACTTGATGGTACCAACAATTCTATAAGGTAGGAACCACTATTATCCCTTTTGTACAGACTGATAACCTGGGGTTTAGAAATTACAAACTTGCCCCATATTACTGAGTTGGAAATATTTTATGTGGGTTTTCAACTCATGTCATTTGAGTCCAGAGTCTTTAACCGGTCTTTTAGTTCACTGGTACCAGTGAAATTTGTCTCTTTATAATTTCTTTGTAGCTATATAGAACAGCATGCTTTCTTTTTTCCATGAAAGACCTTTGGTGGCTTGAAGATAATTTTTATCAGCCTTCTGAGTGTTCTACAGACTAAACATTCCTAGTTTCTGTCACCCCTTGTATGAAGAGGTTTGGAAGTCTTTGTTCTTCCTGTTACCAATTTCCTTCTCAAAACTCTTTTCTAAGAGTGGTGCCCGGGGGTGGAGACATGCATTTTCTTTGAAAAACTTGAACAGTGCAGAGAGCAGTAGAACTTAACTCTTCTTTATTCCAGACCCTATTTACCTCTTGTAATGAATCTTAAGATTGAAGCAACATAGTATAAAATTCGGAAATCAAAGATTTCATTCCAGTCTTGGCAAAGTCGTTTACTAGCTGCACGACCTTGGGCAAGTCACTGTATCTCTCCAAGCCTCAGCTTTCTTATCCATAAAATATGGGACCATAAATTCTACCCTGGTTACCTAAAAGAATAGTGGGAGACTCATTTGAGATAGTGGATGGGAATGCTGTTTGCACGCAGTGAAGGACTCTATCATTGTCAGTTATTTTTAGCAGACACTCATGCCATTGGTACATACTGAGTATTTGTACAAAGTGGAGCTGAATTCAGCCACAAAGAAAGTGAATGAAAGGAAATGTAGTGGCATTCAGCTAACATAAGGAAATGCTTGTGGGACTGCATAGGGGAGAAAAGGGGTCAGGGGTAGAGTTAGCTGAGAAAGGGAGGACATATACAGAACCTGGATATTCAGCTGAGATTTTGGAGAAGCTGCCATGGTTCACAAGGTCACTGGGGATCCGGAAATCAAACTCAGATCTAGTGATCTGAGATGCTGAATTGTGATTTTCCTTATAGTGAAATTGTAAGGCAGAGCCATTCTCTTCCTCCCTTCCCCCATCCCACAAGTCTAATTATTATAAAAATTCTCTGTCATTGCTTTGCAATGGTCCACAGCCTAACTAATTTAAAAATGCAAATGAATGCTAAATTACAGTCAGGTTTGGAGCTTGTTTTCTGCCTATGTACCTAAAGACGGTAGGCATCATTTCTACAGCTGGAAATCAAACTTGCACACCCTGGGTGATTTGTTAATGGCCAGTTGTATTGCTGCTGACGTCATGAGATGCTCAGTTGGTGGAGAATTTCATCAGCATTTTGGACTATCAATCTTAAGCCTATCTCTGCCTCCGCAGTGGAATACTGCAGCACCATGTTATTTCTCCTGAAAACCAAGGGCTCTCCTTCTGCCATCTGTCAGCCCCACAATAGGCCAAGTGATCAGCTAGATTCTGTTGGCTGGACAGCTCTGCCTTACCACCAACCCTCCTAGCTGCAAGCTGTGAGTCTGAAGGTCTGTTTGGAAATTATGATGCTCAGAAGAATGGAGTCCTGGCTGTCAGCTAATCCTTAGATTGGTGTGTCTCCAAATGCCCTCCTTGGACCTGGCTGCTTTAACAATGCAGATTCCTGGCTCCCATCTCAAACATACTGAGGTGGAATTTCTAGAGATGGACCCCAGAAATCATTTTTTTTTAACAGGCTCCCTAAATGATTCTTATGCATATTAAAGTTCGGGAGCTACTGGCTTACATTATCAACTTCTGGAATATTGGGGCTGAAAGAAACCTTGGAGACCTTCTAACCCATTGGTTTCCCGCTGTGGTTGCCTGTTAGAATTAGCTGGGGCTTCTAACACTTCCAGTGCTGGAGGTCCTACCCAATACAAATTTCATCAGAATCTCTGCAGTTGGGATCCAGCCATCAGAGTGTTTTTAAAGCTCCCCAGATGATTCCAATGTACAGCTGAGGTTGTGAATCACAACTCTAGTCCAACTTACTAGTTTTACAACTGGGGACACTGTGGCTTACAGAGGTACTTGCTCCAAGAGGTAATAGGTGTCTAAAAGGTGCAGTGGGCGAGACAGGATGAGAGCTCAGATTCCCTAACTCCTGATTTGTGTTTTTCCTACCATACTAGATTCCTTCTTTTGTTGAACCAGTGGCAATCTCTGTTTACTTGTGCTCTATTTTATACTCTAAGTTACAAAACTCCTTATTGTTTGATTTTCTTGTAAGCTAGTGAGTGTCTCTGTTCTCTCAAGACAAACCTCTGACTCCAGCCACAGAGTCATCCCTGATTGAAGCTATCGCCTGAAGCTCTGCCCTGGCTGTACACTCACCCTCACTCCACCCCGAGCACCCCTAACCCCCTTCATCCTTGAGGCCTCTCTGTCAACTGGAGAAAGCTTGCTGGGAAACCAGGCTTCTAGTTCTGGCATTAGCCCTGCGCATACAACTTTTGAGCAAGCAACTAAAGCTCCTTGGACTCTCATTTCTTTCCCTTATACAGAGTTCACGTAACCAAATGAAAGTACTTTGTTGAGAACAGGATTGTTTTCCAATAACATAGGCTAGTGCTAGGCATGGTGCAGCCATCCAGTAAATACTTGTCAAATTAAATAATTAACTCAGCAAAGCAAGTATGAACACCACACAATCATTTCTCCCAGTTTATCTTCTCCCAAAATGATTTACATGTTAACACTTATTTCGAAAGATTTAGTTGTAATAAAAATTTCTGGATTATGCATCTAATTTCCAGCCCCAGTGAATGGCTTAATGATACCTAACATTTGTCTACCATAACAAAATGTACGTGAACAAAATTATTTGAACTATTTCTTAGAATTGACATAATGGGATTTTCTTTAGACAGGTAATAATAAAATAATATATTTACTTGCCATTAATTCTTTTCATTCTCTATAAGAGGAGTGGGAAAGAAACTTAAAGGGTGAAAAATATGCCAAACCAATGAAAATATCTCTCTTGTGTTTCATCTCGATATGAGTTGGGGTTCTAGATTTTGTTAACTTAATGAATGATGGTATGTTGTCTTCCATTGGAAAATATCATTCAGTATTATGAAATCTACAGCTTGAGTTATGCTTTCATCATTCTTTGTCTGTTACTTATTGCACCAACATGTTTATTTGATAACTTTTGAACCATATGAGCTTCCAGTTCTTGGCCAGGGTTAAAGGCCTCTGGCTATGATTAGAATTAAGTCCAGACATTCATTGATAAGTATTTCCTGATATTAATATTAACTGGAGGCTATGCTGGACACTGGGGATTCATTTCTGGGTTGAAAGAGACATGCTCTTTACCCTCTTAGAGCATACAGTCTGGCAAGAGGACAGGCGTTCATCAAACTAGCACCCAAATGATGACTGGTTATAAAAGGAGATGAGGGTTGTGAAGGACAGAGACGTGGCTCTGTAAGTGTAATATTTAGCAAAGAAACCTGACCTAGACCAGAGAATCAAGAAGGCACCCCAAGGAAATGATTGTGCTGACGCAGGAAGGATGAATAGGAACAACTTATGTGAAGGAGGAAGGGACATACTTCAGGCGGAAGGCAGAGCCTTTGCAAACGCCCTGTGGGAGAGATGTGGTGGGCAAGTTTGAGGAGCTGAAAGAAGAGCTTTTCTCTGGACAGGGTCCTAGGATCAGATTTGTGTGAGGGTGGTGAAGAGTCAGTCTCTCACTGGATTTAGGTGTTCAGTGTATAAATAATCTGACTTGGAGGGTCAGTCTAAGGCTGAGAGTTAGGTTAAGTATGTGATCCAGACTATGGCAAACAGTAAGAGTGTGTTTGAAGCCATTCAGTCATTCATTTCCTTAATGCATATTTATTGAGTGTCTATGATGTGCCAGGTAGGTTAGAGGTGGGCCAGCAGAATGGAGGAAAAGTGAGTTTACAATGGTGGTTAAACATGTCACCCTCTGGGCAGAAAAATGTGGGATTGCATCCAGGTTACATAATGGAAGAGTTTCTTCACATCACTTAATTTTTCTAAGTTTCAGTTTTCTCAATCATCAAATGGGAGGCCATAACAGCCTTTTCAAAGGATAGTCATTAGGATCAAATGAGTTAGTATGTAAAAAACACTTAGCATAGTGCCTGACACAGCATAGATAGTTAATTAATATTAGCCATATGAAAGTGGCTCAGCTGGCATCTCCCTTATCCCTTTCAACAGCAACTTGCTGCTGGCTGGGGTGGTGGCAGTGAGCCAGTCACCAAGTTTAAATAGAATTTTCTTTGAAAATTGACGTAACAATGAAATTACCAAACTGCTATGTTTATCTTTCCAAATTAAAGACAGATTTTAAGTGCATTATACCAATGCAATTGAAAATCAGAAGCAAATGAGGGGTGTGTGCTGTAACTTCTATAGTAATCTGAGATTCCACTCTCCTGACCCTCAGTTAGGTAAGGGGAGAGGAGAATGTAGGGAAGAAGATATGCTTACAATATCTCTGTCTTCAGAACTGTTAAGACATTCTGGATTCTTTGAGTGATAGCAGCTCACCATTGGGGAGACTCAAAGCCCCCAGGTTCTCTCCAGGGATACAAGTATAGCAACTTGGATTTCAATTAAGGTTCTGTTATCCTCATGCTAGCATCCTCCTCATCCTTCTTCAGAGTTGCTGCTTGGGTAATCAAACCTTGGCGATGCAGGCTGCAGGTGGTTTTGATTAACCCAAGCCTTACTGCAAAATCTCCCTGAGACAAGTTCCCCTGCATCATCACCTCCTGTTGACTCTGTGGGAAGAATTGCAATGCCTCCACGTGGTGCAGGAGGCCAAAAAGCACAAACCTGTGAATCTTCATAGGAAATCCTAGGACTGACTGAGAACCTGGCTTGGCTTTTTGTCCTTTTCCTTAGGGGACGGTACCAGACAGCAGTGGAGAGGGAGGTGGAGGTGGGCTCCCACCCTTTGTTACCCCAACAGCCCACAGTCAAACCTTGCTAAATTAAAGTAACATTTTGTGTGAACAATTGAAGATATTTCCTCAATCTTAAAAATGTGAAAAAGAGCATCTTTTTAATTTTTAAAAATATTAGTCACGTGCCATCTGGGTTAAATTGGCTAAGACAAGTGACTAGCACACTGCTACCCTAAAATTCTTCTATATAAAGGAGCCCCCATGGACACCTGCTCATCCTTTATTGCTCATTCAACAGCATCCTGTGGCTAACTCCTGAGCACGGGAATGAAATTCTGTCTGGAGATACCGATCATCTTCACATCCTGCAGGCAATCTGCAAATCTGTCACAGAAGGTTGGTAAAAGTGTACTGTCTGCAGAAGAGGGTATATAAGAGAGGTTTGCTTGAAGAATATTGGCAATGACATATTATTTGAGGACTATTGACAGTTAAGTTAATGTGTAAACTTGGCCAGGTTATAGTATCCAGTTGTTTGATCACGCAAGCACTCTCCTTGTTGTTACTGTGAGGATATTTCATGGATGTAAATCATCAGTAAGTTGATTGCGTCTGTGGTTGATTACGTGTACAATCAGCTGAGGAGATTGCCTTCAACAATGAGAGATGTCTCATCCAATCAGTTGAAGGCCTTAAAAGGAGAAGTGATGATTTCAGCAGTCAGAAGAGTGAATTTCCATCTCTACTTCAGCCAGCCAGCCAGCTTCTCCTGGGGAATTCAATGTAAACCTTCATTGACGTTCCCAGCTTGTGGCCTGCCCTACGAATTTTGGACTTACCCATCCATCCCCACAGTCACATGAGCCAATTCCTATAAAAAAATCTCATAATATTCACGTAATATATATCTTCTGTCAGTTCTGTTTCCCTAGGGAACCCTGACTAAAACAAAGTTGAGTGATGTTGTGGAGGTTTTCATGATAGAATTGTTTAGAGGGCTCTCACCTTTGGGCTTTCAGTGTCAAGCTTTTATTTGAGTAAATTCTTAGGCTAATGTCATTGATGGGCAGGCACAAGTTGCTGCCTTAGAAGGCATTTATATTTCTCTGCCATTTCCACCTTGAGTTGAAATTCTCCCTGATGTCCCCGTTTAATGAGATCATGATGACCTAGAGAATCAAGTGTGTCTGGCTTTATTGGGGAACATTTTGCAATGAAGTAATGGTTGAGATGAGACCCACTCTCACTGGAATTGCCTGTAGTACTGAAAGAAGTTAGAAAAATATGGGTATTATTGTCAGATGCCCTCACCCAGCCTAGAAATGCAGAAGATAACATTTGGTTTTAGTTCAATGAAAGTCATTGGTAATAAAACCTGGATTTGGTCCTTGTCCCTTGTACTCCTGAGCTGAATGACCTTCCCTTGTTTTGCCCCAGTTTCCTCAACTGTAAGTGAGGTGTTAGATCATATGATCTCTAAGATTCAAATGTAGTAGATAGGGGCTTGGATTTGTGCCACCTGGACTTGAATCCCACCTTTAATACCAATTGGGAAGATTCTTTCTCTTCTCTGGGCTTCAGTTTCCCATAAAATGGGGGAGTTTTGACAAGATGTCTTTAAAATCTCGCTCAACTCTAGAGTAGATGGCTCCATCACTACAGCAGGAAGGCAGTGATCAGATACTGGACCCTGAAACACAGCTGCATCAAGTTGAAAATCTAGCAGAACTGTATTATAACTGTAATAGAGGAAGATTCTCTCTGTTCCACAGTAAGCACTTTCTCTTCCATGTCTTTGGACCATTTTGGGCATCCTTAGAAGCTCAGGCCATGCTCACTGCTCCGTATCATAGAGCAAATGCAGGTAAATGGGACAACATCAGGAATGTGATTTCTATTGCCTGCACTGAAAGATATTGTGAAGTTATCAGATGCTGCAAAGGATGAGGGGAGCATGCACAGAGGTGGGAAGAAGGTGATGGAGGCATAGTAGTTCAACAGTATTTCTGATGAAAAAGCTTTGGTGAGATAGCCAGTTGACATAACTCCATTGCAACAATAATTAGTGGGGACCCACGTAAAGTAATTTATATCAATAGGGGGAGAGATGGTCACAGCCTCGTGCAGGAGGGAGGGAGTGCCTGACTACAAACAGGGCAGGTGTCCCTGGAGATGAGGTGTAGATTTTTGTGGAAGAGGGTGTTAATGCAGTGAGACACATCAGAAAGATGATTAAGAAGGGAGACAGGTTAAAAGCCCATGCTATATGAAGCATGGTTGAAGTTCCTTGTGGTGGGAAGGGGCTGGTAAACTGAAAAAGATGGAAGATGCACCTGTGATGAGGAGGTGACATGTTAGCATGAGGACTCCTCATGCTAAGAGGAGTAAGGAGAGGTTTTATGTACTACATAAAACAATAGCCAGTTGTTGAACAGACAAATACTGGCTCAAGACAAGGAAAAGCTTTCAGAATCTTCTAAAATTGGAAGGGGTTTTTGCGTTAAGTAATAAGCTCCTTATCTCTGGGGTGTGCAAGCAGCAGCTGAGTGGTCTATCTTCTGAGATGCTGTGATGGGTATCCATGTATTGGATGGGAGGTTTAGCAAGTTGTTGTTTATGATGGATAAATCATTGTAATTAAGCCCTCCATTCTAGTTGAGGTTCTTCTATTAACTTGCTATGTGATTTTTGACAAGGTCATTTAAATTTCTGGACCTCATTTTACTCATCTACAAAATGGAGACACCACCACCTGTCCAATAGTATTCAACAATAAGGTCACAGAAGACTTGTGAGGATGAATGGAATGAAGTTTGAGAGAGTGCTTTGAAGAACAGGACAGATTATGTATGAATGACACATTAGTGATGCCACAATTCATTCCCCAGCCATTGACTTGCTTGGCAGTAAATCATGGTGGTTAAGAGTGGAAGCACAAGAGTTAGACCGTCTAGATTTGAATCTCAGCTCTGTCTCTTGCTGGATATGTGATCGTTGGCAAGTTATTAATCTTGTTGAATCTCAGTTTCCTGGTCTAAAAAATGGGGCTAATAACAAAAATATTGATTTTAGTGAGGCATTTTGAGGATTAGAAACATAATGCTTGTAAAACAATTTTCACAGTACCTGCCACTGAGTCAGCCCTCCTTAGGGTTTGTTTTTCTCATCATTACTATTATCCTCAAGTAGTGCTTATGTCTCTCACAGTAAAATGTCACAGCAGATAACTAGGTGGTTGAGGTGTCTTCCAGATTATCTCTTGGAGGGACTTTGGCCCACCTCTGAATATCCAGGGTGGCAAAGAGTAGAGAATGCCCATGAAGAATCCTCAAGGGCTATCTAAGTGCAGCTACCAAAGTTTGTCAATTCTGTGACCCCAAATGTTTTCTTTTATTTGGAAGCTCATAATATTCTATTATAAATGTTTCATAATTGCCTCATGAATTATTCACCTGCAACTTAATAACCTTAAATTTTATGGGATTATGGTTTTGTGGGAGAAAAACATTACTAACCTGGGACCCAGCTGTGAGGAGAAAGTGCTGATGTTACTAATTTATTTTTACAATGCCGTAGAAGGTTTCTTCTATTAAATGTAGAATATTAATAAAAGAGCAAATAACTAAAAAATGAGGAAAACAGCCTTATGTTGCTCTTTTTAAAAAATGTAATCTCAAAGCTGAATTTGCAATATTTTTCCTATTCCCAAGAAGCTGATCCACCACCATTATAGTTTGTGTTGCTTTTTTTTTGGTGTAGCCGAAGAAAAAAGTCATTCTTTGTTTCCTTTGCACATCTATCTGGCTTTTGGTCTTCCTATACTTTTATTCATTGCTTAATTATTTTTGTTCTATATTCATTTGCAATTGTCACTATTTTAGACTTATGGTGGTAGTTTTGGAATGTTTTTGGAGTTGTCAAAGAGGAATATTGTGTTATAGTGACAAGAGCAGTGGTCAGAAGTTTTGAGTTTGAATCTTAGATTAACATTTAATTGACAAAATCTTAGCAATTTGATGATGTTTCCTTATATATAAAATGGGGATAATAGTGCCCATTATACCTACATCTCAGAAGTCTTGAGGAGGTCTAGTAAGATAATGGTTAAGGTGGCTTTTTAGGAATAAAATGCTACACAGAGTAAGGAATTGGTCTAGCACCAAGGTGAGGGGAGGGCCTGGGTATTGACGTGACTGGCCCAGTGGAAGAATGTGTAGCAAGATCAAAAGAGAAAGCTAGTTCATTGCACATAGCTGGAAAAGAAGCCAAGTTCTTTATATAAGTTTGAATTTTCACTAGTGGCAGAAAAGAACAAAGCAGGGCCAAGTAGAGGTGCTTACCCATCAAATGATATTAAGATCCTTATATTGCAAATCATGGGACATGGATACACTTTTAGAATC
The DNA here is from genome assembly GCF_015220235.1 of Choloepus didactylus. Classification (NCBI taxonomy): domain Eukaryota; kingdom Metazoa; phylum Chordata; class Mammalia; order Pilosa; family Megalonychidae; genus Choloepus; species Choloepus didactylus. The sequence continues at coordinate 96,834,933 of NC_051319.1, forward strand.
AAAGAATAACAGAAAGATGATGTGTCTATTCCATCTTCCCTATTTTCTGAAGAAAAAACTGAGACCTGATGAGGAGAGTGGATTTGCCCAAGTATCCACTGTGGGCTAGTAGCAGAAGCTAGGACCAAAAGTTTGTTTGATTTCTAGTACTGGGCCCTTGTCTGCAACAGGAAGTGCCACAAATATGATACAAATAGGGGCCTTTGGAATAGAGGGCAGGGGCTACTGATAAAGGTGGATTGGTAGCAGATGTTGAGCAATGTGAGGGCTAGAGGAGAAGGGCTATGAAATGTGCTTCTGCTGCTAGCAAATGAGCCCTGCAACAAAGCTTGGGAATCAGTGGAGCATTTTTTTTTTTTTTTGGACTGGCTAGACCTGAGTCAGCCAATTAAAACAGAAACAGGTGCCCCAAAGACTACACCTCCTCTCCTCCCCACAGTTTACACTGACTTCTAATAACATTTTATTAAAATTCTCTGGGTCCTGATTAATTTTCCTGGCTACTTTGTTTCTTATGGCTCTCTTGGCCACAAGAGAAGAACAGTGAGAGCTCTAATGAATAGAGTGAACAGTTGGGATCAACTCATTTGGTCTAAATGGCTCTCTGTCCTCTGCCTAATAAAGCTTTGGGGATTTCTCCCCCCACCCTTGCTTTGTTGGGTGGATGATAGGAGATAACATACTTGAGAAGACAGGCATTATCAAGAACTCATCCTCTCGGCACCATCTATAAGATTATTGATTTGGTTCCTGGAGGATCCACCTGTCAGCTAAGAGAGGAAGGGAACTCACATTTGCTGAATGCCTACTGTGTGCCAAACGTTTTTCTAAATGTCATTTCTCTGGGTTCCTGGAGCATCCTGTGTATTCTTCTAACAGTTGCTGAGATCTGTTCCCTCAATAGCACCGTAACTTGATTGCAGGCACTGTGTCTTCCTCATAGTTTCATTCTCAGTCCTAACACAGTGGGCAATAGATAGGAAGTTCTCAGTAAATAGGTGTTCAAAGGGTGAATGACTTCTGGGTGCTAAACATATGTTTTCTTATTTAATGATCACAATCATTTTTACTTCTATTCTTAGTCCCATTCTGCAGATGCCTAAGGCAAGGCTCAGAGAGACTTGCCTAAGGTCACACATATAATATTTATAGGTCTGTGTGAAATTAAAAGGCCATGTTATTTCAACTGATTAAATATGTTGCTCACTTCTAGGGACAGTGTGTTCTCTCTTGGGGCCTGATGGATTTTAGCATAGATCCCAGTGAAGTGCTGTCTTTGGAAGATATGTTTTGGATTTATTCTTATGGCAGACAAGATGCTACAGCTACAGGATCAAGCTTGCCCTGCACTGAAAGTATTATTATGGACTGAGAGGTGACTTCACGAAAGGCAAAGGTAAATTTGATGGTGTATAAACTGGAGTCTAAGGAATTGTAATTAGTAGAAGGGAAGATAATTCAGGATCTTCCCAGTACAATATTGCAATTTTCTCTAGCTTTGCCAATGAGTACTTGAAATTATAGGCCATAATTATTTTGATTCTCAGTAGTTATGGGGGCTGTTATTGGATGACAAAGCTAAGTTAATTAATGGAGTGGTTGGAAGCAGGCAGGAAGGGGAGGGCTGAGAGAATCTTTCACATAGAATCAGAGAAAACAGGGAGGAAACAGAAAAGTAATAGGAAGAAACAGGGCTCTAGGAGTCAAACTGGGGATGGACAGACTTAAATGGAAGTAGAGGATTTTAGCTTGGTGAGCATGGTCTAGCGCAGGTTTCAGAGGGTCTAGATAATCCCTTGAAAGTACATGCAAATTTGCTTGTATGTATTTCACTGTAAAAGAGGGCACATAGCTTTCATTTTTCAAAGGGATGAGTAAATTTACAAAAGACTAAGAACCTCTGGTCGGAGGTGAATAAAAGAAGCCAAGGAATTCTAAGAGCAGAGTTCCAGAATGGGAGAAGGGGGGCCAATAAATTCCCCCAAATTGTATTTCCCCCAAAGATGAATCTATGGGCAGGTTATTATTGTTAACATTTTTTGAGTGTATAATATATTTCCAATATTACCTTAAGATCCTTTTCAATCTTATTTTATTGAATCCTCTCAACATTGCTTTGAAGTGGACCCTATTATCATCTCCATTTTATAGATGAGGAAATTGAGGCACACAGACCTGTTGTGAGTTGCTCAAAGTTACATCGTTAGCAAATGATTGTAACTGAGCCATCTAATTCCAGAGCTTGTTATCCTAACACAGCCTTTACTGCCTCTCTAGAGGAATAAAAAGGGAGTGTCCATCAGGGATGGTTGGAGGCTTTGCATTTTTGCAAGTCTTCCCACGTCACGTGACTATATGGCACAGTGGCTGCAGCTTCCCCAAATGATCTCAATTTGGGTGTTTGAGTTGACTCTGCTGGAGGGACTCTGTTGAGTAATGGCAAGGGATACTGCAAGAGAACCACTATGTGAGAGTAACCCCATGGCAGCAGCAGTAGATTGGTCTGAATACCAGAGTAGCTGGAGAGCCTTCTGTTTGTGGAGCAGCTTGGGGAGAACCATCTATGAAGGAGCTTTTTGGAACAGGGCTGCTGGAGAGGCTGCAAAAATTGAGAGCCACCTTTAAAATTCCCCAAAGAAAGTTTCAAGGATGTCCCTTTCCATCCTTATGGCTGAGAGCAAACTGGCCTTCCCTCCCTGGATTTTTGTTGTTCAAGTGGCAGCACAGAAAAGTGGAAAGAATGGGGGCTTTAGGGTCACATAAGCCTGACTCCACTCTGAGCTCTTGCCTGTCCTACCTTATGGCCTTTCTTAATGTCTTACAGCCTCCTTTCCCTCCACTATGAAACCTGGGCAAATTCTACCTACCTTAATGAATGAAGGTAAAGCACCTTGCATGTTGTAAACACTCAGCAAAGAGTAGCTGTTGATTTCTTTCCTACCCCAAGGAAGATCCACACTCACCATTTGCAGAAATATTCCTTGACCCAAGGTTTCTGTTCTCTTGCCAGCCTCTCTTAAACTTCCTCGCTAAGCTTACCTCTGCTAACAGAATGTGAACATTTCTTATTTCAATTTTAATTAAACTCTGCTCCTTCCATGAACCAGGGAGACATCGGTTGGCCCCCTCCAATCAGCACTTAATGAGAGGGAGAGAGAAGAAAAAACTTTAACACAGCTATGTGCTGTAGCTGGTTTGTACCATCCCACAAAAGCTGATTGTTAAATTTTTAAGAATTTTGTGAGCTGGGTGACTTCACTTTGGTAGCTTGAAATTGGCCATGGTGAGAGAATTTACACCTAAGAAATCGTCAAATGCTACAAATCAGAGCTTTTCTTTATTTTTTTCCTCTTTCAAGAGCTGATTTTAAACATTTACCAGCACACTGAATAGCTAATATTTAAAAAGCATGCTATTTGTTATACGTCATCTGAGATCTTTACATATACGGGACTCACTCAATCCTCACAACAGCCTTTTGGGGTTATTATACCCTTTTACAGATGAGAGGACTGCCATACAGAGGGAAAATGACTTGCCGAAGTTCATGTGGCTAATTAGTGGAAGCACTGGGATATTAAGTTAGGCAGGCTGGCTCCAAAGCCTGCATTTGTATTCAGCGATACTAAATCTTGAGGGTTCTTGTGAGGATTCAATAACTTATATAAAGGGCTTGGCCCATTGCCTGGTACTTAGTAATTGCCTAATAAATGTTAGCTATTTTTATTTATAGCAGAGATTCTTAGGTTTTTTGAGGCCATAAGAATCTAATAGAAGCTATAGATCCCTTTCCCCTAAAAGAGGTACATATTTTCAGAACATACATACTTTCAATACATGTACATGTATGAAAATGCATATGTGCAAGCATACAAGCATGCATCCACATGCACACACACACACACACACACTCAAACATATGGTGATATACAGTCTTAGGAGATTCATAGTCTCTCTGAGACCTGCCCATCCTAGACCTACCTTCTTGGACCATGTATCATCTATCAGCCAGTTTCTCCTAGTTCCCTACACTATCTTTGGGTGCTGTGACAATAGGGATCGAAGTATCCTTATGTTTTCTCTCTTTCCAGCTGAGTGTCTCACATTTCTTCATCTGTTCTTCAGGGGCTGTTCGTGAACCCCTTCTAAACCACTCATTGTCCTGTGGCTGTGCTCTGACTTGCTTTGTGTTTCTCGCAGTGTGCAGTACAGAACCGGGTAGTAGTTTTACAGTCTTCCTCCTCCTTTTCAGCTCTCTCTGCCAACTGATATTTTTCCTAGCTCTATTTTGCTTCTGGTGATCTGCGTTCAGGGGACTTCACAGGTTCTCTGGCATCTGGGATATAAAGCTGAACTATGGTTTTAACATTACCACCTTCACCCACCCTCCCCTGTTCACCAGTACACAACCTACAAACAAAACAGGAAAAGAATTCTTTATGTATAAATACATATTTTGGAGTGCTTTACTTGCATCTTCTGGGCTTCTGTGAAATGGAGACATTTACTTTGGCTTCCTTCTGCCTTTTAACCTCCCCTCGTACTTCCATTCCACTTCCCCAACCACTAAACCTCCGTTGTTGTGTCCACTTTGCAGACCTTGATGGCAGCTCTCACTTTGACGTGACAAAAGAAGAATAACAGCTAATAAAAATGATTCAGATTGCCTATGTGTTTGAAATTTTGTACATGTGATTTTATTTAACTAAACTTAGACTAACAACCCAATGAGACAGGGGTTATTAGCTCTATTTTTCAAAGGAAGCTAAGTTTAGAGAAGTTAAGTGCTTATCTAAGACATCACAGTGAATAAGTGGCTAAGCTAGAATTCAAACCCATGTCTGAGAACTCCAGGTTGGCACCCCTTGTTGAGCACTGTTTCCTTTTCCTGCATAGAATGATAGCCATTAGTGGTCTTCTCTTGATATTTGCACTTATCAGTGGGCTTTAGTAGTTAACAGTGCTTATAAGACTTAAAAGGAGCTTCATTCACAGGACATTGGGGACGTTATTGCAGATGGAGGATCTCCCCAGCTTTCGCAAGTCCTGCCACACAGGTGCTTTGCCCTCACCAACCAGGTGGCTCACTAGCTAGGACCCATTTTCCTCTTCCCTCCAACTTGAGGTAAAAGTAAACCTACACCTTCATAGTAAACAAAGCCAACTTGAAAAGATCCCTGAGACGGTCGTCTTAGAGTCTACGAAGCTCTTCAGATAAATGTTGCAGTTTTAAAAACCTAACAGGTAAGCAGCCTTTGAGGTTTCTGTGGTTTACCAACGGCCCCTAGCGGTCAGGGGCTTTAAGTGCCATGAGCCCTGAGCCCTGGCTTTTTCCATGTGGTACACATGGCTGTACACTACTTAGTTCTAGTACACCATGCTAGTGTCCTATCAGAATATTTGCAGTATTGGGACAGAAAGAAAAATGGCTATGTCTAAAACTAGGCAAAGGTTGTTAGATGGATTACCAAATCTGTAAACCAGGGGGAGGTTGTCACTAAAGCCTTTCCCTTTTTAACATTCCAGATCACAAACCAATGCGCTAGATAATACTATTCCCCTGTTTAGTTTCTGGGGAACCCGAGGTTCAGTTCAGAGAGGTTAAGTAACCAGGTCACACACTGTTTAGGGGAGAAAGACCCTTCCCCTCCAGGGTTTTGTAGACACAGTTCTATGTGAACTACAGGCTCTAACCTTTGCCAGGCATGGCTAAGGTAGCATGTGAATAATTTCAGGGGCATGATAATGGTCTGGACTTGGGAGATAATGGCAGCTAGCATTTAAGAATTCTCTCTGTTACAGACACTGTGCTAAATGCTCTTATTTGGACTATCCCATTAATCCTTCATAGCCAACATGTAAGATACACGCTCCTAATTTACAAATGAGAATTCAGAGTCTTCGCTAGATTAAAACTGCCAGTAATCACACAGTTCATATGTGGAGAAGCTGGGAATTGGAGGCCAGGTTGTCTGAACCCAACGCAGTTGCTTTAATTCACCTTAATATACTGCACATGTGTTCTTGTAGCAACTCTAGTTAATAGGTCCTTAATGCTCACTCACCTGAACATTCCATTCCTTCCTCCTGATCTGGCTATGTGCTGAAGCAAGTTTTGGCTTACTGAGAACTCAGGGGGCTATGGAAGTCGATTGGTCAACTGAACATAAGATTTTATGGCTAGGAGACAGTCTATTCTTCTTTGTTCAGCTAATCCTCCTAGAAATCCTCTCTAGAGGGTGCTAGAGGGTGCTGGGTAGGGATGGGGGTCACTTTCAGAGAGTCACAGGTGTCTTGGTCATTTCCTGGAATCTTGGAGGGTTTCAGTTAGGGAGACACTGACATGTAGGCATTACAGTGTAGTGGACATAGGGAGGCTTTGGAGTCAGGAGACTTTGGGACAGTTACTAAATCATCCAAGACTCAGTTTCTTCATCCATAAAATGGACATAACAGTGTCTACCTCACAGGGCTGTTGTAATAATAAAATATGACAATGCATATGATTTTCCTAATACAGCACCTGTTACAGGTTAAGCCCAGCAACAATATTAATGACACAGGGAATATCTATTGAGTTAATGTGGTTCCCTAGGAAGAGTATAGACAGAAGCAGTAACCATAGAGGACCTGGATCCTTATTAAGGGTTAGCAGGTGAGGTTAGGTTGGCTTTCCCTTGCAACAAGAAGAAATGACCTAGAAATTGAAGTAAGAGCAATGTACTAAAGGAAGAAAGCCAAGAGCAAAGAAGTTCCCTTCCCATAGGGATAAAATGAGTAGAGGGAGATGGTGACAAAGCCTTTATCAGGAGCCATGCCACCCAACTCACTTGCCAGGAAAGTATTGATTCTCGGGAGCCACAGGGGACACAGCCATTGAGGACTTAATTTGCCTCAAAAGGAATCACTGTGACTTAATGACTTTATTGAATCCATGGTTTTTAGCCCATTGATTCTCACTTCCTTTAATTCAGGGCTACATAGGAACCATGTCATTACTTTCCCTGAGCATACTGATCAGCCAAAATCCCTCCTTCTCTGGCTTATGTTAGTCCTTCTTCACACATATCACTGTACCTTTTTTGGCCTCTACTTTCTGTCCTCATTTCTCCCATCCCAGTGACTTGGCTGGATACATGTGCATTGAGACCAGACAAACTCACCAAATTCCTTGCTTAATGGGAACACTGGCACCAGGGAGGTCAGTGATGCCACTTCACCATAGAGCTCTTTGCTCCAGTTATGATAATGCTTTTGCTTGAGGATTTACTTGTGTCGTTAAAATAAAAATTTTAACAATACCTTTAATTTGGGTGTTCATTTGAGCAATTGTTCTATATAGCTGTACTGGCAGTTTCAAAATTTTCAAGCTTTAACGTGATCAGAATCACCTTGTAGCTTATAAAAATGAACATGCTTAGTCCCCAATATTTTGACTCAGTAGTTGTTTGGTCCCTTCCTCTAATCAAGGAGCTCAGCTGACTTCGCAGCAGGTGGTCTTTGGTCCATGCCTTTGGGACTCGTGGGCAGTGAATATCTGGATTGCCCTTGGACAGCTTGATGCCTTGTCAGAGCAGGAGTGTGGAGAGTGTCAGATGCCAGATGCTCATTTGGTGCAGTGGGCCTTTGAAGATGGACCCAGCAGTGGCTGATCAGGGGATGCCCATTCAGGCAGGAAAAAGCACTGGGTCAGGGCACAGGCAGAGATGCAGGTAAACAGTGCAATGAAATGCAGAGTCAGAGAGACTGGCATCTGTGTCACAGTTCTGCTGTCTGACTGCTGGCAAGTTACTTAAACTCTCTGACCCTCACTTTCCTCCTTTGTAAAATGGGGATAACAACAGTATCACTCTCACAGCATTGTTATTTGGATTAAATGATGTGTGTTAAGTGCTTGGCATAGGGCCTGGCAGAAAGTGAGCAAAGTGGAGACAAGCATGGCCATGATTTTTATTACTTTCTAGAAAAGGGGTGATGTGAGCTGGAGTCTGGTGCAGGGTTATGGATAATTTGTGCAGACAGAGGGGAATGTTCTCAACAGGGCTATAGCATCTGCAGGAGAAGCCATGAGTGCAAGACGTGGTTCCTGGAATAGGAGAATAAGAAGACCCAGTTTCCAGCACAGGACACTTAGTCTCTGGAATAAGGAAGGAGCATGTTTTAAAAAAGGGACATATTGTCATAATATTAGCAGTAACAAGGCTAAACTGATCACACTTTATTATAATGGCTTGTCTCATTTCCTTACTAGGCTGAGTACAGGGACGACAGGGGCTGTGTCTGTCATTTTCACCACTGTGTTCCTAGCACTCAGGATAGAGTGTGTGCTTAATAAATTTCTTGAATAGTTGCACAGATGGAGGTATGGAAGGTTGGATGGGGAGATGGATGCTGGGACACCTATCTACTGGCTTAGGATTCTTCAAAATCATCTCAGTCTTGTGTACTGTTGGTGGAATATGCACTGCCTAAAATCCCCTTTTGTGGAACTATTTGGAAATCTTCAGAATTTTAAAAAATGTGTAAATCCTTTGATCTAGCAATACTACTTCTAAGTATTTAGCCTAAGGAAATCCCTAAAGGCTCAGAAAAATTATGGCTCAAGAACATTCATTGTAAAATTATTTAGAATTGCAAAAGCAGTGGAAATAACCCCCATTCAACAAAAATGGATTGGTTAACTATATCATGATACTTTCATTTAATAGAGTGTTTCAAAACATAAAAATAATGAAGAAGATTGTTTAATGATATGAAGAAATGTCCAAATTAAGAATTTAGTGTAAAAAGCAAGTTATACAACCGTATTTTTTGTATAATACCTTATGAGTATTACATTGGAAGGATATATAGCAAATTATTACTATTAAATTACATTTAATTTTAGTTTTGAACTTTTATGTAATCTCCAGTGTTCTTGCATTCAGCATGTAATCAAATAAAATAATGAATATTATTGAAGATTATCTCTGATAAAAACTTGGTCTTAAACCTCTAGAGTGTATCTAATCTTGTAGGTGGGACCTGAATGGTTGCAGCTGTGTGATATGGAGAGCTTGTGAAGAGGCACTGGGGACAGACATTGGCAGGTCTTCTCTAACAGTCCAAGGGTGGGGATTGCTATTCCTGTTCTGCTGGAAGAGAAGATGTCCTGCACCCACTTGCATATCAGGTTCTCTTTCTTCCTGCACGTGTCAGCATTAAATGCACCCCAGACTGTGGTAGCTTTGGTCCACATGGAGCCTGGATCCATTTTGTGGGCTTCTAAGTACTAATTAGTCATCCACAGACTGGTTTTCAAGAAGATACATTTAAACCTTGCATGGGACGTGTTGGCCATGCAAATTCTGTCCTGTGTTCTGGGACATTAAAAGAAGATAGTCTTGACTGAGAAAGTGCAAATGGAATAAGTACTTCTATGCAAAGTGAAGCAAAATGACATCTCTTGAGCACTTGGTTTTTAGGTTTTCAGTTAACTGATTACAAGTATCATCCTGAGGTTTTGTTCTGGGCCAAGCAGGTCTGTCTGACTTCATCTTCTTTAAAGGCAGGTTCTCCTCAGAGGTTCCTGGTGCCTTTGCACATGTCCCCTGCCTGCTTCTCTGGGATCCCTCCATATATAGGCAGCCCTAGAAGTGGACATGATTTAGCTCACACTGGGACTAGTGCAAAATGAGCAAACCAACAGTGATGATAGATTCACATTCTTAAGAGGGAGGAAAGGTGTCAAAGGGAGCAGGCAGGAAGGAACCCCTAGGGTGACACAAGATGCCGTTTGACAGCCGAATAGGAGTTCTCCAGGAAGACAAAGAGGACACTCCATCCTAGGCAGGGGGTGCAGTCTCTGAAAGCCCACTGAAGCAGAAGGAATTCAATGTGTAATAGGAAAAGACCACATCAGCAGAAGCATAACAGGGCTAGATAATGAAGAAGCTCATATTCCATTCCGTGGGGTCTGGCATTTATCCTTTTGTTCATGGGTTGCCATTGAAAGATTTTAAGCAAGAGTTACATTTAGCAATATGTATACCCTATCTCTCCTGTAAATCCATGTGTTCTCTTCCTGGAAGGCACATGTTTGACTGTGAGTCATCTGAGTTGTTGCCCAGCTCAGTCCCTTATTTATAATAATAACTAACTTTTCAACAAGTGCTTGCTGAGTCTGGTACTGCGTTAAGTGCTTTACATGGATTATATCGTTTAACTTGCACAGTGATCTTGCAGTGTCATTTCTATTTTCATTTCCATTTTTTAGATGAGGAAACTGAACCTTAGAAGGTTTAGGCATGTCCATGAAAAACAACAGTTGGTAAATGATGAGGCTAAGAATCAGACCCAGACAACTGGATCCTGGGGCCACATCCTTAATCAGGATACTCTAATAAATCTTTTGAAAGTTGATTACTTACAGATTCTCATATAGAGATTTAACAAAAATGTAATTCATTAATAATTATAGTGATTAATTGTATTAGACACCCATTAATACTTGCAGAATGAGTAAATAAATGTACTATTAATACCTAACACCTGCTCTCCAATAAATCCAGGCTTTATAATTTTTTCCTGATTCTGGAGAAGAAAGCCAAGATACAGAAAAGAGTATTGCTTAGCAAAAACCGGTGAATCTGGTAGAGAGTTCAGTTTCTCTTCCCCAGCGAGTGTCATAGGTCATAGAAGGTGCATTTCAGGGAGAAATAAGTTTTGTACATTAAGGTATGGAGATAGAAAGGGCTGTCAGCCATAAGATATCTGTGCCATGAAAAGAGAATTCCAAAGTAAGAAATCACAGAGAGACTTGATTATTGGAAAGAATAATGCTGTGAAACAATTTTAAGGGGATTGTCTGGAGAGTGTTTAAATGAGTTTATAGTCAGCTAAACTCATTCCAGAGTCTCGGTAGTTATGGGTTTGGCTCTACTGTTTGACAGTTTTTTGTAAGTGGCATATCCTGGAAATATACAATGCAAATCAAATCCTATTTTCTTACTGATTTTTGTGGTTCTCTAAGGTATCCTTCAGTGAACAGAGCTGTATTCCCCCCTCCCTCAGTTTTTCTGGGTAGTTTTTATCTGTGAAATAAATGCCTAAACGTAGAAGGACAGTGTTCTGAATCTGAAGAGTTGCTTTAGGAAAGATAATTTATCCTCATAATTTATTACAAGTTGAGATGTTTTTCATTATAAATTTCCTTAAATCAGGACACATCTGATTATAAGAAAGCATAAGGGAAACTTCTCAATTAAGGCACTGGGATACATTTTAACATCCTGTTTACCCACTTATTTAATACTTTATCAAATAGATAATAGTTGATTGTTTTAATACTTTCCCAGAAGTATCAAAAACAGAAACAAAAACAAAAAGCTATTCCGATTTAAGGGTAGGAGAACATGAAAGTAAACAAATAACCTTGCTGAAATAATATTGGCATAATTAGGACTGACTCAGCTGCAAGGAATATTGGGACTTTAGTGTCCTTGGCTGGTGGGAAAGGAAAGCCTGAGGGCTGAGTAATATAGTCCAAGTTGTCTTACCCAAGAGGCAGTTTTAGGCTGTAATGAAGCCGGTGTACTCACTTAAGGGAATTCAATGTAGGAAAATCTTTTTGTTTATAAGGAACCAAACCTATTCAAGCTGTTTCAAGTAAAAGAGAGTTTTGAAACTGTACAAGGGCATTTCACAAAAATAAAACACAGCAATATGTTTTGCTTCAGAGCTGGGAACTTAAAAGCTCCTAAGGATTGAGCTTCCTCCTATGTCTGTCTGTTTTTCTCTCTCACTGACTGCATTAAGAAATGTTGATCTTAAAAAATATGTTGATCGGTTTCTCTCTGTAATATAGTTTTCTAAGATGACTTGTAAGTAAGAACATGCTGATAATGACCATCCCATGCCTAATACAACATGACCTTTCGGTTTAAAAATTCACCCATATTTGATCACAGATTTTTTTTTTTTGTCCTTCTCTTTGTTCAAACTCTCAAGGCAGAGCACTGATTACTTGCTGGCCAGTTAGTGGACTGGCATTCTTGTGTTGGCTTAGGTTGTATACTTGGCTATGGTTATGCAGGTGGTCACATGATACAACACGGCCACCTGGATGCTCTCCTTCAACAGAGTCTAAGACAGAGAGGGCTTTTTCTGAGAAGAGATTGTGGGCTTACTGTTATCTCAAAATTATTTACCACAGTGAGTCTCAGCAGGGCCTCTTCAGTGAGTCACATTGCTGCCCTCTGTCATACATCTATGGCACAAGAATTCAAGCCAGTGACTGGGAGTTCAGGAGATGGGATTCAGCTCTCAGAGAAAAGAGATCGGCAAGTATTGAACTGGACAAGGCTCCAGTTCAATAAATTTAGGTTCAGAACAAGGTCCTAATCTCAGAATGGGAATAGGGGTGCAAATCAGGATGCAAAGTGGAGGTTCTGCCAAACAGAAGGCTTATGAGAAGGTGTATACTTTAGAGCAGTGATTTGAAAAACTATCAGATACATCAAAATCTCCTAGAGAGCTTGATTTCAGGGTACTAACCCAGATCTAGTGATCTGCTAAATCTAGCTTTGGCTGAGGGAATTGTTTTAACAAGATCAGTTGATTGAATCTGATGTAGGGTCAGGTTTGGAAACCTCTGACTTACCAGGCCCTCGGCTACCTGCACACACCAGAATCTAAGCCAGCACATGGGCAGCCAGACCCTTGGTCCTCTTGCTTCTGGTCTGGGGCTCTTCCTTTACATGCTCCTGCCGCCTCTATAGAGGTGGACACTGCAGGTTTCTTTTATATCAAAGAAATTGGGTTTGTCTTTTCATGACTATTGGCTTTTATGTTAGATGATGAGAACTTGGGTGGCTATCTTGGGAGATTTAACTTTTAGTCTACATTCTTACGTGTACATAAGAATTTTGGCTTCATCAGTCAGGAAAGACTAGATTTTAATGAAAAAAAATTGATGGCTTGAAACAATAAAGGTTTATTTCTTGCTAATGTTTTATGTTCTTCTCATATCAGCTGGGGGTTCTACCATGGACTTTCCTAACTCCACAACCCAGGCTAGTTGCTGAGGTAGAGGGAAGAGACAGAATAGCAAAGCATACCCTGGCTCTTAAAGCTTCCACCCCAAAGTGACACACATCAGTACCAACCGTATTTCATTAGCCAAAGCAAACCACATGGCCATGCCTTGTTTCAAATGATCAGGGAAGGTTCATCCTACTAAGATCCTGGAAGAAGAGGGCTATTTGTGGACATTCCTAGATCCTAGCGTAAGGAATTTGATTTGTTTTCTACTGCATCCCAGCATCTAGAATAGTGTCTGGCCACATGGAGGTACTTAAAAGTACATGTTGAATAAACAAATGAAGGAGTGAAATAATAATTTGTATCACTCAGGGTTCACCTTGGTTCCTGGACAAAGTACTGAAATTATCTTTGTTAAGGCATTTTAAAAAAAATAAGACTGTTATGTAGGTTGTCAATTTACTGTCACGATAAAGTCCTTTGAGGCACAAAAGTTTTTAATTTTGATGAGGTCTTATTTATATATTCTTTCTTTTATTGCTTGTGCTTTGGGTGTAAAGTGTAAGAAACCATTGCCTACCCCTAAAGATGCTTCCCTACATTTTCTTCTAGTAGTTTAATAGTTCTGATCTTATATTTAGGTCCTTGATCCATTTTGACTTCATTTTTTTTTTGTATAATGTATAAGGTAGGGGTCTTCTTTTTTTTTTCCCAATGGATAGCTAGTTTTCCCAGCATCATTTGTTGAAGAGACCATTCTTTCCCAATTGAGTGGTTTTTGTTCCTTTGTCAAAAATCAGTCGGCTATAAATGTGAGGGTTGATTTCTGAGCTTTCAATTTAATTCCATTGGTCTATATGTCTGTCCTTGTGCCAGTATCATGCTGTTTTGACTACTCTGGCTTTGTTAAAAAGTTTTAATATGGGGAAGGGTGAGTCATATGACCTGGCAATCCCACTACTGGGTATACATACCAAATCATTGAAAGAAGGACACAGACAGACATCTGTACACCGATGTTTATAGCGGCATTATTCACAATTTCTAAAAGTTGGAAGCAACCCAACTGTCCATCAACCTAAGAATGGATAAACAAAAGGTGGTATATGCACACAATGGAATATTACTCAGCTATAAAAAGGAATGAAGTCCTGATACATGTGACAAAATGGATGAGCCTTGAAGACATTATGTTGAGTGAAATAAATCAGACACTAAAAAAGCAGATGTTGTATGATCTCACTGATTTGAAACAATTAGAATAGGCAAGCTCATAGAGTCAGAATCTAGACTATAAGTTACCAGGGGACAGGGTGGGGATAGAGAATAGGAAGTTAAGGCTTAAAGTATACAGCATTCCTATTTTGAATGATTGGAATGTTTTGCTGATGGATGGTGGTGATGGTAGCACAACATTGTGAATGTAATTAGTATCACTGAAATATGTATTTGAATATGATTAAAAGGGGAAATGTTTGATTGTATATATGGTAACAGAATAAAAAAATTTTTTTAAATCCGTGGAACTATACTATACAAACAGTAAACCCTAGGTTAAACCATGAACTATAGTTAATAGTAAAATTATATAATTATCGTCAATTAAAACAAATCTTCCACACCAATGCAAGGTGTTACTAATAGGATGGTATATGGGAAACCTGTATTTTTATGCTTATTCTGTAAATACACAACTTCTCTACAAACAAGAGCTACTACATCATGGCCAGAACTAGAAGTTACCCTTGCTTTGTTTGAAGTTTCTATTTTATTCTGCTGAGTGAGACAACAAATCAAAAATTCCCCAATTAAACAGACAAAATAATTACAAGTTGGGATAAGTTCTATGAACAAAGCAAACAAAAAAGGCACTTTAATAGAGATGGGTAATGGAGAGGGAGGCAGGATTTTAGATATGGTGACCAGGGAAGAAAGCTTTGAGAAGGTTTAAGTTGAGATCTAAACAATGAGCAGGATCTATTTATGTGCAGCATGCATGGCACGGAAAGCAAAAAAAAAACTCCTGAATACAAATATGGATTCTGCATAAGTGATATTTGCCAAAATGTATGCTGTCTAAACAAGAGTTAGAACATTGCATTACTTCTGAGTGCCATGTTTTTGAACAGATAATTCATTACAAGTGAAACCAACAGGGAGAGGTCTGGAGACTTTGAAAGGGGAGGTATAGAGAAGACACGACTATGGCTAAGGATTGGGTGTGGGGTGGATTTGGGGGTACGAGAGCATGAGTGATATCTTCAATTTCTGAAGGGCTGTCATGGAGAGGGTAGGTAAGACCCCAGAACAAGGGGTTGGCAAACTACAGCCTGAGGGCCAAAACTAGCTGCACATACCTCAAACTAAGAATTTCTTTCTTTTAACAGTTTTAAAGATTTAATTTTAATTGGTTATATAAGTACCTACATAATAGCCTCAGTTTTTCCTTTTGGCCCACAAAGCCTGAACTATTTATAATCTGGCCCTTTAAGAACTAATTTTTCAATCCCTGCTCTAGATCAATTGCAGTTATTAATTGACTGATCAATGGTAATTCTGTATCAAAAGTTCTTTATGAGTAAAGGATTTTCCTGCTTGGGGAACTGGAGGGACCTTTGTCGTGGATCTTCTCATCACCCCGAATCTCATACTGGGTAGTTTTCCACCTACTCAGCCCATGCATGAGAGGACCTACATTTGGTGTCTTGAGAAAAATGAGGAGACAGTGAGCCAACTGGCCAAGAATTTGAATATGTGAAATTGGATGGCTTTTCTATTGGTTTGGTTGGAAACACCCAATTAGTGACTGTAACTAATAGACTGCTTCAGTGAATTAAACTCCTTTGTTTGGTTTTATTTTTTCAACTGGATTTAGAGAGCAGATAAAGTCCTTGAGTAACAGATTAGTGTCCGAAATAATCTTTGACAAGATTCCAACCACCAGAAGAAGACTAGTTCAGTCTCATAAACTAAGCTCATTCCCCAGAAACTGGGCTATGGGTCCAGGCACTTCAAAAGGGAAATGCTAGTTTCTGAGCAGTTTTTCTGCACAAAACCATATAGGTGATGAAACATTCTGGAATATGGTAAAGAATTCATTCATTTGTTTATTAAACAAGGAGTTCACAGTTAATGGGGAGACAGATAAGAAACAAATAATGCATTTAATGAATATATATGTATATACACACACACATATATATGTGTATATATATTAGAGTTATGTTCAGGGTGCTATAAAACATAAGATAGGAGAAGTATATGGCTTGGCTTTGAGGGAGGGCAGAGAAAGCTTTCTGAAGGGGGTGTCACCTGAGTGCAATCTTAAAAAATAGTTAGAGGTTATTTGGTGAAAGAGGTAAAGAAGCTATGGCAGGTGTGTGGGTGGGAGGACGTAGGTAGTAGAGGCGCAGAGTCTTGAAAAAATGTGGTACTTTGGAAAACTACTATGGCTATGCCAGAGTTGTGAGAAATGATGCTGGAGAGTCGAAAAAAAAAAAAAAATTAGCAGAACCATGCTATGCTAAGGAATTTGAATATCACCCTGAGGGCAAGGGAACTACTGAAAGATATTAAGAGTGACATAATTATATTTGAATTTTAGAAAGATTGTTCTAGTAGCACAATGGGGAATTGAGTGGAGCAAATGTTAAGCCCAGAGCTTGGGGTGGGGGGGGGTGTACAAGGTTGCTGTGGCAATTATCTAAGTGACAGATGACAGTAATGTAGGCAGTGGTAGAGGTAATGGGGAGAAGGGTACGATTTGAAAAATATCAAGGTGGTCAAATTAACAGGATTAATTAGTGTTTGGATGTATGCGGTAAGGTAGGGAAGAGAAGTCAAGAATATCATCCAGATATATCTTGAATGAGATGGCTAGAACAGGACAGATGCACAGATAACTAAAATGCCAGGGAAGGGGTGATTAGCAGCATAAAAAGTTACTTACAGCTGTGAGAGTTTTGACTTGTGAATTGGAGAAGGCTTCATGGAAGAAGTGATATTTGAGGTAAGACTTGAATGATGGGTGAATTTTCATAAGTTGGTTGTCTTGCTTACAAGGATGAAGATGACCGTGGGAACAAATGCTTGGAAGAGAGTGATGTGTTTAGGAGAGTCCTCCTTTATTTTCATAGTTAGGAACAGGTTGCAGTTTCCCGTGTTGATTGCCATCTACCATCATTTGACTCTGACAGTGTTCTCATGAGAAGGGTGTGGGAAGTAGCATGATCTCCTTTTCAGAGGTGAGGATGCTGACCCTCAGCTCCCCATCTTGAAAGGAGAACCACGGCTTGACCCCAAGTAACACTGATTAC
Organism: Choloepus didactylus; assembly: GCF_015220235.1. Classification (NCBI taxonomy): domain Eukaryota; kingdom Metazoa; phylum Chordata; class Mammalia; order Pilosa; family Megalonychidae; genus Choloepus; species Choloepus didactylus. Next base: position 96,852,269 of record NC_051319.1, read on the forward strand.
AAGGAAGGTAAATACCTAGTCAGAAATATCTCTCAGAAAAGAGACTTTTTAGAAGTAGAAATGGTAAAGCTTGAACTGTGTATTGTAAAGGGATAAAGCCTGAAACTGAGATAGCAGAGGGGTACTTTTAGAGGGATCTTCAAGGATGCTGAAACAATCAATACCACTGAGGTGACAGGATGCTCTTCTTTCACTCCCAGAAGTGGTGACTTGCATGTGGCAGTTTGGAAAGGATGTGCCCTATATCCAGGTATCTCTTGTCCAACTTCCTGAGGCAAAGCTTTAAATTTGGAAGAACTCTGGGCAACCATGCTGTTCAACACTTCCCAAAGACTACTTACAAATTGTGAATTCTACTGGAAGTTAGTAGATAATAAACAGAAAAAGAGGGTTCTGTTGTCAGATAGGTTTGGAAAAAACTAGATAAATAGATTTGCCTTTTAAACGTAAACTTTCTATTTTAAAATAGTTTTATATTGATAGAAAAATTACCAAGATAGTACAGAAAATTCCCAGTTTCCCCTATTAACATCTTTCATTAATGTGGTACATTTGTCGCAATTAATAAGCTAGTATTGATACATTATTATTAATTAAAGTCTACTTCACTCAGATTTCCTCAAATGTTCTTTTTCAATTCCAAGATCCCATCCAGGATACCACATTACATTTAGTCATCATGTCTCTTTGGGCTCCTTTTGGCAATGACAGTTTCTCAGACTTTCCTTGTTTTTGATGACCTTGAGAGTTTTGAAGAGGACTAGTCAATTATTTTGTAGAATGTTCTTAAAGTGGGAATTGCCTGATGTTTTTCTCATGATTAGACTTTGGTTATTGTTCTTTTGGAGGAATACCACAGAGGTACAATGCCATTCTCATCACGTCATACCAAGGGTACCTGATATCAAAATGACTTATCACTGATGATTTTAACATTGGTCAACTGGCTTTGATTTTGTTTGTAAGATTTCTCCACTGTGAAGTTACTCTTCTTCTCCTTTGCGTATTGTAGTCTTTGGAAGGGCATCATTATGTGCAGCCTATACTTAAGGTGTGGGGTGTTATTGTTCATGTACTTGAGGGCAGAGAATGTATGTGAATTATTTGGGATTCTTCTGCGCAGGTGATTTGTCTATTAATTTATTAGTTTATTAATTTATTCAATCATTGTATAGGTATGGAATCATATTTACATTATTCTCTGGGTTGTAATTCAATATTTTCTTGCTTAAATTTTTCCGTCTTTAGCTAGCGAGATCTCTTTCAGTTGGCTCCTGTTTTTTTTTTTTTTTTTTTTTTTTTTTTTTTTTTTTTTTTTTACATACTACCACCATTGCAGGTGTTTTAAAAATAATTTCCTTAAATTTCTGGCACTACAATATACTCCAGCTTTTCTTTTATATTTCCTCCCCCAATCCTAGAATTAGCTATTTTTCCAAGGAGGCTTGGTCCTTTATTTTGGTGAATGATATTAGAAACAAAGATATAGGTGCTGGATGTGTTTGTTGCTTCTAGGTACTCTCAGCTGATGGAGCAAGGAAATATATGTGTGTGTACTAACTAATACATACGTACATAAATACACACACATATCTTTAAATACTTCTATTTGTAACTATCTGTATATTATGCTGAATATGAGTTCATACTGATATCTCCAATTCTAATCCATTACCACATGGATCATTCTAGCCTTCTCCCTTTGCTTATCTGTAAATTCCGTCCTCAAAAATGAGAGTCCTGGCTCCCACAAGCTATCATTTATTTGCCTAACTGTTCACTTCCAGTGCACATGTTTAGTGGGTTCAGGGTTAACTAGTACCCCCATGGGAAACAACTTTATTAACTAGAGCACAGTACTAATGTAGACTTCCTTTTATCTTCGATCTTATAGACTCCACTAATTATGAAGGTTAAGTCATTACCTTTCTCTCACACACCCCTGAGAGAGGCTGCACTGTACATTTGTACTACAGTTAGATTCCTTTGTCATATTCTGTGTTCCATCCTGGGATCTCCTGACTTCCTATACTATTATTTTTTTTTTAATTTTCGTACTTTAAGTTTCATTCTTTGTGTCATAATAATGTTATGAATTGACTCACAAATCCCTCAAATATATGTTTAAGTCCCATCCCTGGTCTTCTGGATGTGAGTCCATTTGTAAATAGGCTCTTTGAAGATGTTATTAAACATTAAATTGAATCAGGGTGGGCTTTAATCCAGAAGGACTGCAGTCTTTATAAGAAGAGGAAATTTGGGTATAGTTAGGAGTGGGAGACAGATGGGGAGAGAGATGACCATGTAACAGAGGCACAGACTGAGTTACAGACTGCCCACAAGCCATCACCAGAACACTACAGACTCCAGAGAAATCATGATCCTTCTGATACCTTGATATAAATTGGACTTTTAGCCTCCAAAATGGAGACAATAAATTTCTGTTATTTAAGCCAACCAGTCTGTGGGACTTTGTTATAGGATCCCTGGAAAACTAAGACATACAGTTCCACTGGTTTTGACAAATGCATAGTATCATGTATCCACAGTTTTCAGTATCAAACAGAAAAGTTTCACTGCCCTAAGAAAATCCTGTTCTTTACCTGTTAATTTCTCTCCCTCTCCCTCTCAACTTTCGGAAACTACTGATCTGTTTACCAATTTTATGGTTTTGCTTTTCCCAGAATATATTATGCCTTGGGGGTTCCCAGCATAACCATCAGGTTTGATGATTCATTAGAGGACTTATAAGATTCAGCTTACAGTAGTACCATGGTTATAAATTGGTGCAGTGAAAGGATACAAAGCAAAAACAAAGGGAAAATGTGCATGGGGCATAATCTGGAGGAAAACAGGCACAAGCTTCCAATAATTCTTTCCCACTGGAGTTACATAGGATGCATGTAATTCTTCTAGGAGTAAGTTGTGACAACATGTATAAAATGTTGTCCACAGGGGAAGTTCTTTGGAGACTCAGTGCCCAGTGTTTTATTGGGGGGTAGTCAGGTAGACGTGCTCTGCCTAACACACAGCAAAATTCCAGACTCTCAAAAGGAAAGCAAGTGTTCAGCATCAACCATATTGTTTGCACAAGCAGTTGTGGCACATTGAGTCACTCTTGGAATGATGGAAAACCCTCCTGAAATCCAAGTTCCCAGATGCCAGCAAAGAGCTAACCTTGCAAGCAGGCCTTTCTAAGGACACTAGTCTCAGGTCTGCTATGTTAACACTTCCCAGCATATCAAATAAATTAAATAATATAGCACATGGCTTTTCAAACTGGTTTCTTTCACATAGAAATGTTTTTAAGATTCAGCCATGTCTTTACATCATTTGATAGTTCATTCATTTTTACCACTGAATAGTAGTCTATTGTATGACTGTATCACAGTTTTTTATCCATTGAAGGATGTTTATGTTGCTCTCAGTTTTTGGGGTTTATTAATAAAGTTGCTATAAATATCCCCTTCAGGTTTTTGTGTGGATATAAATTTTCAAATCAACTGGGTATCTAGAAATGTATTTGCTGAATCATACTATGTTTAGCCTTATAAGAAACTGCCAAATAATTATCAAGATTTGGCTTTTCTGTTTCTGCAAAGTAGACTGTTGGAATTTGATTAGGGTGATGTTGAATCCGTAAATCATTTTGGGTAGAATTGACATCTTGATAATATTTAGTCTTCCAATCCATGAGCATGGCATGTCCTTTCATTTATTTAGCTCTTTACATATTTATTCGGTTAAATTTATTCTGAGATACTTGATTCTTTTAGTTGCTATTGTAAATGGAATTCATTTCTTGATTTCCACCTCAGATTACTCATTACTAGTTTATAGAAACACTACTGATTTTTGGGTGTTGATCTTGTACCCCTCCATTTTGCTGAATTTTTATTTTCTCTAGTATCTTTTTGTGAATTTTTCAGGATTTTCTCAGTATAGGATCACACCATCTGCACAAAAGGGAAGTTTTACTTCTTCCTTTCCACTTAGGATGCCTTTTATTTCTTTTCTTGTGTAATTGCTCTGGCAACAACTTCCAGTACAATGATTAAGGACAGTGGTGACAGTGGACATCCTTGTCTTGCTCCTGATCTTAGAGGGAAAACTTTCAGTCTTTCACCATTGAATATGATGTTAGCCAATGGGTTTTTCATATATGCCCTTTTTCATGTTGAGGAAATTTCTATGCCTATTTTTGGAGTGTTTTTATTAATAAAAGTGCTGGATTATATGAAAAGATTTTTCTATGTCAATTGAGATGATCTTTTTTTTTTCTCCTTTTTCTTTTGTACCTTCTGTTCATAAGGTGTTTTCCATTATTTGATTTTCCTTTGTTGAACCATCTTGCACACCTGGGATAAATCCTACTTGACTTAATCTTTGTGCGTGATTATTTTACTGTGTTATTCAATTCAGTTTCCTGGTATTTTGTTAAGAATTTTTGCATCATATTAATGAGGGATATTGGCCTGTAATTTTTTTCTTTTGGTATCTTTATCTAGCTTTTGTATTAGGGTGATGTTGGCCCCATAGAATGAGTTAGGAACGATTCGCCCCTCTTCAATTGTTTGGAAGAATTTCAGCAGGATTGGTGTTATTTCTTGGAATGTTTAGGAAACTTCACCAGCAATGTCATCTGGTCCTCAATTTTTCTTTCTTGGTGAATTTTTGATGACTGAGTTGATCTCTTTATTTGTTATTGATCTGTTGAGATCTTCTATTTCTTTTTGAGTCAACTTAGGTAGTTTGTGTTTCTTGGATTTTGTCATATCATCAAGGTTTTCTAATTTGTTGGCATACATAGAGTCCTCACAATTCTTTTTTATTTTGTGTGTTCAGTAATAATATCCCCTCCCCTTTCCTTTCTGATTTTAGTTACTTGTATCTTCTCTCTTTTTTTTTCTCTATTGGTCTAGCTAAACATTTATCAATTTTATTGATCTTTTCAAAGAACCAACTTTTGGTTTTGTTATTTCTATTGTTTTTTAAAATTCTCTGTTTCATTTACCTCTGCTTCAATCTTTGTTATTTCCTTTCTTCTGCTTTTTTTTTTTTAATTTAGTTTGCTCTACTAGATCCTCTACATGTGAGGTTATGTCTCTGATTTGAGATCTTCTTTTTTTTAATGTAGGAATTTAAGAGCTGTACATTTCCATGTCGGCATTGCCTTCACTGAGTTCTATGTTTTGGTATGTTGTGGTTTTTTTTTAATTATCTCAATATATTTCCTAATTTCCCTTGTGATTTCTTCTTTGACCACTGGTTATTTTAAAATGTATTTAATTTCCACGTATTTGTTAAATTTCCATTTCTCCCTCTGTTATTTATCTCTAGCTCCATTCCTTTGTGAGCAACGAAGATATATTGGATGATTTCAATATTTTTTAATTTATTTCAACTTGTTTTGTGACCTAAGATATGGTCTTATCTTGGAGAGTGATCCAGATCTTGCTGTTCAGTCTAGGTATTCTATCCATTATTGAAAGGGGTGTATTAAATCTCCTACTATTAATGTAGAATCATCTATTTCTCCCTTGAATTCTATCAATATTTCTTCATATATTTTGGGGCTCTGTTATTATGTGCATATATATTTATAATTGTAATATCTTCTTATTTAGTTGACTCTTTTTTTTTTGGCTTTTTATTTATTTTTATTTTTTTTTATTAAATTCAGTTTTATTGAAATACATTCACACACCATACAATCATCCATGATATACAATCCACTGTCCACAGTATGATAACATAGTTATGCGTTCATCACCACAATCTATCTCTGAACATTTTCCTTACATCAGAAAGAACCAGAACAAGAATAAAAAATAACAGTGAAAAAAGAACACCCAAATCATCCCCCCATCCCACCCCACTTGTCCTTTAGTTTTTATCCCCATTCCTCCACTCATCCATACACTAGATAAAGGGGGTGTGATCCACAAGGTCTTCACAGTCACACTGTCACCCCTTGTAATCTACATTATTATATAATTGTCTTCAGGAGTCCAGACTGCTGGGTTGGAGTTTGGTAGCTTCAGGTATTTACTTCTAGCTATTCCAATACATTAAAGCCTAAGAGGTATTATCTATATAGTGCATAAGAATGTCCACCAGAGTGACCTCTCAACTCCATTTGGAATCTCTCAGCCACTGAAACTATTTCGTCTCATTTTGCATCCCCCTTTTGGTCAAGAAGATACTCTCAGTCCCACGATGCCGGGTCCACATTCATCCTTGGGAGCCATACTCTGTGTTGCCAGGGAGATTTACACCCCTGGGAGTCGGGTCCCATGTAGGGGGGAGGGCAGCGAGTTCACCTGTCGAGATGGCTCAGTTAGAGAGAGAGAGGGCCACATCTGAGCAACAAAGAGGTACTCAGGGGGAGAGTCTTAGGCACCATTACATACAACTTGAGACTCTCCTTTGTGGTAATGAGCTTCATAAGGGCAAGTCCCATGCTCGAGGGCTCAGCACATCGAACTGCCAGTCCCAATGTTTGTGACAACATCCACACCAGTCCAGGTGAGGATGTCCAACGCATCCGCACCTTCCCCCAGATCCTCGGGGCTGGGGAGGGGGAGGCTGTAAATATATTTTTTATTATCTGCCCAAATTACTCTAGGATGTGTCACTATTTCACTCCAGCCTATACTAACCTACCGTATCTCACTTCCTATTCAAAGTTCCATGCAATTGTGGTGTTTGAACAAATCGACTGTAGAGTTGTACCGTTTAGAAAATTTAGATCCTGTACCAAATAGATATCTATTCCCTTGGTCTCATATGAAAGTTGAAGTTTTAAAACACCATCAGTTTCAACCTTTATCCTTTGGCCTGGCTTGCCCTGGTCTTAACCAGACCTGCTTCATTCATATCACTAACTGAAGTCTGGGCTCTTTTTCAGCATTTTTTTTTTTTTTTTGACAGTGGCTGTATGCACTAATATTGACATTCATATCTGCCGAGCTCTAGCTCTGAGTTTCAGGTGTCTCAGGGATATGCATTGTTCCAGAGACCAATCAGGTTATACGCTAGGGGATCAGCATCTCAAAGTTGAGAGATAGGCCTTACAATTCAGGGATAGAGTTAACTGCTGTAAGAGCTTACAATCTAGGGACTATTACAATTATTGTGTCCACATTAGGCTATGTTCTAAGATTCAATTCTGAGTTTACACATTGTAGTTAGTCCATATTGGTGAGGCATCATCCCTCTCACCATGTTTTCTCCAACACTTTTACTCCTAAATATATATTTTCCTACAATTTTATAGAGTTATATTCACATACCATACATTTATCCACAGTGTACAATCAGTTGTTCATGGTATCATCATAAAGTTGTACATTTATCATCACAATCAGCACTTGAACATACTGATTACTACAAGAAAAATTGTTTAGTTTTTTTTTTAGCAATAAGAAAAAATGATAAAAAGAAAAATAACATGTCATACAATACAATATACTACTAAGGACAGCAAATAACACCACTACCAAGAATCCCATATTCCTCCCCTATATCCCCCTCTTATATACATTTAGCATTGGCATATTTCCTTTGTTACATATAATGGAGGTATATTACAATGTTACTGTTGACCATAGACTCCAGTTTGCTTTGATTATGTTTTTTCCTGAATACCATCCCTTTTTCAAATTTCTACATGGTTGACATTCATTTGCTTTCCCAAATGCAAAAACATTTTTATATTTGTATATTTAGTAACAGTCATTGGCCACTCCAGTTTTTGCCACGTTATACAGTCCCAGTCTTTATCATCTGTCTTTACCTCTGGTGTCATACATTCTCCTATCCCACCTCTTTCAGCTTTACTCACAGACATCTTTGTTCAGTGTACTTACAATACCGTGCTACAATCACACAGTATTATGCTATCTATTTCTGGATCTGTGCAATCAATCCTAAACATTCTGTAGTCCTTCAGCATCAAATGGCTGATCTCTGCCCTCTTTCTATCTCCTGGTCGCCTGTGTTGTCAGCTTTTAACTCCCAAAGTTTGTTCATTAATGTCTGTTCATATTAGTGAGACCATACAGAATCTGTCCTTTTGTTTCTGGCTAACTTCACTCAACATATTGTCCTCAAGGTTCATCCACATTATTACATGATCTATGTCTTTGTTCTGTCTTACAGCTGCATAATATTCCATCATGTGTATATACCACAGTTTGTTTATCCACTCGTCCTTTGATGGACATTTGGGCTGTTTCCATCTCTTGGCAATTGTGAATAATGCTGCAATAAACATAGGTTTACAAATGTCTGTTTGTGTCTTAAGTTTCAGTTCCTCTGAGTATATACCCAGCAATGGAATAGCTGAGTCATATGGCAAATCTATATTTAGCTTCCTGAGGAACCTCCATACTGTCTTCCAGAGTGGTTGCACCATTCTACATTCCCACCAAGAATGAATAAGTGTGCCTCTTTCTCCACATCCTCTCCAGCACTTGTCATTTTCTGTTTCTATTCCTATCCTTTGAAGTGTTTTCATCAGGAAAGGATGTTGAATTTTGTCAAATGCCTTTTCTGCATCAATTGAGATGATCATGTGGTTCTTCTGCTTTCATTTATTGATGTGGTGTATTACATTAAGTGATTTTCTTGTGTTGAACCAGCCTTGCATACCTGGAATAAATCCCACCTGGTCATGGTGTATAATTCTTTTAATGTGCTGCTGGATTCGATTTGCGAGTATTTTGTTGAGGATTTTTGCGTCTATATTCATTAAAGAAATTGGTCTATAATTTTCTTTTTTTGTAGTATCTTTGCCTGGTTTTGGTATTAGGGTGATGATGGCTTCATAGAAAGAGTTAGGTAGCTTTCCCTCTTCTTCAATTTTTTTGAAGAGATTGAGCAGGATTGGTACTAATTCATTCCTGAATGCTTGGTAGAATTCACATGTGAAACCATCTGATCCTGGGCTTTTCCTTTTTGGGAGCTTTTTGATGACTGACTCAGTCTCTTTACTTGTGATTGGTTTGTTGAGGTCATCTATTTCTTCTTGAGTTAATGTTGGTTGTTTATGCTTTTCTAGGAAGTTGTCCATTTTGTCTAAGTTGTCTAGTTTATTAGCATATAGTTGCTCATAGTATCTTCTCATTATCTCCTTAATTTCTGCAGGGTCGGTAGTTATATTTCCTTTCCCATTTCTGATTGCATTTATTTGCATCTGTTCTCTCTTTTTTTTTTGTTAGCCTAGCCAGTGGTCCATCGATTTTATTGATTTTCTCAAAGAACCAACTTCTGGTTTTGTTGATTCTCTCTATTGTCTTCCTGTTCTCAATTGCATTTATTTCTGCTCTAATCTTTGTTATTTCTTCCCTTCTGCTTGCTTTGGGGTTAGTTTGCTGTTCTTTCTCTAATTCCTCCAGGTGAGCAGTTAACTCTTCAATTTTTGCTCTCTCTTCTCTTTTAATATAGGCATTTAGGGCAATAAATTTCCCTCTCAGCACCACCTTTGCTGCATCCCATAAGTTTTGATAAGTTGTGTTTTCATTGTCATTTGCCTCGAGGTATTTACTAATTTCTCTTGTAATTTCTTCCTTTACCCACTGGTTTTCTAAGAGGGTGTTGTTTAGCCTCCATATGTTTGTGAATTTTATGACCTTCTGCCTTTTATTTATTTCCAACTTCATTCCATTGTGGTCTGAGAAAGTGTTTTGTATAATATCAATATTTTTAAATTTGTTGAGACTTGCTTTGTGACCAACATGTGGTCTATCCTAGAGAATGTTCCATGAGCATTTGAGAAAAAAGTGTATCCTGCTGTTGTTGGATGTAGTGTTCTATAAATGTCTGTCAAGTCTAGTTCATTTATCATACAATTCAACATCTCTGTTTCTTTAGTGATCCTCTGTCTAGATGTTCTATCCATTGATGAGAGTGGTGTATTGAAGTCTCCAACTATTATTGTAGAGGTATCTATTTCTCCTTTCAGTGATCGCAATGTTTGCCTCATGAATTTTGGGGCATTCTGGTTTGGTGCATAAATATTTATGACTGTTATGTTTTCTTGATGAATTGACCCTTTTATTAATATATAGTGTCCTTCTTTGTCTCTTTTAATTGTTTTACTTTCGAAGTCTAACTTGTCTGATATTAATATAGCTACTCCCGCTTTTTTTCTGGTTGTTGTTTGCATGAAACATCTTTTTCCAACCTTTCACTTTCAGTCTATGTTTGTCCTTGTGTCTAAAGTGAGTTTCTTGTAGACAGCATATAGATGGGTCCTGTTTTTTAATCCATTCTGCCAGTCTGTGTCTTTTTATTGGGGAGTTTAATCCATTTACATTTAGTGTTATTACTGTAAGGGCACTACTTTCTACTACCATTTTGTTTTTTGGAATTTATATGTCATATCTTATTTTTTCCTCTCCTTTTACCTTTCCTGATAATCTTCATTTCTGCACTCTTCTCCAACTCTCTCTCTCTTCTGTCTTTTCCTATCAGCCTGTAGCACTCCCTTTAGGATTTCTTGTAGTGCCGGTCTCTTATTCACAAACTCTCTCAGTGTCTGTTTGTCTGAAAATGTTTTAATCTCTCCCTCATTTTTGAAGGAAAGTTTTGCTGGATATAGAATTCTTGGTTGGCAGTTTTTTCTCTTTCAGTATCTTAAATATATCATGCCACTGTCTTCTTGCCTCCATGGTTTCTGCAGAGAAATCTGTACATAGTCTTATTGACCTTCCCTTGTATGTGATGGATTGCTTTTCTCTTGCTGCTTTCAGAATCCTCTCTTTGTCTTTGACATTGGACAATCTGACTAGTAAGTGTCTTGGAGTAGGTCTATTGGGATCTATTCTATTTGGGGTACATTGTACTTCTTGAATCTCTAATTTTCTGTCTTTTATAAGAGTTGGGAAATTTTCAGTGAATATGTCTTCTATTACTCTTTCTGCCCCTTTTCCCCTCTCTTCTCCTTCTGGGATACCCATAACACGTATATTTGTCCGTTTCATGTTGTCACTCAGCTCCCTAAGACCCTGCTCATATTTTTCCATTTTTTTCTCCATCTGTTCTTTTGTGTGTATGAATTAGAATGACCTGTCTTCCAGTTCACTGATCCTTTCTTCTGCCTGTTCAAATATACTGTTGTGTCCCTCCATTGTGTTTTTCATCTCCTCCATTGTGGCCTTCATTCCCATGAGTTCTGCCATTTGTTTTTTTAAGTTCATGAATTCTTCTTTATGGTCAGCCAGTGTCTTCTTTATATCCTTCAGCTCTTTTGCTATATCTTCCTTCATTTCATCAAATTTATTTTGCATTAGTTGCCTCCACTCCTGTGTCTCAGCTGAGCTATTAGTTTGTTCCTTTGGCTGGTCCATGTTTTTGTGTTTCCTGGTATGGCTTGTTATCTTAAGTTGTCTAGGCATCTGATTTTCTTGATTAGTTTATTTTGGAGCTTGTTTTCTGTCTTTTACCTAGTGGTTTTCTTGTTGGTTGGCTTTGTTCTCTGGCCTCTGTTATTCAGTTCAACTTATTCTAGACCTCTAACTTAGGTTCTATTTAGTTGATCAGAATTTTTCCCCTCTTGTTTTTTCTGCTTCTTGCTCTGCCTCTATGTAACCTTTTTGTGAGTGGGTCTCCTCAGATATGGTTGACCCTAGTCAGATTTTCCCAGTCTAGTGAGGCCCAGGTCTCATTGGGAGGGTATGGAGTTTTCCTGAGAATGAGACCCTCCTATGAGGCCTTTAGAATTGGTGCTTTTCCTCTCCTGTCCAGCAGGTGGTGCTGGCCAGCCCACAGCTCCCCCACCAGTGTAAGGAGGTATGTAGACTTTAGTTCTCCTGGTGACTCTGATCCTGTCAGGGGCATGGCTGACTGAAGCTGGAATCTGAATTCCCAGAAGGAGGACTGCCAGTTGAGCTGGGCCTCCCTCCACTCTCCCAATCCTCAGAACTCCAGTTGTCTCTCAGGGGCACTATTCTGTTCTCCTCTCTCCTCTTTGGGGCCTCTCCAGGTAGATTCCTTGGTCAGCCTGAGTTGCCAATTAACGATGGGGGTGGAGGCCTTCAGCAGTGAATACGGAACTCAGAGACACTTTGGGTACTCTGCCTCCCCCCAAGCCCAGCCTAGTCCCTCAACCTGGGCTTTCCGATGGAAAATAACCACATATATTACTTTTAGATTTAAAAAAAAAAAAAAAAAAGTAGATAAGAAATCAAGAAAAAGAAGAAAGGAAAAAAAAAAAGAGTCTCTTTTAAAAGTCTTTCCCCAGCCTGGAAGTTTTGTCAGTGTCAGAATAGAGCATTTAAAGATATGCTTTGGGCTACTGTCTGATAATTACTCTCCAACCGCTTCAGTTTCACCCCTGCTGGGGGCTATTGAAATGCAAAAAGATAAGGGATCAGTGAGAACCCAGAAGGGACAAAATGTAGGGGAAAAAAAAATGGCTTTTTTGGAGTCTGGGTATGGGTGCCCGCTTTTATGTGCCCCCACTTCTCGGAGCCCAGCCCTTCTTTAGCACCCCAGCTCCCAAAGTTAGTTAATTAATTTGTTAATTAATTCTGCAGTTGAGGCTGGGTTGAGCCTCCCTTCTTGCCCTCAGCAGATTGCTGTTTTTTGGGTTTTTTTTTCCCCCTTTCAGGGAGCTGGCAGCAAGACAGTCTGTGAGGTCTGGGTGGGGAGGGGCGCCAGACCCCTGGTCCGGGGAACTTACAATGTTCGCTGCAATCTCAGCTTTTCCTCCAATTCCAAACTTGTGTCCAATGTGTGACTGGTTACTGGAGACCCCGAAAACACTGCTTCATATAGTTCTTGGGTAATTGCCAGCTGCTCTAGGGGAGAGAAGAAATTCTGCTCCTCACCACTCCACCATCTTGCCCCGCCTCTCTATTTAGTGACTCTTAATCAATGTATAGTGTCCTTCTTTGTTCTTTGTAACAGTTTTTGGTGTAAAGTCTATTTTATCTGGTATTAATACAGCTATCCCATCTCCCTTTTGGTTACTATTTCATAGAATATTTTTTCCATTCTCTCACTTTCAACATACTTGTATGTTTGAATTTAAGGTGTATCTCTTACACACAGCAAATATTTTGGTCCTGCTTTTTTATCCAATCTGCCAGTATCTGCCTTTTCACTGGATAGTTTAATCAATTTACATTTAAAGTAGCTACTGATAATATGGGACTTTTTTTTTCTGCCGTTTTTGCTATTTAGCCTTTGTATGTCTTTTAAGTTTTTACCCCTCAATTCTGTTTATGCCTACTTTCATATTTATTTGAATTTTTATGTACTGTACCATTTTGAGTCCCTTCTGTGTATATTTTTCAGATATTTTCTTTGTGGTAACCATGGGACTGAAATTTAACTTCCTAAATCACGTTTGATTTAATACTAATTTCTTGTCAGGTTTATTTTTGTATTTTAGCCATTTTAATAGGTATGTGATGGTATCTTTTTGCTTTAATTTGCAATTTTCTAATGACATTTGATGATAAGCATCTTTACCTGTGCTTATCAGCCATGTATACATCTTCTTTGGTGTGGTCTCTATTCAGATCTTAACCTCACTTTTGTATTTGAATTGCTTGTTTTCTTATTGTTGTTTACCATTTTTTTTTTTGTATATTTTTCATACAAGTCCTTCATTGGATATATGTTTTACAAATATTTTCTTCCAGTCTGTGGCTTGTCTTTTCATTCTCTTAATGGCGTCCTTCATAGAGCAGAAGTTTTTAATTTTAATGAAATCCAGGTTATCAATTTTTTCTTCGTAGATTCTGCTCTTGGTGTTGTATGTATCTAAACCTTCATCACCAGCCTAAGATCCCCTAGATTTTCTCCTATGTTTTCTTCTAAAATATTTATAGTTTTGCATTTTACTTTTATGTCTGTTAATTTTTGCATAAGGTGTAAAATATTTGTGGAGGTTCAGTTTTTGCTTGTGGACGCCTAATTTTTTCCAGCACCATTTACTGTAAAGATTATCCTTTCTCCTTTTATAGCCTTTAAAACTTTTTGAAAACTCAGATCATTATATTTGCTTGGGCCTATTTATGGCCTCTCTGTTCTGTCCCATTGATCTGTGTGTTTATTCTTTTGCCAGTTCTACACCATCTTGATTATTGTAGCTTTATAGTAAACTTGAAGTCAGGTAGCGTAAGTCCTCACACTTTGTTCTTCAGTATTGTGATTATTTTAGGTCTTTCACCTTTCCATTTAAACTTTAGAATCAATTTTCTGGTATCTATAAAATAGCTTGCACAAATACTTTTTTATTACAGAACGTCTCAGAGGTAGGTGAATATGAGTCCTTAAGTGTTTTCCAAACTTATTTGACTTCAATCTTGTTTTGGTTTGCTAAAGCTCATGAATTGTAACTTACATGAAATGGGTTGGCCTTTACAATGGGCATTTATTAACTTACAAGTTCACAGTTATGAGGCTGTGAAAAATGTCCAGATTAAGTCATCAACAGGACAACACCTTCTTCCTGAAGAAAGGCAGCTGGCAATCCGGGCTCCTCTGTCACGTGGGAGGGCACGTGGCAGGGTCTGCTAGTCCTTCCCTCTCATGTTTCGTTGCTTCTGTTTCTGGCATCTCCATCTTTTTTTCTCTGAGTGTTTCTCTTTGTTTTATCCTCTTATAAAGGACTCCAGTTAAAGTATTAAGACCCACCTTGAATGAAGTGGGTCACATCTCAATTGAAATAACCTAATCAAAAGGTCCCACCTACAAAAGGCTTGCACCCACAGGAATGGATTAAAAGAGCATGATCTTTTCTGGGGGAGATACAGCTTAAAACTGTCACAGATCTCAATCTCTCTCTCTCTGATATCTATTACATGGCACCAGAGACGTTGCTCTTCCTTTGTCAGAAGAAAACACTGACGCCCATGAGGCAAAGCTGTGGTGCTCTGGGCTCGAACAATAATTTGATCCAGGATCCAGGATCCAGGCCTGGGCTAGAAATACATTCCTTTATTTTGTGGCTATGAATATCTTTTGGTCACATCTGCACATAACAGATATATCCACTTTCAAATAATTTTACAGATAGTATAAAAGCTCAAAGACTAATGTAGCTATTCTTTTGATTGTACAGTTTTCAGTGATTCATAGTAGATGAATGCCTTGTCATCCAACTTATTCTCTCAAAAAAATAGTGATTAAATGTGATTACATATATGTAATAATTTTCTTCATATCATGAGGATTTAAAATTGTGCAATTTAATATTAGGTATAATAGTAACATAATTCTTATTATCCCGTACCTCCAATCTCTATTCATACCCATCAAATAAACATAAGTGAGGTAGGGAAACGCTAATTGAAAACTGCAAATGGCAGTGAAATAAAAATACCAAAATGGGTCTGAAGACAGTCAAACTCACTGAGCTTTTGTTTGTTTTAAAATCCATCCCTGATTCTTCTCCCTCTCCTCAGGGTAATGGACCTGTATTTGTTCTCTGGTTCACTTCAATATAGCTCTACTAATGAGTGTTCTGAAAGGCCTTCCCTAAGGAAGTTAATATAATTGGCCCCTCAATTAAATACTTCTTTTCCTTTTCTGAAGCTTTGCCAACTAATTGAAGCACTTCTGAAAGGTCATCAAAGCCATCGTCAAGGTCCCTAGGCTAAGTGGCTTGCAGAAAGAACAACATATGTGCTTCCCTAATGCCTCAGCCCTCTGCTAGGTTTACCTCTTTTTGCTCAAGTCGGGTAACTTGGGAGCAGTGCTGATGGTTGGTTCTGTTGGTGGACGTGTTGACGTGGTTGTATAAACAAAGCTACTAGACCTAGTCATTTTGTGACCGTGCTTTCTAAAGCAAGTTGAGTAGTGGCCTACAAAGAGATATGCTGAAATCCTCACTCATAGTACCTGTGAATGTGACTTTATTTGGAAAAAAGATCCTTGCAGATGTGATTAAGTTAAAGGTCTTGAGGGGAGATCATCGTGGATTTCCAGGTGGGTCCTAAATCCAATGATGAGTGTGCTTATAGGAGACAGAAGAGGAGGAGAAGGCCATGAAGAGGTTGAGACATTGATTAGAGGTATGCCACTCCAAACCAAGAAACACCTGAAGCCATCAGAAGCTGGAAGAGGTAGGGAAAGATTCCTCCTTAGAGTCTTGGAGGGAGCTCAGCTCTGCCAACACCTTAATTTTGGACTTCTGGCCTCCAGGGCTGTGGGAGAACACTTTTCTACTGTTTGTGGTAATTTGTTAAAGTTATCACAAGAATCTAATGCATGTTCTCTTTCAAGTTTTCCAACTTAAGCTTTGAAAAAATTTGGGCCATCTTTCTGGCAATTTTAGATTTCTTTTTACCCAGAAGGACCATAAGGTGAGATTCAGAGATCCGTGAATGAAACAATTCTGACTGCTTTAACTCCCCAACATGACTGATAGTCCCTGATATAACTGTGGATTCTCAGTAAAAAATTGTGGAATGAATGGTGTCATTAAATGGTTGAACTCTAGGATGTCAGAAGTTAAGGGCCCTTAAGAAATTAATCTAACTATCACATTTGGCACATGGTAGGACAGAAACCCAGAGACAGGAAGAGACTTCCTTATATGATTTTAATTTAGTTATTCATACTACTAAATACAAGGGTTTAATTTTTTTTTAACTTAAGTTTGCAGTGGAGAGCAATCCATGGATGATAAAATGTTCATATCCATAAATGGCTGATAGCAGATTTTACTTGTATATTTGAAATGTATATATTATTTTACACATTACTGTCATTTAAGAATTTTTTACCCCGTGTTATGTGAAGATACTTAAGATCCCTCTGCTGATATTAATTCTCTGTAGAGGCTGAAAAACAGACTCTAAAATCTTTCTGTAAGTGTACCATTGAAATATAAAAATAGCATTAGTTTTTATTCTTTAATCTCTTTCACTTTCTCTGTCTTTATGGGTTATCCTGTACTGTTGCAATAGCTTAGTATTGAGAATTGAATTGTGTCTCCCACAAAAGACATGTTCAAATCTTATTCTGCATTCCTGTGTGTGTGAATCCATTTGTAAATAGGACCTTTGGAAGATATTACTATTAGTTAAGGTGTGGCCAACTTGAATCAGGGTAGGTCTTAATCTGTATGACTGGAGGCCTTGTAGAGGAAATTTGGACATAGCCAGAAGAAGTCAGTGAAAGCCAGAAGTCAGTAAAACCCAGGAGTAAGAAGCCAGATATAAGTGGAAACAAGAAGAGCAGACCCGAGGAGAGGCAGATCACCATGTGACAGAGACAGAGATGTAAGCCAAACAATCCCAAGGATTGCAGCAAACCAGCACCAGAACATTACAGACTCTGGGAGAAAGCATGGCATGTTGAGAACTTGATTTTGGACTTCTAGCCTCCAAAACCATGAAAAAATAAATTCTTATTGCTTAATCCATTTGTCATAGCAGTCCTGCCAAACTAAAACACATGGTAATGGTCTCCCTTTACCTAATTTACTTTCAAAAATCTGTTCTACTCATTGACAATTTAATCTGCATAATCTCAGTTTTGAAGATGTATTTATCCTACTCAAGGGCTTTAAGTTGACTTCAGATGTCTAAAAAAAGAAGCCCAAACTGCTTTACCTGGTGTATTAGTTAGGGTTCTCTAGGGAAACAGAACCAACAGGTGATAAATGTAAATATGAGATTTTATAAAATTGTCTCACACAACTGTGGGGATGCATGAGTCTAAATTCCATACGGCAGGATGCACGAGTCCAAATTCTGTAGGTCAGGATGCATGAGTCCAAATTCTGTAGGACAGGCAGCAAGCTGGCAACTCCAGTGAAGTTCTTTGATGAACTCCCCAGGAGAGGCTTGCTGGGTGAAGAAGTGGTGCAAGTGTCTCTCTTCTCCCTTAAAAATCTTCTCAACTGGTTGAATTAAATCTAGCTGATTGAATTCTCTCATTGCTGAAGTCACTCCCTGCATTGAAGTAACCACGCACAGATGCAATCAATTGACTGGATGATTTAATAAACCAGGCTTCCAGTTTATTAACCAGCCACATAGGTCCTTGAAGTAACTATTAGGCCAGTGCTTGCTTGACCAGACACCAGGGCACCATCATATGGCCAATTTGACACATGAACCTAACCATCACACCTGGCTCTAGCCAATCTTTCCTCCTTTATTTCCATGTCCTGATTATTAAAAGAACATAGGGAACTTCAAGGGAACATGGCAGAGTAGGGAACTCCAGGACTCACTCCTCCTCCAACACAGCTAGTAGACAGGCAGGGGATGTCTGAAAGAATTGTTCTGGGGCTCTGGAGGCCAGGAGAGCACTGTACAGCATCCAGAGAAGAGTGGGAGGAAGGGGCTGAGAAACTGTGGTAAATTACAGTGAGTAGCTAGATGTGTGGTGGCTGTTGGTACCCATTCACCATTCCTGAGGCATGCCATGGGGACTGTTGTGGATGGAGAGGGACATGGAAGTTCTCTTCCCCAAGAACAGGTGGGGGCATGGCAAAGCACTGATCATGGCTTTTGATTGGCAAATTTGGATTTATGGGTCCTGAGTCAGAGCTGCCATTTTAGCCTGCCCCAGACAGGGATGGCTAAGGCCACTGTTTCAACCCTGCCTCTGATGGGGGCATAGGCAGTGGAGGTTTATAAACACAGTGCCTCCCTAGGGCTTTGGGGAACAGTTTGCTGAAGAGCACTGTCTGCTGGGCAGTACAGGCAAGTGCAGCTTCAGGGACTCATCAAAAAGGCTTTTGGTATCTTTCCTGACTCTCTTCCCGGGGCTCTTTGGAACTAGTCTTTGCCCCCTTCATGGGTCCCTTGTCCTATTTTGACTGTGAAATACTGACTTGGGAAAGCCTTTCCTGAGGTTACCCTACTGTCAGAATTGGCCTCCAGGCAGAAGCAGCTAGAGGCAAGGAAAAGAATGTTAAAAACAAACAAACAAAAAACTGTAAGGGCAAAACAAAAACAGAACAGAATAGTTCAAGATTCCTAGAGAAGGAACAAATGAAATAAATCTTCTTCTGGTGGTGAAACAGTTGCACAAATAGTGCAATCTCAACAATTGTACTGCATATCCAAGGATCAGATGGAGATCTGAGAAAATCTGATCAGTTAGACATGGACAAGTCTAAAGATCTAGAATAAGTTGAATTAAGTGTCAAAGAAGAGACTTAATACAAAGCCAATCAACAATAATACCCTAGGCAAGAGAGAGAAACTGACCAACAGAGTAAACTTATCAAGGTGTAATGCTCATCTTAGTATTACATGCAATACTAAGAAACAGGAAGTCATGGCCTAGTCAGAGGAACAAGTTAAAACTTTGAAGGAGACACAGAATTTGGAACAATTACAGAAGTTCAAATAGATCTCCTAAATCAATTCAAGGAGATGAAAGAAAATATGGCTAAAGAGATAAAGGGTATTAAGAATACGCTGGGTGAGTGTAAAGAAGAATTTGAATGTATAGAAAGAAACATAACAAATTATGAGAATGAAAGTCACAATAGAAGAGATTAAAAATACAAAAGAGGCATGCAACAGCAGATTTGAACAGGCAGAAGAAAGAATCAGTGAACTAGAAGACAAGACAATAGAAATCTTACAGACACAAGAACAAATAGAAAAAAGATGGACAAATTGAGCGGGGTCTCATGGATTTGAATGGCAGAATGAAGCACACAAACTTCTTCTGGAGCCCCAGAAGGAAAAGAGAAAGGAAAAGGAACAGAAAGAAGATTTGAGGAAATAATGGTCAAAAATTTCCTAACTCTTATGAAAGACATAAATATAAACATCCAAGAAGAGCAACATACTCCAAACTCAATAAATCCTAATATACCTACAATGAGACACATACTAATCAAAATATTGAATGCCAAAGATAAAGATAGAATCCTGAAGCAGCAAGTAAAACATGATTAATCATATACAAGGGAACCACAATAAGACTAAGTTCCAATTTCTCATCAGAAACCATGGAGGTGAGAAGGTAGTGGTATGATTTATTTCAAGTACTGAAAGAGTAAAACTGCCAACCAGTAATTATTTATCTGGCAAAACTGTCCTTCAAAAATGAGGTAGAGTTTAAAATTTTCACAGATTAAACGGAAATTGAGAGAATTCATCAGAAAGAAATCTGCTCTACAATAAATAATAAAGGTAGTTCTTCAGGCTGAAAGGAAAAGACAGGAGAGAGAGGCTTGGAGTAGAGAATAGAAATGAAGATTATCAGTAAGTGTATCTAAAAGGGTAAAAGAGTGACAAATATTAGATATGACATGTAAAAACCAAAGGATAAAATGGTTGAAGTAAGTACTGCCTTTACATTAATAACATTGAATGTTAATGGATTAAACTCCTCGCTCAAAAGACACAAATTGGCAAAATAGATAAAAAAAGTATGAGCCAATTATGTCTACAAGAGACTCATCTAGACCCAAAGACCCAAATAAGTTGAAAGTGAGAGGCTAGAAAAAGATATTCCATGCAAATAGTAACCAAAAAAGAGCTGGGGTAGTTATACTAATATCAGACAAAATAGATGATAAATGCAAAACTGTTATAAAAGGCACACAGAAGGAAACTATATATTAATGAAAGGGGCAATCCACCAAGAAGAAATAGCAATCATAAGTATTTATGTACCTAAACTTGGTGTCCCAAAATACATGAGGCAACCACTGGCAAAACTGAAGGAAAAATAGATACCTGTATAATAATGCTTGGAGACTTCAATATACCACTCCCATCAATAGATAGAACATCTGGACAGAACATCAAAAAGAAAAAAAGAGAACATGAATAATATGTTGAATGAACTAGGCCTAGCAGACATAGACAGAACATTGCACCCCCACAAATGTATTCTTCTCAAGTACACATGGATCAATCATTCTCCAGGCGAGACCAATTTCTCTAATGGATATAGATGCAAAATCCTAAACAAAATTCTTGCAGATTGAGTCCAACAGCACATTAAGAAAATATACATTGTGATCAAGTATGTTTTATCCAGATATGCAAGAAAATCAATGTAATATACCACATTAACAAATCAAGGTGGAAAACCACATGATCATCCTGGTTGACATAGAAAAAGCATTTGAAAAAAATCCAGCATCCTTTCTTGATAAAAACACTTTGAAATAGAGGAATAGAAGGAAAGTTCCTTAACATGATAAAGGGCATATACGAAAAACCTACAGCTAACATTGTACTCAGTATTGAAAGAATGAAAGCTTTCCCTCTACGCTCTGAAACAAAATAAGGATGTCCACTGTCACCACTGTTATTCAACATTGTGCTAGAAGTTCTAGCTAGAGAAGTTAGGTAAGAAAAAAATAAAAGGCACTCAAACTGGGAAGGAAGAATTAAAACTTTCACTATTTGCTGATGACATGATCCTATATATAGAAAGTCCCAAAAAACTACAACAAAGCTCCTAAATGTAGTAAATGAGTTCAGCAAAGTGGTGGAATACAAGATCAACATGCAAAAATCAGTATTGTTTCTATACACTAGTATTGAGCAAGCTGAGGAATAAATCAAGGAAAAAATCCATTAAAAAAATTAAAATATCTAGGAGTAAATTTAACCAAGGATGTAAAGGAATTGTATACAGAAAACTATAAAACATTGCTAAAAGAAATCAAAGACCTAGGTAAATGGAAGGACATTCATTCCTTGTTCATGGATTGGAAGACTAAATATTGTTAAGACATCAATTCTACTCAAATTAATTTACATATTCAATGCAATCCCATTTAAAATTCCAGCTCCCTGCTTTGCAGAAATGGAAAAGCTAATTTTCAGATTTATTTGGAAGGGTAAGAGGCCCTGAATAGCCAAAAATATCTTGAGAAAGAACAAAGTTGGATGACTCGTACTTCCTGACTTTAAAGCATATTACAAAGCTACAGTGGTGAGGCAGCATGGTACCAGCATAAATAGATACATATACTAATGGAATTGAATTGAGAGTTCAGAAATAAATCCTCTCATCTATGGCTAATATTTGACAAGGCTACCAAGCCCACTTAATTGGAAAGAATAGTCTCTTCAAGAAATGGTGCTGGGAGAACTGGATATCCATATGTAAAAGAATGAAAAAGAGCTCCTATCTCACACCTTATACAAAATTCAACTCAAAATATATCAAAGATCTAAATACAAGAGCTAGGACCATAAAACCTCTAGAAGAAAATGTAGGGAAGCATCTTCAAGATCTTGTGTTAGGCAATGATTTCTTAGACTATACCCAAAGCACAAGCAATGAAAGAAAAAAATAGATAAATGGGACCACCTCAAAATTAAAAACTTGTGTGCATCAAAGGACTTTGTCAAGAAAGTGAAAAGGCAACCTATTCAATGGGAGAAAATATTTAGAAACTACATAACCAATAAGGGTTTACTATTCAGAATATATAAAGATATCCTACAACTAAAAAAATAGAAAGACAAACAACCCAATTAAAAAATTGGCAAAAGACTTGAATACACATTTTTTCAAAGAGGAAATACAAATGGCTAAAAAGCACATGAAAAGAAGCTCAACATCACTAGCTACTAGAGAAATGCAAATCAAAACCACAATGAGATATCGTTTCACACCTACTAGAACAGATACTATTTAAAAAAAAAAAAACAGAAAACTGCAAGTGTTAGAGAGGATGTGGAGAAAAAGGAACACAGTCATTGCTGGTGGGAATGTAAAATGGTGCAGGCACTGTGAAAGACAGTTTGGCATTTCCTCAGGAAGCTAAGAACAGAATTGCTATATGACCCAGCAATCCTGCTACTAGGTATATACCCAGAACAATTGAAAGCAGACACTGAAACAGACATTTGCATACCAATGTTCATAGAGGTATTATTAACAATTGCCAAAAAATAGAAGCAACTGAAGTGTCCACCAATAAATGCATGGCTAAACAAAATGTGGTATATACAATCAATGGAATATTATTCAGCTGTAAAAGGAATGAAGTCCTGATGTATGCCACAACATGGATGAACCTTGAGGACATTATCCTGAGTGAAACAAGCCAGACACAAAAGGACAAATATTGTATGATCTCACCAATATGAGCTAATTATAATAAGCACACTTGTATAGTTAGTATCTGGAATTTAACTTACCAGGGGATAGAATGGGGTTAGAGAATGGGGAGCTGATGCTTAATTTGTGCAGAATTTCTATTTCGGTCGATTGTAAATGTTTGGAAATGTATAGTGGTGATGGTAGCATGTTATTGTGAGTGTAACCAGCATTGCTGTATTATGTTTGTGAATATGGTTGAAACGGGAAGTTTTAGGTCATGCATGTTACTGGAATGAAAGTTAGAAGACAAAAACAGGGGACTGTATGACATAGCAAAACCTGTTGTGGATGATGGACTGTGGTTAATAGTATAAATATAATTTATTTTTATATTTATAATTCATGAATTATAACAATTGCATGACACTATTACAAGGTGTTAATAATAGGATGGTATATAGGAAAAATACACTAATGCAAACTATGGATTATAGTTAACAGTAATACTTTAATATTCTTTCAGTTGTTACCAAGGTACCACAGTAATGCAGAGTCAACAATAGGGAGGTATGTGGGAATGCTGTCTCTTCTGTAAATCTACAACTTCTCTAATTAAAAAAAAGCAAAAATTAAAAAAAAAAAACCATTATGCTGAGTGAAAGAAACCAGACACAAAGTGCTTTATATTGTATGATTCCATTTATAAAAAATATAAATATAAATAAATCTATAGAGAAATAGGTGTTTATGTAAGGCTGTGGAAGGACAGAGGGGTTGAGAGGTGACTGCTAAGGCATATGGGCTTTTTCTTTTTGGAATAATGAAAATGTTCTAAAATTGACTGAATGCCCAACTCTGTGATTATGTTAAAAGCCATTGATTGTACACTTTGGATTGATTGTATGGTCTGCAAATATATCTAAATAAATCTGCTTTCTTACAAAAAAAGTAAAAAGACTCTCCAGATCCCTAGACTCTTGCGTTGCAAACTTTAACGCACATATAAGTCACCTGGAAATCTCGTTACAAGGCAGATTCCGATTCAGTAAATCTGGGGTAGGAACCCAGGATCTTGCCTGTTTAACAAGTTCTTAAAGAATGAGTTCTCAGGTGGTCAGTAAAGCTGGTCCATGAATCACACTTTGAGTAGCAAGGACCTTAGAATTTTATGTTCTCTTGTGTTCACTTGTCGCATTTCATTGTAACATCAGTCTTTACCACACGGGAGAGTAAGTCCCAGCAGACCATATAAAATCTGTTTGCTTTAAAGCTAAATCCCCTGGAACCTACCAAGATGAATTTGAGATTCCTAATGCTCTGGAAAAGACTTAATTCGCCCCTTACCCCCATGATACAGGCAGTGAATTGGATTCAAGGAGGTGTAGTGACTTCTCCAGAGTGATACTGTAAGTGGCAGAACCAGGGCTAGGAATTGGTCTCTGAAATTAATATCTATTGTGGCATAAAACTTCAATGGAAATTCTTAGGACTAATGGAACATTATTCAGAACTGGCCTCCCAGGTACTGGATACTCAACATAGAACTCTCATTGCAAGCCCTTTGGCAAATTGTAAATGTCTCAGAGAAGACAAGAAATATCTCGGGGATATTTTTCAGAGCTCATGGAGTCTCCACAATTAGACTAACATCTTACAGGATAACTAGAGTGGAGCCAATTGAGAAGGATTGACCTAATTCTTCCCTTTTAATTACCTTAATTTTATGCATGAGGAAATTAATTGAATGACTTAGTGATTACAGATGCTTTCTCTCCAGTGGAGAATGAGAACAAGTTGCATCAGATACATAGATGGGTGGAGGAGGATAGATTAGGGAACAGGCTGCAGATGGGAACCCCATGTCATGATACAAATATCTCTGCAATCTTTTATATCCACGGACTACATCTTTCTGATAGGAGAAGGCTGGGAATGACCCAAAATAGTTTATAGGACTAAACCAAGGTTCCTCAACATTGGCAATATTGACATTTTGGGCCAGATAATTCCTTATTGTGGGGGCTGTCATGTGCATTGTAGGATGTTTAGCAGCATCCCTGGGCTCTGCCCTTTAAATGCAGTGGTACCCCCTGCCCTAGTGTAATAACCAAAAATGTCTCCAGATATTGCCAAATGTCTCCTAGAGGAGAAAATCACCCCCGATTAAAAACAACTGGACCAGACCATTGGTCAGGCTAGTATGTCTACAGGGCTTCTGTATACAGCTATACAGGTTGTGCAGTGACAATACCATAAGTGCTATTTCTCTAGATTTCAATAATGTTTAGGACAACTTATTGCAGGATTTGGCAATACCTGTAACAGAAGGATTTGGCCTTTAATGATGAAACTTTATAGGCTAAGACTCCCCCCCCACACACATTTTTATACAATGTTAGATTTTACTAAAAGCTTATGTGTCTGTTAGAATACCTGGTGACCTTAACATTCAAGAAGATGACCCATTGTCCACCTTAATCTTTGTCCTCCACCCACCTCAGCCCAGGCCTTGCCATCAGCAGTAACTGTATTACTTCTGAAATCTTCATTTCAGACATCTCATTCTCTGCTCACCTAACCTCATGCTTCTGACTTGATTAATCTGTTCCTCCCACTGCAACAATATTTTGACCCCATCTGGATCTCCAATGCCTCAGCTTTAGCATTTTGCACTGTTGACCACTCTGCTCTTTATTTGCCCTCTTATCCAGTTCAGAGTTCTTGGTCCATTATGATAATCATTTCCTCATAAATGCCTTTGACAAACTTGCCTTTCTAGCTTCATCATGTGCTCATCTGGCTAAACCCAATGTAGATAGAACCTGATTGTTTATTTTGTCTGTATCTGTACCTAAACAAATAAACATTGTTTGGGAAAACACATGTATAGTAAGCTGACTTATCCATTGCAATTTACATTTAAGACTACAAAGCTTTAAATGGGTACTCACACTATCCATATTACTCATGCTGGTATGTTTGCTTTCTCCTTTTTGGGGCAATTCTTTGTTTCACTCCCTCAATTGCCCCCTCCCCTACCCTCATTCTTATGTCAACCCTGCCTGACAAAATAGAAACAGAGAGGACTTTTTCATCTATACATTAACAGATCTTTATTTTGTGCCATATTCTGTTTACCATCCTTTTACCTGCTTCTGTAAAAGGCCAGTTTCTCCTCTTGTACTCTTTATCTAGTTCCTCCAACTTTCTCAAGAATTTCACACCTGTAGTTTACCCCTCATCACCTGAACGAGAGTTTCTTCCTTCTTACCAAATCATTCCCATTGCATGTAAACATGCTCTAGTTTCTCATGTTTTGCAATACTCTCCCATGATTCCAAAATCTTCTACTTCTATCATTTTACTTCTCACTTTTCCTTCACAGTAGGTCTTCTTTAAGGGTGTTGTAGATTTACTGAGTCTATTTTCTCATCTCCCACTATCTCTTTAACCCATTCCAGATTGGCATTTACCATCATCTCTTCTCTAAAACCAGTCCTGTCAGTGATTACCAAGGTGAGTAAACTGATGGACACTTCAGCTTCTGGGAACTCTCTTACTGTTGACAACTCTCTCCTTCTTGAAACTCTTAGTCCTGAGAAAACCACCCTCTCCTAATATTTCTCTTGCCTCATTATACCATTTTTTGTCTGTTTTTTTTTTTGTTGTTGTTGTTGTTTTGTGTTTTTTTGTTGTTGTTGTTGTTGTTGTTGTTGGTTCCTCCTTCTCAGCTCTATTTAAATTGTTAGCATTCTACACAAACTAGTTCTGGACCTTCTCTGACTACACATTTACATACAGTGAACTCACTCAGCCCTATGGTTTTAAACCCAAATGGAAGAATATGCCACCCAAATTTCTATCTGTGTCATCTCTTCTTTCATGTGTTCCAGATTCATGTATTGTCTTAGTTTCCCAGTTGTTATGACAAATAGTACACAATGGGTTGGTTTAAACAATAGGAAGATATTGTCTTGTGGTTTCAGAGGCTATAAGGCTTGTTTCTTCCTGGGGTCAATAGCATTCTGGTGGGCTAATGATCTTCAAATTCCTTGACTTTCCCCTCGCATGGCGATAAGCTCTCCTTTCTTTTCCAGGTTCCATTGACTTCCAGGTTCTGTTCCTCCTCTTGGTTTTCATTTTATAAAACTTCCAATAATAGGATCAAGAGCTATCCTGATTCAGTTGGCCTCAACTTAACTAAAAATAACATCTTTAAAAGCACCTATTTCCAATGGGTTCATACCCACAGGAATGAGATTACAATTAAAACATTTGATTTTGTTTTTTTTCTGGGATACATAAACTCAATCTATCCTATACATCCTTCTGTCTCTTTACTATTTCTAATTGAATGTCTAATAGGCATGTCTAATAGGATGTATATATCTAATTGGATGTTTAATAGGCATGTAAAATTAGCATTTGCAAAGCAGAGTTCTTGAATTTCTCTTTCCTCTCCTCTTATCTTCCTCCCCTTTGTTTCTCATCTCAGTAAATGACACCCCCATCCACTCAGCTATTCAAGACAAGAATCCAGGAATCAACCCTGATTTGTTCTTTTCTCTCATTCCCTATGTATTATCCTTCAGCATGAACTTTTCATTCTATTTCTGAAATATGTCTTTTTTCCCTCTTCACTGTTACCACTATCCATCATTTATCATCTGAACTCTGGAAAGAAACTGTTCAATGGTCTCCTTGGATCCATTCTTGCCCAGTGTAAATCACATCATGTGTTTATTTGTCATTAGGGAAATGCAAGTCAAAATCAGCATGAGATACCACTCCACAACCTCTAGAATAGCTATAATTAAAAATACAGAAAATAACAAATGTTGGTGAAGAAGTAGAGAAGCTGGAACCCCCATATGTGGTGGTAGAAATGTAAAGTGGTCCAGCCATTTTGGAAAACAGTTTGGCAGTTTCTAAAAGTGTTACCATATGACCCAGTAATTTCATTCCTATGTAACTACTACCCAAGAGAAATAAAAACATATGTCCACCCAAAACCTGTAGCTGATATTAACTTCTGTCCATTGAGGGCCGGAAGAGAAACTCTGCTTATCTCAGTCACACAGGGACCTAGGATGATGGAAGAGCCACCATCCCAAAGGACAATTGTTAGTTGTTAGAGAGGAAAAAGGTAAGTGTGGTGGATCTTGCATCTGCCTGTCCTGGAAATGATACACATTACTCCTGCTCACAATTGAGAGGCTAGGATTAACTATCAGCCCCCATCTAGGGAAAATAAGGAGGTGTAGTTCTGCATGTGCTTGGGAGCTGAAGGGCCAGAAGTGGACAACAGGCAGCACTAGTGACCACCTGGCTTCCCCGGTTGAAGGCCTTTGTCCTTGCTACTCCCTCAACTTGGAATTGTTTTCCTTCATATTTATACAGAACTGGTTCTTTCTCATCATTTACATCTCAGGACTTCCCTGAAAGAACTTCTGTGGCAAGTCTGTTTCAAACGGTACCTCTGACCCTTCTCATGTACTTTTGAAGGTCCTTATTCCATCCCCCAATTTATTGTATGAGCCTATTTATTTCATAATGTAAAATCATTTAGTATATTCCTTTGCTTATTTTCTTATTGGGTGACTGTCAGAATATAAGCTTTTTTAGGCTGTAATCTTGCATTCTTTTTTGTCTTATTCATTCCTCAATCACCAATATTTAGAACAATGCTTAGCAAGGTATTAATAAGAAATTAATAAATATTCATTCAGTGAATGAATGAACAGCCTTTTTACCACCATAACATTTCTCATGCTGTTTCTTCTTGCATTTCTTTCAAACAAAATAATATGCATTCTCTAATGCTCAGCTTAATGACATCTATTCTGTAAAGCCTTCCCCCAGTCAGAAGTAATTTCTGACTCAACCATGCTCTCATAAAACTTTATTTATCCCTTTTTTTATACTAGAGAATGCCTTTTATCTTTGTAGTTATATTTTTGTATGACTTTCCACAATTCCCTATCCCCTACCTCAAAATAGATTTAAGAGCTTTCATACCTAGTATATATAATGTCTCGTGTTTTATATTCCAGTGCCCAGCCCATTCAACAACTATTTACTGAACATCTATATTCTAGGCAGTTTTCTTAAGTTCCAGGAATACAGTAGTAAACGAAGTTCTTGCCTTCATGGAACTTACTTTTTATTGGAGGAGACAGAACAATAAATGAATAAATATATATTATAACTAAAATGTGATGAACACTTTGAAGAAAATTAAAGTAGGATAAGGGGATTAGATCGTAAAGAGGGAGTGGTTAATTTAAATATGTTGTTCAGGGATATCTGAGATATATTTGAATAGAGATCTCTATAGAGTGAAGATATAAACCATCTAAACATCTGGAAAAAGCATGTTGCAGTTAGACTGGACAGCAAGCACAAGGACCATGCCACGAGAATGAGCTGGAAGATGACTGGTGGACCTGGGGTGGGGTGGGTGGGGAGGAACTCAGAGAGCTGGAAGGACCACATCTTATGTAAGATCTCTGTAGACTGAGGGTTGGGTTTTGTTTTAAGTGTGTTGGGTTGCCTTTAGTGGATTTTGAAGAGATTTAAGATTTTAAAACATCACACAGAGCATCACTCTGTCTTCTGTATGGAGAATAGTTGATGGGAGGCAAAAGTAAAATCAAGAAAATTATTTAAGAAGCTAATTGATGGACCAGGTGATAGATGATGGTAGTTTTAGTTTACAGTGGGTGAGGCAGAAATGTTTGAGAAATGGTTGGAAGATGAGTGTAGAGTCCTGGGAGCCAAGTAACAAGTGTTTTAATAATGTGGAGGATCAAATAAATCCATGCTGCTGAGAGACTGAGCAAAAGGAGGCTTGACAAGTGGCAACTGGAGGTCATTGACAAGCTTTATAAGTGAGGTTTTCCTAGAGTAATGGAGAGAAAAGCCTGAATAGAGTTGTTCCAAGGAAAAGTGGAAGATGAGGAAATGGGGACAGAGAATATAGACTTTGATGATGTTTTGCTATAAAAGAAAAGCAGATAAATGGGAAAGGATGCATAATGTACCTACAAATAATTATTGAGTGGATCAGAAATTTTCTAAACCAATACTCAGAAGGAAAGATAGAAAAGAATGAACTTATTTAGAATTGTTGGCCACTCAGACTAATCCTAAGTGAAGCATTCTACTTTCTCTACTCCTTTAACCTCTCCCAATCCCCAGGGAGGAAAAGGACTTGCCCTATGGATGAGGAACAAGGTAGACTCCAAGGACCAGCCAGGCCACCTTACTAAGAGTAAAGGTTCTGGGGGGAAGCATAAAAAGAAAAACAGGAGAAATGCCCGGGGGCAAAGGCACTCTTGTCCCTTTTAGGATCTCTCCCTCTTGTAACTATCTTTTCTTGTTCATGACACTCTTTTTTTGTCCCATTCTGGGTTTCTGGCCAGTGCTTTTGCATTTCCCTTTCCTGAAAGCCAGTTGTCCTAGGCAGAACTTTTAGTCATAGATGGGGGGAAACAAAACAAAATAAACAAACAAAAACAAAAAGGAAAAAAAAAAACTACAAAACAATAAGGCAAAACTAATTCTCATTGACTTAGGTTAAAAAGAGGAATGTATTCTTTCTGCTTTATTTCTCCAATGTGTCTCCTCTTCAAAGAGATAAGACCTTAAAAAAATAGGATGAGGTTGTGGACCTGGGAGAAAATTGCCAAAAAAGAAACTTGACTATTTTTATATCTATATCAGGCATTAGCAAACTGCAACCATGGGCCAAATTTAGTCCACTGCCTTATTTTGTAAATAAAGTTTTATTGGAACACAGCCATACTCATTTGTTTATATGAGTATATAACAAGCTCTTGTCATGGCTGCTTTTGTGATATAATGGCAGGGCTGAGTAGTTTCAATAGATTGTATAGTTGGAAAAACCTAAAATATGTACTATCTGGCCCTTCCTTTACAGAAAAATTGAAAAAGTTTGCTGGCCCCTAGTCTATAATAACATTTCCCAAAATATGCCCTCCTTGGCATTGCCTCAGTGGGATACTGTGTTCACACAGGAATGGAGAACCCCAGATGACCAAAGTTAAGCAGATTTCTTCTCTGCAGAACTTCATAGAGCTTTTAATATACCACAATGAAGTGCAAGTCTCTGAAAGGGGGATGAACTATACTTTGAAATTTTAAGGATGAGACTTTGGGGGTTTTGGATGGTGTTATGGTTCTGAGTCCTAAAAATGCCCAAATCCTGGCATGAAAGGTAACTTTTCTTTCCATAAGTTTCCTGGACAAGTAATATCTTTGAGGAAAAATAGAGTGAGAATGAAAATACCTCATAATTAATAGCTGCTGAAGTGTCCTATACTTCAATGCAGGGCTTTCTTCTAAATGACCGTATTGAAACACATAATTTATAATTTAAAGCATGCAAGGGCTTCCTACCCTCTCCCAAATTTGAATCTTGGAATATTACATTCTCAGGCTCGACTCTTGGATAAAGGAAGTTGAAGGGATGGTTGGCAGCAATATGGCGGGCCTGCAGATCAGGCCCTAGCCTAATATATATATGGAGGGGGTGAAAGAAGAGAGAACAATCATGACCAAATCAGCACAGAAGTAGCAATTTCTAAGTGGAAGTGTGGGAGAGAGCAGTTTTGTTCCTGCTTTTAAAGTATGGTGATTACATTGTTCATAATTGTAGCCCAGTCAATATTCCAGAACTCTGATCAATCCCATATTCAACACCTTCTTCTTTGCCAGTGACAGGGGTGGGGGCAATTAGAAGGGGTGGGTAGAAATGCCCTTACATGGTGGGAGGATACTGTAGCATATCTTTTCCCTATAACTTGTAGAATTTCCCTAATTTATCTGACTTCAATTTCCTTTGTTTTTCACAGAATTTATGGTGAGACCAATCTTCTGGGGATTACCCTTCAGAGAATTTTGGCTTATACCAGTAGTTCTTGAGCGTTAGTACTAATAGGAATCGCCTGGGAATTAATTAATTATTCATATTCCTGTACTCCACTTTAGAGATTCCACTTCAACAGGTCTGTGTTGGGGTTAGGGAGCCAGCAGTGTTTTAACAAATTCACCAAATGTTTCCAAAGCAGATAGACCATTAACCATATTTGGAGAAACAATGGTCTCTTAACATTAGCTGGAGAAACGAAAGGAGTTTTTATGATTGGCATGTAGTCCTGTCCAACTTAGCACAGAGGTTTGAAATAAAACTCCAAATGGTAACTAAGCTTGCAATTTTCTTTAAAAGCACTCTGCTTATCTTCTTGGGAAACCTATGACACAAATAGTTAGTTGATTTAGATTTTTAGTTTGAAATTTTGATAAAACTAAAGTCTTAAAGATATGACTAACAAGCTAGGCCTAGAAATATTTGAGAGTCTTTACAACTGTAGGTTCTTATAATATCAGGATTGTTTGGGTCATTTTCACAAGGGAAATAATAGTTGGTGGGGTTTTGGGGATTAGACCCCAGAAAGGTTAAAATCTAGTTCTCGGATTTTATTTGGAGTTATTGGAATATGCTGTCTGGAAAATTGTGGCATCTCCTTTTCTGGAAATTACTAAGACCATTAAGAATGACATAGATGAGAAGAGATATCCTGCATGGGTTTGCAGGCAGTTTTGCCAAGAGAAATGGAGACTTACTAGAACAACTTAAATGGAGCTGTCTGCAAAGAGAATGGATTTCTCAGTAGGCAGCAAGCTTACATAACTAAAATGTACGAGCATAAGATAGATTACAGAGAGAATTCAAATATATCATCAGTTCTAATGCTAGCTAAATTTTAGCCATCACCAGCTCTGAGATGCTGAGTTGGATGTATAATCATTGTTATACCATTATTTGGAAGATAATGATAATTTTATATTTTATTTCTGTAAAAATAACTTGTATGTCCACTTGGGGGTAGTAAAGTATTTTTTGAGTATCTCTAGGGAGTCTTCAGTATTTTCTCTGCAAATACATTATACATGTGTAAAAACAGTAACAACTGGATGTGTTATTTCTTTCCTTTTGTAAGTGACAGTTTCTTCTAGTTCATAAACTCACAAGGAATGTTGACAACAAAGATTTCATTTCCATTTTCTGTAAGGTCCAGAGAGTTTAAAACATGCAAATTAAATTTGTTTCATCAGTAGCTAGTATGCCCAGGATAGGCCTAGGCCAAATGACATAATTCTATGATCGAGCCAATAAAATGATCCCACAATGGTCTGAATGTTCCTGGATTTTAGAAATAGACTGGCACTTGAACTATTCTCCTCTGAAAACAAGATTCAAGGTTATTAAATTTTTACTATAATAATAGTAACATAACAAATTACCCCAAAACCAAGTGGCTTAAAACAACACACATTTAGTATCTTGGTTTTCATGAGTTAAGAGTCTACATGCAGCTTAACTGGGTACCATCGGCTCAGGATGTCTCACGAAGCTGTAGTAACAGTATTGGCAGGGGCTGTAGTCAATGCAGGACTTGAATGGGTAGGATCTATGGCCAAGCTTCCTGGCAGCTGGCCTCCTCTGAGAGAGCTGTCTGGGACCGAGGTAGAGAGAGAAGGTGTCCCCAAGAGAGAAGCCAGGGTCTTTTTGTAACCCAGTCTGGGAAGTGACATCCTGTCATTTCTGCCATATTCTATTTGTGAGAAGCAAGTCACTCAGTCCAGCCCACACTTATGGGGAGAAGAGTACACATGGAAATGATCACACAAGGACATGAAATCAGGGATTGTGGTGGGGAGTATTTTTATAGGCTGCCTAACATAGATCCAGACTTTACAACTAAAGGAATTTCAAACATTGTTTCCTGTTTGAAAAATTACTAAAGCAACATTGTGATCCTTTCATCAGACTCCTTTTTCACAGGCAGAGTAACCAGAGTATGCCTTGCACTGGTAGTCAGTGGATGTGGGTTCGAGTCTTCCCTCTGTGCTGACAGCAACAGCATTTCAGGCATGTTCCTTAAGTTCTAAGTCTTGCTTTCCATGTCAACAAAGAGAGCAAGTTTGATTATGCTCTTTATGGGCCCTTCTAGTTTGCATGTTCTTTTCCAGCAAACAGCCAAATTCTGCCCTCAGGGCATCTAATTCTCTTTTCTCTTGACCAGGGTTTCCCACCTTCGCACTGTTGACATTTTGCGCTGGATATTTCTTTGTTAGGGAGGTGGGGGGCACAATGTCCTATGCATTTTAGGATGTTAAGCAGCATCTCTGGCCGCTTCCCACTAGATACCAGGAGCAGCCCCTAGTCCTGACAATAAAAAAACGTCTCCAGACTTTGGGGACCACGACTCTAGGCAGATCTATACTTAATCTAACATGCAAAAATGATTTCCTTTTTTGTCATATCTTGATCTTCTCCATCAAGAGAAAACTATAACTAATTAATACACAGGTATTAATAGTTTACAAGTATTTGTACTTTAAAGAGACGTGATCTTTGAGGTGGAAATGTGAGGCCTGGAGGTCGGATGGTGTTCCTAGTGCCTGGGATGGGGGGGTGGGACACTGTTTAGACCAAGTGTGAATCACACTAGCCTTACAGACTTGATGAAACTCCTAGAGAAAAAATTCTAGAAGCCACAGAAATGATTGTGTGAAAGTGTGTGTGAGTTGTGCAGGGATTTAGAATAAGAGAAAAGGTGATCAGGGAAGACGTCTAGGGGAAATGAGTTGAGAAGGAAGTGGAAAGGAGAATTTCAGGCGAGCCACAACTTCTCTAAGCATCACATTCCGTGGCCTGGTACAGAGTAAACTTGGGAAGTTTCCCTCTGTCAGCCGTCGATTCCTCCTATTGGCTGCCCTTGACTGCTAGATTCGCCACCATGAAATGGCACCACTAGTCAGTAAAACTTGCAGAGGAAAGATTTAGACTGAATTCTTGGACATCCTTTCAAAAAAATTTGTTTTTTTCTCAGTGTGGACCATCTAAATGTTACCAAGGCATGTTGCAAAGCTATATCCTTTTGCTCTCAAGAGTTGGGATGTGGGTAAGAATGCAAACTAATTTTAAAGCTAATCCAGTTGGAAAGATAAACCTATTGATGAAATTCTCTTTAATGGAGTCCAAGACTAATATGATGCATTTAAGAATTTTGCTGTTTTTAGATTTTGCTTTGTTTTCTAAATTTTCCAGGGTGTAGCTACCCTTCATTCATTCAAATATGAAGGTAAGGAAGGATCTGTGGGCGAGTCAGGAGAAATAAGTCCTGATACCAACCCTGCCACTTACTGTTTTGTCTTGCACAAGTGACCCTTTTTTCCTTTTTTCTTTTCTTCTCTCTCTGTTGTCCTGTGCTTTAGGCAGGTGGTACAGATTTGTAGCTAAGAGCTGAAGCTCTAGGCACAACCAACTGGATTAAATCTAATCTTCTATACTCATTAGCTGTGTGACCTTGGGGAAGTCACAGTCACTTAACCTCTCTGTATCAATGTATTTTTCTTTTATGGAATGGGGATTATAGTAGTACTCATCAATTAAGGTTGTTGAGAAAGTTAAATCAGGTAATAAATGTAAAGCTCTTAGTACAGCGGCTGGAAAAATCTTGATGAATTTTACTGATATGTAAAAGGAGAATTGGGCTAAATGGTGTTGAAGGCTCCTTCATTTCTTAATTTTCTATAAATTTCATAAGCTGCAAAATGAGCTCCATCAATTAGGACCAGAGTTAAGAATAGATAATGAAAGAATGAATAATGAATTTCCTTTAAGCTAGTGAATTTGAATACCCATGGATTCAATAGATTCAATAGATTGAGGCTAACCCATTTGTTATTCATTCTCTGTGCTTTTTGATGTAGTTCCATGTCTGCCGCCTGGTATGTATTCAGTATTTTTTAATGTGGCTGGAGGGGGAGGAGTGGAATATAGTAGCATTTATAGTGGTTAAGAACATATTCCAGGTCAGACTTTGTGCCTCTGAATACTGGCCTCCTCACCTATTTGTGGGAATAGAAACTCAGTTATCTTTTCAAGTCTCAGTTTTCCCATCTGTAAAATGGGAATTGCTATAAGGATTATGTGATAAAGATGTAAGGCATAGGGTCTGGTATCTGCCTTATAGTAAGAGCTCAATAAATAGCCGTATTTGATACATATTTGACACTGAGGTGCAGCAGATATCTATTTCTACATGCACTGGAAATAGTGAAACATTTAACATCCCTGAGGCTTGTTTCCTTGTTATTCATCTCTGAGCTTGGAGTCTACACTAGAATGATCACGTTAGTTAGAGCCTTAGCCCTCTTCTAATTCTGAGAGGCAGATTTCAGCCGCTTAATTCTCCAGATGAAGACAGGATAAAGGCCTTCAAAAACAATTAATATGCGTAGCTGTGCTTCCCAACTGGTGCTCCTTGTTTTGCTGACTGCCTTATCATAATATTGATTAATCTTTCATGCAACAAAAAAACAATCTTTAATACATATTTGTGCCTTCATTATTAATGAAATCCTAGCAGTTAGTGATTAAACCTTGGGCAGCTTGTTTATCGGGTAGAAATGACTACAAAAACGCCTGACAGATTTCCTAGTGTGGAGCTCATTTTAAATCATTTTGCATATGAATGCTGACAAAGAGAGTAACAGTCTCGTAAAAACTGTAAACAAAGTGAAATTGTATTAAGAAATATATATCTTCCTGAAATAATAAATAGTCCCATAATTATCATTTTTCCACAAATACTTGAGTTCTTCCTAAATGTCAGCCATAATCCTAAAAGCATTACAAATAGTATATTAATGTATTTAATTCTCACCTAAACACTTTGATATAAGTACTTTCGTGATCTCAATTTTATAGATGGAGAAAATGGACCACAGAGAGATTAAGTAACTTGCCCAAGGTCACACAGATCATAATTGTCACAGCCACGATTTGAACCCAGGCATCTGGCTCTAATGTCCATGTTCTTGCCTACTCTGTTTGTCCACTGATCTGTATTAATGATTTAATGGAAAGTAAA
This sequence comes from Choloepus didactylus, assembly GCF_015220235.1. Lineage (NCBI taxonomy): Eukaryota > Metazoa > Chordata > Mammalia > Pilosa > Megalonychidae > Choloepus > Choloepus didactylus. The sequence goes on from NC_051319.1 coordinate 96,889,243, forward strand.
TGAAGAGATAATATTTAGGTATGATATTAAATTGAGAGACTTTTTCAGTGATGTCAATGAAATAGAGTTCATTGTGGACTCTGGGTAGTGTAATGAGGGGCTCAGGCATCAGAGTCAAATAGTCCTGAGTTCAAGCTCTGCTGCGTACTGTGCGACCTTAGTCCTGATCTTCATTCCCTTCTGGTAGTGTTTTGCATCCCCATCCTTGCCATGGCCTCATGGTGTGTGGAGTGTGCTTCCAGGCACCTTGACTTTGCGACTGACCATGTGCCTTGTTTTACCTGTTGGGATGTTAGCAAGCATATCTCAAGTGCAGGTGCACCGTGTGCTTGTGCACTTGGGTGTGCCTTCCTGGACTTCTGCCATTGCCATGAGAAGCACATACTTCAGGGAGCCACTGGGACTCCTGAAAGTGTCCCAGAGGAGGCTTAGGAAGCTGTCACCACAGCTGACCCACAGGTACATGCGTGAGACATAAATACTTACTGTTTTATGACTCTGAGACTTTGTGGTTGCCTGACTAATTTTCCCAAATGTTAAATGAAGATGTGTTGCTATCTCAAAACTGTAAAAGGGGGATAATAACAATATCTCCCTCTTAGTGAAGCTATGAGAATTAATGAGCTAATAGTACATGTGAATGGTACAAAACAAAACTTTTTTCAGTTACCTATTGTTAAAGAATTGGAAATAAAGTCAGGATCTTTATTAAAATTTCCAACATTTATAAGGGGAAGCATAAAGTTATAGGATATGCCTTCTGTTGGACAGAATCCAAGTAAGTAAGCTTTGCCCAAGCATTGTTATCTATTTTCAAAATATCTATTTGCTCCTGTCATTCTTATTTATACCTTAAAGTGGGCTTCATAATATGCATTTCCTGCCTTTGAAAGAAATGAATTGCTTTTATTTTTAAGTATTCTTCTTTTTTACCAACTGAATCTAACCATTCAAACCTACAAAATTCACTATATATATTTTCATAATATATGTGTTCCACTGGAAATGGTACAACTTAGGTATATGCAACAGATTCTAGGTCATATGTAGATTAGCTAAAACATCCAAACATTGACATTATCTAGAAAATGTTTCCAAAGTATAACATAGATGTATATCTAAAGTAGAGTTCAAACACAAATTCATGATTTAGTGAATTAAAGGAGATGAACAAAAAGTAGGGAATAAATTGGTAGGATGAACCTTGATGTTTGCTTTGCTTGGTTTGCATAAGGTGGTGCACCCTCAAACTTCCTTATAATATTTTTTAGCATATTTCCACATTTTAAAAAATGAGGTCTCCAGTCAAGTAGAAGAGAATGTGGAAAACTTACAATGAATCCTGTGAGATATTTAAAAACAGATGTACAGGGAAGATAACAAGTAGATCTGTTGCTTTTCTCTGAATATTAATGGACAGCATCCAAAGGTAATTCTTCCATTTGACGTTAATTATAAAATGTTTACAAGGCTTTCATGTCATAATTAGCATGCTTTAAATTATTTTATCTGGTGCCTCTGGATTGAAAATCTGGTCTATTGACTGACTTTTTCAATGAGCTAACCACAACTTTAAGTAGTCTGTAATTATAACACTGTTATTGAGCATTTAGTCTACAAACAAGATTGTCACCATATTTATGGTAGTGGTGTGCTGATAAACTGGCTCTTTGGAGAGGGAGTCAATTTCTGATTTGGAGTGATTGCCAATTTCTGTGGTATAAATATTTCCAATGTTGCTGATTTCACACCACTAAGCATTTGACAACCAGCTCCCAAAATTCTTAAATATTTTAACAATAAGCTTTTGCAAGCCATTTGGAGCTGGCACAAGCACACCACTGTAACAACTAATACTTACACATACTGGATTCTTATGATGGAATAGTGAAACTGTAATTACAGTTATCCTGCAGTGCTTCATTCAATTACAACTCATCCAGTAAGAGAGTATCTTTATAAAAGACTGTTAAAGACACTTTACAATAGTGGTTATAATAATTTGAGTCACAGACTAATTTGAAAAGCTAATCAAAGCTATAAACCCTCTCTCAAGGAAAAAAAATGATACACAAAGAATTCTGAATACAATTTCAGGGGATTTTTTGGACCTCCTAAGACTTATTCATGGGTCTTGTGTTAAGAATCTCTGCAATCTCTTTGAGCTAATGAAACAAATTTGGCAAGCAACATTCTGAATGCTATTGCTTCAGTTCACTAAGTTTGTGAATTACCAGACAGCTTCACTGTCTCACCAAAGGAGAATTAAATTACAAATATTTTATTAAACACGTTTTCTATCTGACTTCTTCTGTCATTCTTCTAAAATTCTTTTCTTGCAAGGAATTCATGAAGAGATGATGAGGTCCATCCTTGGGTACCAGTAAGCAATTTGGTTTTAGTGTATTCCTTTGTTCTGCTGATTTTGTGTGAACCATTACATAAACTAAATTTAGGACTTGTGACATTTCAATTTTCACTTTGATATATGCTGCCATCTGTATGTATATATGCACGTGCACACATGTGTAGGCAAAAACTCACCCTTTTGTGTTTGTTTTTGTTTTTTATTTCCATTTTAACACTCAGGCTCATTTAAACTTCACTGCCCTCTGAAAAATAATTGTCTCCTCCACTTGATGTAAACTTCTGAGGCCAGGACATCCATGTGTCTGATTCACCTCTACACGTCCTGTACCTGGCACAATGCTTAGCACCTAATGGGCATTAAATGAAGATTTGTTGAATGAAAGAATTCATGAGTGAATGATAATTTTTTGGATATAAATTTTCAAGAGAAAAATGTGAATGAGGAAAAAACAAAAAGAGACTGAAGTTTTAGTCAAGCAACCAAATTACTCAATTCAGTTTAGTGTCATTTCTTTTTCTATCCATCATTTACACCCACAGCAGCAACAGTTTTAGTCCTGGTCACTGGGAGTTGATGTTAAGGTTAATGACCCTGTTAGTCCTCATTCATAAATGTCTCTACCTTAAAAGACAAAAAGGAGACGCAACCATTTCTGAGCTGTGCTTTGGGGTGTCGTTTCAACCCAGCATTCTATGGTCCTTAAACAACCAGAGAACTCTGTTCACCAACATAAACCATCCCTGAATAATTTTGATTCTTTAAAGTTGGATTGTAATTAGCAAAGATTTTTTTTAATATTGAATCAGTTCGAATATGACTGTTATGTTAGGAAATGATGATGTTCAGAGGTCAATACCCCAATTATCAATGGAATGACTCATTCAATTCAGGGAAAATGCAGAGACTAGAAGCTAGAACTTGTATGTTCAGCATCAGTAAACCCATGGTACATGTACACAGCAGGTGTGCCATTATAGTCATGGTCAGGTATCCCGTTCAGAAACATAATCTTAGTCTTTTGGTTCTTAATATGGCTCCATCTGGGGCTGTTATTTGGTTCAATTCATTGGTACATGAAGCCAACTCACTTTATCACATATTTATTGAACACCTACCATTGTGATAGATTCATGTCAGGGTTCCAGGGATAACGAAAATGAACACATCACATTCTTGGCAAAGCAAGAATATAGATCACTGAAATACAAATCAGAGCAAAAAACAGTTTGAAACATACACTGACAGGGAAGTCAGATCCCACATTCATTTGACTAAATCAAGCAAGGCTTCATGGAGGAGGAGCCACACTGAGATGGACATTGAAGGATGGGTAGGATAGCTAAAAATGGAGACTGGAGATGAAGAGGGCATTCCATGAGCAAAGATGTGTGGCTGGGAAAAACTGTGGGACATATTTTTATAGGAAGAACAAGTAATCCAGTTTGGATAGAATGTATATTATTTGTGGTGATGTAATGGTAGATGAGTCTGGAAAGTAGATTTTGCCCATATAATATGTGCAAAGACTTATTATACTCGTAATGAAGGATTAAGGAGGCAATAGTGCAGTGGTTACCATTTGACTTGTCTTTGTTCCAAGATGGTACATCACTCCTGTCTAGTTATGAAGCGAGGCATTAAAAATCCAGGTATAGACCAAATTATGAAAATAACTAAGTTTGAGTCTTGTATCCTTTATGTCTCTCTCCACCTGCTACCCCAGCCTCCTCCCTCTTCTCATTTCCCTCTAAGCTGAACTTGTATCTGATCCCATTCCTGGTAAACAATGATTGATAATGACTTGGGGGTTGGGGAGGTGGATATAATAGCTCTAAGGAGAATTCCATTTTGAAAAGGAGGTTCTTTTAAAGTAAAAGTCTTCAGTACTCCAAGGAATCATGGTATAATAGCAGAATATGAGGCAGTAGGGTAAATGGTTGCTATGGAGGAACACTGGTATGTGCCCCTCATATCTTACAAAATAGAACAGTATCTGCATGTGTCTCTTCTGTGGCTCACAGTGGTCATTGGTAGTAAGAGTGACAACATGACTCAGAGTGTGGATGACTCAGGACAAATAATTTCCAGTAGTGGAAATTACTCAGAATGTAGGTGTCATGCATTGCCAGTCATGTCCTCTTCACGAGCTAGCAAAGGGCTATAGGCAGCTATGAGGGTGGAAAGATAACGAACTAAAAATCAAGAGGCCTGCATTCTAGACCCAGATCTAAGTCTCAATTTTCATATTTGCTAAGAGCCATTTTTCCTCCCTAACATTATATAAGAAGACATACATTCTGGGATGTCCATCCCTGCATAAAGGGATGTCAACTTCCAAAGAACCCAGGCCTTCTAAAGGTGTCACCTTCTAGAGTTTCTTTCTTGGTACCTGTCAAATTCTGAGACCTGTGGATAGGTGAGAGGTGCAGATGGATGAATGACAAGGGAATTGGGGACCGGCATCTTCGTTTAGCTCCACCAGGTGATATTCTGTCAGGAAGGTGTTCTGCTGGACAGGTGTCCCCTGTGGTGGATCCTGAGTGTGCCACTGTTTTGCAGGAAGGAGAGATCACATTCCTGAATGCTGCCCGGAAACGGCAAGACAATAGGTTATAGATAATGGGGTTGACAGCTGTGCTCAGGTAGAAGAAGACACCTGGGAAGCAGGGGATGAAAAGAGACATGCCGAGGAGAAATTGAGTGAGAGGAATGATAGGGAGAAACATACATATTTAACAAAGACCTAGAGTCCCTGTGATTGTCTCTTGGAAGTTTATAATACATGCAAAAATCTAATTGAGAAAACAAAATAATCTAAACAGATCTACCACCTGTTCACTTAGGAATCAAATGCACAAAGATTAAAGAGTTTTGGAAAAATTTAGGTTGGCATGGAATCTCTCAGAGATATTCAGCAACTTCCTTTGATCCCAACTTGTTTAATTAAGGAACATGTTCTCATAGCATTAACAAGAAATCCTTAAGTATCAGAGGAAGGAGAAATGTTTTCATCTTATTGAACTTTTATTTAAACTTATAATGTGAAACTGTAAGTAATGGAGGAATGGTAAATCAGTCAAAGCTTAGTCCCTGCTGAGATTTCTTGCTATGCTAAATATCTCTTCAAAGAAATAATCCCAATGTCCTTTCACTAATGTAGCCTTTCCCCTCAATGGCTCCTCCTAACTTATTTCTCACTTTAACAAAAAACTTGTATTTCCATTTATTTTCTCCACCTTGCACAATTCCATTACCCTGTTTGATAAACACTTTTGAATATATTACCAAATCCTATTTACTTTCCAAAGGCTCTGGATGAGCTTAAAATTAGGAATTAAAGGATCTAGCTTCTGATCTTAGCTCTTTACTTGTTCTGTGACTTTAGCTAACACTGGCACTTCAAGTTCCTTCTCTGTAAAATGGGAATGAAATGCCTGCCTATCCACTTCCCTGGGTTATTATGAGGGTAAAGTTGAGATACCGTACATAAAAAGACTTAGAATGGCAAAGGATATAAGACAAGTGATAAATACTCTTTTTAACACGTTCATCCTCATTTACATAGTTCAGGACATTCAGAGTGCCACATGCCATGGCACAGACTTGAGCAGGGAGGAAACAGAAGGACAATATTTCTATGGACTCTATGGACTGTTATTGCATTCAATAAATTAATTCTGATTTAACTCCTATCATGTGCCAGAAAGGTAGTGGGAATCTTTTTTCTCCCAGACTTGGGATAGTATTGTGTTGGCAAGATCTATGGCTAAATTCAATAATTAAAATACAGCAATACCAAATGTTATCTCTTAAGGGCAAAATATATGATACCAATAGTCGTGTTATGGAAATTCACATAACAGCATAAACACGAGGACTATGGTAGTCAAGAGAGATTTATAGCAAACATTAGCTAGAACCTGAAATGGGAGGATCTTCATGTTCCAAAAATTTCCTTTGGTCGCCTTTCATGAGAATCTAACATTTGCTGAAAGTAATATGAGATTTCAGGGTCATAGTTGTTTAAATAAATAAGAACCGATTCAATCACATGACAACTGGAAGGAAAACCAGAAGAATCACTCCTTACACCATTTTTCTGCTGTAATCATCATGCTTGCAGTTGAGGTCTTCTATGAAGTAGCCCCTACAATAGTGATCTGGTATATTTCTTTTGGACAGAAACATACTGAATCAGTCTTTGAATAAAATAAACAAGTGTCTTCATGACTGTATAGTAGGTCCTCATGATAAATTGGTATACCTTGACAGAACCTACTGCCCCCAAGCATGATGAAGAAGAAACTTCAATTACCTGGACACTTGTCATGTAACCAGACCAACTAAGCTTTACCTGACACCACATGGATGAGGTTGAACACAGCAGCCAGGGAGTCAGTCCACTCTTCCACAAAGCTGAAGAAGAGCCGATCAACATGGAATGGGGCCCAACAGATAGCAAACACTAAGACCAAGACAACTGGAGAAGGAGTAAAGAGCAGGTCAAAGCAGGGATAGGTAAACAATGCCCACTTTGAGTTCAACCATTCATTCTATGACTTTGCCCTCCCTTTGCCAACATCTTTGTTAAACTGTAATTTTTGTGGGTAAACACAATCCTAAAAAAGCTTCAATATAGAATATTTAAATGCAGGAAAGAATTGTATAGGATTTCGGATTCATTTTCCATATGATTGTACACGATTTCTTGTATAATGTAAGCATCTTGTGGAACATTTAAAGTAGAATAGAGTTTATGTGAACTTCTGAAAACATTCCATTACAGAAAATAAAGTAGGTTGCATATAGACTGTTGGAACCCATAAACTGAGTTCAAGTAGTTGATGTTCTTTAAGGTCAATGATTAATAACAAATTGTTAAATGTTGTTCTAGAAATAATTAGAAGTTTCTCTGAATTAATTTAAAATGGGGTTGGGAGAAGAGAGAAAAAGAACAAGCAATCATGTGCATAATATTGTTTTACAAGTATCTTTTGATTGGCATGGGGATATGTCTATTATAGTATAAATTGCTAGAGCAGTTTTCCTTCCAATTCCTTATTTTCAATTCCCAAGATAGACATTGGTGCTACTTTAGCTTCTCTTTGGGGAATTTAATATCCCAAATATAAATATGCAGTTTTCCCTCTTCTGAAGTTGTAGAATACAACCTTTGCAATGATATGTTGCCTGAGAATTGCCTCAAAATGCCTTTGTAAGGGCTGGATGGAGTGGCAGGGGTATAGGTGAAATATGATTAGCTATGAATTGATCATTTTTGAAGCTGGTTGCAGGGTACATAGAGGTTTATTTATTTCTACTTGGATGCATGTTTGAAGTTTTCCATAGTGTAAAGTACGTTTATTTCCTGTTTGCATTAAGCATATTCAGGGTAAGGTGTCTGCCTGTGTGGTACAGCTTCAGAGATATCTGGAAGGTTCTTCAGAGCTTACCTGTCAAGAAGAAGTCCTTGTCTGCTCAGTACTGCCTACAATTTCCTCTAGCTAAAAATTTTTAAAAATTGAATGCAACCTCCCTTCCACCAAAAGGCCAATACTTTACAGTATATTTTATCATTGGGACTTTAATGTGATTGTGCTTCAGTTCTTTTTGTGAGAGTATATGATGATCAAGGAGAAAGGGGAGAGAGAATAAAGACGTTAGGTTTCTTTAGACTGACAGGTGCCCTCAGGGGCTAAAAAATTCCAAGAAAATGACTATTAGAGTTGAAAGACAAACTTCAATGACTTCACATTTTTATCTTTCACAAATACTACATGGTTGTAGTGAGCGTTTCATATGCATATTAGCCTGGAGGATTCGTTCCTCCCAAACCATAAGTTTTGACTTGGAAACTATGTTATAAATCTCCTTTCCCTCATCAGTTTCTCTCATAGTATAACATTGGATCATATATTTTTATAACATTCTTTTGTGAGAGTGTGATTCAGTGCCTGAATATTTTCTAACATCTTATCTATATAAAAGGGTCCACAGTTTTATATATAGCCATACAATGTCACAGGTTGAAGGACAGCTTAGAGGTGTTCTTGGCCAGATGATCTTAACCTGGAATTAAAAGACCTCATGGAATGTATGGATGGGCTCCAGAGAGTTCATGATTGCTTGAAATGGAATGCAAAAGGTGTTATATATGTGCATTTGCATATTTTCTAGGTAGAGAGTCCACAGTTTTCATTATATTTTCAAAGAAACCCATGCCACAAAATAGGTTAAAAACCACTTGCTCATTTTACAGAGGGGGAAAGTGATGCTTAAAGGTTTAGAGAGTGGTTGTGGGATTTACCAAAACCAGTGCAGAGTGAGTGACAATTGATGCAATTTAGTATATTGTTTTGAGGGTTAAAAAGATATAATAAACAAACAGGTCTTAAAAGCTTGAGTAAGCCAAGAGAGACTAGATCATATAATTATGTTTCCGGGGCATTCTGATCCCATTCCCTAGCAGTACTGCCTAGAACTCCTTTGCTTTTACAAACAAGAAGAAAATTGGGAACTTACACAGCATCTTCGTGGCTGACTTTCTGGAGGGTCTCTGGATATCTGCAGTCATTTCATCTACCTCAAGGGACTGGTCTTTCTTCAGCTGAAAGGGAAATGGAAAGAGGAGGTAACAAAGGGAAACATTTCCCTCCATTTTTTGTTAAGATCTGAGACATGTAAATTCTAACACTTATTTTACAAACAAAAAACTGGGACTTCGAGAAATGTAAGAATTTGTCAAAAGTTTAATAGTAAGTTGGAGGTTAATGTGGATCTGAAACCCAGTCCCCTAACTTAACTGGATAGATATCTGAGGCCAAATTGCATGGTCACCATTTTTAACATGCAATTCTATAGGACACTAATTATGTTAATAGGTGTTCCATAAAATAAAAGTGAAATACTGGAGTAAAAAATGTTAGATAGGCTTTTCCATTCATTCATTCATTCATTCATTCAATCAATAATTATTGAGCATGTATTACGTGGCAATCCCTCTGCTGTGTGGTAGTTATCAGTGGAAGACAAAAACAAATATTATTTCTGCCTCATGGAGGTTACACGCTTCAATGTGGATCTAACAGAGCCTTTAATATGCTAATGGGCATGTGACTTTCCAAAGGGGATAGTGGTATTCCCATTAAGGGGGATAGTTTTCTTTGACTAAACAATAATCTTTACCAACCCTTTTCAACTCTTACCAACTCTTTTCAATAGGATGCCATGACCATCTTGAGAAACATAATTTGGGAAATGTTGTTGCTAATATTAGTGATGAATACATGCATTTCTAAGTTTAGATGTTAAAATATATTCATCCTTGTGAGAGACGTGATGATCCTTGATGTAACATCTGAAAATTTAAAATAACAACATGACCTGTAGTCTCAATCTTTCTTGCCCACTTCAAGTTCTACCTACTTCTGTAAGACTTTGGTGGCTATTTTAGCCCATTGGCTTATCCTTCCTCTGAATTCCCACAGCACTGAGCATCTGCATCACTCATCTAGTTGTGGAATTATTTCTTTAAATTTTGTACTGAATTTTTAGTTTGTGGGGATGTTCATCACTCACATAGTAGTGGAATTATTTCTTTAAATTTTATACTGAATTTTTAGTTTGTGGGGATGTTCAGCCATGTAAAAGAAACTTTAAGGACTCATGGTAAACTACCACCAAATACCTAGAATGCAATGTAGTATATATTAGCTGATAGTTTCTCTGGCTGTTACTGCCTTCTTCTCTTAATATTGTACCCTGATTTTCCCTTAAGGAATTTCTGTTTTCTCCACTCTTAATCATTAACTTGGATGGAAATGACGCCAACTCCATCTCCAGTAACTGAAAAATTTAACAATCCATTTATCCTATCCTTTAGTCAAGTGACTGGACAGTTGGGGCCAAAGATTTCAGATATTTGCCTATAATTCTGGAATGGAAGTTTCATTTCTCTTCTACTAGGACTGCCAGAAGGGAACCCTTCTTGTTCTCTCCATGGTATAGTGCGAACATGTGAGGTCTAAAATTACAGCAGCTACTTTTAGTTTTTTTTTCACCATGAGGAAACAGCTTGGAGTCATGGATAGGCCTCTGTGTAGAACCTGAAGTTGAAAACAACACAATGGAAAAAAGAGCAAAGAAACAGAGATAAAGCTAGTTCTTGGTGACATTGTGTGTGTAGATGGATTAATCTTCATCTAGAGCCAGTTCTACCTCTGGACTTTGCAGGTTTATGCTCCCCTTCATATTTATCCAGATTGAACTGGGGTTTCCTTATTAGCAATGCAAAAAGTGCTGACTGACTGATCAAGCCCATAAGGTGGAAGGAAAATTCAACTTATTCTATATTGTCCTGGGGCTGGATTAGGATCAGATGATTATGTTATAAAAAGACAGAACCCAATTCAAGCCAAAGAAGAAATCAGTGTGCTTATGTGCAATAATAGGATGTGCAACTGTAAGAGGCAGTGAGCTTCCTGGTTTGGATGGCATTCTGAGGCAATGATTTTGAGGAGATATTTAAAATTCAATAATAATTGGAAGAGAGAGTCATTAAAAGTTGCCCCTAAAGTTCAACAAACCAATTTCCTGTCCTCCCAACAAAAACATAAGCTCATTGAAGACAAGGTGCTTTCAGGACCATGTCAGAGGCATACTGGCCCATCCACTTGGATGAGTAACAAATGTGGCACTCCTTCTCTTGAATATACGGTGCTGTCTACATATACCTGTATCTTCTTAAAGTGAGGGATGAAACCTCATGTGAGATTTGGCTCTTAGAACTCAGAAAGGAATAGGGAAACATATTGTGCAGTCATTTAAGAATGAAAGGGAGGAAACAAGGTGATAAGGTGTTATATTTTATTAAAATAATAGTAAAATAAAATGGTGTACATAGATGGTTATCTCAGGGTCTGGCATACAATAAATACTTGATAACACTATAGATTATAGTTGTGATTATGATTTTCATCCTTGAGTCAATGCAAAAGACATAATAAAAAGTGATTTTTTTCAAGAAATAGTGTTATATTTATTCATATATTTTGTGCCCAATCAGGACAGTTCCTGATGTGGATTACTGAGTTCCTTCTGGATATTCTCTTTCTCTTGGGGCCATTCACTCAAAAGCAGGACTTGTGCCAAAACAAAGCAACAGCCAGATGTAGTGAAGAAAACTTTGGTGTTTAAGGTCAGAGCAATGCATCAAACTATAAACCTTACTTACTCACCTCCAGTTAAATCTACTAAAGGTTCTAATAATTCCACGCCAATTTTGAAAGTTTGTAGTTATTACAAGATACTGTTATATGAAGAACAATGAAAGAATATTGAAGTCTACTAGCCACCTCTTTGGGGATTTAAGAGTTCTCAGTGGTAATTTCTTCTCCCCAAAGAACAATTTCCTTAAATCAAATATCAAGCAAACAGTTTACATGATTCTTTTATGAACAAGCTTCCTGCACAAGTATAGTTTGCACTGAAAAGAAAATCATGTGTCTATTAATGATTGCTAACTTTTCAGTTTCCTTAGACTAATGTCACAACTGGCTAACTCCATGAAGAATACAAACTCAACATTTATTCATGTTTTACATTGTTCCAATAAAATTTGAAGTAGTTGACATAATAGAATTTGAAAAATTTATCAAGCCAATATTAAATGCTATCCCATTGTTGGGTAATTCCATTTCCCTTCAGAAATTTAGCAAAGTACAAAATAAATCATTAATTATACCTACCCACCCCCAAACTTTCATTTTAAAATTCAGATTACAAAAAGAGGACTAAAAAATTGTGGCTACTCTGTAAGAAATTTTGGAATTTCTCCCTTCCCACCTTCCATAGATATGTTAGTATAAAGGGTCATGGGGCTGATTATCATTGGGGTTGATGTATTATCCTGACTAGTTGTTTATATTGATCAAAATCATTCCACCGGGTGTTCATTTATATAGTTCATAGAGAATTAGCTTCAGGATACCAAGATATAAACACAGCTTTCATGCCAATATCTCTGTAACCTGGGCAGAATTCATTTATTAAAAAAACACCACCACCAACAAACCAATCCAGCCTCATGTTTGACATGAGATCCTGCTGCAATTCAAATATCTATCCTTATTAGCTCAATCGTTAATGCTCTAGGAGATATAAGGACCAGGCTGAGTAGGTTAAGGGTTCACCAGAACTTCCTCTCAGATGGGGAGGAACTTGCCCTGGGATTGTCTCTCTTACATCTCCATAATGTTTGAATCCTGGAGAGCAGCTCAGAGGTGACTTATGTGCTACAATAAGGAAGCAGAAATGAATGCTTAGATTCAAGCATATTCTTGGGTTCTCTCCTTCTTCCCTGGTCCTGTGATTTCATGGGCCTCGGGTGTGCTGCCTTCTGAAGGTTTCAGAGTGAACTCTACCTTTAGATGTGTCAAGAGAGTCAGTATCTTGAACAATAGTTAGGGTTGGTTGGGTCTCTAAAATCTCTTCAATCAAAGAGGCCCTTCCTTGAGCCAATGTGTCCAAGTAACTTATTTTGAAGGTAGAGAAGCGGAAGCCCAGCAATGAAGGAAGTAATTTAATCTCTCATTCATTTATTGAAATTATAGTCTAGTTGGGGAGAAATAAATTAATTAAGGAATCACAAGTAGGGAATTTCAAATTGTGATAAATGCAATGAAGGAAAATCACCGGGTGCACTATAACAAGGGCCAGATATAACTAGAGAATCAGGGAGATCATCCCTGAGGAAGTGATGACTGAAGTATGATTTAAAGAATAAGTAAGATGTAGAAAGACAAAGGGATGGTGGTAGTGATGGGGGCAGGAGCAACATTCTGGCAAAGGGTATGGAATGTGGAAATGCCCTGAGGTTAATGCCACAGAATAGGACATACTTCTCCTGACTCCCAATCTAGGGATCTGTAAATTCTTCTAGGGGTGACCCTGTAAGCACATAGTTCCTTTCCTGGTGTCCTTGGTGTCTCAGGTAATGCCTCATCCTTTCTGAGAACAGGATGCCACAAATTGCATTACATACACAAAGCAAATCAGGGTAGTTTCTAAAGCTGCTGTCTGAGCTGTCACTTAGCTCCTAATAAAAGGTAGCTGTGGATACATAAAACAAAGTGAAACTCAAGATAGTGGTTAGAGAAGAATGTGTGTTTCTTCCTACAAGTCAAATATTTTCCTCAAATTGACCCAGGATAAGTGATTGGTATTGGACGAGTAGTATTGATAGGATCTGGGTTGGGGGTATCTCATAGGGTTTATGGTATTTGGAATTATGCAGATGTTTTTTCACCTCAAGGAGATGAACAGGACATTCTAAAAATATAGGTGGAGGTAGACTGGGGTGACATGTCTCTGGGAATACAAGGGGCTGGTCCTCCAGGAGGAGATGGACATAGCTCCCTTCCTGATTAGATTTACTAAAATCATCTGTGGCACTGAGAATTTGTTCTTTCTACTTAGATCCTGCCAATAGGTGTCTGAAAGGACCACCTGTGGGACAAATTTCTGACATTCATCTTTTTCAGAGATGGACTGAGATGGGAGTATATTAATTTTTGCATAATGCACAGTGTCACAGCCACTTTGGAATGTATGGTGTTGAATGTGATGAGCCTGTTCTGTTTTCCTTTAATTTATAACACATAACTTCTGCTCACAGGATTTCTTCTTTCTTCTTTTTTTTTAAGGATCACAAACTATTAGAGCTAGAAAGAGCCATAGATATTATTGAATGTGATCTTTTCATCTATGAGTGGAAAAATTAAGACCAGAAGAAGTTATGTGGCTTTCCTAAAGGCACATTATTTGACAGGTGTGGACCTGGATGTTAAACCTATCTCATAACTGTTTACTACACAGGCTTCCTTCTTAAATGGGTGTAAAGCAGTCACAGTCAAAACTTTCATCTTTATGAATTTTGCTGTTGAATATACCACAAGAGGAACTATATATACTTAACTCCCACCCTCATCAAAAATAGTTTCCCTCTGGTAATTTAAATCCAGACAAAAAGAAAGAAATCAGTTAGCTACCATTCACATAGGAAAGGAATCTCTAATGATATTTTGTTATCTAAATGAGAGTTTTCTATTAAGCCCAGATATCTCTTATTCACAGTTTCTTGTACTCTATCTGTTGTGCTCTGCTCACCTCTCCACCCCTCAATCTCCACCCACTCAAGGGGACTCAGAATCTCATTTAAGTCATATGTTTGCATTTTAAACTGATATTTCAACCAAAGGAGTCAAAGCAGCCACAGGATTTAAAATTGTATATCTGTCTTGGACTACAAAATAGGCAGAGATAGTTTGTATTATACTCAGACCAAGTTGCTGCAGAGGGAAATTTCAGTGCAGGCAGTAGATGGGGCAGGAGAGAGATGACATGGTATGGGACCACCTGGCCCAGGTCACCTGACGTGCTTTTTTAAAATATAGAGGTTCTGCTCCTCAGACATACTGAATCAGATTCTGTGGGATGTGGTGTAGGGGGATGGGCGGTGGGCAGGGTGGATTAGAGACTGCACATTGGTACCCATAGTAAGTTTTCTAAGTGATTCTTAGCAACACTTTGAGAACCACAGGTATAGAGAGAAGAAAACTGGAGGATGAGTTCAAAGAAATGATTTATAGTTGTGTTAACTGTCTGATTTAGAGCATGTCCTTTGACTTCTCAACTTCCCCATCTGAGTCTATTAGATTGCTCTCTAATCTGATTCTGAACTTCTCCAATTCTAAGTTTTTCTCTGAACTTTGAGCCAATGGAGAGAGAAGGGAGGCTCCCTAAGCCAGCCAGCTGGAATACTCACTCTGAGCCCCATGAGGAAATAGAGGACACTGATGACAATCATTGGGAGGATGTAGAAAAGGAAGGAGGTGACCTGGATGATGAAACTGTAGATCCACATGGGCTTTACAATGGCGCAGGTTGCAGAGCCTGGGACCAAGGACCCGTTGGGGAAGAACTGGAACTTGATGCCATGGATGCTGGTGTTGGGCAGAGAGAAGAGGACGGAGAAGCCCCAGATAGCGGCCAGGATCCTGAGTGCCCGCCGCCGGGTGCTCTCTAGCTTGGCGCGGAGCGGGTGGAGGATGGCCACGTAGCGCTCCACACTGAGGGTGGTGACACTGAGGATGGAGGCAAAGCACACAGTCTCGAAGAGGCCGGTCTTGAAGTAGCAGCCCACAGGCCCAAGCAGGAAAGGGTCGTTGTGCCACATCTCATAGACTTCCAGGGGCATCCCAAGGAGCAGGACCAGGAGGTCAGAAACAGCCAAGCTGAAGAGGTAGTAGTTGGTGGGCGTCTTCATATTCTGGTGCCATAGAATCACCAGGCACACCAGGAGATTGCCCACGACCCCGACCACAAAAATCAGCGCATACACCACAGTCACAGGGAGGAAGAGGTGGCTGCGCTGAGGCCCGCAGAGGAACGCTAAGCAGTCCAAGGTGCTGTTCAGGTATTTCTCGAATGGATCTTCCAGTTCTTGCTGGTGCATCCAGGAAGCAGTCTCACCTTTTTCCATCACTGAAATTAAATCCGGAAACTGAGCCTCTCCTGGTCTGAGGCTGTGTCCCAAGCTGAGCCAGAAAGGAAAGAGAAAGCAGTCAGGGATGCACGGGCTCAGTGAATGAGGTCGGCAGAGAGTGAGCGCTTCACACTGAAGGTTGGGCTGCTCAGAAGGGTGAAGCCTTCTAAAGAGCCGCCTTCACAGAAGCCCCGCCCCTCCGCAGGCTGAGGGCCAATGAGTGTGTGTCAGGCTGCTCAGTGCAGAGGACCCGCTGGCTTGTGTGCAGGGAGCAGGGGAAGGGGACGAGACATTTCTCTGAATTGGAAGGAGATGGTAAAATAGAGCTGACACAGACAATTACATTCTGTAACTCAAATCAGGTATGAGGACTCCGAGCAGAACCTTTTGAAAGGGTGTGGAAATCTGGGTGCAAATAAGACTTAAAGTTGCAAGGTGTTGGTAGAAGAGTACAAATGTCCATTGATCCTTGTCACCTGTACAGCATGACAAAAATGGGAGATAAATAGATTTCTCAAGTTATCTTATTCCACTGGAAATTCAGAGCTCCCTGGGGAAACATGATCAATATAATATTTTGGTTTTGATTGTGTTTGCAATAGACTCCAAAACCCAAAATGGCACCTGCACAATATCTAGCCCTACCTGCTGTCTGATGCTTCAGTCTCTTTCGGCAGTGTTGTGCTAGAGCAAAAGAAAAGTGAGTTTCAGAATCTGGCACACCCAGAGAAATCCTGTGAGGCTGTGAGAAGTTTCAGAACCTCTCAGAGTCCCATTTCCTTATCTGTAAATTCAGGATTAATTAATTCTATTTTATTCAACAAATATTTCCTGAGGATTCCCTATGGGTAAGGCGCTGTTCTAGGCTCTGTAGAATCATCAGTGAACAAGCAAAACGAGGTCCTTGTGCTCATGGAGCTTTTCTTATTTTAGGAAATTCAGAAAATATACATGCAACCCAATACATTAATAATTGAATTTCAGATAATAATCAGTATTGTAAAGGAAAATAAAGAATGGTAAGCAGAGGCAAGGCTGGAGGTGTTCTTCTACCAAGGATGGTCAAAAAAGACTTATCTCAGGAGATGTCATGTGGGCTAAGGTCTGAATGATGAAAAGCAGAGGGAAAGCATTCCTGGCAAAAGGAATAGCGAGTGCAAAGACCCCAAAGCAGAAACAAGCGTGATGTGTTTCAGAAATATCTAGAACATGATCTTCTGGGGGTACATAACAGCTTCAAATCATCACAGATGCCATCCAAAGCAGGTCTAATCTCCCTTCCATGTGTACTTTTAATTAGTGGACAAGAAAGTATGGGTGATTAGATTGAAGTGGCTGGCAGAGACCAGATCATGTAGAGTCTTGTAAACTGTAATAAAGAGTTTTGATCTTATTCAAACTACAGAAAAAAGAAAATCTTTGTAGGGTTTTGAGCAGAAGAATAAAGGGGTGGGAAGGATTTGAACTTTTAACAAGTAATAGATAGGAGGCCAGTACAATATTCCAGGTAAGAGATGGTGGTAACTTTGATTACCGTGGTAGTAGTGGGGTTGGAAAGATATTGCTGGATTAGGGAATATTTTGCAAGGAATGATAATGACTAACTTATATGACCATTGAGAAGATTAAATGAGATTACATATATTAATACATTTTATATTTAAAAGATACGAACTAAAGGTTAAATAGTCTTTCCATTTTGTTTCTTAAACTG
This sequence comes from Choloepus didactylus, assembly GCF_015220235.1. Lineage (NCBI taxonomy): Eukaryota > Metazoa > Chordata > Mammalia > Pilosa > Megalonychidae > Choloepus > Choloepus didactylus. Next base: position 96,906,871 of record NC_051319.1, read on the forward strand.
AATGAAGAGACTGAAGACTAAAGAGGTAAAGTGACCTGTACAAAAATATATCAGTCAAGATGGGATAGTTTATGTTGCTGTAAGAAATAGCCCTCATATATCTGTAGTTTAAAACAATAAAGTTGTATTGTTCACAGTACATATTTATTACGTGTCAGTTGAAGTGTCTGCCCCATACTGCCTTTACTTTGGAACCTAGGCTGATGGAGTGGCCTCTATCCAAAACTTTGTTATCAATGTGGTAGAGGGAAAGAGAGCTCTAGAAGGTCTCAGCTAGGTATTGTATGCTTTAGCCATATGGCACATGTCCCTTCCGCTTACAGCCCATTGAATGAGGCTAGTCATGTGTATCCACCTAACCACGGGGCAGGGTGGGGATGGGGGTAGGAAATACTATTCTAGTATGTGCACAGAAGATAGAAAACCAGGAAAATTTGGTCAACAGCATCATGGATGACCACAAACACACATAGGTCATGACAGAGCCAGAACTAGAGCCCTGACATTACTGATAAGCTTTGATGTTGAGATCACAATTAACATTAATATATATATTTCCAATGAAGTAGGAAGAAAAGTTTAAGTATTGTAATGAAATACCTCATTGATAAAAGGATCTTTAAAATCATAATGGTTGGAAGAAGCGGATTGTAAATGTTGAGGCTGGGGAAGGTACTCCTTAACATATAAGGAAACAAATAAAAATTTAAAGGCGTCTCATCATTGTGTTGGGATCAGTAGGCCAAGTCAAACAGAGTGGTGTCTAATAAGGATGAAATAAAGGGCTCAGTGCAGAGAGATGGTATAGGAGTGTTAAAGAACATGAACTCTAGTGCAGACTCAGGGTTCAAATCCAGGTTCCACCTCCTACTCTTAAGCAAGTTTCTGTAAGTCTCAATTACCCCATCTGCAAAAGGATTAAAATAGCAGTATTGCTCTGTAAGATTGCTGGGGGTAAATTGTTAATTAGTTCCCAGTAAATTGTTGAATATGTATTATTTTAAAATACAGTATTTTAAATGATTACTTAGTAAAAATGTACTAGGATAATGATAATTTAATAATAAGAATGTTGATTTTTATTGAGGTAAAAAAGACTTTGCAAGATTTAAAAGCTGGGAGATGTGTTTTGAGCTGTCAATATGAAAAGTCTTCTCAGTTTTATTTAACTGTCAGTGCAGGAGACTGAGTCAAACAATTGCTAAGAAAATAGAGGGAATTTTAGTCTTTGTTAACTGATGTCTGTTTCTCAGTTCACATGGATCTGGGTCTGTACTTTCTAGCCATGTCAAGAAGGTGAGAATGATGAGGGGTTCGATATCCTGTGGGTAATATTGATGCAGGTAGGGATATTTTGTTTGAAGAAGACTCAGAGAATAGAGTAGGATAAAAGGAGAGAGGGAGAGAGTAGCGCATGGGTTACCTTCAAATAATTGACAAGATGACACATGGAAGGGAGATTAGACCTGCTTTGGATGGCACCTGTGATGATTTGAAGCTGTTATGTACCCCCAGAAGATCATGTTCTTAAAGCTAATCCATTCCTGTGGATGTAGACCTACTGTGGATGGAATCTTTTGATTAGGTTATTTCAGCTGAGGCATGCCCCAGATGGGTCTTAATCCTCTTACTGGATTCCTTCATAAAAGCATAAAATAGAAAGAAAACTCAGAAGCTGAGAGAGAAGGATGCAAACAGAAGCTCAGAAAGAAAGCCATAGACAGAGCAGCTAGAAGCTGAAAGCAGGGAAACCTGGGAGAGGAACTAGCAGACGTCACATGTGCCTTGCCATGTGACAGAGCAGCCCAGGATCATGGGTAGCTAGTCTTTGGGGAGAAAGCCTTGTGGTACTTTTGATATAGATTCTGTGAACAGTCATTTACTTAATCTCTTTTCCTAAAAACTTTCATCCAATTGAGAGTATTTGCCATCTCCTAATACACTCAGGTTTTAGGAATGATTTTAATATGAATTCCATGTCCTTGATTTTATCTTTGCTACAAGGCTGAATTGTAATTGACTTACTGTGCAAACCATTTTTCAATTTTTTTTATTTAACTGTTTAGAGTTGAGAAGGAGTTGTCTTTTGGAAACCTATTGAGTCTGTGTACTCTCTCTAATCACTTTCATTTATGCTTGTAAACTGGCCATTTTTTTTTTTTTTTTTCCTGATAGCATCTCTTATGAAATCTTTCCAAACATAGTCAATGGGTACTACAACTCAGTTTAAAACCTCTTTCCCTGGGGCTCATTAGGCACATGATTTGCAGCAACAGTTTTACTCCATGGTTTGCCTCTGTATAATATGGATGCTTCCAGCCTCTAATAGTTTTCTCATTGCCTGCCATCTGGCCCCTAGACCACTGCCATGCATTTTAGAGTTTTTGTCATAGCACTGCCCCACTTCCATGCCAAGTTTTGAATCAGTAAATTGGACTAGATCATTCTGAGGTGACAAAAAATCCCAAACTCTCAGTAACTTTAAGCATTAATGGCTTATTTCTTTTTTTATGCTATATGTTGATTGTGGTTTGTCTGAGAGTTTGGGGAAGGGAAACTTTGAACTACATTGTTGTTCCAGTTTGCTAATGTTGCCATTAAGCAAAATGCCAGAAATGGATTGGCTTTTATAAAGGGGGTTTATTTGGTTACAAATTTATAGTTCTACAGCCATAAAAGTGTTTAAACTAAGGCATCAACAAAAGCATACCTTCACTGAAGAAAGGCCATTGGCATCCGGAACACCTCTGTCAGCTGGAAAGGCACGTGGCTGGTGTCTGCTTTCTCCCAGGTTCCATTTCAAAATGGCGTTCTCCAAAATTTCTAAGCATCAGCAAGCATCTGGGCCTGTGAGTCTCTTTTTAAAGAACTCCAGTAAACTAATCAAGACCACGCTGAATAGGCAGGGCCAAATCTCCATGGATTCATTCACTAATCAAAAAGATTAATCAATCTGCCCCCACAAGATTGCCATTAAAGAATATGGCTTTTGGGGGACATAATATATCCAAACTGGCACAGTTGTCTTCATCCAACATTATAGGGAAAAGTCTACCACCCAAACACAGTAATAAAACTGCTCTAAAGACATAACTGTGGAGTTGTTAACTTCCCAGTCTCATCCTTCTGAGGGAATTCTCCAATCCTGTTAGCATCTGGGCAATGAAGCATTTTAGTTCTGGCAATGAGGTTATATTCAGTAAATGAATCATAAATAAAGAGGCATTGTAGCAAATAGATGGACTCTAAAAAAAATGAGCAGTTATTGAAGAAATAATTAGGAAAACTGCCATGTTATAATAAAGTGCCTACTTCATAGATGCTAACAATTTAAACACATTTTTTTCAGAGATCTTTGTTACTAAAACAGAACCTTGGTTCTGAGGCATAATATTCCTGATTCTCAACTTTGGCCTTCTAGTGGGTTGAGAAATGCTCACGTGAACTTGGACAAGATCATTTAAAGTACAGTGTCTAGAACCAGGAAGGTTACCTTCAGTTCTGTTATGCACTAGTTAGGCCAAGATTATTTGTGCCAGTTTTGAGTCCTGCATTTAAAGAGGGACTTGGAACAAGATTGACATATTCTATTGAGGGCAACTGGGATGGTAGAAGGAGTTGGGGTTGTCCCATTAAAGAGAAAATTTGAGTTAGACATAATCACTGCCTTCAACTATTTAAAATATATTTTTGTAATTTTTATCCATATATTTTTAATGGAAGAAGAATTTATTTCATTCTAAATCACTTTGCAGAATTAGGAACAATAGGAGGTAATGTCAAGAGAAGGATTTTGAGCATTTGGAGAAGACTAAACTAGAAATGGACAACCCATGTCACCAATGGCACTCAGTAAAGGCTGACTGAGCATTTGTCAATGATATTTTATCAGATTCTGGGGTCTTGGATTAGCTGACCTTCTAACAATATCATTCTGCCTACTTCACATCTCTTCTTGGGTGTCCCATGGGCACCTCAAACTTAACGAGTCTAAGCTGAGTTTATGCATCATCTTCCCTCTAAAGTTTTCCTCTTCTATGTTTCCTGTTCAATGAAAGGCATCATTGTGTGCTAAGTTGCCCAAACTAGAAAGTGGTATATCATATTGACCCTTTCCTCTTCCTTTTCCCCCTATCATCTAAGAAATATCCAAATCTTGTCCATTATATCTCCAAAATATTTGTTTAGTCCATCACTGTTCTCCATTCCCAGTATCACTTTCCAATTCCCAGGCACCATCATCTCTCAACTGAACTTCTAACTGGTTCCCCACCCCTACACTGATACCTCCAAACCCCATTTTATCTGATATGTAGAGTAATTTTTCTAAAATGCAAATGTAATCATATGCGTCTTTTAACTCAAGTCCTTTAAAGTCCCCAGTTGACTCAGGATAAAGTCCAAACTTTATTAATATACAGTGAATTAGGAGGTCCTTCATATCTGTCTTTCTCTTCTGTATCCTCAATTCTCATCAAGTCTCCTTTATTCCTCGTGCTCCTGCCAAGCTATGCTCAAAGACATGCAGGCTTCTCTGTATGTTATTCCCTCTGCCTAAGATGGTCTTCTTTCCATCTTCTTCACCTTGTTAGCTCATGATAGTCATTCAGAACTCAGTTTATCCAACACATTTTATGAGAAGCCATTCCATACCTCTACACTGACTCAGATATCCCTCCTGTGGGCCCCTCTCAAACTTTTTAATTGCTGTCATCTTAATATTTTGTAGCAAGGGTCAACAATTTATAGCCCATGAACCAAATCTGGCCTGGCACTTATTTTGGTAAAATTTTATTGGAACACAGACAGGCTCATTTGTTTATGTCCTATCTATGGCTTCTTTTGTGCTACAATGGCAGAGTTGAGTAGTTATGACAGAGACCACATGGTGCAAAAAGCCTAAAATATTTACTATTGACCGTTTACAGAAAAAGCTGACTCCTGATTTACAGGATTATTCTTGCCCATGTACCCAGACGAGAAGGTCTGGGGCATATTCATGGTAGTATTCCCAATATGCAGCAGATCAGGCACTCGATAAATACTTACCAAATTAATAAATGGTTTTGTGATACCATCTGTGGCCATGACATCTCATTTCTTTGCCATGTCTATTCTGCTTTATGTAGCTGTTTAAAATTGTTTCATGATCACCTCTAGATATTGGAAAACTTTCAGTTGTAGTCTTGACATTGTCCTGTTTAGCTGTAAACTTTGAATGAGTTATTAAATCTCTCTAAGCATGAGTCTCCTCATCACTAAATTTAGAGGATTACGCATGATGGCCAGGGTCCCTTAAAACACTAATATCCCATAATATTGATGGCGTTTGACTAATCACATTTCTTGCCATGATTCATGATAATTCTTCCACCCTTGATGATCAGCCTTGTTTTTTATGAAGCCAAGCGGGTCCACACTCTGGCAGATTCATAGGAGAGGAAGGGGAGGAGGCCCTTGATTTAGATTAATTTTCTCGATGCCTATAAAGTCACAGTTTCCCAGAAAGTCAGTAGGAATTTCTGTGGCAGGAGATGCTATGTAGCTAGGAAGAGAATATGGGTGGCCTTTTATTGCTTCTGAACATGTTGATGGAAATAAACTCAGCATCAGCTCCAGTATCTAAATGACTTTTTTGATTAGAAACAGTAAATGACTAAGAGTGTTTAAACCATCAACAGATGAAGGATTTAGAAATTACATCTTTATGAAGATGGATACCTGAGCTACATCCAGAATATACAGAGTTTTCTCTTCAGATTGGAATGTGATTCAGCTAAAGTCAGTACCTGTATATATGGCAAGAGTTAAAAGCAGATACAAGTCCCACTGGCTAAATTTCCTCTCCCGATACTGCTTAAAAGTCTTATGATTCCTTTAAGCTGCTCATCCCCCTGAGGGAAAATTATCATAGTCAGCAGCAGCAGCAGCAGCAGGGCCAACTTCTATGACAGAGTACTAACTATGTGCCAGGCATTGAGCTGAGTACTTTACCTGAATTCTCTAATCTAACCTGTAAAGCAACTCAATGAGGAGATATTTCTATTGCCCTCCACCATTTTACAAACGAGAAAAGCCAGGAGAACCTTAATACCTCACAATGTCACATAGTTAATTAACATTAGCACCAAGGCCTCACCTGACCCTAGATTTTCTGATTGCAAGGCCTTTACAGTGTACGACTCAGAATTACTATATGACAAATGCTATTATGTTTTCATATGAAGTACTGAGCTATGAATTTCAGAGTACTCCTAAAAACACAACGTACTCACCCAAGGGTCAGTCCATAGCTGACCATGAGCTCAATTCCAGGATTCACATTTTAAGGAACTTCTTGATTTAAATAAAACAATAAAATTTTAAGCACAGAAGTTAATGAAACTTGTCAAAATACTTTTACACAGAGGTGTGTCCTCATTGTTCTGGTATAAATTAGTTTGTAGAATAAGTGTCAATTTGGCATAATAATGTTAATTATATACCAACTTACTTGTAGATAAGCCTATTTATTTTCATTGAGGATCTACTATGTGTCAGACACTGTGAGACGTATTTTAAGTAATAATAGTCAGGGGGCTTTTACAGTCCAGTTGGAGAGAAATCTATTGAACTAATCACCTATATAAATGTGAAATTATAGTGGGGTTATACCAGAGAGGTACTTTATTGGTAGTGTATAAGATGTGATCTGGAGCTAAGATTTGAGAAATGTGTAGAAATTAATCGCATGAAGAGGTGGGGTGGGAGCTGGAGAAAAAGCATTCCAGGCAAAGCAAAGAGCTTTTGCATATGCCTTATGGGGAGAGGAGGTCTGGTACCCATGAGGAGGAAGTGGGGGAGCCACTCAGCCAGGGGAGTGTGCTATAAAATGGGGACAATGCATGGACTTGCAGTCCAAGCCCAGGGTTTTGTTTTAGTTTACTATAAAGAAAGCCACTGAGATATTTTAAGTAGAAGAATGACATGGTTACAATGGTATTTCAGAAAGATCCCTTCTGGCTGTGGTGAGGAAAATGGATGGGGGTGGGAAATATGAGGGGACACAAGAGTCTCTCAGTAGTCCAAGTGAGATATGATGGTCATTTGGGCATAGAGAGTGGCCGTGGAGAGGATGGGAGGAGATAAAGATAGAAAATAAAGTTGACAGGACTGCTAAGTGTCCAAGTCCACCACTTCCTGGAGGTGTGACCTTGAGAAGATAGCTTGCTGGTGCCAAAGAGGGACATAAAAATGCACATCCTCAAGATTTCGAGTGGCCATGGGCTGATTGATGATCACAGCTTTTCATTAGCTTCTTCAGATCATTGTGGGCCTGGTTCTGAGGGCAGCCATTGTTCCAACCCACCCTGCACAAAGGCAGCAGAGGAGACTTAAAGATGACATGCCTTCTCAGAGCTGTGGAGGACAGTTGAAGGGCTGCATTTGCTGGGCAAGGGCTGAATCAAGAAAGCACAGCTTTGGGGAGGTATGGAAGAAGCTCCTAACCCCCTTCCAATCCCTTCCCTCATCCTCTCTCCAGTTTGGAGCAGTTTGGAGCCTGCTGGAGCCCCCTTGTTGCAGTTTGGGAAAAGACTGAATTAGGAAACTCCTCTCCAGCATGCTCTCCCTCCCTCTAAGCAAAAGCAGTTTAGACAGAGAAAGTAGTATAAGAAACAGTTAAGGTGAAAGGTCTGCGACAAAGTTACCTTCTTTGACTTCTGCAGAGGAATACCTGGAAGAGGGAAAATGTTTGTCTACTGGGAAGAAGAGGGGGCATTCAAACTCCTGTAAACAGGGGAACTCCTAAGGCCACCAGTGAGCACAAGCCCAGGACAAGACACAGGCCCAGAGAAGACCAGGAGGACCCTGCACTTTGCATTCACCTTGAGCTGACCTTCCTGATAGAAGGACTGATAACCCAAGAAATTCTGTCTTATCATTAGCTGGTTACAAACCCAATAAACAGACATCTCAGGAAATAAATCCCAAAGTTAACATTTTAAAATACAGGGAACATGAAGAAGTCACAATGGTCATTGCCCAAATATCCCTGAAGATGGAAAGAATGAACAAATGAGAGGGAGGAGTTGTAACAGAGAAGGTAGGATTTAACAAATAATTATGATTACTGAATCATTATATAGATATTTCTTTTTAGTCTCTAATGTATTGGAATATCTAGAAGGAAATATCTGAAATTGTGGAACTATAACCCATACCATACTTTGAAATTTCTTCTGTAACTACTTGTTAAACTGTACTTGGAAATATATCACTTTTCTGCATAATGTTATACTTCACAATAAATTTTTTTTTTACAAAAGGTTGGCTGTCCTTGTCTGTTTCTAAGTTCTCTTTGATTCCATTGGTCAGTATGTCTGTCTTGGCGCCAATGCTGTGCTATTTTGACCACCATGGCTTTGTATGCTGTGAGTTTGGGAGGTGTGAGACCTCCAACTTTATTTTTCTTTCTTAGGATGTTTTTGGCTATCTGCGGTACCCTGCTTTTCCAGATAAATTTGATTACTGTTTTTTCTAAAAAATAAAAAAATGACAGGGTGCTATAAGAGTTTACAAGACAAAGAAACAAGAAATGATGGTCCATCCAAAGGAAGAAACAAAAACATCAGTGAAGACCAGACTATGGACATACCAGACAAAGACTTTAAAAAAATGATCTTCAATATGCTCAAAGATGTGACAGAAAATACAGAGAAAGAACTAAAAGATATCAGGAACAATTAATGAACAATTAATTCACAGTATTAATTGTTATTAACAATTAATTGTCTCCTGGGACAATTCATACTGGGACAATAAACAATTAATGAACAGTATGAGAATCTCAATAAAGAGATAGAAATTTTAAAAAGAAACCAAACAGAACTATTGGAGTTGAAGACCATAATAATGGAAATGAAAAATTTCCAGGAAGTTTTCAACAGTAAATTGTAGCTGGCAGAAGAGAATCAGCAAAACTCGAAGATCATTGCAGTAAGTCAGGAGCAGAAAGGAAAAAGAATTATAAAAATTGAAAACAGCCTAAGAGACCTCTTGGACCCCATGAAGTGTACCAATATATGCATTATGGAAGTCCCAGAAGGAGAAGGAGAAGGAAGAGAAAAAGAGGCAGAAGGAATATTCAAAGAAATAATGACAGATAATTTCCCACCTTTAGCAAAAGACATGAACATGCATATCCAAGAAGCCCAAAGAACACCAAACAGGATAAACTTAAAGAAAAATATGCATGGTTGCATTTAGATCAAATTGCCAAATGCAAAGGACAAGGAGAGTGGTCTGAAAGCTGCAGGAGAAAAGCAACATGTTTTGTACAAGGGAGTCCCAATGAGATTGAGTGCTAATTTCTCATCAGAAATTTCTCATCAGAAACCATGGAGGCAAGAAGGCAGTGGGGTTGAAATAAAGTGCTGAAAGAAAACAATTGCCAATGAAGAATGTTATATACAGTAAGAGTTTCTTCCAAAAATGAGGTAGAGATTAAGAGTTTCCCAGATAAATAAAAGCTGAGGGAGTTCATCACCACTGTATCTATGCTACAAGCAATGCTAAAGGGAGTTTCTACAGATTGAAAGGAAAGAATACCTGACAGTGGGTCAAAGCAGCATAAAGAAATAAAGGCCTCCAGTAGAGGTAACCATTTTGGTAAGTAAAATTCCAGTACTATTGTGTTGTATTTTTAAGTATGTAACTCCCCTTATTACTTATTACCAGGTGCTAAAATGCAAATCCATAAAAAGTAATGATAACTCTATGATTTGGGACATACAATGTACAAAGATATAATTTGTAAGTACCAAAAAAGGTGTGGGGATGGTGGGGTACAGTAAATGTGTCTGTATATGCTATTGAAGTCAAATTGCTATCAAATCAAATATGATTATATATTTAGGATGTTAAATTTAACCCCATGGTAATCACAAGGAAAATACATGAAAATATATCCAAATAGAAATGAGAAGGGGCTCAATATGGTACAATACAAAAATCGAGTAAATATGAAAATAGGCATTAACAGAAGAATTGAGGTACAAAAAAAAGGTATAAGACCTACAAAGAGTAAATGGCAAAATTGCAGCTGAACATCCTGATTTATTAGTAGTTTCACTTTAAATGTAAATGATTAAAAGTCTACAAATGGCAGAAATTGACAGATTAAATTTAAAAAAGCATGACAAAACTATATGCAGTCTGCAAGTGACTCACCTAAAATTCAATGATATAAGTAGGCTGAAAGTGAAAGGATAAAAAATATAGCATCCAAGTAGCAACTAAAAGAGAGCTGGGGGTAGTTATGCTAATATCAGTATATCTAACATTATATTAATATCAGGATGGTTTTACATTTATAGTAGGAGGCTTTAATATATCTTTCAGTAATGAATAGAACATCTAGATAGAAGATCGATAAGGAATAGAAGACTTAAATGATACTGAAAACCAACTAGACCTAACAGACATATATAGAACACTTCACCCAATGACAACAACATACACATTCTTCTTGAGTGCACCTGGATCATTCCCAGGATAGACCAGATCTTATGTTACAAAACAAGTCTCAATAAAAATTTAAAAATGTTGAAATCTATAGTCTATTTCCTCTGATCACAATGGAATAAAGCTAGAAATCAATAACAGAGGGAGAAATGGTAGATTTACAAATATGTGGAAATTGAACAATGGCCTCTTAACAAGTAGTGGGTAAAGACAAAATCACAAAGGATGTTAGGAAATACATTAAGGGAGTGAAAATGAAAATGCAACATACCAAAATATATGGTATACAGCAAAGGAAGTTATAAGAGGAAAATTTATAGCTCTAAATGCTTACATTATAAAAGAAGACGGATTTCAAATCAAATACCTAACTTCAAAACTGGTAGAACTAGAAAAAGAAAAGCAAACTAAAACCAAAGCAAGCAGAAAGAAGGAAATAACAAAGATTAGAGCTAAGTGAAACAGAGAATAAAAAACCGGCAGAGAGACTCAACATCAAAAGCTGGTTCCTTGAAAAGATCAATAAAATTAGCAAACTGTGCCGGTTTGAATGTATTATGCCCCCCAGAAAAAGCCATATTCTTTGATGCAATCTTGTGGGGCAGACATATTTGTGGGGATTAAGTTGGAACGTTTGGATTAGGTTGTTTGCATGGAAATGCGTACCACCCAACTGTAGGTGATAACTCTGATGAGATATTTCCATGGAGGCGTGGCCCCACCCATTCAGCTTGGGCCTTGTTCAGTGGAGCCATATAAATGGGCTGACAAACAGAAGGAACTCAGTGGAGCTGAGAGTGACATTTTGAAGATGAGCTACAGCCAAGAGGGACAGTTTGAAGACGGCCTTTGAAAGCAGACTCTTGCTCCAGAGAAGCTAAGAGAGGACAAACACCCCAAGTGCAACTAAGAGTGACATTTTTGAAGGAACTGCAGCCTCGAGAGGAACGTCCTGGGAGAAAGCCATTTTGAAACCACAACTTCAGAGCAGATGCCAGCCACATGCCTTCCCAGCTAACAGAAGTTTTCCGGACGCCACTGGCCATCCTCCAGTGAAGGTATCCAATTGCTGATGTGTTACCTTGGACACTTTATGGCCTTAAGACTGTAACTGTGTAACCAAATAACCCCCCTTTTATAAAAGCCAGTCCATCTCTGGTGTTTTGCATTCTGACAGCATTAGCAAACTAGAACACAAACCTTTAGCTAGACCGAGGAAGAAAAAGAGAGAGAGGACACAAATAACCAAAATCAGAAATGGAAACGGGGGCATTACTACTGACCCTAGTGAAATAAAAAGTAGTGTAAGAGGATACTATGTACAAATGTACACTAACAAATTAGATAACATAGATGAAATGAGACATTCCTAGAAACACACAAACTACTTAGATTGATTCAACAAGAAATAGAAGATCTCAACAACAGTTAATAGTAAAGAGATTTAATCAGTCATCAAAAATCCCCCAAGAAAGAAAAGCCCAGGACCAGGCGGCTTCACAGGGGAATTCCATCATATATTCCAAGAAGATTTAACTCCAATTCTGCTCAAACTCTTCCAAAAACCTGAAGAGGAGGGAACACTCCCTAATTCATTTTCTGAGGGCAACATCACCCACATTCCAAAGACAGATAAAGATACCACAAGGAAAGAAAACTTCATTATCTCATGAATCTTGATGCAAAAATCCTCAAGAAAATAATAACAAACTGAATCCAACAGCATATTAGAAGAATTATACTCCATTATCAAGTGGAATTTATTCCTGGTATGCAAAGTTGTTTCAATATAATAAAATCGACTAATTTAATACACCACATTAACACAATGAAGGAAAAAAATATGATTATTTCAATTGTTGCAGAAAAGGCATTTGACAAAATCCAGCACCTCTGCTTGATAAAAGCATTTAGAAAACTAGGAATAGAAGGAAACTTCCTCAAGATGGTAAAGGGTTTTTATGAAAAGCCCACAGCTAACATCTTACTTAATGGTGAAAGACTGAAAGCTGCCCCTCCAAGATCAGGAGCAAGACAAGGATGCCCCCTCTCACCACTGTTATTAAACAATGTACTGGAAGTTCTTGCTGGAACAATTAGGCAGAAAAAAAAAAAAAGTAATAAATAAATAAATAAGAGGCATCCAAATTGGAAAGGAAAAAGTAAAGCTTTCCCTATTTGCAGATGTCATGATCCTGTATTCAGAAAACCTTGAAAAATCTAAAACAGAGCTCTAGAACTAATAAATGAATTTAGCAAAGAGGTGGGGCAGACGATCAACACCCTAAAATCAGTAGCATTTCTATACATGGGTAATTAAGAATCAGAAGAAGAAATCATTTTTAAAATTCCATTCGAAATAGCAACTAAAAGAATTAATTATCTAGGAATAAATCTAACCAAAGAGGTAAAGGACCTTTACACAGAAAACTACAAAACACTGCTAAAAGAAAACAAAGAAGACCTAAATAAATGGAAGAATATTCTATGTCTATGGATTGGAAGACTAAATATTGTTAAGATATCAATTTTACCCAAAGCAATTTATGGATTCAATGTAATCCCAATCAAAATTCCAACAATCAAATTTATATGGAAAGGTATGAGGCCCCAAGTAGCTAGAGCCATCTTGAAAAAGAAGAATGAAGTTAAAGGACTCACACATCCTGATCTTAAAACTTATTACAGACTCACAGTAATCAAAGCACATGGTCCTGACACATATGTAGAATAATGGAATTGAATTGAGAGTTAAGAAGCCAACCCTTATATTTATGGACAACTGATTTTTGACAAGGGAGAAAAGACCACTCAGCTGGGTTTTTGGACTCTTCAACAAACGGTGCTGGAAAAACTGGATGTCTATTTGTAAAGAATGAAGGTGGACCCCTATCTCACACCATATACAAAAATAAACTCAAAGTGGATCGAAGACCTAAATATAAGACTCAGAACTATAAAAATCCTAAACGAAAACATAGGGAAGTATATTTAGGACCTTGTTTTAGGCAATGGTTTCTTAGACTTTATACACAAAGCATAATCAACAAAAGAAGAAATAGATAAATGGGACTTAACTTTAAAAACATTTGTGCCTCAAAAAACTTTATCATAAAAGTAAAATGATAACCTAGAAAATAGGAAAAAATATCTGGAAACTACGTATCTAATAAGTGTTTAATGTCCAATATATATAAAGAAATTCTCAATCAAAAGACAAACAACCCTTTTTTTTTTAAATGGGCAAATTAGCTGAATAGACATTTCTACAAAGAAGATACACAAAGGATCAAAGAGCACATGAAAATATGCTCAATATCATTAGTCATTAAGGAAATGCAAATCAAAACCACAATGATTTACCATTTCACACCCTCTAGAATGGCTGCTATTAAAAAAAAATGGAAAATTACAAGTATTGGAGAGGATGTGGAGAAAAAGGAACACTCATTCATTGCTGGTTGAAATGTAAAATGGTACAGCCACTGTGGAAGACAGTTTGGCAGTTCCTCAGAAAGTTAAGTATAGAATAACCCTATACCCAGCAATCCCACTTCTAGGTATGCATCCAAAAGAACTGAAAGCAGGGACTTGAACAGATATTTGCACACTGATGTTCATAGCAGCATCTTTTCCCCTTGCCAAAAGGTGGAAACTAGCCAAGAGTCCATCAATCAATGAATGGATAAACACAATGTGATATGTACACACAATGGAATATTATTCAGCCAAAAAAAGGAATGAAGTCCTGACACATGAGACAACATGGAAGAAACTTGAAAACATTACATTGAATGAAATAAGCCATACATGAAAGGACAAATAGTGTATGACCTTACTGATATGAAATAATTAGAGTAAGCAAACTCATAAAATTATAATCTAGAATATAGATTACCAGGGGATGGGGTGGGAGTAAGAAATAGGAAGTTAAGGCTTAATATACAGAGTTTCTATTTTGGATGATGGAAAAATTTTGGTAATGTTGGTGACGATAACACATCATTGTGAATGTAATCAACAGCACCAAAGTATATATTTAAATGTGGTTAAAGGGGGAAATTTTAGGTTTATATATGTTACTAGAATAATTTTTAAAATCCATTGAATTGCACAATATGAACATTGAACCCTAAATTAAACCATGGAGTATAGTCAATAGTACAATTATTAAAAAATTGCTTCCATAAATTGTAACAAATTTGCTACATCAATGCAAGTTATTAACAATGGGGTATTATATGAGAATCTTCTATTTTGTGGAAATTATTCCATAAATCCACAAATTCTCTAAAAATTTTTTTTTAAATGAGGAAGACTTCTAATCATTATTTGAATTCTCTAAAAAAAAAAAAAAGAAAGTTCTGTGAGGGGCAAGGACTTCCCTAACAGGGAAAATATTTAAGGGAGACTGGAGACCTTTCAGGGCTGTTGGAAAGAGATGGCAAGGATGGACTACCTTCTCACTACTCGATATGCTCTGTAGACAAGCAACATTGGCATCACCTGGGGACTCGTTAGAACTGTAGATTCTTAATCCCACCCAGACCTCCTGAGTCAGAGTGTGCATTTCAGCAAGATCCCCAGGAGATTTGTTTGTACATTAACGTGTGACACACCGGACCAGAAAACTTCTGTGGTTCTTTCTGAGTCAGTATGATCTTGTGAGTCTCAGCATGATGTCAAGAAGAGGGAACATGAGGCATGGCATGAGGACAGTGCGGGAGTTCCTGTTGAACTTGGTAAGGCTTGCGGGGTTTTTTGCAAATTACTAGTCATTCCTGCGTCGAATTCTCAGCAGTGTCTCAGGCAATAGTAGAAGCTGGTTTTGTTTCATACACAATAAATTCTGAGCAATAGTCCCTTAGAGCTGGAAGAAACCAAGGAGATCATGTGGTTTACAGCTTTATTTTACACAAGAGGAACTGAAGGTCAGAGAGGGGCAGCAGCTTGTTGCAGGTTAAATTTTTGAAACTTCTTGGCTTCTTCATACTTTAAATTCAAACCAGGTTTGTGCTCTCTCTCTCTCTCTCTCTCTCTCTCTCTCTCTCTCTCACACACACACACACACACACACACACACTCACAATTTTTAAGATAAACTAGCTGCTTTTAAATTGATCTGATGGATGTCCTCAGGGCAAAACAGCAAAAGCAAGAAAAGAGGGAAATGTAACCTCAGAGAGCATCTTTTCCAGGTTTAGCAAAGCAGGCTATGAAGAACAGGAGTTGAAGTTGAAAAGGATAAAAGCTAAGGATGCCAACACTATACACCTTTTCAGAGTGATGTGCAGCCTCCATTACTTCTCCCTCAGACTCTCCAGCTGAGGTTTGTCATTGGTTATTTCAATAAAAAGTCTAGGGTGATGATCTAGGCCAGGGAAGGAAATGGCCAGAGCAGTAGAATAGCAGTGGATGGAAGTCTTAATCTTAAAAGTCAGAAAACCTGTTTACAAATACCAGTTGCCTCATCCAAGGGAACCATGTTTTTGTTTAATGGGTTCTTGGGCAAATTATTTTATGTGTATGTGCTTCAGTGACATTATGCATAAAAATATGGATTATTCTTATTTCACCCACCAACGGGATTGTTGTGAGTTCTAGAAATAAAATGGCTAGGAATTTTGCAGTTTCTTGTTTAATTGTCTGACATCCTAATAAAGGCATTAATATTCATGATGGGAAGGCAAGGTCTAGTTTGTCCACCACTTTATTCCCAAGGTTAGCCCAGTGTCACTGCATAAAAGACATAAAGAGTGCTCAATCAATTTCTGTTGAATAAATGGATATATAAATGAAGGAAAGAAGGAATGGAACAGAAGGTAGATGGAGGCATAGCAGGTTGACTGCCTGTGTGACGTTTGGTTCTTATTTGTATTAATCAGGTTTCCTGTAGTCTCTTTTTGTTCTTCTAATCTCATGTTTCTTTCATAGGTTTTGCTTTTTAGTGATGGCTCTAAACTTCTTAATGATGTAGAGAAAAGAACTTGGACTCTGTGATTGGGCAGACCTAGGTTTTAATTTGCTGATTGAAACTATATGACCTTGAGCAAGTCACTTACTTTAGCTAAGAATTAATTTTCTCATTAATAAAATGAGAATAACAATACCTAACTCTTTGTGATTGTTGTGAGGATTAGACGGTAAAATCTATGTAAATAGCATAGCACAGTACTTGGTATGCAGTATGCATTCAATAAATGCTTTTTTCATTCACTGAGAGTTCAAGAAGTCTGGTTTACCAATAAAAGGATTTGATCAATAGCTGATACACTGGTACATGAATGGTACTATGGTTTGAAATAGAATGTAAAAATATAATACTGATTTTTGTCTTCTGTCACATTTTAATTGAAGATGATTTATAAGTCCCTCATTTTTTACCTGGTTAGTTTTTAGTTTTTCTTACTTTAAAAGAAATGTTGATGGCACAGTTTTGTCTTTTAAAATTATTGAGATTTTCTTTTTTCTGATCTATACTAAATTTTTGTAAATTTTGCATGAGAACTTGAACAGTTGAAAAGAAGATGTATTTCTGGTATGAGATAAATTTTGTATCTATTAAATTCATCTTATGGACTGTATCAGTTAATTTTCTTTGATGGAAAGCGATAATGCTTACGAAGGAAAGAAACAAAAACAACTTGTTTAGTTGTAACATACTTGATAACTCACAGAATTTAAGGATGAGATAAACAACCCGGCTTGAGGTGGGAAAAGATCCAGGGTAGCTCTGGAGAACTCAGCAACAGACATCCATGAGCAAAATCTTTGGGACATCTGAAGTTCAACTCCAACTTTGTTCATTCCCATTGGAACTCTGCTTAAGGGTCAAATTCCCCAAAGAAAGCATGAGATCAGTTTAGCTTTGGTTCCAGGGTTAACTCTTGATTAAAGCAGATTGGGTCCTGTGATTGGCAGAGGAGGACCAGTGCCCTACTGGAAGAAGGAGCATGGGAAGAGGCAGGCAATAACACAGAAGTCCACTACATAACCTGTCATGGGTATATTTTTTATATTCTCATTGGAATGTTTCTCTTTGATTTTCCTTACTATTTTCAGGGGGCATTTCAGACTCAGGAAGTGGATAACAGGGTTACCTATGTAAGAGAATGTGGCTGGTTTTGGGTTCAGGACACTATCTTCCCCTGGATTTGTTCATCTACACGAAATGAGGGCTACTACTCTATTACTATGATTACCTTACTACCATTAGCAACAACATTTATTAAAGACTATTCATTTCCATATTCATTTATTAATATTTAAGCTATTTGAAAGACACTATGCAAGGTAGAGTTTCTGGTCCCATGGAGCTTAGAATCTAATGGCAAGACCGTCATTTAATCAAATGAACACTCAAAATTGATGTATACAGGTGTACTACTGCGATGAAAGATAAATGCACCGGGCTTAGAGAACATATAATTTGGAGACTTGGTCTTGTCTGGGAGGGCAGAGAAGGATTCTATGAGGAAATGATGAATGTGGTGATATTGGAGGATGTGCAAGTGTTAACCTGGTGAAAGGAGCCCAGGGAGAAAACATTAGGCAGGATGAAAAGGCTCCATAACTAGCAGAAACATGATTTGAGAAATGAAGAGCAGTATAGTTGGAGTGCAAAGAGTGAATGGAAGTTGGGCATAATAAGAGCCTGGAGAGGGGGTTGCAGACATCCTGGACCTTATAAATCATTTTAGATATGTTGGTTTGTAGCTTAGGAGGAATGTGAAGCTTTTGAGTCATAAACATGGGAGTGATATGATGAGGTTTACTTTTTAAAATATATTTACCTTGAAGTAACTTCAAACTTACAGGAAAGTTGCAAAAATAGTACAAAAACAATACGTAGAACTCCAATATATCCCCTCATCTAGATAATTGATTTACCAATTTTTAGCATTTTGTGGTATTCATTATATCATTGCATATCTGTCTGCCTATCTGTCTATCATCTAAATATTTAAGAGTAGTGTTCCAGTTTGCTAAAGCTGCCATTATGTAAAAATACCAGAAATAGTTTGGCTTTTACAATGGGGGTTTATTAGTTCACAAATTTACAGTTCTAAGGCCATGAAAGTGTCCCAACTAAGGCATCAACAAGAGGATACCTTCACTGAAGAACGGCCAATGGCTGGAACACCTCTATCAGCTGGGAAGGCACGTTGCTGGCATCTGCTGGTACTTTGCTCCCGGATTGTGTTGCTTTCAACTTCTGATTCCCATGGCCTTCTATTTAAGTGCCTGTGGGTTCTCACTTAGCTTCTCTGGAGCAAACTCTGGGCTTCATCTCTTAGCTTAGCATCTCCAAACATCTTTCTGTCTGCATCTCCAAGTGTCTGGGTTTGTGTCTACTCTTAGCTCTCTTATGGACTCCAGTAAACTAATCAAGACCTGCCCTGAATGGGTGGGGGTGGGGTGGGGTCACATCTCCATGGAAATAATTTAATCAAAAGGTCCCACCCTCAATTGGGTGGGTCACATCTCCATGGAAACAACCTAACCAAAAGTTCCCACCCAACAATATGTTTGCACCCACTAGAGTTTATTAAAACATGGCTTTTGTGGGGTACATCATAGATTCAAACCAGTACAAGTATGTTACATACATCATAATCCGCTAACAGAACACACTTCTGGGTACATTTCTTGAGAACAAGGACACTCACTATGTAACCACCTTATCTTGTGCAGCTATCAAGTTCAAGAAATTTAGCATTGATATACAGTATACAGTCCATATTCCAATTTCTTCAATTGCCCCAATAATGTCCTTTTTTTTTTCTGGGTTGGAAGATGTTTTAGTATCCTTGGCTGCTCAAGTAAATACCATGCAATAGGTTGACTTAGACAATGGGAATTTAATGGCTTACAGTTTTGAGGTTAGGGAAAAGTCCAAACAAAGGCATCATGGAGGTGAATCTTTCTCCCTGAACACTGGCTTTCTGGGGCTGGCTGCTAGTGGTCCTTGGTCCTCAGCTTCTCACATGGCAAGGCAGATGGTGGCCTCTTTTGGCCTTCCACTTTTCTTCCAGGTTCCATTGAATTTAGATTCTGGCTGCTTCCAATGTAGCACTTTTTCTTTCTGTCTGAATATAATTCTGCTTATAGAGGACTCCAGCAATTGGATTAAGACCCATCCTGAATGACATTTTAACTGAATAATTTTATCAGACAATCCTGCTTGTGCAGGTTCACATCACAGAAATGGATTAAGTTTAAGAACATTTTTTTGGGGGGCACATATAGCTCCAAATCACCATAGAAGGTGTTTTTTTAATAAATTTTATTTTATTAACATATGTACATCCTAAAATTTTCCTCTTTAATCACTTTAAGATGCATAATTCAGTTGTGTTAATTATATTCACAGTATTGAACTACCATCACCACCATTCATTACCAGAACTGTTCTGTCACCTGAAACAGAAAGTAAATTCCCCATTCTTTGCCCCCTCCCCAGCCCTTGGTAACCTCTATTCTAGTTTCTGACTATATGAATTTGCTTTTTCTAATTATTTCATATAAGTGAGTTCAAATACTATTTGACTTTTTGTATCTGGATTATTTCATTCAACATGATGTCTTCCAGGTTAATCCATGTTGTCTCATGTATTAGAACTTCATTCCTTTGCATGGATGCAAAATATTCCATTGCATGTATATACCACATTTTTTTATCCATTCATCTGTTGGTGGACACTAGTGTTGCTTCCCTCTTTTGGAAATTTTGAATAATGCCATGAGAAATATTGGTGTGCAAATATCTGTCTGAATCCCTGCTTTCAATTCTTTTTTTTTTTTTTTTAATTTTATTTTGAAATAAATTCAAACTTACAGGAACAGTTGCAAAAACAATACAAAACCCATACACAGAACTCCAGCATACCCCAACCCCTCTCCCAATACCCCAATCCACCAACTTTAACATCCTGTCACACCGCCATTTCTTTCTTTCCCTCCCTCCCTCCCTCCCTATCTATCATCCATCATCTATTGCTCTGTCTTCTGAAAATATGAGAGCAAGCTGAACACATACTTGAGCAAGCAATATAATTCACATATACAGTTCCCATGAACAAGAACATTCTTTTATGCAATCCCATTAAGTGCAGCTAAGAAGTTCAAGAAATTCATCATTGATATAAAGCTTACATTCTATATTTCCTTTTTTTTTTTTTCCTTATGTCCCAACTGTGTCCCTTTGACCCTCCTCTCCTCCATCCTCAGATCCCTTCCAGGATCATCCTTGGCATTAAAATGTCATTGCCTATTTAGACTGTCTTTTTCTTTTCTTTTCTTTTCTTTTCAATTGTGGAAACATATATACAGCCTAAATCTTCCCATTCCATTAGTGGGATTAATCACATTTAGAAAGCTGCAATACTATCACCTTCCCACCATACATTACTAGAAATTTCCCTTCACCCCAAACAGAAACCCTACACTCATTTCTTAACTCCCCAATGCCCCTTCCCCCACTTCTCATAACCCCTACTCTACTTTTCATCTCTATGGTCATATGCTCTGATACTTTCTTTGTGTTTACTGTGGGGCTTAAATTTAACCTCTTAAATCTATAACAATCTTGTTTTTCTTTGATACCAACTTAACTTCAATAGGACACATAAACTATGTTCCTATACTCCTCCATTCCCCCACCTTTATGTAGTTCTTGTCAAAAATTACATATTTTACATTGAGTCCAAAACCACTGATTTATCATTAGAGTTTACGTATTTTATATCCTGTAAGAAGTAAATAGTGGAGTTACAAATAAAAAATTATTGACTTCTATTTGTATTCCATTGTGGTCAGAGAACGTGCTTTGAATATATTCAATTGTTTTTTTTTTTTTTTTTTAATTTATTGAGGCTTGTTTTGTGTCCCAGCAAATGGTCTATTCTGGAGAAAGATCTGTGATCACTAGAGAAGAATGTGTGTCCTGGTGATTTGGGATGTAATGTTCTATATATGTCTGTTAAATTTCTCTATATCTCTCTCTCCTTTCTTTGTTTCTCTGTCAGTAGGGCTCTCTTTAGTATCTGAGGTAGGCAGGTCTTTTATTAGTAAAATCTTTCAGCACTTGTCTGTCTGTGAAAAATTTAAGATCTCCTTCGAATTTGAAGGAGAGTTTTGCTGGATAAAGTATTCTTGATTGGAAATTCCACTCTCCCAGAATTTCAGACATGTCATGCTACTGCCCTCTCACCCCCACAGTGGCCGCCGAGCAGCCACCACCCAGTCCCATGTTGTTTCCTTTGCATGCGGTGAACTGCCCCTCCCCTGCCGCTCCCAGAACCCGCTCCCCCTCCTCAGCACCTGACAGTCTGACCAGAATATGTCCTGGAGTGGGTTTATTTGGATTTATTCTATTTGGAGTTTGCTGGGCGTCCATGCCTCGTGCGTCTACATTGTGTAGAAAGTCTGGGAAGCCCTCCCCAACAATTTCTTTGAATACTCTTTCTTGACTTTCACCCTTCTCTTCCCCCGCTCAGGACACCAATGAGTCTTAAACTTGGATGTTTTATTTTATCTATCGTATCCCTGAGATCCATTTCAATTTTTTCAATTTTTCTCCCCATTCTTTTTCCTGTTCCCCCAGTCTCCGTCCGTGGTCATCAAGGATGCTGAGTTGTTGTTCAGCTTCCTCTAATCTTGCACTACGAGCACCCAGAGTCCTTTCAATCCAGCCAAAAGTTTCTTTTATCTCCACAAGATCTTCTATTTTTTTATTTACTCTTGCAATTTCTTCTCCATACTCCTCCAGGGTCCCCCCCATGCCCCCCATATCCTGTGCCACACTCTTCCTCATGTCCCCCATGTCCTGTGCCATGCTCTCGTTGTTTGATTTTAGGTCTTTGATTAATTGTGCCAAGTACTATGTCTCTTCTGATCTTTAGATTTGGGTGTTTGGGCCTGGGTCCTCCATATCGCCCGGTTTCATCATATGCTTCAAGATTTTCTGTTGTTCCTGGCCTCCTGGCACTTGCTTTACTTGATAGGGTTCTTTCTGAATATAAAAAATACCAATCTCTAATTTGTCAGATCTACAGCTTGGTGGCATACGCTTTCTCTAACTAACCAGCGGATGGTGTCCGTGAGTCACCTATTCTCCTCAAGTCAGTTCTCCCCAACTTTGTCTTTGTGGTGTCTGGGCATCTGATTCTTGTGAGGTTCAATTGGTGCACTAAGTTTGGGTGTGTTGTTGGTGCTGTCTGCCCTGAATGTGGGGTGTGTGTCTGGGTGGTTAGGGAGGCAGGGGAGCTTTAATAATCAAACCTCCCAGGTGTTCCCAGAGATTTAAGGCTGTTGCAGGAGCCTAAGCCTTCATTTCAGTCTTGCCACAGGTTGTCTCTGCCACTGACCCACAAGTCCTTGGAATTGGTGTAGGGTTCCTGGGATTTCCAAACAGGTCCCCCTTCCCAGCCGTGCTCTTCCAGGACCTCTGCTGAGGGAAGGCTGTGCCACATCATAAGTGTATGCCTGCCCTCCAGGGAAGCCCTGAGCCTCTGGGCCGTGCAGGGGTGTTCCCAGCCTGCTTGAAAGATGGTTGAATGGGGCATGTTAATTTCCCCCTTTTCGCACAGCTCCGCCTTCCCAGCTCTGAGACAGTTTGCTGTGGGTGCCCTAAAGGCCACTGTCCACGGCCAATATTTTGGCATGTACACGATGCTGTGGGAAACACTCTTGGCGCAGCTCTGGGCTATGGCTCTGTCCCCGGGCAGGAGTGTCCCCAGCCCTCTGGGGAGATGGCTGCACGGGGCGTAGTTTCTTTCTCCTTTTGGCTCCCCTCTGCCCCTCTGGCCCTGAGACAATCAGCAGCAGGTGTGGGAAGGGCTGTCCTTCATGCCAGACACCAAGGCGTTGGCAACAGCCCGCTCCTGCCGCGCTTCACTGCGCGGTTCTCACTGCTATATCTGCAGCCGCTCCCGGGGTTTTTTCTTTTTTTTTAAAAAGAACTAGTCCATCTCCAAATGCCAATCCGTGGTTTCCCCACACCACAGTGTGGCCACCGAACTTTCAGCTGGCTCACTCACTCGTTTCAGAAGGCTGACTCCCAGTTTCACCAAATGCACAGTCCCCATGGATTTAGCAGAACTTGTCTGGCTGGTGCATTGCTGGAACTGGTGTTCTGGGTCACTTTCTGGCTTTTGTCTAGTATTTTTCACGGAGGTGTTTTTTTTGCCCTGTCTCACCTAGCTGCCATCTTAGGTTCTCTGCTTTCAATTCTTTTGAGTAAATATACCCAGATATGGGATTGCCAGGTCATATGGCAAATCTTTACTTAACTTTCTGAAGAACTGCCAAACTTTTCTCCATAGTGGTTTACCATTTTAGATACCACTAGCAATAATGAGTGAGTGTTCCTGTTTCTCCATATCCTCTCCAATGCTTGTTATTTTTGGCTGTTATTAATAGCTATTCTATTGGGTTTGAAGTGGTATCTCACACTTTTGATTTGCATTTCCCCAGTGACTAGTGGTGTTGAACATTTTCATGTGCTTTTTGGCCATTTGTATAGCTCTTTTAGAGAAATGTCCATTCAAGTCTTTTGCCCATTTTTTTAAAAAGTAGGTTGTCTTTTTGTTGTTGAGTTGAAGGATTTCTTTATAAATTCTGTATATTAAACCATTATCAGATATGTGGTTTCCAAATGTTTTCTCCAATTCTTTAAATTGACTTTTTACTTTCATGATGAAGTACTTTAGTGCACAAAATTTTTTAATTTTCATGTAATCCTATTTATCCATTTTTTCTGTTGTTGCTTGCACTTTGGGTGTAAAGTCTAAGAAACCTTTAACACAAGGTCCTGAAGAGGTCTCCCTATGTTTTATTCTAGGAATTTTATAGTCCTGGTTCTTATATTTGGGTTTTTGATCAATTTTGAGTTTATTATATATGATGTGAGATAGGGATCCCCCTTCATTCTTTTTTTTTTTTTTTTTTTTTTGGTTTTAAAAGGTTTTTTTTTTTTTATTAAATTCAGTTTTATTGAAATACATTCGCACACCATACAATCATCCATGGTATACAATCCACTGTCCACAGTATGATAACATAGTTATGCGTTCATCACCACAATCTATCTCTGAACATTTTCCTTACATCAGAAAGAACCAGAACAAGAATAAAAAATAAAAGTGAAAAAAGAACACCCAAATCATCCCCCCATCCCACCCCATTTGTCCTTTAGTTTTTATCCCCATTTTTCTACTCATCCATATGCTAGATAAAGGGGGTGTGATCCACAAAGTCTTCACAATCACACTGTCACCCGTTGTAATCTACATTATTATATAATTGTCTTCAGGAGTCCAGACTGCTGGGTTGGAGTTTGGTAGTTTCAGGTATTTACTTCTAGCTATTCCAATACATTAAAAACTAGGAGGTGTTATCTATATAGTGCATAAGAATGTCCACCAGAGTGACCTCTCGACTCCATTTGGAATCTCTCAGCCACTGAAACTATTTCGTCTCATCCCCCTTCATTCTTTTGCATATGGAGATCCAGTTTTTCCAGCACCATTTGTTAAGGAAATTATTCTTTCTCAATTCACTGCTTTTTGCTCCCTTGTCAAAAATCAATTGGCCATGGATGTTAAGATCTATTTCTGAACTCTCATTTAGATTCTATTTGTTTACATGTTTGTCCTTGTGTCAATAAATGTGCTATTTTGACCACCATTGCTTTGTGTTTTATGTTCTGGAAGTATGAGTCCTCTGCATGATATTCCTATTAAAAATGGTTTTGGCCATTTGGGACCCCTTAGCTTTACAAATAAATTTGATAATTGGCTTTTCTATTTCTGCAAACAAATGTTGGGGATTTTGGTTGGAATTGCATTGAATCTGTAAATCAATTTGGGTAGAATTGACAACTTGACAATATTTAGTTTTCCACTATGTGAGCATGTAATGATCTCCCAATTATTTAGGTCTTCTTTGATTTCTTATAGCAATGTTTATTAGTTTTCCATATATAAATCCTTTATAACCTTGGCTAAATTTATTCCTAGATATTTGATTTTTTAGTTGCTATTGTTAATGGAATTTTTAAAAAATTCCTGTCAGATTGTTCATTATTAGTGAATAAAAACAATACTGATTTTCACGTGTTAATCTTGTACCCCATCACTTTACTGAATTTGTTTATTAACTCTAGTAGCTTTTTGTAAATTTTTCAGGACTTTCTATATATAGAATCATGTCATCTGCATATAATGAAAGTTTTACTGTTTCCTTTCCAATTTGGATGCCTTTTATTTATTTTTCTTGCCTAATTGCTCCGGCTAGAACTTTTAGTACAAGGTTGAAGAACAGTACTGAAGAAAAACACAAGGTTGAAGAAAAGTTTCAGTCTGTCACCATTGAGTATGATGTTAGCGGTAGGTTTTTCAATTATGCCCTTTATCATCTTGAAGAAATTTCCTTCTATTTCTAGTTTTCTAAGTGTTTTTTTCTTTTAATCAAGAAACAGTGCTATATTCTGTCAAATGCCTTTTCTGCATCAATTGAGAAGATAATGTTTCCCCCTTTGTTGTGTTAATGTAGTGCATGACATTAATTAATTTTTTGTGTGTTGAACCACCCTTACAAAACTGGGATAAATCTCACTTGATCATGGTATGTAATTGTTTAAATGTGCTGTTGCATTCAGTTTGCTAATGTTTTTTTGAGGATTTCTGCATCTATATTCATAAGGAATGTTGGTCTGTAATTCTATTTTCTTCTGTTAATGTTACCTGGCTTTGGTATTAGGGTGATTTTGGTGTCCTAGAATTAGTTAGGGAGGGTTTCCTCCTCTCCAGTTTTTTGAAAGTGTTTGAGCAGGATTGCTTTTAATTTTTCTTGGAATGTTTGGTAGAATTCACCGGTAAAGTCATCTGGCCATGGGCTTTTCTTTTGAGGGATGTTTTTGATGACTGATTCAGTCTCTTTACTTGCAGTTGGTCTGTTGAGATCTTTATTTCTTCAGTAGTCTGTGTTGGTTGTGGATGTAGGTTGTCTATAGTAACTTGTCCATTTCATCTAGGTTGCTACTTGTTGGCATATCATTGATCATATTATCCTTTTATAGTCCTTTTTATTTCTTTGTGGTCAGTAGCAATGTCCTCCCTTTCATTTCTGATTTTATTTGCATTCTCTCTCTCTCTCTCTCTCTCTCTCTCTCTCTCTCTCTCTCTTTGTCAGCCTAGATAAAGGTTTGTCAACTCTTTTATCTTTCCAAATAAGCAACTTTTGATTTTGTTAATTCTCTATTGTTCTTAATTCCCGATTTCATCTATTCATGCTGTAATCTTTGTTATTTCCTACCTTCTGCTTGTTTGGGGTTCAGTTTGCTGTACTTTTACTAGTTACTCCAGGTATGTCCAGGTTTCTGGTTTGAGCTCTTTCTTCTTTTTTAATGGAAGCATTTAGGGCTATAAATTTCCCTCTGAGCACTTCTTAGCTGTGTCCCTTCAGTTTTGATTTATTCTATTCTCATTTTCATTCATCTAAAGATATTTCCTGATTTCCCTTGTGATTTCTTCTTTGACCCATTGATTCTTTTGGGGTGTATTGTTTAACTTCCATATAATTGTGGATTTTCCAGTTCTCTATCTGTTACATATTTCTGGTTCATTCCATTGTGGTCAGATAAGATACTTTGCATAATTTCAGTTTTTTTTTTAATTTATTGAATCTTGTTTTGTGACCTAACATGTAGTCTGTGCTAGAGAGTGATCCATGCACACTTGAGAAACATGTGTTTTCTGCTGTTTTGAGGTACAGTGTTCTGTATATGTTTGTTAAGTCTAGTTCTTTTATTGTATTTTTCAAGTTCTCTGTTTCCTTATTGATCTTCTGTCTAGATATCCTATCCATTGAAGAAAGTGGTGTAGTGAAGTCTCCAACTATTATTGTGTAAGTGTCTGTTTTTCCCTTCAGTGTTGCCAGTATTTGCCTCAGGTATTTTGGGGCACTGTAGTTAGATGCATAAATGTTTATGATTGCTATTTCTTTGGTGGACTGACCCTTTTATTGATATATAGTGTCCTCTTTGTCTCTTATAACAGATTTTGACATAAAGTCTATTTTGTACAATGTTAGTATTTCTACTCCAGCTCTTTTTTCTTTACTATTTGCATGGAATATCTTTTTCCATCCTTTCACTTTCAACTTATTTGTGTCTTTAGGTCTAAGGTGAGTCTCTTGTAAAGAACATATAATTGGATCAGGCTTTTTTATCCATTCTGTCAACCTGTGTCTTTTGATTGGGGAGTTTAATTCATTAACATTCAGTGTTATTATTGATAAGGCAGGACTTATTTTGGCCATTTTGTCCTTTTTTTTTTTTTAATGTCTTACATCTTTTTTATCCTCTTTTCCTTTATTGCAACCTCCCTTTGTGTATAGTTGATGTTTTGTAATGTAACTGATTGGTCCTTTCTCATTTTCATTTCTGTACATTTTTAAAATACTTTCTTTGTGGTTACATTGGGGTTTGTATTAAACAACCTAAGTCTATAACCTATTAGTTTGAAAGGGTACCATCTTAACTTCAATAGCATACACATTCTCTGCTCCCATATCCCTCCATTTCTCCTCTTTATGTTCTTTTTGTCACACATTAGCTCTTTATATTTTGCCTGTCTATTATAAGGAAATATGATTATTTCTTATTTAATTGTATTCTAACTCTTATAGGAAATAAAGAGTGGATTTATATACTGAGGATACAGTATTATTGGGTTTTGCAATTGCTCATTTTGTTACCTTTATTTAATATCTTCACTTCTTCATACTGCTCCAAGCCACTCTCTCCTATCTTTTCCTTTCAACCAGAAGAACTCTCTTTAGCAATTCTTGTGGTGCAAATCTTTTGGTAACAAACTCTTTAAGTTTTTGTTTATCCATGAATGTCTTAAAATCTCCCTCATTTTTGAATTACAGTTTTTCTGAATAGAATTTTTGCCTGGCACTTTTTCTTTTTCAATATCTTAAATATATCATACTACTGCCTTCTTGCCTCCATGGTTTATGAGAAATCAGCACTTAGTCTTATTGAGGATCCATTATATGTAATAAATCACTTTTCTCTTTTCATAATTTTATCTTTGGCATTTGACATTTTTATTAGTATGTGTTGTAGAGTAGGTCTATTAGGGTTTATCCTGTTTGGAGTTATTGCACTTTTTGGACATGTATACTTATATGTGTGTATGTATTTTTTTTTTTTTTGTAAAAGTTGGCAAATTATTGGCCATTGTTTCCTCAATATTCTTCCTGCTCCCCCCCACTTCTCTTCTCGACGTCTAAGACGTCCATGACATATGTGGCCATACTTCATTCTGTCACACAGGTCCCTTAGACTCTTCTAAGTTTTTTCTATTATTCTCTCTATCTACTCCTATGACTGCACGATTTTGATTGTTCAGTCTACTAGAGATGCTTCTGATAAAAATCCTTCCCCATTACCCTTTAGAGACACCACCCTTTCTTATGCACAGACTCATTATACAGCAGCTGTCTTAATTATCATCTCATTCTTTACAGATGGGAAACTATTGCCGTAGTGATGCTGGAATATATGACTGAAAACATACTGATAAGAATTTATTCCAAGTTAAGGGCAGTGGAACAGTAGGGAGGCAGTAAGAGGAGTTGTATATCCTGCTCCTGACTTCCTTATGTAGATACCTATTTAAAGAAGTGGGTGTGGAAAAAAAAAAAAAAAAAGAGTGTGTGAGACCAAAGGAAGAGATATTTTATTTGTGCTATAGAAAATCTATATTTTCTGTAGCACACTATATAGTTTAACTTGTGTGGTCAGTTTATTCAAACACCATAGTTACATGAAACCTTGAATAGAGAGTGATATCTGGCTGGTTTGTACAGGTTAGTGTGAAACCCCGATACATCCCAAAGTAATTTGGGCAGAGTATTTGCAAAGCTCCCTTGAGGTACTTGGGAAAAATGTGGAAATATTAAACTTCCTTACCTGAGGCATTCCTGACATACTTGCAAGCATTGGGGACTATAAGCTTAGTAGGCTGAGCCCTTGATCTTGGGACTTGCCCTTATGAAGCTTGTTACTGCAAAGGAGAGACTAAGCTTACTTATAATTGTGCCTAAGAGTCACCCCCAGAGAACCTCTTTGGGTGCTCAGATGGGCCTTTCTCTCTAAGCCAACTTGGCAGGTGAAATTGCTGCCTACCCCCCCCCCCCCCCATGTGGGACATGACTCCCAGGGGTGTAAATCTCCTGGTAATGGGGGACTTGACTCCCAGGGATGGGCCTGGACCCAGCATTGTAGGATTGAGACTTCTGGACCAAAAGTGGGAAGAGAAATGAAACAAAATAAAGTTTCAGTGGCTGAAAGATTTCAAATGGAGTTGAGAGGTCATTCTGGAGGTTGTTCTTATGTATTATATAGATGTCTTTTTTAGTTTTTAGCATATTGGAATAGCCAGAAGGAAATACATGAAACTGTTGAATCGTAGTCCAGTATACTTGATTCTTGAAGATGATTGTTTAACTGTATAGCTTATATGGTGTGACTGTGATTGTGAAAACCTTTGGCTCACACTCCCTTTATCCAGGGTATGGACAGATGTGTAGGCAAATGGGGACAAAAAATAAATGAATAATGGGGGGTGGATGAAGGGTATAGATGTTTTGGGTGTTCTTTTTTACTCTTATTTTTATTTTTTGGAGTAATGAAAGTGTTAAAAATTGATTGTGATGAATGTACAACTATATGATGATACAATTGGGTGTATACTTTGGATAATTGTATAGTATGTGAATATATCTCAATATAATTGCATTAAAAAATAAAAAGAAGGGGTGTTGGAGTTCATGCAGTAGAATCCTTAGCAGTACATGAGATGGATGCAGGTCTTCAGATAGCTATTACATTTGGTTGTAACTAATCTGTATCTCATGAACACATTCATGAAGTTTATATGGTTAGCAAAGGCATAGATTAGTTCCTTTAAGAGCTAATTTCCTCTTTTCTGTTACACGGTGGTATCACAATTATGTGCTACTGGCGTCAGTTGGAACTGAGGAGTAAGTAAAATCTTTGCAACCTCTGGAAAATGCTCAGAATCGTGATCTATTGAGAATAGTTTATTTTGATGTTTGCTTATAGAATCATGAACTATTAGAGCTGAAGAACTCTTAGAAATCATCTGCACTGGTTTGGAGCTGTGTATTCCAGAAAAAACTGTTTTTAAACTTAATCCATTCCTGTGGCTGTGAACCATTGTAAATAGAACTTTTCATGATGTTACTTCATTAATGTGTGGTCCAACTCAATCAGGATGAATTTTAATCCTATTACTGGAGTCCTTTATAAGCAGAATGAAATTCAGACAAATAGAGAAAAAGCCATGGAAGCAAAAATGTGAAAGTCCACAGTACCTGGAAGAGAAGGGAGAGAACAAGAGAGTCTGCCATGTGCATTGCCATGTGGCAGAGGAGCCCAGAACCAAAGGTCACTGGCAGCCAGCCCCAGAATGCCAGTCTTTGAGAAAAAAAAAACGTCACTTTGATGATGCCTTGATTTGGACTTATTCTAGCCCCAAACTGTGAGCCAATAAATTCCCATTGTTTAAGCCAACCCACTGCATCATATTTACTTTATCAATGAGGAGACTAAAACATCATCCAAGCTGAATTTTTAAACTTAAAAATGAGGAAATGAGGGGCTTAGATATAAGAAGAACACATTTAAGGAACTCAGTAACTAAGAAGCAGACTAGAATGAAGAAGTCATTTTTCTTCTATCTCTCTTTCTGACATGTTTTTCCATACATTCTTTCTCTTAAGCCAATGGCTTTCAGAGAACCAGCCCTTTCTTCTTAGGCAGGAAGGAGATCAGTGGAAGTGCAGATAAATTTGGAGAGAGCTACCCCCACCCCCGAACATTAAACTTGATTTAGTCATTTGAAACTACTGACCTGAGCCTTCTAAGGAAGCCCAGCTCACTCTAGATGGTGTTATTGATGAACCTGAAGCCTTCAGGAGATGACCAGTGCCTATCAATAGAGCTGGCTTACCAGCATGTATCCTAGTGAAGCTAACAGCAGGACCTGTTGCATCTTTACCTCTGTTTTCTTCATCTGCCAAACCCATTAGCAGGAGGCATCATTTGATATATTTGTTTTTCCCTTTTAGACCCCAAATTCTATTTCCAAAGAGTTTGGGTGGCTTCACTTCAATAGGATGATATCAGAGCATTATTGTGATACTGAGTTAGTTATAATTTAAACCAAACCATATGTGTCTCCTGGAAACATTTATCAATCTTGGCAGAAATGTGTATCTATTTTCTTAAAAGAAAGGGTAGTTTGGGGTTTTGTTGCACTGCTTTTTTTTTTTTTTTTTAAACTTACTGTCACATGCTGAGGATCTTATGATCCTTCTGCCTTGGAAGAGATCTAAGAAGAATTGTAATTGATTGAGATTTGAAGTACAACCTAGAGTCCTAGAAACAAATGCTGTGTCACTACTGATGCAGAAGTCATTTTACCCTCTCTCTTTGAACCTCAGCTTTCTCATCTAAATTACATACTCTGTTGGCACCTTGAAGTCTTGGGACAGTCTGAAGAAGGATATAGGGTGCTTCCTCCTTGCCTTTTGGGACAGTTTAGTTCTGATTGCTCCTGAAATGGCTTCACATTCATCAGCTCACTTGGCATTTCCACTGAAGGTGCAAAGTGAACACAGGAGAGAATACTGGCTTGTCCTTGGTCACGATGTATGGAATTGAGATTCCTGAGTTTTAAGTCTGACTGGGTTTCGGTCTAGCTCATCCAGTCCTGAGAATCAGATCAGATTAGACATTGTGAACATGTCCTAAAAGTTCCAACAAGATTGGAACCCCTGCTCACTTCTGCTCTCCTCTTTTCACCCTGCCCCCACCTGCTGGATTCCAGCAACAGAAGCATTCATACAGTTCCTCCAATATGTCATCCTTTCCTGTCTCAGAATCTTTGGATATATGGTTCCTTAAGCCTATAATTGGGGACTTGCAAGACTGCTTCCTTCTCATATTTCAGTTCTAAGTTTCAATGTCACTTGCTCAGAACTTTCTCTAAATTCCCCACCTACTGTATTATTTTCTGTCACAGGGTTTGGTTTGTTTCCTTCACAGCAAAATTAATTTGTAATTATTTTTGATGGATAATTATTTTCTTCCATTGTGTTTATTTGATTAATGTTTTTTGTCTGTCTATCCTCTTAAAATATGAGCTTAATTTATTTCATTACAGAAAGTTTGTCATTTATTAGCTGTGGAGACAAAGTAAGTCATGTCATCTCCATGGGCCTCAATGTCTCCATCAGTAAAATGAGAACGTAGAGTTAGAGAACTTGAAGATTGATTATTTTGGAGTCTGTGATAGAAACTCTGAGCTTCCTTGAGAATTAAATGTATTACTCATAAGTGGTTGAAGCCAGGACTAGTAATGTTTGTAGTTTGAAAAACTAGCCATATCATTGGCGGGGGGAGTGCATAATTCTCTGATGTGTCAAATATGAAACAAAAGAGTAGCCACCAAATTTGTCATATCAAGGACCTGGAAAAGCATGACTCTGTAAGCTTCATTTCTTTTACTACTATGTCTCCATCAGCTAGAACAGTGCCTGAAACCTCATCCGCGTTCAATATTTGCTGAGTCAAAAGTGAACTAATACATAAATCACCCCCTCTCTGAATCCTAGGTTCAACGGAGGTGAAAATGCACTGTAATTATACCTACCAGGTTGCTTTAGTTTCCTCGGCTGCTCAAGCAAATACAATGCAATGGATTGGCTTAAGCAACGGGAATTTATTAGCTTACGATTTTGAGGCTAGGAAAATGTCCCATCAAGGCATCATCAAGGAAATACTTTCTTCCTAAAGACTGGCATTCTGGTGCTGGCTGCTGGTAATCCTTGGTCCTGGACTCTTCTGTCACGTGGCAATGCACATGGCAGTCCCCGGCCTCTTCCTTTTCTTCCGGGTCCTGTTGACATTCAGCTTCTGGCTGCTCCCTCTGTGGCTTTCTCTTTATTTGTCTGAATTTCATTCACTTATAAAGGACCCCAGTAATAGGATTAAGAGCCATTCTAACTGAGTTGGGCCACATCTTAACTGAAGTAACCTCATCAAAAAAGTTCTACTTAAAATGGGTTTCCACCCACAGGAGTGGATAAGCTTAAGAAAATGTTTTTCTGGAGTACGTAGTTCCAAACCATCACACTCTACCCTCTGGACCCCAAGAAGACACGTTATTTTCACATGCAAAATACATTCATTCCATCCCACCTTCCCAAGAGCCTTAAGTCATTTTACTAACAATGCTAAGTACAAGGTCTCATCAAAATTGGTTATGGGTATGATCTGTCCTAGGGGACAATTCCTCTGTCTGTGGACCTGTGAAACCTAGAAAACATATTACCTGGTTCCAATACACAATTGAGGGACAGATAGGATAGACATTCCCATTCCCAAAGGGAGAAATTGGAAGGAAAACAGGGTTCATGGGTCCCAAACAATTCTGAAACCCAGCAGGGCAGACTCCACTAGATTTCAAGATCCGAGAGTCATCTATGGATCAATGTTTTCTCCTCTGGGACTGATGGAGCAACAGCCCCACCCCTGTCAAGTGCTTCTGCAGCAGCCGTGCCTTCCCCAGGCAGTGGGGTGAAGGCTCTATCCTCTCTGAGCATTGGTTGGCAGCACTGTCTCTGAACAACAGGGTACAAGATTCACCCCCTCCAAGTGCAGGGGCAGGCCCACCGTTTCCACACACTTGGGCAGACCCACTCTCTTGGCCCAAGGAGATCTCTTTAGTCCAGACCTTGGTGTCCATGATTCTGCACTTGAAGTCATTCTTCCTTCAATTTGTCCCTTCTCTGTCCCTATCAGTACAGGCTGGCAGTGGTTCCACTCATATGAATTTTGCAAAAACTTGTCAGCTTTGCATGTAGTTCATAGGGGTTCAAGCCATCAGACAAAAGAACTTTCCACAGACCTTTCCTGTATAGCTGTATTTCCAATCCTGACTTCCCCTGAAATGGCTGACTGGGTCCATACTCAGTGAAAACCTCAGAGAGGGGGCTCGCTTTCTGGAAGCACAGGGAGGTCCGTGATAGAGTCACTCCTGTCCTTGTCTCAGAGCACACTACCTGGATAGGCTCAGAATTTTCCAAACTATCAATTTCTGGTTTCTTTGTGCTTAACAGATCAGACTTCAGCTTCTCTCTTTCCTCTCACATTTTGCTATAAGCTGCAGGGAGAAACCAGGCTGCAGTTTCCACACATGGCTTAGAAATCTCAGCTAAATTTCTAGGTTTATCACTTTCAAGTTCAGCCTTTCATCTGACATCAGAGCTCAATTTTGCCAAGTTCTCTGCTACTTTAAGACAAGGGTCACCTTTCCTCCCGCTTCCAATAGCACATTCATCATTTTCTTCTAGGGCCTCCTTGGAAGTAGCTTTAGCATTCATATTTCTAACAACAGTATTTTAAAAGCAATCTATACTTTTTCTGTCAAGCACCTCACATTCTTCTGGCCTCTACCCATTACTCAATTCCAAATCTGTTTCCAAATTTTAGTATCAAAGCAATGAGTTGGCTCAAACAATGGGAATTTCTTAGCTTGTGGTTTTGAGGCTAGGAAAGTCCAAACCAAGGTGTCATCAAGGTGATGTTTTCTTCCCAAAGACTGGCATTCTGGGGCTGGCAATAGGTGATCCTTGATCGTGGGCTCCTCTGTCACATGGCAATGTGCGTGGCAGCCTCTCCAAACCTCTCCCTTCTCTTCCGGGATCTGTTAATTTTCAGCTTCTGGCTACTTCCTCTGTGGCTTTCAATCTGTCTGCTTATTCATTGTGTTTATAAATGACTCCAGTAATGGGATTAATATCCATCCTGATTGAGTTGGGTCATTCCTTAATAAAGTAACCCCATCAAAAAGTCCTACTTAGAATCAGTTCATGCTCACAGGAATGGATTAAGTTTAGGAAAATGTTTGAGTGCGTAGCTCCAAACCACCACACCTACCTACCCTTTTAACTCCAAATAAGGGGGGTATGTGATTCTTCCCTCCTGGGGTGATCATTCCTGGTCTCCATAAGACATGCTGCTTCTTTTCCTTTTCTATTTTATTTTCCCTGTGTCTGCTTGAGTTCTGTTTGGTACCTAGAGATTACTAAGCTAAAAGTTACCGTGACGGGTAGATTGGAAGTTAGGAGATCTGGGTTTGACTTAGATCTGCCTCTACCTCACAGTGTGATCCTAGACAAGCTACATGCTTTTTTCGGTTCTCAGTTTCCCCTACATTTCAAATAAGAGGATTGTAACAAATGAGCCAATATGTTCCTTTATACTTTAACATTATCTGATTTATGTTGTTTGTGTCCCTTTGGTCAGGTAATCTGGGCAGCCTCAGGAGGTGACTGCTTTTAAAATGGCACTGGCCATCTGGATTCAGGTGGATCACGTATGTTTGTTACAATATGTCTCATTAATTTGTATCCTTGCTATACTTTTTATAATCCTCTGAGGAGAAACAAAGCTTCCAAAATATCTTTCCAATGAACAAAAGATCTCGTGCCCTTGATGCATGCCGGGTACTTCCTAGAGAAGATTGGGAGCCAAGAGTGCTGGTAAAACAGAAGGGAACAGTATTATCTCCTCATGTATTTTCTGTCTGCTATATTTTGTAGGTCAGCCAGCATTTTCCCAGCATGACTCCTCCAAATTTTGCATTTCATTCTAGATTATAGACATTTCAGCCCTGGCAGGAAGGTCCATATTTAGAGCCAGTTTGGAGATAGTGGAAATGTTTGACATACGTTCACTTTTTAGTATTCATTACCTTGCTCCCACTGGCAAAACAGAGAGTGAGTATGGCTTTGCAATTAGGAGATTAGGTTATGGAATCAGCAACCTGGATTTGAATGAATGAGCTGTGACTTGGGATATTCACTTACTCATTCTAAAACTGGTTTTCTTATCTGTGAAGGAAGCATAATGATAGTAGTTAACTCATAAGTTCTTGACAGGGTTAAGTGTAATAGTGCATAGAAAATACTTAGCATATTCCAAATACATGGTAAGCATTCACAACATGTTATTTGTTGTCTTTTATTTCTATTTTTACATGAGAGAAAATTGGACAATTGCCAACCTGGATTGAGAAGCTATAGTTTGTTTTACCATATCCAACATATTGAACCTTGGAAAGTAACATTGTTTCTCTAGTCTCTGTGTCATCGTCTTTAAAACTGATGTTTAATATCCTGTCCAGCTCTGTAATGCTAAAGTGAAGAGAATAAGGTATATCTGGCCCTATAAGAGGATAAATAATACTCATCTTAGTTTCTTTTAATTATGTAAAAACTCTTGAACACAGATAATAATTTATTATAAAGAAGTAGCTATGTATTTCTCATTTATACCAAAGAAGCCAAAAAAGCAAAATGTGTGTTAAAACCATGAAGGAGGTGATATTTTTGGAAAATCCAAGCCTTTCCCATTTTCACCTTTCCCCACTTGAGATGTCTCTTCTGCACAATTTAGCCTTTCCCTTTTACTCCCCTTTTCCTCACTGTCTTTTACTGAATCTCTGAATTATATGCCTTGTCTTTAACTATAAAATGAAAACTCTTGTGTCCTATTAAATAAATTTTATGCTCCAACAAGCAAGGAGGAGACATATTTCAACCAGGTTTTGTACTTGGGCCATATTTTCCATGTCCCTGATGTCACGCTAGATCGATGGCTACTATTTCCTCTAGTATAAGGCAAATCAGAGAATTATGACACCCCTCCCTGACCAATGGTATGGACAGTTCTTTACTTTTCACACATTACTGGTCCTGATTTTAGCCACTGATCAATAATACATCTCATTCTCAAGGATGCTTAGAGTTTCTGTCACAAATTTAAAAATAAATGATCTTAGATATTTTCTAATTCTAGCGTTCTCATTTTGCTGGTGGAGAAATAGAGGTTCAGAGAGATGATATAGCTTGCCTTATGTCCCCACAGCTAATAAATGGCACAGCTTTCTGTAACGATACCTGAAATGTCACAACTGGATACACTCCTTGGGGTCTCATTATTTTTTGTTTGTTTGTTTCTTTGTTTGTTTTTGTGTTTAATGAAATCCTGTTATTAAATTTTCATTTCTTTAGGATAGGAAACATACTAAATTGGAAGTAATTAATACTTTATTCAGGTTAGTTGAAAATCACTTCGATAGCAAGATCAGAACAGGATCCAGAAAAGTGCCTGGTGTATGTACGATGAGGTGGAGAACCAACACCGGATATGGCAAGATGGGATTTGTTGGTGACCCTAAAAACAATGGCTTCCATGTAGTGGTGGGAGGAAAACCTACCTGAAGGCGGTTATGAAGAAGTAAAGATGCCAATATCTCATGAAGTTTTTCTCTGAAGATGAATAGAGTATTTAAATAGTAGGTTAAGAGAGATACGAAGCCAAGGAAGGGATTTCTTTGGAATAATTATAGCATATTTGTATGCAGATGAGAATGATAGAATATTTAAGAAAAACTTGATGTGGGAGAAAGAAACATTGATCCTAGGAGTATAGTCTTGGGTTAGTGAAAGGGCATGTAATCCAGTGCACAGATACAAGGTTTGGTCTTACATGAAACAAAAAACAGAGTTTGCAGGTGGAGAAACAGGTAGTTTATGAGGTTTGGTAGTAGAAAAATGAGATGGTCATCTTTTGGTTGCTTCAGTTTTCTCAATGAAATTTAAAAAATGAGTCAAGCATTGAGAGTAAGGAGAAGGAGAGAGTATTGGAGATGTAAGGAGAGAAGAAAAAGAATGAACATCCATCTCAGAGAGTGGAAGAATGAATTGATTACAGAAATATAGTAAAATTGCTGGAAAGTGCTAAAGGCCCACTATAGTTTGGTGGTGATAAATTTAAAGAGAGACAAGTTAGACCTGTAGTGATTTTTTTTTTTTTTCCTGCAGTCACTCACCTTCACCTTCAGCTGTTTGAATGTAATTACAGAATAGATGAAGGTTGGGTCAAACCAAATTTGGGGTTTTGCCAAATGAGACTAAAGGTAGAGAGAGGAGCCTGAGATTTGAAACTGTATAGAAGGAATAGTTACGGAGATTGACCATGGAATCTAAAATGAATAAGGAAGGATGTGAGGACCTGAGATAGGTGATGGGCAGTGAAAAGTGGTGAGGTCAATGGGCTGCAGATCCCAACTGGGTCAAAGAATTTATAGAGTAGGATTAAGGGAGATTCTAAATTTAACTGAATTGCAAATATAGGAGCTAGTAGTCAGAGAAAAAGAGAGAGAGAAATGTTAGAAATATTTCAGAAGCAGTGCATTTAATAATAATTACAAGGTCTAGTATATGGCCATGGTAGTAGGTGGCCAAGGTGGGGTGAAGATCAAGAGAAGTGAGACAGTCAAGGGATTGAAAAGCACAGGGCTCTAGAGGACTATAGCATTGATGTATAAGTGGTCAAGAAAGTTGACTTAAAGTAGTAGTGATATTATGGTGAGTAGTGACATTATGGTGAGATAGTAGTGAAGAAAGTGTGAAGACGAAGACAGTGAACTTGGTATTATAGTCCTCAGTGATTGAAAAAGCTGAAGAGG
Source organism: Choloepus didactylus (assembly GCF_015220235.1). NCBI lineage: Eukaryota > Metazoa > Chordata > Mammalia > Pilosa > Megalonychidae > Choloepus > Choloepus didactylus. Next base: position 96,946,014 of record NC_051319.1, read on the forward strand.
ATAGTGTCAGATGACTGAAACAAGGAAGGATAATAGGGGTGTAGCTTGACAGCATGCACTTCAGAAAGGTGGGATTTTTAAGGAAGATGGAGGAATTTATTGACTATAAAATACTATGAGTCACATGGAGAGCACATGGTGTAGTTTCACCTACAGGCTCTGTGCAATATGTGGAGGAAAAACAGCTCTCGTTTGAGAGGTCTGCAAGGAAATCAGTGTCTTCAGGAAGGGGCCAGACTTCATCATGAGCACACAATGCAGGGAAAGCTCAAAAAATATGTTTGAGGATATAGGGGATTTTGCTGGTAGAAGAATTGGGCTGGGATGGGAGAGGTCAATGATGGGTATGAAATCACAATAGAGGATGAACAAATACTATCTGGGTAATGTTGGGTGACCTAGAGAGTACTTCTTGTGAAAATTAAGGTTCTAATTCAATAGGTCCTGGATGGGGTTTTAGGGGATCTGAGATTCTACATTTCTTACTAGCTCTCAAGTAATACTCACGCTGCTTTGAGGATCTTACTTTGAAAAGCAAAATTCTGTAGGCTTTTCCTAGTGGAATTGGTGACAAGGTTGGGACCTATGGGAGGGAATATCAAAGAGGCATATGATGAAGAGCATTTGGAACTCTGGAGCTTCCTTTATTTCAGAAATATTTAATAGAAACCACTATTCTCTTTAGAAAAAATAAAAAGCTTTATTGAGATATAATTCACATAATGTATCACTCAGCCATTTAAAGTGTATAATTAACAAGTTTTTAGTACATACAACCATTACCACAGTCAACTTTAGAACATTTTCATGATCTAGAAAAGAAACCCTGTAACCTTTACTCTATCATCCTTCCCAACCCTCATCCTTTCAATTCGCCTTTCCTCAATCCTAAGCAACCAGTAATCTACTTTTTGTCTCTATAGAGTTCTTTATTCTAGACTTTCATATGAATGGAATCATATAATATATGCTCTTCTGTGACAACTGCCTTAACTTGCCATGTTATCAACAGTCTTCTATATTATAGCTTGTATCAGTACTTCATTCTTTTTCATGGATGAATAATATTTTATGGAATGGATATACCACATTTTGTTTATTCATCAGTTGATAGACATTTGAGTTGTTTCCAACTTTTGGCTATTATGAATAATGCTACTATAAGTGTTTTTGTATAGGGTATTTTTTAGACATGTATTTCATTTCCCTTGAGTATATACTTCAGGGAGCATATATACAGAGGTCATATAGGTAATTATATGTTTAATCATTGACGATTTTCTAGCCTAGGCTGTATCTTCATTAGATATCTTAGCCTCCTCTCAGTTGCTATTCATCACTATCTCCCCTGTTCTTGAGAGTATCCTTAGGTTTACATTTCTCTATGTTCTCTTGCAAATGATGTCAGTTCCTTTGAGGAGAGATTAGAAGCTGTATGTTTTACGGCAAAATTTCTGAGCCATATCTTTGGAGCTGGGGATGGAGTAAATGGCGAGCTTCTCTCTGAGTGACAGATCTACTCTAGGAGCTGAGTGCTCAGAGGAGGGAGGGCAACAACCTGAATTTTCTTGCCTTTCCTGGTGTGGAACAACTTCTTCATGAATTGGGGGAAGGCTATTGGGCATCAGTATTCTCAGTGTGCCACACTGCAGGTAGAGCCTCTATTCCATGATTTGGGGCTGGGAGAAAACTCTATCATACTTGCTTAGTTTTTCACCTCATCTGGGGGCAGGATCAGAAATTCTAAATCCTGCTTCTCGTGGGAAAAGGCATGCTGACTTGGAGTTGATGGGAGAGGGAGGGAACTGCATCAGTCTGGAGTGCAATCTGCACCTCACTAAGCTGAGAGAGGTAGGAGGGAGAAGTTTAGTTCAGATACCAAGAACTTTTCTTTCTTACTGAATTTTCATTGATATCCTTGAATAGATATTTCTTCATTTGCTTTTTGCCTTTAGGACCATTTCCAGAAGCTTTGAATGATTGTTTTGTAATTAATAATAATTTTTTAGAGGATTTATAAGTTTACAGAAATGTTATGCATAAAATATATAAAATGCAGAGTTCCCATATGCCACCCTATTATTAGCACCTTGCATTAATGAGGTATATTGTTATAATTCATAAAAAACCATTTTTATAATTGTACTATTAATTATATTCCATCATTCACAATAGGATTCACTGTGTTGTACAGCCCTGTTTCTTCTTCTAATTTTTATTCTAGTGAAATATATATGACTTAAAATTTTGCCTTTTAATCACATTTACATGTATGATTCATTGTCGTTAATTATATTCAAAATGTTGTGTTACAATCATCATCATTCATTACTAAACATTTTACAATCAACCCCAATAGAAATTCTGTAAAATTTAAGCATTAATTTCCCATTTTCTACACTCAACTCAGCCTTGGGTAACGTATATTCTGATTGCATGAGTTTTCTTATACTTATTATTTCTCATCAGTGAGATCATACAATATTTTACCTTTTGTGTCTGGCTTATTTCACTCAGCTTAATGTCCTCAAGGTTCATTGATGTTGTCACATGAATCAGAATTTCATTCCTTTTTATGGCCGAATACTATTCCATTACATGTATATACCACATTTTGCTTATCCATTCATCAGTTGATGGATACTTGCATTGTTTCCAAATTTAGGCAATCGTGAATAATGACACTATGAACATTGGTGTGCAACTATATATTCTATTCCCTGATTTCAATTATTGGGGTATATACCTAGAAGTGGCATTGTTGGATATATGGTAATTCTATATTTAACTGTTGGAGGAACTGCTAAAATGTCTTCTACAGGGGCTGCACTATTTTACATTTCCTCCAGCAATGAATGAGTGTTTCTATTTCTCCACATTTTCTCCAACACTTGTAGTTTTCTGTTTTATTTTTCTAATAGTAACTACTCTAGTGGGTGTGAAATGGTTTCTCACTGTGGTTTTGATTTGCATTTCCCTAATAGCTAATGAAAGTAAGCATGTTTTCATGTGCTTTTTATCCATTTGTATATCCTCTTTGGAAAGATATTTAACTCTTCTGCCCATGTTTGAATTGGGTTGTTTGCCTTATTATTGTTGAGTTGTAGGATTTCTTTATATATTCTGGATATTAAACCCTTATCAGATATGTGGTTTCCAAATATTTTCTACCATTGAGTAGGTTTCTTTTTACTTTCACAGAAAGTCTTTTTATGCACAAAAGTTTTTAATTTTGAGGTCTCATTTATCTGTTTTTTCTTTTGTGCTAAAGTTTAAGAAACCATTGCCTAAAACAAGATCCTAAAGATGCTTCCCTATGTTTTCTTCTAGGAGTTTTATAGTCTGAGTTCTTAGTATTTAGGTCTTTGGTCCATTTTGAGTTAATTTTTTAGATGATGTGAGATAGGGGCCGGCCTTCATTCTTTTGCATTTGTTCTTTTGCATCCAGTTCTCCCAGCACCATTTGTTGAAGAAACTGTACTTTCCCAATTGAGTGGACTTGGCAGCCTTGTCAAAATCAATTGGCCATAGATATAAGTTCTATTTCTTAACTCTCAATTCAATTCCATGTTTCTATGTATCTATCCTTGTGCCAGTACCATGCTGTTTTGAATACTGTGGCTTTGTAGTAAGTTTTAAAGTCAGGAAGTACAGGTCCTTCAACTTCATTCTTCTTTTTCAAGATGATTTTGGCTATTTGGTAGCCAAAACCTTAACCTCCCAGATAAATTTGATGATTGGCTTTTCCATTTCTGCCAAGTAGGCTGTTGGAATGTTAATTGGGATTGTGTTGAATTTGTAAGTCATTTTGGGTAGAATTGACATCTTGACAATATTTAGTCTTCCAATCCATGAGCATGGAATGTCCTTCCATTTGTTTAGATCTTCTTTGATTTATTTTAGCAAAGTTTTGTAGTTTTCTGTGTATAAGTACTTTGCTTATAGATCTGTGTATAGCTCCTCAGTTAAATTTATTCTGAAATATTTGATTCCTTTAGTTGCTATTTTAAATGGATTTTTTTTCTTGATTTCCTCCTCAGATTGCTCATTACTAATGTATAGAAACACTACTGATTTTGGTGTGTTGATCTTTTGCCTCATCACTTTGCTGATTTTGTTTATTAGCTCTAGTAGCTCTGTTGTAGATTTTTCAGGACTTTTCATGTACAGGATCATGCTATCTGCAAATAGTGAAATTTTTATTTCTTCCTTCCAAATTTGGATGTCTCTTCTTTCTTTTCCTTACCTAATTGCTCTTGTTATAACGTCCAGGGCTGTTGAATAACAGGGTGACAGTGGGCATCTTTGTCTTGTTCCAGATCTTAGAGGGAAAACTTTCAGCCTTCCATCATTGAATATGATGTTAGCTGTGGATTTTGCATATATGCCTCTTACCATATTAAGGAAGTTTCCCTCTGTTCTTATTTTTCTAAGTGTTTTTGTCAAGAAAGGATGCTGGATTTTGTCACATGCCTTTTCTGCATCAATTCAGATATCAAGTGTTTTTTTCCTTTTGCTTTACTAATGATGATTGCATTAATTGATTTTTTTTATCTTGAAATTCTTGCATACCTGGCATAAATCCAACTTGATCATGGTATATAATTCTTTTAAGGTGCTGTTGGATTTGATTTACTAATATCATGTTGAGGATTTTTGCATCTATAATTGTAACAGAAATTGTTGTGTAATATGTTTCCTTGTAGCTTTATTTGTCTTTGGTATTAGGATGATGTTGGCATCATAGAATGAGTTAGGTAGTACTCCCTCCTATTCCATTCTTTGAAAGAGTTTGAGCAGGATTGGTATTCTTGTAAAGTTTGGTAGAATTCACCTTTGAAGCCATCTAACCCTGGGCTTTTCTTTGCTGGGAGATTTTTCTTGACTGATTCAATCTCTTTACTTGGAATTGGTCTTTTGAGGGCTTTTATTTCTTCAGTAGTCAGGGTAGCTTGTTCTTATGTTTCTAGGAACTTGTCCATTTCATCTAAGTTGTCTAATTTGTTGGCATGCAGTTTTTCATAGTATCCTCTTATGGTCCTTTTTATTTCTGTGGTGTCAGTAGTAATGCCCCCTCTCGTTTCTGATTTTATTTATTTGCTTCTTTTCTCTTTTTTTTTCTTTGTCAGTTTAGCTAAAGGTTTGTGAATTTTAATTTAATCTTTTCAAATAGCTAAATTGTGGGTTTGTGAATATTCTCTTTTTTATTCTCAATTTCATTTATTTCTGCTCTAATCTTTGTGATTTCTTTCATTCTGCTTTGAGTTCATTTTGATGGACTTTTTCAAGTAACTTGAGGTATGCAGTTGGGTCTTTGATTTTAATTCTTTCTTCTTTTTAATACAAGCATTTAGGGCTATTAATTTCCCTCTCAGCACTGCCTTTATTGCACCCCATAATTTTTTTCTTTTGTAACAGTTTTTTTTTATTCTTTAATTTTTTTAATTAAATTCAGTTTTATTGAGATATATTCACATACCATACAGTCATCTATGGTGTACAATCAAGTGTTCACATTACCATCATATAGTTATGCATTCATCACCCCAATCTATTTTCGAACATTTTCCTTGCACCAGAAAGAATCGGAATAAGAATAAAAAATAAAAATAAAAAAGAACAACCAAATCACCCCCCATTCCACCCTATTTTTCATTTAGTTTTTGTCCCCATTTTTCTACTCATCCATCCATACACTGAATAAAAGGAGTGTGATCCACAAGGTTTTCACAATCACACTGTCACCCCTTACAAGCTACATTTTTATATAGCTGTCTTCAAGCGTCAAGGCTACTGGGTTGGAGTTTGATAGTTTCAGGTATTTACTTCTAGCTATTCCAATACATTAAAACCTAAAAGTGTTATCTATATAGTGCATAAGAATGTCCACCAGAGTGATCTCTCAACTCCATTTGAAATCTCTCAGCCACTGAAGCTTTATTTTGTTTCATTTCTCATCCTCCTTTTGGTCAAGAAGATGTTCTCAATCCCACACTGCTGGGTCCAGATTCATCTCCAGGAGTTACTCCATAAATTTTTGAAATTTTGTGTTTTCATTCACATTGTCTGAAGATACTTACTCCTCTCTCTCTTTTTTAATCATTTTTTTAATTGTAGAAAATAACATATATACATAAAAATGATAACTTTCTAAGTACAATTTAACAAGTAGTTAGAGAGAAAATTTCAAAGAATGCTATGGTTTGCAGTTCTACCATCTCAATTATTTCCTTATTGTGGAATATAACATATATACAAGAAGATAATGTCTTTCTAAGTAGGATTTAACAAGTAGTTGTACAGGAAATTTCCAAAATTGTTATGAGTTACAGTACCACAATTTCAGTTATTCCCCTATTGTGAAATATATATATACATAAAAAGGTGATAACTTTCAAATTACAATTTAGCAAGTATTTATAGAACAAATTTCAAAGAATGCTATGGGTTACAGTTTCACCATTTCAATTCTTTCCTTCTAGCTATTCTAATACCCTAGCATCTAAGAAGAAGAAAATTATATGGAGATTCAGTATTCATAATCCTTTGTTAAATTCCATCTTGTCTGTTGCTACCCCTTCCTCTAGATTAATCACTTTCTCAGTCTTCAGGGATGTCGAGGCAGTCACCACCCTAACTTGTTCATGTTGAAAAGGGGTGTTGACATTAGGGAAAAGGAGACACATCTGGTTGATGTTCTTGAAGAGTTTATTGCCTCTGGGTTTTGGGACTTAGCTGGCATAGGAGGTCTCTGGAGGATGTAAGTTTCTGAGGAATCAACTTAGTGAGTGAAATTTTTATAGAGTCTCTGACAGGGATCCTGGTATTCTTTAGGGTTTTCAGGACTACTGCTGACTTGGGCTTATCATACTGTGACCATTTGGCATATCTAGCTGAAGCTTGCATAGGAGCAACCTCTCCAGGACAGGCTTTTGACTCTATTTGTCATTCCTCATCTTTGCTTTTCTCAATCTGAAGCACCTGTGCTGTAATACCTGTATTACAACAGGGTCATTTGCTCTTTGAAGCTAGAGATTGTGGGATTTAGTGGAACTTTACGAGATCATGAGTCATAAGTCCTAATTTTAATTTTAAGTCCCATTTCTACCTCTAACCAGCTATGGAAAGCAGTGAAGGAAAATTACCTTTCTGATCATTTTTATATGTGAAGTGGGATAATCATGCCTAGACAACCTACCTGCCAGTATTATGAGTATCAAGTAAGATACTTAATGTAAAACTGTCTTATAGGTTGCAAACCAAAAAATAATATAATGATTATTACAGGGCTGGAATTTCTCTGGTACACATCAACCTGACATAACAGCTGGTGCCTGGTCTGATCCATCTGTGCCCCTGCCACCCCAGTGGTGAAATATTTTAAATTTATTTTTTAATATTGTGCTTGATAAAAGTTATTGTTTATTCTGTATCTTTATACAGTGACAACAGAAAAATGGACAGGAAATAGCTGTTGAACGAGAGTTGCTATCACAAGGTAAGTAAAATATGTGAACACCTACCCCAAAGTATACCGAATGAAAAGTGAAAATAATTTCAAAAGTCTATGGAATATGAGCTTTTCTAATCATGATTCTGTCATTTTTACCAGGAAGCATTAAGCTGTTAGGTCTTCTTCCATGCAATAAATTTTAAAGTGATGTCATCACAATTTCTTACTTTTGCTTTCTTATGAGATTATACCTTTCATGTTGTTGATTGATGGTTGATTCATGTAAGTACACTCAACCAAGGGAAGATTGTAGGCACAGCCAAGCTGTGATTAACCTTACCCATGTTTTTTGTTTATTTATTTGTTCTTAATAGAACTGTCTCTTCCAAAATTTGTTATGGGGAGTAAGGTCAAAATGTCTTCACCACTTAGATGGGTTACTATATGGGGAAATGTTTTTATGAAAACACTCTATTACCTGACAGTAAAAATATTTATTTTATTTCCTTTTTATTGGGGAATTTTCTTTCAGTGAGGATTGACTTTTCTGTCACTGGAGATGAAATAAAAAGCATGTTTTGCAGAGTTCAAGTTCTGGCTTCTCTCTCATTAGCTTTGAGATATTGACCAAGTTACTTATTTCTGTAAGCCACAGTTTCCTCATCTGTAGAATTTGGATAACTATATTATCTTCCTTATAGGGACATAGTGAAAATGTGAATGAATTTAGTAGCACCATGTTAACTGATAAGATGTGCTAGTTATTATTATTTTTATTACTCTAAAAGAACCTGGATAAAGGATTTGCATCCAGAATTTATAAAGAATTCTAAACTCAACAGAAGGAAAACATACAACCCAATGAGAAAGATGGGCAAAAGATTAGAACAGATACTTCATGAAAGAAGATATACAGATGGAAAATAAGGCATATGAAATTCAACATCATTATTCACTAGGAAATGCATATCAAAACAATAATGAGATACCATTTCACACCTATAAGAGTGATTAAAATTATAGTACCAATACCATACCAAGTGTTGGTGAGAATATAGAGCAACTAGGGCTCTGGCATACTACTGGTGGGAATATAAAATGGTAAAACCACTTAAGAAAGAAAGCAGTTTGGAAGTTTCTTAAAAAGTTAAACATAACCTTACCATGTGACCAAACCATTCCACTCCTAGGTATTTACCCAAAAGAAATGAAAATGTATGTTCATACAGTGATACAAATTGTATCTTCATTTGTAATAGCCCCACACTGGAAACAACTTAAATTCCCATCAACAGGTGACTACGTAAACAAATTGTTATATAGCCATCCAATGAAATACTATTCATCAATAAAAAGAAATGAATTATTGATGCACATGCCAGCATGGAAGAATCTCAATAACTATGCTGAGTGAAAGAAGCAAGCAAAAATACTTACTGTATGATTCCATTTATGTATAATTCTAGAAAATGCAAACAGTAGTGACAGAAAGCACTTGAGGATGGGTTTCTTGAGGTTGGGATGGCAAGGGAATAGGAGCATCAGGAAAGAGGGATTACAAAAGGACACAGGGAAAATTTCAGGGGAATAGGTATGTTCATTATCTTGATTTTATTGATTGTAATGATTCCACAAGTGTGTGTATATATGTATGTGTGTGTGTGTATATATATATGTATGTCAGAACTTGTCAAATTGTACACTTTAAACATGTGGAGTCTATAGTATATCAATTATTATTCAATAACGCTGTTAACAGAGAAATAATAGATGGTGGCTTCCACCTCTCATTGCCTTCCTGTGTTTCTAAGCCTGGAAGGCCTCCATAATTTGATCCCATCTTATTTATTAGCCTCATATGTTACTGAACCTTCTACTCACTTGGACTGTTCTCTTCATCCCCTACCATGTAAAGCTAGATGATTCCTGCCTTCCTCCCTCTATGTTACTATGACACTCCCCTGTATATGTAGAAGGTCTACCCCTTTCTTTTTCTGATAATTATAGCTCTTTCTAGGGACCACTTCGAAACATTTCTTTCATTTTTTCATTAATCACATAATTATTGGGTGCCTGTTGTAAGACAGACCCTGGCTAAGCGATGGGTATCCATTGGTGATAAAGACAGCTCCAGTTCCTGCTGTCGTGATGCTCACGATATGGTCAGAGGCACAAAGAAGTAAATTGCTATACGGTTATGTGCTCATTTATTATTTTTTTCTATTCAGCCTTTGAACACCTTTTAGGTTATTGGGAAATTCTCCATTGGAGATTGTTCATGGATCGCAGGACCCCTTTCTCCCTAAAGATATTTAACTAGGACAGATAATCCTTTCTCCACCCCCTGGGTCAGGCTTATGACCTAGGATTGATAACTAAATGCTCCTTTCTAGTACTTGGAAATTTTGAGAGTGAAGCAGAAGCACAGGGACAAGTAGGTGTGGTTGATGGTGGTAGTGGCAGAATCAGAAGTTTATGGGAGGAGAGCAAGTACCCAGCAGTGGCTTTGCCAGTGTCAGTGTTACAGAGAGATCATGCCTGTGGGAACCTTGCCCGAGATCTTGCCCGTTTTCAGAGGTTCGCTTTTCACACGACTTTCTCTACATATCTATCCAACAGACTTCCCACAAATTTCTTTTCTTTTCTGTTTAATTTAACTAGACTGTTCACAATGGTATAGTAACTTCTAGGAAAATTATTAACCTTTAGAAGAAATGGCCCAGCTTCCCTTTGATGTCATTATCACCCTCCTTCTTAACATTTTTTTAACTAGGAGAAGAATGTATAAACATTTCAACATTTGGCACCTACAGTTACGATCTTTTTCATAAACGTCTAGTCAGGGCAGAGAGGAGGCCTACCCTTAACCAGAATTGCACCATTTTTGTCCACCCTGCACTTCTTGGCACTAATCCTGGAATAAATGTGTCCTAGGGACTGGTCAACATTATTAGATCTGTCTTTCCTTGCATTATGGTGGTAGTATTTGAGTCTAGTGCTTGGGCAGTACTGATGATGAAATAGACAAAGAGACTACTTTGTTCTCAGACTTTTTAGGCCTCAGGGGCCAGGAGAAAAAGAAAAAAAAACAACAGATAGTCATGATCAGCTTACGAGAATCTCTGAGTTTGGGGTTGAAGCCACTCCAGCTAATAAAAATGTCCCACTTTCCTCTCCATAAGCTTGTTCTTGCGTTGGTCTCTGTGTGTATGATCTCTTTCAAGGCCTTATGCTCAGGCATGAAAATGGTCTTGGACAAAAAAATAGCAACTAATAGTATCCCAATATCCTCATGTATCTATTAGAAAACACTGTATGCTTTGCAAATATATTAGAGGGACTCAATTCTAACTTGGGGGATGAAAGAAGATTTCCTAGAGAAGGATATAAAGGAATTTGCCAGGTTAGGGTTAGAGGAGTAGGTCAAGGAAGAGATCTGATAGGCAGATGAATTCCTGACCTGGTTGAAAAATTAAGAGTAGTTCATAAAATCTAGATCACTTGACACTTTCTGTTCTTACACTTAAAGCAGCTCAATATAACATTCAGTTTACTCTTGCCTGTTTGTTTGATACCTTCTTCTATTGTTCGTCAATGGTTTTGTGCATTCATTCTTGGACCATTACCACTTTCTAGTTAACAGAATAGAAAAAGATTAAGTGCACGAGTTCTGAAGTCAGACTACCTGGACATAAATCCCACCTTCATCACTTGCTGGTTTACTTAACCTCTCTTAGTTTTAGCTTTAGAAATATGGTTGGTGTGAGATTCAGTGGGATAGTCCAAGAGAAATGCTCTGCAGTGTTTGGTATACGGCAATGATCCGTAAGTGTTTGCTGTCACTATTATCCTGGCTTCATAAGGTGGCTTGATACATATATAATAATCACTGTCACCAAAGGTGATCAACCAATGTTTATTGGACAGCAGCACTGATGTAGAACCTTGGAGGGTGACTAGGTCATCAAGGAAAATGTTCTTATGTAGATTACATTTCACAGACCAAAAGAGACAAGTTTAGAGGACCAAGCAGGTGATGAAAAAATACAGTTTGGAGTCCCAGAACAAGAGGCAGATCAGGAATTGGGGTAGTCACATTTCAACCAAAGCAGGTAGGTAAAACAAGCCTACCAAGAAATTTCTTTCAGGACAATTAGTCAAGTTTATCTGGCTCATGATTATGCAGATAGAAAAGCTGGATCAAAGCAATGTCAATCTGAATGCTAAAATGGCAGTATTGGCTCCCAAAGAGAAGGTCCTTATATAGTTCTTGGAAAAAGTGGATACTGAGAGACCCAGGTGGGGAGTGGGAAAATGACTTCCAAGGCTAAAAACGGCCTGAGAATTTGACGTCATAGAATTAAAAATCTACAAAGCACAAAATTGCATATTCATATATTTTACTCTTTTGCTTTTTTTTTTTTCTTTTAGCTCATTCTCAGTTAAAAGTTCATGAATGGATGAAAATTTGGGTAGAGAAAAAAGTGACTGAAACAATATTACTTATTCTATGGAAACATACTAACTGGTTTGGCCATTTTAAAAAAATAAAATACAGAAGAGACATTACTATTGTGCAATTGTGACATTTTGGGAATCGTCACATAAAATATTTGATGCTTAAGAAATTTTAAAATAATGGAAAATCGCTCTTCCTCGTAATGAGTGCAGATCAGAAAGGAACCTCTGTCACCATGCAAATTGTCTTCTTGGCATGTGGGCCTGACTGGCGGTGTTATCCTGGCATGCCTAATGGAATCTCCGGTGTCTGTGTGCAGAGCCCTTCCAGAGACCAATGGACACATAGAGGCGGTGATGTGAAGGAGATGAGTGTGCTTTGTGTGCAGATTTTGATTGCTTTATAGACATGGCTGTTTGCCATCTCCCAGCTAGTGCCCCCTAGTAGGAATTTCCCAATCTCCAAGCTCCTGCTGGTAGGTTAGACAGGAACAGAGAACCGATAAGAGTAAGTAAGAAACTGCTGCTGCTGGGAAGTAAGCTCTGTCAGTGATCATTGTTAATGCTGAGATTAAAGAGAATTCTGAAAGGTCAATACTATAAGGGTTGCTCAACATAGATCATTGAATCCTCTGGGCTACCCTGCTAGCTTCCTTTTCTGCCTTCAGTTCTCCCTCCTTTACTCCTACCTTCATCTTTTCCTTCACTACCTCTTGCATTTCCCTATAGCATTAAGTACTTGAAAGATCCCAAGTTGAATAAGACTCAATTACTGCCCCCAAGGAGCACTGGACTGGGAGTTAGAACAATAATTTATAATGATCTATATGACTTGGGCAAGTCTCCTTGCTTCCTGGGACCCTATCTTGCTTTATTTTAAAAACAGAAAACAGGAGATGGGTTTTAAGGTTTTCATAGCTCTAAAAGTTTAAAAGCTTTTAAACATTATCACTTATGGGATAGGCATTCTGCTAAGAACTCTATTTGATTCTCATGATAATGAAACAGATAAGTACTATTATTATACCTCCAATTTTATAGATGAGGAATCAAGTCTTCAAAAGGTTAAATAAACTGTAGAAGATATCTCAGACAGCTAGTAAGTAGAAGAATTAGAATTTGAACACAGGCAGTTTGACTCGAGGGTCTATACACAGCCACTATACTTTGCCAGTTTTGAAGCCTGTGGGTTTGTTTTACATTGGCTTAACTGGAACTAGTAGACATAGCAGAGATGTACAGGCTCTGGTGTCAGAATTGCCTATATTCAAACTCGAGCTCCATCACTTTCTGACTGTCTTTGGGCAAATTACTTAACTACTTTGTGCCTTGATTGTAGACTATCCAAGGGTTAATAAATTTTGGATTAGAAATTTTTGCCTTACTAACTTTTGCTTTATAACTCAATAGCAATTGATTTTCTGACCTCATAATGTTGCCATCTTCCCTATTTCAGTGTCATGGTATCTGAAATGTCATTAAAATGTAATTCCTTCAAGCAAAGCATTATCCACTTAATAAGGTCCTCTTATTAATAATAATAAAAATATTGGCTAGGATTGAATGATTATGTTTTGCCAGTGAGGATATAAAGCACTATTTGTGCATTGTTCATCATCCTTACAACTACCAGATGAGGTGTATACATATAGCATATGCTTGATAATTATTCCTTAAGGAAAATGGCCAAGATCATATAACTTGTAACTGGTGGAACTATGATTCTATCCAGATCTCTTTGGTTCTAAAATTAGTCTCCTAACTGTTATGCCAATAGGGATGCCTGGAAAAGTTAGAGCAGCATCTTTATTATATAAATAGGGATTCATTTGTTTCTCTTATCATTTCTCCCATAAGGAAGGAACCAGAGCAGTGTGAAAAGCTTAGGCATGTGGGAGGTGTGGCCAATTACAAAGAGAGAGAAAAGATTCTGAAAACAACTTCCCTGGGCTGCAGAGGGATGGTTATGGAGATTAATGTGCCTTTCCTTGTCTGGCTCTGCACTCGTGCTGGGCTTGCTGCTGGGAGACGTGGCAGCCTTGATTGCAATTAGAACACAGAAGCTTGGGGCTAGAAGAGAATCCAGAGATTGTGGCCTTCAATCCTGATGAAGGCCCCCTCTCTATGACAACATGAAGTGTTTTCCCCACTTTCCCTCTGCAGGAAGTGTTCCTTGAACATGAATTCACCATGTCCTTCAGGTGGTGTCTTTCACCAGTGGAGAGCTCTGTGTTTCAAAGCTTCTTCCTTATCTTGAGATTGACTTTTCCTTGTCTTGTTCTTCCCTGTTGCTTGACAAATAACAATTGTGGATGTTTATCCATATTGTGGTTTTATATCATTTTGGAGCCAGCAATCACATACCCACATATCCCACCTCCCAGTCTTGCCCAGTCTCCTTTAACCTGGTTACTGTTTCTCATCACCCACATTTTAGGTCGAATGCCACTTCCACTAAGAAATCATCCCTCATAGCCCGATCAAGATCAGGTTCCCTGTTTTATGTGTCCAGTGCACCCCGAACTCTCTTTTGTAGCATTTTGTATACTAACAATTATGTGATGATAATTAAATACTTGTGTTTCCCACAAGTATTTAATCTATTAAGGGCAGGAACTTTTTTGTCTCATTCACATCTGTATCCCAGGGACTGTGCTTATTCATTTATTTTAAAACCTTTTAAGGGGCATTTCCAAGGTTCCAGCCAGTACTTGTGAAGAAGATAGAGTCCCTCATCTCATGGAACTTTTAGTCTAGTGGAGCTCTTTTCCTCAATTTTTATCTTTTATAGCAATTAGCAATACAAGTGTTTTTCTGAGGGATTCCTTTCTACAGTATTTTTCAAGTATAAATTGGTTGAGAGAGGTAGTTCAGATGTATGCTCACTGCCTTGATTTTATTTTGTGAGCTGCACTTGCCCTCATTTTACAGATGAATAAATGAGGCTGCACAGTTGAACTCACATTCTAAAGATATGTATCAATGACAACATCAGAGTGAATTGGGAACCATTCATATATAGTCATTTATCCATTAATTCACTCCTTCATCTTTTCAGTTCCTGATATCCTTTGTAGTTCTAGTTCTCCTAGTCTTGGCATCTGGGATAATAAAACCTTTGGCTAGAGTGTAAGCATGGGCTTTGGGGTCAGAGTGGCCTTGGCCTGGGTTCTATACTACCCTGCCACTTATTAGCTGCATTAATTAAACTCTCCAGTTTCTCAGTTTTCTGAGAAATACTACTTACTACCCTATAGAGTTTTTTTAAATGAAGATTAAATGAGAAATGGTAGGAGTAGCAGCAACAGCAGTAGTAACACCTAACAATTATATGATACATTATGAGCCAAGAACTGTCCTAAGCACTTTGTGTATATTAACTCATTTAACCCTTATAAGCCTATGAGGTAGACACTAGTATTATCCCTATTTTGCAAATGAGATAAATGAGGTACAGAGAGGTTAATGAACATGCCCAATGTTGCCTCACTGGTCAGTACGGACCTAGGAGAGAAGCCTCAGCCTCTGGATCTGTGCTCTCAACAACACAGCTCTAACTGCCTCTGGATAATGTGTTCAGAGCACACTGCACAACTCTTAATAAAAGGTATCTTTATCTGGAGAATCCAGCTTTGTGATGACTCCAAATTTGTTCTCCCCATTTTTTGAAGGGGATCTCATCAGATACAAGAAGCATTGTGGACATGAAGCATTATCTATCCATTCTCTTGCTCAGATGAGCCCTAAATCCTGGCTTGTTTCAGTTCTGAGTGGTTAGATTGACAAACTAAAAGGAATAAATAGATTAAGGAAGGAGTTGGGCTTGAAAACTAATATGGGGAAATGAGCTTCTGATGTGAAAAATGTCTGTAGGATAATAGAATTGGTGCCTGGCTCTTCCACCCAAGTTTCTTTGCTCTGAAGGCAGCAGAATTGTCCGTTAGTGTTAGTTACTAAATGATCAGTGCCCTTTGTTGCTCTGAGATTTAAAATTCTTTTGAAAGGAGCACAAACCTACCTTTGTTTACAGGTTCCTACACTGTATTGCTGTTATTTTTTAAGAGTGGGATAGGAGGTTTTCTTATGCAGTCAAACCTGGTCTGATAGTTCTCTATCATGAAGAGGGGACACATCCCTTCCCCATTTCCCTTCCTCATCTCTGTGACTTTCTTCCCCTCCCATTCCATCCTTTCTTTTCCTTTAAGGGCCAGCCCAAGTGGCCTATTTTCCCACTCATTCATTCATTTATTCATTCACACTTCCACTCATTTATTTATTCATTTGTTCCAACAAATTTGTATTCAATAAATATTTATGGACGTGCCTACCATGTCCTACAAGAGAGAAAAAAGCAAGCATGGACCCTACCTTTTAGGTCATGTTAAAGAATTAGGATTTTAGACTCAAGGGGAAGACTTTAAGGGTTTTATGTGGAGGGTGAATTGTAATCAGATTTAAATTTTGAGAAGAGTACTCAGGCTGCAATGTGGCAAATGGCATGGAAAGGACAAAAATGAATGCTATTACTGTAACAGACAAGTTATGGCAGAAATGCCTGGTGCCCCAGTTTTGTGTTTTCTCTTTCTCTTGTGAATCCTTGTTATCTTAAAATTTCTTTCTTGTAGTCCAGTAAATTCCCAATCTATCCCTTCTTTCCTGGATAACTGGTAAGCTCCTTGCAAAGGGTCCCTGTCTCAGTGATCCTTGTACTATCTGCCATTCTCAACACAGACCCTTACACATATCTGTTGTTCACTGTACAGTGTCTGCATCTTAGCATTTCAGAATTTTGGGGGCCCTTAGAGAAAATCTAGAGCAACTTCTTTATTTTTCAGAGCTTAGGGAGGTCAAGCACCTTGCCCAAGGTCACACACTAAGTTAGTGATAGATATTGAATTGCAATATCAGCATTCTGAGTCTAAGTCATTTTATGGCTAGGTGTTTGTTTTGGGGTTGGCTAAAGCTGCCAGGGTGCAATATGCCCAAAATGCATTGGCTTGTACAATGGAGATTTATTAGCTTACAAATTTACAGTTCTAAGGCTGTGAAAATGTCTAAATTAAGGCATCAACAGGACAACACCATCTCTGAAGAAAGGCCACTGGCATCTAGGACACCTCTGTCACATGGGAAGGCACATGGTCAACATCTGCTTGTCCTTCTCTCCCAGGTTTTGTTGCTTTCAGCTTCTGGCTTCAGTGGCTTCGTTTCTCTACTTCTGTGGGTCTCTCAGCTTCTCTGGGGCTTCTCTGAGCTCTCTGGGCTTTTTCTCACAAAGGACTTAAGTAAAAGGATTAAGACCCACCTTGAATGGGGCGGGTCACATCTCAGTTCAAATAACCTAACCAAAAGTTCCCACCTACAGCTAGTTTGCACCCACAAGAATGGATTAAAAGAACATGGCTTTTTCTGGAGTACATAACAGCTCCAAACTACCTCATTGTTGATTGAATAAACAAATGATTCCAGGAATTAATGCATAAGAACTTGTTTCTCTTTTGTTTACAGTTGAAATCCTATAGTGAAATCTGAGAGGAGCTAGCAGTTTGAGAAGAAAACAATAGAAAGAGAAAGTTTAGAGTAAAAATTAAATAAGTAGCCTCACCTGCTGTTCATATGGGATTGGTTTCTTTTCTGATAGCAGTGAGGAGATCCAGTATTTCTAGACTGGCCAGTCACATTTAGGGGGTCAAGGAGCAGAAACTAAGTGTCCCCTTGGGGAAACTGTTGGTAGGGGTCACTTTCCCTTCTTTCTCAAAAATGTTTTCTTCTCTTTCTTCTTTCAGGTCCATCTGTACACATGGCTCCTTTCTCTTAATATGGTAATGTTTTCTTTCATGGTCATGTTTTCATTCATTCACGATTTACTCAGACTTTTTAGACTGGATGTAGTGGAAAACACCACTAGATTTGGGTTCAAACACTGAGTTTTGAGACCTAGCTCTTGGATAAATATTTTAGTGTCTTGGAGGTTTAGATTCTTCATCTCTAAAATGAGGGTGGGTGGAGATTTGCCAGCACGGCAACTGTCAGGCTTACACATTATCAGTTAGGGTTTATGTGAGCTTGGTCTCTGGACCACCTGCACCAGGCTTTTCTGCAGGTGCTTCATAGAAATGCAGATTCCTGGGCCCTGCGCTTCACCTTTAGATTCAAAATCTATAACAGACTCTCAGAATTGGATTTTTTCTAGATGATTCTCATGTGCATTTAAGTTTAAAAACCTCTAAATAAATTGGAGAAAGGCTTTGTAAACTGTAAGGCATAATTTAAGTACAATTTTAAGAAAATGTATTTTTCCACCCAAATTGTCTTGTGGTCTTTATCACTCTTTTGCTCAAAAACCTCTCTAGAAAACTCTCTCCAAGGGCTGTTGGCAGTATCCAAGTAGTCCAAAGCCACATGGATGAAGGCAAACAGCCACCTGACTGGAAATTTTGTAGACTGCTTTAGGCTTGACTCACCAGCCTTTGAAAGAGAATTCTATAATGCTGTTGAGTTTGTGTAATGACTGGATGGGGACTCAGGCAAGAAGACTGATGCATCTTCCTGAACAAAGGGAAAATCTCTGCTGCTGGAAAAGAGCAAAATGATATTGAGCCCAGTGTTTCACATAAATGAAAGAACTGTACTCTAATTTTTAAAACATCTCATTTTCCACACACACAGGAACTGACTATTAAGTTGATAGGTATATCATCTCTTAGCTAGATTTATATAAATTCTCAATTACTGTCACATTGGATGACCTTCCTTGTATCTTTTTGTACATCCAAGCAGGGGCGGAGGACTCAGGCTGTCAGTTCCTTATCCCTGACAAGAGGCTGCTGGCTTAGTTGAGGTGGGGACATCCATTATGTGATGGTGGTGAGCAGAGTATCTGGACTGAGGTTGTCATCCTCTGGCCCAGAACCTCCTACCCCACTGGGGCACTACCAGCCTCTGGGCTTACTTGAGTTTTGTGCTATGTGGGTCTCAAGTATTCTCAAACAGACAGACTAATGAATCTTAGACTACCAGGAGAGATCCAGATGGGGTTTAACAGCCCATGGATGTGGTTGTCCTGATGGAAGATTTGACTTTGAGGACTGCCTTTTGCATTCTGAATTTTTTTTCACAAAAGGAATAAGATTTTTTTTTGAAAAGGCACAAGAACAGATCAAGAAAAGCTATAAAATAGCTGGGATTTATGGTCTAGCTCAGAGGTGATATTTTTCCCAACTCATCTAGGCTGAAATTACTGCAGTCTTCTCCTTAGAGCTCCTTTGGAATTTATTTTCAATTTAGACTACAAACCTATAAAAATAGGATGCAGAATGATACTGCAGTTTTGAGGAGTAGTCTGGAAACCTAGAATATGCCATGCTTATCAACAAATTCAAGCATGTTTGTTATAAAGCCTATCCTGGACTGAGATTCCAGTTTTTCAACCACTTTACCCAAGGGCTATACTAATAACTCTTTGTTCAGTATGCCTCACATCAGGTGTATTAATAGACACCATGCTGTTTTTTAAACACTTTTCAGGAGGCCCAAAGGTAGAGTCTAAAAGAAGAGTGGTTATGAGGAGACCTAAATTTTAGTTCTGATTCTTCTTTTCTGTATGTTTCATCATTGTCAAAGTATAACCTCTTTGGACCTCAGTTTTCTCATCAGTATAATGGGAGGAGGTTGAACTATTTCAGTGTTTCTGAAGTAGTGTTGCCTGGAATATACCTAAAATTAGTTGCAAGCAAAAATCAACAATTTAGTTATTTTAAATTGTTCAGTATCTCCTAACCTAATTCCAGCTTTAGAAAATTTATACTAGCCCACATCAAGAAGCACATGTATTCAAAACTTGTTATTTGGTTGCTAATCAAGGGACTAGGTAGGAATGAGGATACCAAGTTTTCCGCAAAATCACTGTGTTACCTTTG
This sequence comes from Choloepus didactylus, assembly GCF_015220235.1. Lineage (NCBI taxonomy): Eukaryota > Metazoa > Chordata > Mammalia > Pilosa > Megalonychidae > Choloepus > Choloepus didactylus. The sequence continues at coordinate 96,965,844 of NC_051319.1, forward strand.
ACAAGTCATTTTAACTCCTTTTTCCTCTCAATGTTGTCATCTTCATCAGCATCCTATAGCTGTTGTTAGAGTCCAATGAGGATTGCATACCTGTAGGCTCTTTTATTCCTGTATTTGTGATAACTTTGCATGAGCAGATTACAATAAGTGGAACTTGTAAGCAGCTTTAACTTTTAATATGAAATATTGTCTGGAATGGTAAATTGAGGTTGAACCAATGTAAAAAGAGGAAAGTGACAAGATTCGCTTAGCTGTCATGTTGCCTGAGAGGAGTGAGGTCTGGAATGATGGGTTGGTTTTCATCTGGAGGGCTGATTCCAGTTGATTGTAGTGGCTCCAGCTGAGTGTGGGATGGAGAAGAAATGTTGAGTCTGGGCTAATAGTGAGAGAAGCCTGGGCCCCATTAGCCATACGTGTCATGCATCTGGGAGTGAGAAGAGGCAGCACGTGCTCTGCGTTCTGCTGACTGAATCTGGCATGCCCACCTTCTTGAGAGGATGCATGCACAGACATGGAGTTGGAACCAGAGGATGTGATATCCTGCTTGTTGTTTGTGTCTTTAGAGCATTTGGAAGGTCCTCAGGCCAAGTGAGTGAAAATGATGCCCAATGCAAGATTGCTATGTGTGTGAAACATGAATATCATGATAGAATTAAGTGTGATTTGGATTTTTTTCCTTTTCTTATCTTAGAATTTCTTGCCTTCTTTTTCCTATATTTGAAATCTTTTTCCTGATCTCTCCCTGTCATGATCTATTTCATGTCCCAGCCTTTCCATGAAGGCAGTAGGTCATAACTTACCTTTCCTTTGTAGTTCTCATGGCATCTTACATAAGGATGTGCACCCAATAGGTCATCAATAAACAATAGTTGGACCAATTGGTAGATGAATCACTGGCTATACTATGCAATATGTATATATTATGTAATATAAATATACTGTATATCTTATAAATGAATGTTAAAACCAGTCATAATAGATGGTTAATATTAATTATATTTTTAATTGAAGGTATTTCTAAAAACAAAGATTAAAGTGAACAACCAGTGGGATAGATTGCTATCTGTATGGCCCTTTTTTTCTGGATACTAAATAAATTCCATGGTCTGCAAAAGGGAAAAGTAACTTCCACAAAGAGAGATGAATGAGGACTTTCCTGAGCCTCATCAGGAAATGCCGATATTAGAGTTTGCAAACTAGCCAACATATCCTTTAGAGATCAGGGCAGGAACCTCTTAGCACAGAAGTGTGGATGCCCAGAAAATTAGAATTATATAATCAGCTTTGTGTTAGGAAACTGGAATCAGGAGAGCAAACAAGAATTCGAATAGAAATAGGTCAGACAACTGATTTTGTTCTCAAACTCATTTTCTCATCTTACAAAGAATCACTGCAATGACTCAGGCTAGACCCCTAGGGAATGGTCAAAGGATATCACACAGGCCAGATGTACTCAGTCTCTTACCTTCTCTTGAATGAATTAGCACGGGCATCGTAATCTGCCCACTTGGCTTCTGTTATGTGTATTCAATGTCCTTATCTAGAAGATGAGGCTAATAGCAAGCACCATGTAGAATTGTTGACAGAAGAAAATGAGATAATGTGTGTGGATGTGCTTTGTGAGCACTGTGAAATTATATTGTGTAATTTTAATTTTTCTCATCTGAGTGTGGATTAAATAGAATACCTTCTCTTGAGGAAATATAGACAAAAGCAGGGAAAAGGATGGCTATAATGGATAACCTAGTTCGATGTGAATCAGGGGAAGAGAAACTCTATAGTTCAGCAGGTTTCTTTTTTAACCTATAAGAAGTTTGGTTATTTTTACAGCAGAGGCCCCTCTATTAGAATGTATCAGCGAAGAGAAAAAAAAAAACATGGAGTTATCCTCCTTTCCCTTTCCCTTTGCCACAGACCTAGAGATACATTGAGCACTCTTTTTAAGAAAACAAACAAACAAACAAACAAACAAACAAAACTTATCTGCCAGATAGTGTTGTGGTTACTAGAATACAGTGGTGAACAAAACAGCTAACTCTCCTGTACTCCATCTAGAGATGAGGGAAAAGGAAAAAAGACAATAAAATATTAATTAGGTGCTATCAAATAATGATAAGTGCTGTGGAGAAGGGAAATGTGCCTCTCTGATCTAGGGAGGTGAGTTTATTTGGCGGACAGCCCCAGCTGCTGCACTCTGACTCCACCACTAGGTTCGTGCTGACATCACACTTCCCAAGGGTGGCTTCCTGCCAATGACTGAACATCAGGAATACTAAGGAAAGCCCATTCCTGTGGGATATAGGACTCCTCCAACAAACAACTTTGGCTTGAGGACTTTGCAATACCTTTGCTGAAACTTCCTTAGAATCACACTACAGTCTAAGATGTTTTCTTCCTTCTCTCTCTCTCCTTCAAAGGGGTCAGACCTGCATCACAGTATGATGGTCCTCGCAGACCACTCATAGACATTTCCTCCAATAAATCTCTTTCACATCTAATATCTCTTGGCATCTGCTTCTCAGAGGACTTGCACTAGCTCAAGGGAGGAACTGGCAATTTTAATTGTAATAACAAAGATCACCTCTTGGAGAAGAAGCTAGTGGAGCAGAGATCATAAGGAAGAGCATTCAGGCAGACAGAACATTAAGAGTGAAGTTCCTTAGCAGGAGTAAATTTGACATGTTCAAGGAACAAGGAGAAAGCTAATGTGCTGTGAAGTGTAGCGAGTGAATAGAAGAGTGTTAGGAGGGAAGTTCAGAGAAGGGAACAGTGGTCAAATCATGTAGGACCTTTTAAGCCATGGTGATGAAGTTAGGTTTTATGTTAAGCATGATAGGAAGCCATTGGGCATTTTAAGCAGGTGAATGACGTGGTCTGAGAGATAAGGTACTTTCTTTCTACAGCTACAAACTCTGCATGCTTGCAGTCCCTTTGACTTACAAAACAAAACAATGGAGGTTTTCTCAGGCAGTTCCTATGCCTGCCACTCCTTAGCACCCACAACCTCCTCCTCCTCCTTGTCTTCATCCTCTTTCTTCTGTCTGGAAAAGAAATAGAAGGTTAGGTATTACTTTGAAGACTGCGAGAGTTAAGACTGGCCATCTATGATGACTTCACCAAGCACTTTATATATTTGATATTCCTCTTTTTGATATTTAAATCATGAAGAATAAACTCTATTAATAGAAAGTCATTAATCTCATCTTTAAAATTTCTTTGTGAGTCTGAGGTTTTATTCAACAGTCCCCCATCTCACTTCATGTTTGCCTAAGATGGGATTTTAGATCTTTATTCTTTTACAGACATTGCCTGGACACGGTACTTTTGGATCCTCATCACATCTGTCTAACACAAGACTTTTCGGGCTGCCTATACCTTTCTTCCTGATACAATATATTCTTGTATGTTTTGCATGTATACAAGATATTCTTGTATGATATTCAACAAATGCAGTTGAACACCAGTTGCTTAATGCTGGATTGTCACTATTCCCTGCCTTTCAGAATTTGCTCACATGTATAAAACTCTTATAATTATAATAGTGGTAGATGTCTATTCAGGACAGAAATAATATATGTGCAGAAAGCCTAAAGGTTAAGCACTCCTTGAGCAATACTATTATTATCTTAGGGAAGTGATCACTCCATCAATAACAAATTATTTATAAAGTAGCTATCATGAGCCATCTCTGAATTAAGTACCTGTGTATACACACTCCCTGCACATGGACCTTATTGTCTGGTAGAAGGGAGAGTGTGGAACTAAGGAAGGGGCAGAAAGGCCTGGTATGAAGTCTGGTTCTAGTATTGCACAGCTATAGTTCCTTAGGAAAGAACTCTTTTTCATTCTAAGGCTACTTATCAGCTAAACAGGGATACTATTAACTCTCCTGCCTGTCACTCAGGGTGGTTGAAAGGATCAAACAAAAGGATAAGAAATTATATTTTTTATAGCATGTTAGGTTTTTGTTTTGTTTTTAAATAAACTACTTTTAGAACAGTTTTAAATTTACTGAAAAATTGCAAAGATAGTACAGAGAGTTCCCATATACCTCATATCCAGTTTCTCCCAGTATTAACTTCTTACATTAGTATAGTCCATTTGTTACAATTAATGAACCAATATTGATACATTAATATTAATTTGAGTTCATATTGTATTCAGATTTCCTTAGTTTTTACCTAATGTCCTTTTTGTGCTCCAGAATACCATCCAGGATCCACAGTACATTTAGTTGTCCTGTCTCCATAGGATCCTCTTGGCTGTGACAGTTTCTCAGACTTTTCCTTGTTTTTGATGGCTTGCAGAGTTCTGAGGAGTTTTGGTCGGGTATTTTGTAGAATGTTCCTCAGTTGGGATTTTCTCAGTGTTAGACTGGGATTAGGGGATTTGGGGAGAAAGACCACAGATGTTAGTGCCATCTTCATCACATCATATCAAAGGTAAATACTATTGATGTGACTTATCACTATTGATGTTGACTCTGGTCACGATCACCTGCCTTCGGTAGCATTTATCAGATTTCTCCACTGCAAAGTTACCTGGCCCAACCCCTTTCATAGTGATTTGGGAGGAAATCACTATGCACAGCCTCACTTTAAGGAGTGGAGAGTTACGCTACACTTCCTTGGGGGTTGAGTATCTACATAATTTATTTGCAATTTTTCTGCAAGGGATATTTTTTCTCTTCCATTATTTATTTGTTCACTCGTTTATTTTATCAGTTAGACTCATGGATATTTATTTTCTAGTTTGGGTTATAGTTCAATATTTTCTATTTTGATTGTTGCTCATATTGTTTCCTCCTACCCCTATCATTATGGATTTTGGTATTTTTTAGCATTTTCTTACTCTCTGGTATAACAATAAGATCCATGCTCATTTTGATTCTTTCCAAGGAATGATGATTCCTTTTATTGGAGATTGAAATTAAAAACCAAGATCTGGGCACTAGATGTAGTGCCTTTGATCCTAGGCTCTCTCAGTTGACAGAAGAAGGAAATACATGTGCATATATTCACCCATGTATGGACACATATCTATACATATTTCTGTATGTAACTGTCTGCATCTATTTTAAGTTAATCATGAGTTCATAGGGTGTCTCCGACTCTACCGCTACTACATGGGTTATTCTAGCCTCCTCCCCTTGCTTATCTGTAAACTCCCACTCCAAAAGTAAGAATCCTAGCTCCCACTATGTGCCATTATTTACTTATTTGTCTAATTGTAGTATAAGTGTATAGCAGTATCAGAATTGTTAACACATGTTCCTCTGGGAAACAACTTTATCAAATAGGGTATAGTCTAAATAGTGCATGGATAGAACATTCTGTTTTCAGACAGTGGTTTGAAAAATACTTTGTGCCACAGGTACAGACGTATTTGAAAACCAAGGGGCTTCTAGAAAAAGCAGTGCTTCTTTTGGATTCTCCCCCCACCTGGTACATCCAAATGAAGAAATGTTAAGTTCAGATGATGGTAAAATAATTGTGATATATTTGTCACCAAATGTTAGATGTCTAATTCAACCTATGAGCCACGGAGTTCTAGACACAGTAAAAAGGTGTTATTGAGCAGGACTTCCCCAGTAGTACCTGGATGGAGGAATTGATCCAAAAATATTTTGGAAGAACTTGATGGTGTTGGATGCAATTTGTGAAGTATCAAGAGATTGGAACATGGTGAAATTAAGTACTATAAGCAAAGCATGGAAAAAAAACTTTTCACTGGCAACAAAGAGAATTCAGGCATGAACGTTGATGAAGGAATCATTTTAGCAGCTAATATAGCAAGAGTTTTACAGACTACGGAAGACTGTGAACATGTTAATATTGAGACTATTGATCAGTGGTTTGACTCTCAGAATAATGACTCAAGCCGTCAGGTGCTAACTTACAATGAAGGTGCTGAGAATCAGGCCAAGCCTACTGAGCCTACCTTTTAATAAGACTAGAAAAAGAAAAACAGAACTGAATTCAGAGAAGCATATTACTCATAAAGCTGCACTTTAATGGTCTTAAAATTTACTGGATGAGCAAGAACAACAAGATGACATACTTCTGTCTCATACATTGTATTAGGGAGGATCTGAGTGGTAAGAAGAAGGAAACAGAAGATCCAAAGTAACAAAAGTCATTAATACTGCTCTTAAGTGTTTAAGCATATTTGTATTTTTGTGACTGTTTGCCTGTAGTGGGATTTAATGATCTCATTTGAAGTGCTGTGGAATCCAAGGCCATATACATTTTATCAGTGATTTTAGGATTAGCTCCCATTGTGGATTACTTTAACTATAGTTCTTTAATATTGGCACTAATGATCGTACATTGAAATGTAACTTATCTATTTACTGTTTCTAATCTGCATTATACTAATTAGATTATAAGGTACCTGAAGCCAGAGATTGATTGTTGCTGCTTTGTGCCTGAATTTCATTTTTCTAACAGAGGACCATGCATCCTATACCCAATCTTATCCTACTAATTGAAAAAAAACAAACAAACAACAACAAAAAAAAAACACCCAAATACGGTACAGTGCTTATGTATAGTTTATTTTGTCTTTTAGTTTTAGAGACTTCATTCCTTTCCAAAGTTACTTAGATCAGCATCTGTTCCCCCATCCCCTTTGGTGAAGGTGTTTCACACATTTACAATATCATTAGGTTGCTGTCATGTTCTACATTCCATCCTCAGGTTCCTCTGACCTCCTAGATAATTTTTAAAATTTGCATACATTAAGGTTTACTCTTTGTGCTGAAATGTTCATGGGTTTTGACAAATGCATAATGTCACATCTACAACCACATATCATACAGTGTAGTTTCAGTGCCCTAAAAATTCCCTATGCTTCATCTGTTTAACCAGTCCCAGCTGATAAGGGTCACAGCTGCGACTTGAAGGTAAATCTTCTGACTCCATATTCTTTGTTCCTCCTCTAAATTATTCTGGCTTTCAGTAAATTATTTAAGAAAAAATAGAAAAGTCTAATATTCTATCCAAATGTTAGTTATTCTATTAAACCAGAGCATCTCATTTTTCTTCATTATGTCTGTCACTACACTCATCTCTATACAAAAGCAAAGACAATGAAAGCTAAAACAACTATAATATCAATGAAAAAAGGAAATAAAGAGGGCACCCCTACATTTTGCTGCTTCTAATTTTGCTGCTTTGCTTCAACAATGCTGCTAAGGAGCGCCTCTTCTTCATGTTATGTAATTACCCGTTTCCTTTGCTTTCAATCATTTTGGATGATGTATGAAACATATTTGGAATTAATAATCATAATAGGTAGCACATGAATACTCACTATGTACTAAACATAGAGCTAAGCATTTCACATGCGTCAATTCATTCATTGTTTATAACAACCCTCGGATGTAGTTTCTATTATTATCTGCATTTTATAGTTGAGGAAACTGAAATTCAGGTTAAATTATGTAACTTGCCCAAGGACCTGCAGCTATTAAGGGGTAAGAATGGAACTTATGATCTGTTGGAGTATGCTTTTTCTCCACCTTAATGATTTCCAGAGATGTATTATCTTTGAATTTATTTGGATCTGTTATACACCCCAGAAAAGACTATGTTCTTTAAATCCATTCTAGTGGGGGCAGACCTACTGTGGGTGGGACCTTTTGGTTAGGCTGTTACAACTGAGATGTGACCCAGCCCATTCAAGGTGGGTCTTAATCCTTTACCAGAGTCCTTTCTGAAGAAGATAAAAAGACAATAAAAGCCCAGAAAGCCTAGAGAGAAATGCCCAGAGACATTTGGAGAAAGCCATTGAAACCAGAACCAGGAGAGAAGGAACAGCAGATGCCACCATGTGCCTTCCCATGTGACAGAGGAATGCCGGATGCCAGTAACCTTTCAGCAGAGAAGGTATCTTCCTCTTGATACCTTAATTTAGACATTTTCAAGGCCTTAAGACTGTAAATTTGTAACCTAATAAAACCCCATTGAAAAAGCCAGCCCATTTCTGGTACATTACCTTCTGGCAGCTTTAGCAAATCAAAACAGATTTTAGTACCAAAAGAGTGGGTTGTGGTGATTTGCAAATACCAAAATGCTGGAATGCCTTTACAATGGATAACGGGGAGATTCTGGAAGAATTGTGAGATGCTTGATAGGAAAGGCCTAGATTGCTTTGAAGAGACTGTTGGTAGAAATATGGATGCTAAAGGTAATTTCAATGAGGCCTTAGACAGAAATAATGAATGTGTTATTGCCAAATGGATGAAAGGCAATCCTTGTTTTAAAGTTGCAGAGAATTCAGCAAAATTGAGTATTTATTTCAGAAGGAAGGGAGAATTTGAAAGTGACAAGCTGGGATAATTAGTGAAGAAATTTCCAAATTAAATGCAGAAAGTGTGGCCTGGATTCTCCTTGCAGCTTATAGTAAAATGCGAGAGGAAAGGGATAAGCTGAGAACTGAACTCTTGGATGTAAAGAAATCAGAAACTTATGGCCTGGAAAATTCTGAGTTTCTGGAAAGTGAGTCCCCAGAGAATAAAGCCCCATGTGAGGATTTAAACAGTTAGTCATTTCAGGGCTGATCAGGACTGCAGATGGAGTTATCCAGAAAGGATTTGTGGGAAGTCCTGTTGTCTGACGTTTGGGACCACTGTGAGCTGCATGCTAAAATGACAAACTTGCTATGGAATCTGTAAAAACGGAACCACTGTCAGCCTGGACTAAAAGGGACAGAAAAAGGACAGATTGAAGGAAAAATGACTTCAAAGGCAGAATCATGGAAGCTGAGGTCTGGAGTCAGGAGACCTCTTATCAGCAGAGCAGACCTACCTGTGCTTGTGGAGAGGGTGAGTTGGCCCTGGAGTTTGATGCACAAACCAGACAAATGTGTCCTGTAAACACAGTTACTAAACACAAAAGTTGATTCAAAAGAGAGAGAAAATAACATTTCCCCCTAGTGGCACCATCTAATAAGAACAGCAGCTGCTCTGGGGTACTGTCCCATTATAATGAAGTGATAATAGTGCAATTAGCTGTTTCTTCATTTCCTCATGTTAACCCAGGGGTAAAATGGCACACTGAGCAAATATACTAAATTACATTAAAGTTAGTGTTCAGTTTAGAAATCTTAGCTACTGACTGCAGAGAGATTAGAAGGCTCTAATAAAGTTTTTGTTCATACTCCATCCCAACCCCACTGAAAAATCTCAGCCATAGTACGGTACTGAATGTTTTTATCAGATGCAACCTCAGTTTCCGCAGACAGCTCAGGGCTGGCTCTGTGAGGTTTCCAGAGAGAATTCTTCTTGGGATGAGTTAGTGGAGTGAATCTTATGCAGAAACCAACAAATACGTCTCATAAAGAATATTTACTTAGTGTTGGGATAAGGATGATGGCTATCTATACAAAAAGGGCATTTGCCTCTGGGATCCCAGTCTAATGAGCCTCACTGGTATTAATGGAGTGAGTCAGAAAGACAGAGGGAGGAAACCAGCACTTTGTTACCCCATTACTGGCAGACACTCAGCTGGCCTTCAGTTAAATGATGATCACTGAGCTGTGGAATTTGTGAAGTGTTTTAAAATGTGGCTCTGATGACAAAGCCAAATTGGAAAGACTGAGGCCTTGCAGCTAGGAAGGCCATGTTTGAACATTTGACAATTTTTTTTCCTGGCTACCTACTTTATTTCAGGCACTGTTCTAGGTTCTTCATAAGGAGAAGTGATAAACAATTCTTAACCTCAATCATAGTATGGGGTGATACAAGTACATATCCAAATATATAATGACGTGTGAAGCAATAAGATGGATCAAAAAAGAATGTTGAGGATCTAAGATGGCAGCATAGAGAGGAGTGGAAGCTAGTTAATCCCCCTGGAACAACTGATAAAAAACCAGGAAAAACTAGTAAATAATCTGGAATATCTGCAGGGGGACCATCCACTCTTCGTACACCAACCTGAATTGGGAGGAATGCCCAAGATCACAGCATAAAATCTGTGAGTAAAAACTGTGGATCCAAGCCGGGAGACCCCTCTTCCAACAGCCTGAGCTGCAAAGCCTCATGGTGCTAGAGAGAAGCTCTCTCTGATCAAGTGAATACAGCTCAGCTGAGCTCCAACTGGGGTTTTAATTAGCAAGTGTGAACTGCTCACTACGAGCTACTAATTCCCAACAAGGAGACAGAAGCTTTGGGTGATGACTGATGTTGGAGAGCTGGAGGGTCGCCACAGACTAGCCCTGAAGGGGACTTTCTGTCCCTGTTTTGGCTCAGTGGAGAAAGTCTCAACCATTTTCAGTTCCCAGTACTCTGACCAAGACAAGGGTGGAGATAGCACAGGCAGAGAGAGACCATTGAAATGCTAATGATCTCTCCCTAGGTGGTCTATCTTCTCTAAGAGGAAAGGGGTGGGGCCCAGCTCTACTACCTGCCTTCCATTCAGAACCAGACCCCAGAGCCTGGGGGAAAACAGCCATGGGCCACTCCTCCTTACACCAGTCTGGAATTAGAGGCTGACAGGTGACACCTGCTGGGCAGAAAAGCACAGTGACCTGAGGCATCACAGGGTGTACCAATTTTCTAAGTCACACCCTCAGGGGAACCAGATACTGAATATTTCTTCCTTCTGGGACCTGAGCCCATTCTGGTTTGGGAAAACCTGATTGGGGTAACCAAGAAAAACATGCCTAGACAACCTACACTAAGAAAAATGAAGTTATGGCCCAGTCAAAGGAACAAACTTACACTTCAGCTGAGATACAGGAATTGAAACAATTAATAATAAGTCAATTCAAAAAGTTTAGGGAAGTTATGGAGAAAGAGCTGAACCATGTAATGAAAATACTGGGCGTACATAAGGTAGAAATTGAAAGTTCAAAAAAACAACTGGCAGAATCTATGCAGATGAAAGGCACAACACAAGAGATGAAAGACACAATGGAAACATACAACAGCAGATCTCAAGAGGCAGAATAAGACACTCAGGAACTGGAGAACAAGACACCTGAAAGCCTAAACACAAAAGAACAGATAGAGAAAAGGATGGAAAAATAAGAGCAAAGTCTCTGGGAACTTAAGGACAAAACGAAAAGCAAGAATGTACATGTCATTGGTGACCCAGAAGGAGAAGAGAAGGGAAAAGGGCAGAAGCAATAACAGAGGAAATAATCAATAAAAATTTCCCATCTCTTATGAAAGACATAACATTACAGATCCAAGAAGCACAGCATACCCCAAACAGAATAGATCTGAATAGGCCTATGCCAAGACACTTAATAATCAGATTATCAGACTTCAAAGACAAAGAGAGAATCCTGAAAGCAGCAAGAGAAAAGTGATCCATCACATACAAAGAAAGCTTGATAAGACTATGTATGGATTTGTCAATAGAAACCATGGAGGCAAGAAGGAAGTGGGGTGATATATTTAAGATACTGAAAGCGAAAAACCACCAACCAAGAATCCTTTATCTGGCAAAACTGTCCTTCAAATATGAGGGAGAGCTTAAAATATTCTCTGACAAACAGACAATGACAGAGTTTGTGAACAAGATACCTGCTCTACAGGAAACCCTAAAGGAAGCACTGCAGACAGAAGGGAAAAGACAGGAGTGAGAGGTTTGGAAAACAATTTTCAGAGATAGTAGCACAGCAATGTAAATACACTGAACAAAGATGACTGGGAATGTGGTTGAAAGAGGAAGGCTGGGACCATGTGAGACACCAGAACAAAAGATGAACAATAAAGACTGGAACTGGGTAACTCAGGAAACCTAGGGTGCTCAATGATTGTAATAAAAGGTACAACTATGTTTTTACATGAGGGAGAACAAAGGAATGTCAACATTGCAAGGTGTTAAAAGTAGGGTGGGATTGGGGGGAAAGTACAATCAATGCTAACTAGAAACTATAATTAACAGGAACATTGTATTATGCTTCCTTTAATATAACAAAGGCAATATGCTAAAGGTAAATGCATATGGGGGGGGGGGCTGCGGATAGGGGAACGGTATGGGACTCCTGGCATTGGTGATGTTGTCTGATTATTCTACTTTAGGTTAGTGCTATCTTTCCTTTTGTCACTTTCTAGCTATCAAGTTTTTTTCTTGTTTGTTTGTTTTTCTCTCTTTCTCTTTTCTTTTTCTTTTACCTCTCTGCCTTCTTTGATTCTTCCTCCATCTTTTTGGAAGAAATGGAGATGCCCCTAATAGACAGTGGCAATGGTGGTGAATACATAAATATGTGACTTATACAGGGAACCAATGATTATTTACTTAGGACGGAATATATGGTGTGTGAACAAAACCATCTTAAAAGAAATGAGTTGATGAAGAAACCTTGAGGGCCCTATATTGAGTGAAATAAGACAGGCACATAAAGGCAAACATTGCAGGGTCTCACTGATGTGAACTAATTATAATATGTAAACTCATAGACATGAAATGTAAGTTACCAGGATATAGAATGAGGCTAAAGAATGGGGAGCGTTTGCTTATTATGAGCAGAATGTTCAACTAGGGTGAACTTTTGGAAATGGACAGGGGTGATGGTAGCATGTTGTGAGAATAACTAACAGTGCTGAAAGGTGTGTGAAAGTGGTGGAAAGGGTAAGCTCAGAGCCACGCATACCACCAGAAGGAAAGTTGGAGGTTAAAAATGGGAATGTATAAACAACGAATCTTGTGGTGGACAATGTCTGTGATTAACTATACAAATGTTAGAAATCTCTCTCACAAACTAGAACAAATGTATGCCACTATAACTAGAAGTTAATAATAGACATATAGGGAAAAAATATATACCTATTGCAAACTATACACTACAGTTAGTAGTATTTTAACATTCTTTCATCAATGGTAACAAATGTACTATACCAAAACTATGAATCCATAATGGAGGGGGGTGTGGTTAGGGGGAGGGGAGGATCTGGGTTTCCTTTTTCTTTGTCTTTATTTCTTTTCTGGATTGATGAAAATGTTCTAAAAATTGAAAAAAATTAATTGTGCTGATGGATGCACAGCTGTATGATGGTACCATGGGCAATTGATTACACACTTTGGATATTTGGATAGTTGTATGGTATGTGAACAATCTAAATAATAAATATATGTAATATATAATTTATAATAATAAATGTATAAAATATATAATAAAATATATATTATATATAAATATATAATTACAAATATATAAATAATAAATATATAATAAATATATATATATATTTATTTATTTAGAGAATGTCAAGTTGAAGTACTGAAATATTTCTTTTATTATGAGCTCCTAGTTGCAAGACTAAAAATTAAAGACAGAGGGATGGAGGAAGAGGGGAGGGGAGGCAAAGAGAGAGAGAGAGAGGGAGAGTGATGGAGGGAGAGATGGAGGGAGAGAGAGAAGGAGAGAGTGAGAGGGAGAGAGAGATGGGAGTTGAAGAGATGGTATGTCTTTTCCCCAAGCTAGAAGCCTTTGTATTCTGAGTCTGACCTTCCTTTTGTCAGAGGTTGGATGAAATCTTTTGTTTCTCAGGACTGCAAACAAAAGTTGCCAAATATGGAGTGGAACTGGCCTATCCCAAAGAAAAGGAGGTTTAGCTTCCCTAAGAATGGGATGATGGGGCAATGAAGTCATCTGTGTCTAAATTTTGCCATATGTCCTACCTCACAGCACCCAAAGAAGCAACAGGGCCTCTCATGAGGGTGTGGCCTGGACAGGGACAGAGGGGGTATCTACTGGATGCTCTAAGCTGTGTCCTCATTTGGCACTGAGGGAATGGAGTGGTCACCTTCAAATAGATCAGACAGTCTTGGGCTTGGGGCCATAATGGCAGCATAATGGACTGAAGACTTGAGATTGTTCCTCTGTTTTTCTAGATTCATGTAAATTCCCCTTCCCCTACCACCACCTCAATAAATATATGACACTATGGAGGTACTCCAAAATGTGGCAGATTTTAACTTTTGCCACCCTGGCATAGGGGGTTTGGGAGCTAAATTAAGAATATAATCTGGTAAAACTTTTTTTTAATTTTATTGAAATTGTTCATATACTGTACAGTCATCCAAGGATCCAAATTGTACAATCAATTGCCCATGGTACCATAATACAGCTGTGCATCCATCACCACAATTAATTTTTTTTTCAATTTTTAGAACATTTTCATTACTCCAGAAAAGATACAAAGACAAAAACAGGAAACTCAAATCCTCCTAGACCCCTAATCACCCCCCTCCATTATTGACTCATAGTATTGGTATAGTACATTTGTTACTGTTGATGAAAGAATGTTAAAATACTACTAACTATAGTACATAGTTTGTGATAGGTGTATTTTTCCCTATATGCCTCTCTATTATTAACTTCTAGTTAATGTATAGTGTCATACATTTGCTCTAGTTCATGAAAGAGATTCTAATATTTGTACAGTTAATCGCGGACATTGTCTACACAAGATTCACTGTTTTATGCATTCCCGTATTTTAAACTTCAGCTTTCCTTCTGGTGACATACATGGCTCTAAGCTTCCCCTTCATATCTTAGCTTAGCATCTCCAAATGTGCTTCTGTCTGCATCTCCCAGCATCTCCAAGTATTTGGGTCTGTGTCATCTCTAGAGCTTCTTGTCTCCATGAGCTCTCTTAAAGGACTCCAGTAAACTAACCATGACCCACACTGAATGGGTGGGGTCACACCTCCATGAAAATGATCTAATCAAAAAGTCTCACCCACAGTTGGGGGGGGTCACATCTCCATGGAAACATTCAGTCAAAAGATCCCACCCACAAGATCAGATTAAAAGATCATGGCTCTTCTGGGGTCCATAACAGCTTCTAACTGGCACACTGTCTTGGATCACTTGGTTAAGATCATGTCCACCAGGTTTCTCCATTATAAAGTTACTGTTTTCCCCTTTTCATATTCTCTTCTTTAGAAGCAATTCACTGAATCAAGCTTGCACTGAGAAAGTGTTGAAGGAGGGACTAAGTTCTTCGTTGAGGGTGGAGTTTCTACATACAATCATTGGAATTATTCTGTAAGGAAGATTTGTCTATTTTTCTCTGCTTATTTATTCAATAATTTATTTATATCAATATGAATGCATATGTATTTGTTTTATACTTTGAGTTATAATCCAATATTACACTATTTATTTTGTTGTATAAACTGTTTCAGCTTTGATCATTGGGGGTTCCATTAGTTTGGCTCCTGTGTCCCTTTGACACACCCCCATCCATTCGTTTTTTTTGAGTGCTTCCTAACATTCTGGCACTACAAGATGCTCCAGGCTCAACTTGTATTTTCCCTGCCATAGCCCTAGAATCAGCCATTTCTCCAAGGAGCCCTCATTCCTTTTCTTGGATAATGCTATTTTAAACCAAGATCTGGGCAACAGGAGAGATCCTTGCTACTGTGTTGTCATTGCTGCCAGGTTCTCTCAGCAGACAGAGCTACGTAATATATGTACGTATACTAACCCATGTACTCACGTATCTATAACTCCCCCCCCCCCACATATCCAGCAATCATCAAGCTAAACATGAGTTTATACCACAAAGTTTATTTTAGCCTTCCATTTATTATCTCTAAATTCCTTCTCTGACAGTGAGAAACCTGGTACCTTCCAACCCCCAACCATTATCCCTTTACTCATTTGTTCTGCCCCATTATATGTGTAAAACAATATCAGAATTGTTAGTATGTACCCCCATGATAAACAACTTTACCAACTAGAGTATAGTGTTTATGTACAGTTACTTTTTATTTTACCCTTACAGTTTCCAGTCAAAGCAACGTTTTCTAAAGTTACTTAGGTAATCTTATTTTGCCTCCACCTCCTAAACTGGTATTTGGAATACAGTTAGATTCATTTTACACAGTCTGCTTTTCATTTTGGGATCCCATGGCATTCTGGTTGATTTTTTTAACTTACAGTTTGCATACATTAAAAATCACTCTTTGAGATGCACAGTTCTATGGTTTTCAACTAATGAGTAGAGCCATACATCCTACTCTAGTACCATATAGAACAGTTCCATCACCCTAAAATTTCCTCTGCTCATCCCCTTCTATTCATCCAATCCTGCCCCTACCATTCCCTAGCAACTACTGATCTGTTTTCCATCCCTGCAGTCTTGCCTTTTGAGAATGTCATATGAATGTAATCATACAATATGCAGCCTTTTGGGTTTGTTTTAACTTAGTAACATGAATTTAAGATTCATTTAAGTTGCTAATTAAGTGAATCAATAAGCAATTTAATGGCAGTCATAATGAATTGAAGACTTGATATCTTTCCTTTATTTTTATTTTTTGGGGTACTGTTCTAGTTTGCTAATGCTGCCGGGATGCAAAACACCAGAAATGGATTGGCTTTTATAAAGGGGGTTTATTTGGTTATACAGTTACAGTCTTAAGGTCATGAAGTGTCCAAGGCAATATATCAGCAATTGGGTACCTTCTCTGGAGGATGGCCAATGGTGTCTGGAAAACCTCTGTTAGCTGGGAAGGCACGTGGCTGGCATCTGCTCCAAGTTCTGGTTTCAAAATGGCTTTCTCCCAGGACGTTCCTCTCTAGGCTGCAGTTCCTCTTCAAAATGTCACTCTCAGTTGCTCTTGGGGCATTTGTACTCTCTTAGCTTCTCTAGAGCAAGAGTCTGCTTTCTACAGCTGTCTACAAACTGTCTCTCATCTGCAGCTCCTGTGCTTTCTACAAAGTGTCCCTCTTGGCTGTGGACCTGTGAACTTAGAACAAGTTATGTACTTCCAATATACAAAGGAGGGAGAGTCATAGTGTAAACATTCCCATTGCCATAAGGAGAAACTGAAAGGAAAACAGGGTTAACAGGACCAAAACAGTTCCTAAAACCCGCAGGACAAACTCCATTAGATTTCAAAGTCAGAGTCATTAACAGAACGTTGTTGCATCCTTGGGGCTTGAGAGAGCAGGAGTCAGGAGTCCAACCCTTCTAAAGGGCCTTTGCAGCACCCCTTTCCTCTCCAAACACTGGAACGAGTGCTCCAACATATCCACACATTGGGGAGACCACCTTCCTGACCCCACCCTCCTCAAACATTGGAGCAGCACCTAGGTTCTCTTCCATCTCCGGGGTACATGCTCAACCCCTTCAGAACAGCGGGGTGGTGGCCAGGCTCTCCCCAGTCCCTTGGGAATGTGCTCCACCCTCTTTGAGGCCTGAGGTGGCAACACCTTTCCTGAGCATCGAGGTGGAAGGCCCACCCTCGACCTCTGGGGCAAACTCATCCTTTCCATGCATGTGGGCCACTCCGTTCTCCCAGTCCAAGACCTCTTGACTCCAGACCTCAACCTCCATGGCTCTGTCTTTGAAGAAATTTTTCCTTCAGTATGTTCCTTGTCTGTCTCCTCCAGTCCAGACTGGCAACGGCTCCGTCTATAAAGATCTCCCCAAAATTCTGTTGGCTTCGCATGAAGCACACAGGGCTCAAAGCCATCAGACAATAGGACTTTCCACAAATCCTTTCTGGATAACTCCATCTCCAATTTTGGCTGGTACTGGAATGGCGGTTGGGTTCCATGCTTGGTTACATCCTCACATTGGGCTGTAGCTTCTGGGGTTCTACCCCCTAGAAGCCCGGAATTTTCCAAACCATCAGTTTCTGGTTTCTTTGAACCCAAGAGTTCAGTTCTAAGTTTCTCTCTTTCCACTCGCATTTTACTATAAGCTGCAAGGAGAAGCCATGCTATATCTACAACTTCTAGTTTCAAAATCTCATCAGCCAAGTATCCCAGCTCTTCACTTTCAAATTCTGTCTTCCATCCGACACCAGGACTCAATTTTGCCAAATTCTCTGCCACTTTAAAACAAGGATCGACTTTCTCCAGTTTGCAACATCACATTCAGCATTTTTGCTCAAGGCCTCATCGGAAGTATCTTTAGAGTCCATATTTCCACAAACAGTCTGTTCAAGGCAGTTTAGGCCTTTTCTATCAAGTGCCTCACAATTCTTCCAGAATCTTCCCCTTATCCATTTAAAAAGCCATTCCAACATGTTTGGCATTTGCAAACTCAGCAGCAGCCCACGTCTCTGATACCAAATCGTATTAGGTAGAGTTCTCTAGGGGAACAGAATCAATGAGAGATATCTATAAGTATAAGATTTATAAAAGTGTCTCATGCAACTATGGGTATGCACAAGTCCAAATTCTGTAGGGCAGGCAGCAAACTAGCAACTCCAGTGAAGATGTTCAATGAACTCCTCAGGAAACGAACTGGGAATTGAACGAACTTCCCAGGAAATGCTTTGCTGATCAGCCGAAGAAGTGAAGGTCCTCTGTCTGTCTCACTTAAAAGTCTTCAACTGATTGGATTAAATCCAGCCAACTGCATTCTCTCATTGTGGAAGACATGCCTTTCATTGATGGCCTCAGTCACAGCTGCAGCCAATTGACTGATGATTTAATAAACCAGCCTGTTGGTTTATTAACCAGCCACAAACATCCTCAGCAGCAATGGTTAGGCCAGTGCTGCTTGACCAGACAGCTGCGTACCATCACCTGGCCAAGTTAACACATGAACCTAACCATTACAGGTACCCTATAAATCTGCCCTGCCATTCTCACCCAACACTTCAATAAATACTTGACTCTAGGTTGGGACTCCAAAATATTCCTGATTTTTAATTATTTACTGCGTTGGCAACTCAGGGTTTAGAGCTTAATTTAAAATTTATTTTGATAAAAGAACACACTAATTTAATATTTTATGCAACTTAATGTAGAACCAATTTATCATATCTTCCTGAAGAAAACACTGTATGTCAGTTTACTCCAGACTATCCCAATCCCTCTTCTTTGTCTTCTTTTCAAAAGAGACAAGGGTGATTTTGTAATAAAGTTTTGACTCTTTGCTGATTTAAACATCTCTCTTTTCCTTTCTTCCTGTCCACAATATGGACATGATGTCCTAAAGTTCAAGCAGCCATTTTGAGGCCATGAAGTCAAAACATGGAGTAGGAAGGAAAGAAGAAGACTTGTCCCCTGATGGCATTGTTGTGTTGCTATACCGGCCCTGCACAGTTTATCCCCGGACTTTTCTTGCATGAGATAATCTCCTATGCATTTAAGCTACTGTTAGTCAGACTTTCTGTTATTCATAAACACATTCCTAACTGATAGTTACTACACTAGCATTATATACAAGGTACCCCAGGAGGTTAGAAAAGTTAATGATGATAGCTGGTCAATTCAGTGCTATAATCATTTATTTCTATTTAATTAACAATTTTGAACCCTAATTAATTAATTAATTGCCAAGCCTTTCTGAAGATACAAAGATGACTTAGAAGTATTTTTTGCCATGAGAAAGCTCATGATATAAGGCAGACAATGCAGGATATATTCAAGTGAACTCTGGACTTCAACTTGAGATCTGGATTCAAGGTATGCTTTTTAATTAGCTATGTATCACACCTTTATTTACACACTTATTGCTACTGTTTATCAACTAGTCATTTATGTATCTGACATTCTGTGCCAAGACAATTGAATAGTTACATTTTATCTTCACAACTGTATGAGGAAGGACTTAGCATTATTCTCCATCCTGTAGGCAAGGAAATTGAGACTTAGAGCAATAAAACCAGTGTTCAGCGTCACACAACTTGTAAATGGCAGAGCCAGAAATCAAATCTAGGGCAGTCCAAGCTTTCTTCATCTGTGTCCTCTACATTAAAGTGGCTATTAATGATATGTCTGTCCTTCCTTTCTCAGAGGGTGTTCTAGTTTGCTAATGCTGCTGGAATGCAAAACACAGAAATGGATTGGCTTTTGTAGAAGGGGGTTTATTTGGTTATATACAGTTACAGTCTTAAGGCCATAAAGTGTCCAAGGTAACACATCAACAATCAGGTACCTTCACTGGAGGATGGCCAATGGCATCCGGAAAACCTCTGTTAGCTGGGAAGGCACGTGGCTAGCGTCTGCTCTGAAGTTCTGCTTTCAAAATGGCTTTCTCTCAGGACGTTCCTTTCTAGGCTTCAGCTCCTCAAAAATGTCATTTTTAGTTGCTCTTGGGGCATTTGTTCTCTCTTAGCTTCTCTGGTGCAAAAGTCTGCTTTCAAAGGCTGTCTCCAAAATGTCTCTGTAAGCTAAAGCTCCTCTCTCAGTTCCAGTGCGTTCTTTAAAGTGTCACTCTTGGCTATAGCAAGCCTGCTCCTTCTGTCTGAGATTATATACTGCTCCAGTAAACTCATCAAGGCCCATGCTGAATGGGCAGGGCCACACCTCCATGGAAATCATCCAGTCAGTTATCACCCACAGTTGGGTGGGGCACATTTCCATGGAAAAAACCCAATCCAAACATTCCAACCTAATCCCCACTATGTGTGCCCCACAAGATTGCATCAGAGAATATGGCTTTTTCTAGGGGACATAATACATTCAAACCAGCACACAGGGTTTTTATCAGGGCTGAAAAGAAAATGAAATTTGGTGATAGAAGTGCTTTTTAACCATTAAGTATTGTATAATTATATGGTCTTATTCCCATACTTGGCAATTGAATGCACTCAAAAATGAACTGAAATGTTTAGTAGAGACAAACAGAAATGTATGTGACCAATTAACTCTAAATCAAGCTAGACCATGATAAGTAGAACAAAATGCTTAGAGAAACAGAGGAGTGAGAGATTAATTCCAAAGTTAGAGATCTGGGAAGACCTTATGGAGATGATGGCAACTCACTTGCATCTTCAGAGGTTGCTAGGATTTTGAGCATCTTGGAGGACCACTAAGTGAGAGTCAGGTATCCGCCTGCATGTCCTCATCTCCAGCTAGACCATCAAGTTAACAATGACAGGAGCCACATCTCATTCCTCTTTTTATTGCTTGCTGTACACAGTGCAGGCCTTGGGCACAGAGTGTGCTGGTGGTGTTTTAGTTGAATTACTTTCATTAGGAATGCTTTTGTTTAGCAAGATTTCTTAAGTTTCCTTAGGACAAATTGGTAAATATTTTACTTTCTGACCTCTTACTCAGAAACTCCTTTTAGTACCTCTCGTATAATCCCAAGAAGCAAATTCCAATTATTAGATGGTACAAATGCCACAAGGATTTGAGGGACATTTTGTCAAGTGCTGTGTTTCTCCAGAACAAAATATGGACAAATGTCATCAATGAAACGGAAAATAAAGGTTAAGTTCAGGGTCATTCATTAAATCTGTGTTGTGTGAGCTCTAGGACTTTTGCTCAAATATGTGGAGAGAGAAGGAAAAAACCATAGTACTGGAGGGTCCAATTCATTCATTCATTCATTCATTCATCAATTCCTGCCAGGCTCTATCATGGGCTGGCAGCAGCTCATGGGAAGAGTGATTTCAGCACTGGGGTCATTGAATCATGCACCCCTCAGGCAAAGATCTGAGAGGTAAATTTCATGGCTGCTTAAGCAAAGACAGTGCTATGAGAATCTAAAGCGCAGGGACCGCAGGCTTCCCTGAGGAATATCTTGGAGCAGTAAGTCAATGTTATCGAGCAAAGAGGAAGGGCCAAAGAGGGAAGAGCATTTCAGGTAGAGAAAATGATATGTGAGAGACCATAGAATTTCTGAGAAAACAACAGGAATGCAGTCTGACTTGAACTCATTATGAATGGAGGGAGAAGATGGGAGAAGTGAAACTGGAAAGGCCTTTTGTGAGGGACCACCCCCTCCTCAATTATGAGATGCACACAGCTGCCTACATGACTAGGAAAGATATTAATTCCCCTAATCCCTGTTAACCAAATCTTGGGAAACCTTGTTGTAACCAAATCTCTTGATATCCTTTTGTAAACAATCTCGGGAGATCCTGTTGCAGCCAAATCTCACAAGACCCAGCTGAAACTCTGTGGTCACAAACCTTTATAAACACCCCTCTCCTCACCTTGGTGCTTCTTTCTGCAGTGAACGCTGACTTAGCTTTCCCAACCCACCGCCATCAGGAAAAATCTCCAGTTTTCCAAGTCTCTAATTAAACTCATGGGTAACCCTGTGCCAGGTGTGTTCCATGGTTTGGGGGCTAATCTGGGTTGGAACACCTTGTAAGACACTCACATATATAAGCAGTTTAGATTATATATAAATGGCAATGGGAAGCTATTGAAGTGTTTTAAGCCTGAAGTGGGGGTGGGGGTGGGGAAGGGAGAGGGGGAATTGAGTAACAATCATATTTGTGTTTTCAAAATATCACTTTGGTTGCCGTGTGGAGAGTAAATTGGCCAAGAGCAAAACTGAAAGCCTGAAGACCACTCAGGAGGCTCTCAGAGTAATTTATGAAATAAGATGGTGACTTCGACTATGGCAGTGTTAAGGGATATTTGAAACATAATCAGGGATAGAAATGTCATATTGTTAAATTACTGATTGTGGTAGATAAAGTAGAAAGAGAAGTCAAGGAGGACTCCCAGATTTCAGTTTTATTAGTGATATGACATGGAAAAATTACTTAAACTCACTGGGCTTTGGTTTCCTGATCTGTAAAATGAAGGTAATAAAACATACTTAATAGTGTTGGTTTGAGACTAAATTATATAATATAAATACAGTAACACAGAATTTGACTTTAAATAGTAATTCCTTCTTGATTTCCTCTGTTTGCAAGATTCCTCTGTTTGCAAGGATTCTCCTTTTGGAGAAGCAAGTTAACTGTAGGGAAAGTGAAGTTTTCTCTGTTTCTGTGATGCGTCTCAGTTTGCATGCCTCTATCTCTTTTAAATTATTACATTGCATGTGAATAAACATAGCTTTAATTCAAATACATTAATGCAGTAAATTATTTATCAGTCTTTCTGATGGGAAATCCACACTCACAGAATGAAAGTTTCCAAATAAATTATGAGCAATTTATAACCAAACCAAGCTAGGCAACTCATTTTCTTTGGTTCCTATGTGTGTGTGTGTGTGTCTCTCTCTCTCTGTGTGTCTTTTTCTTCTTTGAATCTTAAGCAGAATGACAAGAAGAAAAGAAACACTGGGGATTTATTCATGCTAGCAGATGTTTCCTGACTGGCCCTTGCTACATGGATCTCCCAGAGTTGCCCTTCCCTCCCTGAAATCCCCCTTTACCCTGAGGAAAGTTTGTATCTGCCTAAGGTAGCTAGATTTGGTTTCTCTTCCCTGCAATAAGAAAACCCTGAGGTGCCAAACTCCCTTCAGATTTTTCTCCAGTCATCTCATTTAAAGGCCCTTCCTTTGGGTCAGAGAGTAAAGCACACTTACCACTGCTGGGTTCAGTGTCTTTTCTCACAGATGTGGGGTCCTATTTGGGATAGTATCCCCAGGGAATTTCAAGATGATCTCAAACCACCTGAAACCCCAAATACTGGATCTGACACTAAAACGGGACTGGAGTTATAATATTTTATTTTGCATAAGAAATACCTTAGGAGCTTGTTAAAATACAGCTATCTAAGCTCCATCTCTGGTATTCAGGATAAGCATCTCCTGGCTCGAGTCTGCGGAATCTACATTTTAAAGAAAGTCCTCAAATGTAGATATTTGCTTCTGAAGCATAGCCCTTGGACCACCAGCATAGGCATCATCTGGGAGCAGCAAAAATGCAGAATCTCAGACCCCACCCCAAACTTAATCAATCTACATTTTTAAGAAGTTCCCTAAATGATTTGTTGCACATTAAATGTCTGAGAAGTACTGCTATAATCAGTGTTTCTCAAGTGGGAGAGATTTTGGCACCCCACCCCTCCTGCCCAGGGGACATTTGTCTATGCCTGGAGACATTTTGATTGTCACAAGTGGAGGAATGGGGAGGGGAGGAAGAGGTCCTCCTGGAACCTAAGTAGGTAGAGGCCAAGGATGCTGCCAAACATCTTACAATACATAGACTGGGGCCCAAACAAAAAAATTATCCAACCCAAAGTGTAAACAGTTTCTATGTTGAGAAAGGCTTCTCTAGATGATTGTAATGAAGGTAGTAGATGTATCTGGAGAGCCAATCTTCTTCAAAGGCTTAGAAGAAGGAATTATTCATTTGGAGATTAGTCTGAAGGCCTAGAAGCAGGGCTCTACATTCTCAAATTAAAGTTAAGAGGGTAGATTTTAGAGTCCAAATATCTGGGCTACTTAGCTGCTATGTAATCTTAGGCGATTTTTAAATTTCTTTGGACCACAGTTTTTCCTCATCTATAAAATGGGAATAATGGGATTGCAGTGATGATGAAATGAGTTAACACATGTAGAATCCCAAGTAGCAAGGAGTGAGGGCTCACTAAATGCTTGCTGCCCTCATCCTCTGCCGAGATCTCTGGGATCCCTCTCCCTCTTGGGTTTTGATGCCATGCATCTGCACGGGAGGTCTGGACATCTCTAAAGAAAACAGATCAGCACAGAGTTTAAAGGTAGTGGCTTCCAGCAATGGGGTTGTCATGACACATTTCAGTATTTTCAGCAACACAGAGAGAGAACATCATTAGAATATCGGAGTTAATTATGATCAGGGATTGAGTCAGACCAATCTGAGTCCTATGTAAAGTTTTAATTATGTATACTTATAACTTTGTGACCTCAGGCAAGTAATAGCCAATCTAGGCTTTTATTTTGATAAAGTGGGGATGATATTACCATCCATCAGTGATGACTAACTAAATAATATGTATTGAGCACTTCACATAGCACCTGTCATAAGCAAATACTTTATTATTATTATTATCAGTGAAGCAGCAAAGAGCCATGGCCAATCTTTCCCTGGAACTGGGAGTCTTCATGAAGTAGAAGGAGTTGTCCTCTGGGGTTAATTGCAGTTCCAGACCTGCTACTTTAGTATTTGGCACTAGGCACACCCAGGGTATTTGTCACTGGACAGACTCTATGACTGAGGCCGGGAAATCTGCATTTTAACTGCTCCCAGGTGATTCTTACACCTACTAGAGTTTTGAAAACCAGCCCTACAGTCTCCCATTGTTCCTCTCTGTGTGCACAGTGTTTTTCTGAAACAATCACTGGGCCCTCCTTACACCTCCTATAATTACCGGGAAACTCACAGGATATCTTCTCCCCTTTCAGTCAGGATGGGGAGGATGCATTCTGAGATCTAAACCAAGAACTTCTGGGCTGGGCACTAGCTCTTCCTCTCCTAGTTTGTGGGTCAGCGATGGCCAATTTTGATCTGGGCTGTCTGATACAGAGGTTTTGTAAAGATGGCCCACCCTTCATTGGGCAGGCAGATGAAGGAAATGCTGAAGGTCTCTGGAAACAGACTGAATCTGCAGTGAGACAACTTAAGTGAGCATAATTGGGCATTTTCATATGTACATGTCCTTCAGATTTGGAGAACTAAAACAGGTCTAGAGAAGAAAGTCTACTGCTACCAGTAAGGACAGAGGTGGCTGCAGCTATTGGCTACCTTGGACTTCACTGAGTTAGAGTGAGGCACTAAGGGATATGTCTGTCTGACCTCCCTGGAATCAGGAGGAACATGTCAACTTTGTTCTGGGGAGACAGGCAGTACAGGAGGACCTAGACCCACGGATCAGGTTGTTGAGCAGATGTCTAGAGCATGGCATTAGCTCAGACCTATTTCTATTGGTTTCTGGAACCTGAGGTTTTACCAAGGTCTACTGAGCCTTTCACTCCTGTCTGGAGAGTCAAGAGCTTTGGAGGAGTTGGAATTTTCTTGGCTTGTACTGGCCCATGTTGAAGCTTTAATTGATTAGGGACACCCAGTGGCAGTTTGGGGAGGTTGGGGAAAGAGAGTCAAGCTTAGATGATCTAAGGGCTTAACTCCTTCTCTTGAGTTACATGCCTGTTAGCTCATTAGCTGAATATTCAAAACTCAGCTGCATCCCGCTCATCTAGTCAAGACGTTTGTTGCTCTCAGGCCCCACTGGCAGGAAGGTTGTGCATTCCATTAGAACTTGGAATCAGGCTCAGGTTTACAGTCCACAGAGGATGGAGGCAGAGGGAGAGATTAACTAGGAGCATCACAGATCTGTAAGTTCAGATGACTATTTTTGAATTGTGACTAGAAACTCACTGCTGAGAAAGAGAAAACAAGAAAAAGCCTTGTGTTGCATTCAACTCTGTAACTGTTCTGATTTCTTCTTGAAGGAGATGACTCTTACCTAATTCCCTTATAAATTATAAGCACTTTGGTTAATAACATGCTCATTCATTTTGTTGTGATAGAGCACAAGAATTGCCAAAGAGCTGGATCTGGGATTTTGAAGAGAAGAGGCACCCCAAGTTCAGGTCCAGAGCAAGGGATTCCTCCAGCTTATGTGTATGAAGGAAATTAGATTCTTGCTGACTCCTGGAAAATTATTTTCATTTTTCATCCAATGAATAGTTGAAGCAAATGGGCTCCTTTCCCATGTTAGTGGAAGGCCTGCCCACCTCTGTGGTATAATCTGAAAAGGATGAGGACCAAAACTTCAGAGGAAGTTCAAAGGAAACGTGGGGGGGAGGAACAGAGACAGGACTAGCACTGGAGCCAGAATTTTCTCAAGGGCAAAGAGGCTGAGGTGGAAAGTAAGAAATGGACAAGGAAGAGTTAAATAGAGTGGCTGAGAAGGGAGGAAAGAACAGGAGAGGGGCATATCTTCAGGTCAGATATTCAGGAGGTAACAATTCATACTCTCACAGAAAAGATAACTCAGAAAACTTTTAAGCAAGTTGATAGGGGAAAGGCTGTGAGCTGAATGATGATGAGATGTATACTGGAAATATTCTCACCCATCCGCAGGATCCTATGAATATGTTAAAGTTGGGGAGAGAATACTATTCTGTCTGTATTCCAAGAAGGACTGCATTATGGTGAGTACATAGGAACAAGGGACCGGTGTATATAAATGTTATTTGTGGCTCACTCGAGTTGTTCTCTTCTTGTGTGGGAGAGGGAAAAAGCATAAGACACTTCCCCCCACTCCTTAGTTGCAGGAGAGATAAGAATGGGTCTTGCTCTTTTGCCTGTGTGTGTAAGCAATTGGCCATTAATGAATAAATAAAAAGATAAATTTGGTGAAATAAACTTCACTACCTACAAACTTCCACTCTGGGTTGATGTGTGCATGGAGGGCTATTGAGAAGAAGCTGTTGGGGAAAGTAGGCCAAGGGGAATGGGTTGCTAATTACATTGTTGCAGGGGAACTTTTAGAAGAAGAGTTACCAGATAGAATCCAGAATGTCACCAAAGGATTTTCTCAATGGGAATTACATCCTTAGCAGCACACAGACCTCTTGAAGTTAATACTACACATAAGTTCCCCAACTTCCCCTCACTCTGACTCAATGGTGCACATTAAGATTCCTTTCTCTCTAGCTAATGATGAGTGGCCACTGGGTCACTTTGCTTGGGGAAGCCACAGTGTGGCAGGATCAGACAGAGGGTGGCTGTTTTTGCTGTACTTGTTTGTTGTATTGCTTGGCTTTTAAGTTATACACTTGTATCATTAGATAAAAAACATTTTTGTAAGTGTGCTGTGCTCACAAGAGCAAAAACAAAGCCTACTAAAAACCTAGATGCATGTTTGGGGGACGGTAACTGTGGACAACTCTTTCCTGGGCCCTGGAAAAATTTGTTTAACTGAATGAATTGTCATTAAGTGAGAAAAGCCAAAGGGAGTGAGAGACCACTCCCCATTAATAATTGCTAAATTCATCCAGGGAACATTTAACAGATGGGTAGGTCACTCCCTCTGCCAAGTGATTTCTTTTTTTAATTTGCTCAGGAAAAGAGGAAATAGAATAATAAGATTGAAAGGTCATTTACAAACACCAAGATGTAAAATAAGAGAATCTTTAATTAGCAACTAAACTCCCTTTACAAGAATGCTGGATAGAGCAAATGAACGACTTAGCTTAATGCTTAACAAGGCAAGATGACAGCAAAAGCTGTGAGCTTTTCAGTCTTTATGATGTACCAGAAAAAGGCAAGCCATTTACCTCTGAGAAATTGTGCCCAGGAATAAAACTAAAGGTAGAGAAAGAATACTGTAATCAAGGACTTCATACTATGAAGTTAAAATTAGGGTGACTCTATTTGGCCTGGGGAATAAATTTAAGTGCTAGGCAGAGATTGACTACAGTTAAGAGACTGGTGTCAACTTTTTTTAGACTTTTTTTCACTTTAAAACTTGCTTCAAGCAGCAATTTCTGTTATGCTTGAAACAGTCACATGGGAATTTGATAAAAATGCTTTAAAATAACGTACACACTTGTAAACCAAAACTCATATATAACCAGGCCCAACTAGGCAATTCTTTAGCTATTTCCCCTGTATCTGTGCATGAGGAAGTAGAGTATGAAGAGACTACACACTCACTGACTTCTACTGCCAGTTGTTCCAAATGGTTTCTGAGGAATAAATCTGCCTACCAGGGGTGTCTTATTAAATGATCCTTGACAAAGAGAGCAGCTCTTTATCTTGTTTTGGAATTGCTGTTTACTAAGCAGAGTGGAAGACCTGAAATCTACATTTCAAGCTGCTTTCAGTTTAGTAAAATGCTTCCCATTCTCAGGAACCCAAGGTATATTTATAAATAAAGAAAACCATGAAGACACTGTACAAAGACACGGCATAGAAATAAGAACTTCTGGGTCTGAGTTCCAGGTCTGCCTTTGACTTATTGTAGAAATTGGGAAAAACAGTTCATTACCAGTTTATCCTGTTGGGCCTAGGCTTTATGCTTATGTCTTTGTTCTCACCCTGTGCAGTCATCCAAAGATTCCATGTCTCAAATGAGCACAACTTCATACTCATCCCTTATCTGCAGCCATAAAATTTTTTTGTCACCTATCAACATTGATTCTCAAAGTGTGTTCTGAAAACCACTACCACTGGACACACTGGAGGTGTTTATCACTATATTTATTCCTGACGCCTATCCCTCTCCTCCAGAAAACAATTTCATGAGGAGGGAAGGGGTGTGGTATGGAGGAGCCATGGGATTTGCATTTTTAATGGACTATTTATTTCCCAGACAATTATATCAGAATATTTAGGGGTAGAAACGTAGGCATTGATATATTAGGTTATATTAGATATACATATCTGTATCTATCTATCTATCTATCTATCTATCTATCTATCTATCTATCTATCTATCTATCTAAGTTCCCAGCTGATTCCAAGGAGAAAGTCAAACCACTACCCTTGGATATTAAACAAATAGTAGAATTCTTGGAGCATGTTTGTAAAATGAATGTCCTCTGTGGTTTCCAAGAAATGCCATGAATGTACATAATTATGGTTTATAGCATAGTCTCACATTTTCTAATCCTCCTTCTGTTTAACTGAAAAGAAGCATGGGCATGACATAATTTTCTGTGATTGGAGGGTGCTCTGCAAGCTTTCAGAAGAGGATGGAGAAAGGGGGACATAACTGGATATTTGAAGGAAGAAAAGGTATGGCTGGCTGGCAGTGTTGAGGGTTAATGTCACCTCTCTGTCAATGTGGTCGGTGCTGGTCAAGGGTCTTTGTGTTGAAGGGATGTGCAGAGAGAAGTTATTAAAGCACGATGAAGGATTTTTATTTCCTATTAGATATCATTGAATCCCTTGATGTTGGATATGGCATTGCCTGGAGCAACTTACTAATGAAAATGGACTATTTAATTAAGAGACAACATTTTTGCCCTCAGGAGCTTGAGTCACAAGTTTGTTTTCAAAAAGATTATGTCATGTTCCTCAATCATTGAAAGACATGTATTTTCTTTGCAGTGGAGTTCATGTTTCCCACAAGACTGATCTGAAATAAATTATATGCAATAGTGTGCAACCTGAAAATTCTAATTTGCTGAACTCCCATATGATATTTTTCTAAAGAAATATCCCTAACCTCTCTTTCTAGCTTAAGTTATATATACACACAAATAAAATGTGTCCCTTAAATATAATTTATAGAAGTATTATGTGAGAATACACAAAAGAGAAATGTTGGTGGAGTCACTGTGTTAAGGGTTTGGAGGCAGTGCTATTGAGAAGAGCAGAGCATATCCTAGGCAGCCTGACAATCACCAGGGATAGGAGAAAGGGGATAGTTGGCTTTTCCTTAAGTGCCCAAAGTATAAGCAGTGTTGGTGTTCCCTCATGTCAGCAAATCACCCTACTACTGGGAAGGCAACTCCTAGAAGGTCCCGGTAGTTGAGTGACGCCTCAAGAAGTCTCTGAAAGAAAAGTAGATTTCTGTTTCAGGATATCGAGAGACTTCCTGACAGGTGTGCTGCTCTGTTGGCCAATTGGGGGCAGTTTTTGTGCCTAAGAACCTGGCTGCAATCTTCAGATGCCCTAAGAAGACTGTTCAGGGACATTGAGGCTGTTCCCCTTTCCTTGACTTTCTGGAGTATTGTAAGAAGTAGCAAAAACTTGCTTAAAGTCTAAGACCTGTGTTTCCTTGTCCTGTACTTTCTTCTGGGTTTAAGCAGAAAAATTATTAAACCCTGCAAGAGCTCACAGAATGCCTTTCCTAAAATAGAGGGCATCTGTGAATACAAGTACTCCTTTTTCAAAATGGCTTTCCTCTCTCACCTCTATACCTATCCTTATGAACTTCTTTAGTGGTATGCATGTCTGATTGGGAATCATTGTCTTTGTAAATTGGGGTTAATGAGCATGTTGTGTCCTTCAGGTGTGCTGGAACATAAACCAACTACTGATACCCATTGTGGGAGGCAGAATAATGCCCCCAGAGATGTCCACACCCTAAACCAGGAACCTGTAAATATGCTACTTTACATGACAAAAGGGACTTTGCAGATGTGAATAAGTGATTTAAGAACCTTGAGATGAAGAGATTATCCTGGATTATCTGGGTGGATCCAGTGTAATCACATGGGTCCCTAAAAGTGGGGATCCTATCCCAGCTTTGAAAGATGAGATAGGGAAGAGAGAATCAGAGAGATGACAACCTGAGAAGGAATCAGCTTGCCATTGCTGGCTTTAAAGACGAAAGAAAGGTCTGTGAGCCAAGGAATGTGGGTGACCTCTAGAAGCTAGTCAAAGCAAGGAAACAGATTTTCCTCTAGAGCCTCCAGGAGGAAGACAGCCCAATTAGACTGACATCAGATTTCTGATCTCCAGAAATGTGAGATAATAAATTTGTGTTCTTTTAAGTTGCTAACTTTAGTAGTAATTTGTTGTGACAGCAACAAGAAACTGATACACTCACTGTCCTGAACTGAGGGTGAAGGGGCCTAAGCTCTGGGGTTCCATCATCAGGCAGGAAACTCTAGAACTTTCCATTCTGTGAGCTGCTATCTCCTCAACCAACAAATGAAGGAGTTGGTTCAGATCAGTGGTTTTCAAACATTTTTACTTACAGAACTTTTCTTCAAAAGAAATTTTACACAGAAGATGGAGCTGCTCCTGTTGAAGCAGGGAGGAGGTCTGGAGCCCGGTGGGGGTAGCAGGATGGGCTACTGGAAAGGTTTCCTTCATAGCAGAAGCTCCTGCTGTGGGAAGGAAGGCACTGGGCCTTGTAAATTCATGGGTCTGCATTCATAAGCAATGGGCATCTTAAATAACATACATGGGAAAAAACTTAGGAAGAAATGTATTTGGTGGTGTTGAAAATCAATCGAAATAAGCATTCTGGAAACTATATTGTCAGAAAATTGAAAATAGTGAACTCCTTTTTTAAATTGATTATTCATTTTCTTTGAAAAGTACATTCTATTTCCACAGAAGACCAGAATGAAATTGGAGGAGAAAAAGAAATCTCTTCTCAGACTATATTATCATAATTTTGCTATTTCAAATTTTTACAGTTTAGTGAAACAACATCTGGTTGTTGTAAATGATGCCAAAATACCTGGTTTAACCATACTGTTCACATTTCAAATAGGTATGTTTTGGACTTATAAGCTGATTCACACATGATTTTCTCTAAACAACCTCAGTTCATTGGTAAGCTTTAGTATCCCTGGGCTGCTTGTATTTTTTGATGCTTATTTACAGTTTGTGTGGGAATGTTAGCTTTGAACTCAGAGTTTTGAGATAAACTGTGCATATGGGGTAATTTAATGATATCCAGAAGCAGCATGATTCTCTCCAGAGAAGACATGGTGATATTCTGAGAGCAGTACTATGGATGTGCTAATAATACATGTGGCAGAGGCTTTGAAGAGCCATATAATGATGGAGGCAGGACAGTATCATGATATGACATGTATGTACATACACAAGTGTATAAGGATAATCAAACATATATACATATGTTACATACACACATATACATGTACATATATATTCACAATCTAAATACATGCTATTTATTAAAAATAACATTTAAATTTCTGAGAAAGAAAATCTATTACTTATAATCCCACTACCCAAAGATATAATAATATTTTTGCAAGTTTTCTTCTTCATTTACTCTTTGCTTTGCCTCCAAACTCCTCACATATTTAGTCTCATTCACCAAACATGTGTGACTATTAAAGTCAGATAGCCCTGGGTAGATTCTGGGCTCTTTTATGTTACAGGAGTCAAGTTACTATTTACCCTAAGATTTCCTCTTCAATTCAAGGAAAGTAATGTAAATAATACTTATCTTATAGTTTTGCCTGAAGGATAAAAGACATAATTCTGTAATTTTCAGTGTCCATTGTACAGTAGAATCATCCAGAATCTTTGAGCAATTCCAATGTCTGACTTAATTGTGGAGCCTTGTTATGGTATGTGTTTGTTCTTTAACTTTTTATTGTAGTAACATATATACAACTAAAAATTTCCCCATTTAGCCACTTTCAAGTGTACAATTCAGTGGTGTTAATTATATTCACAATATTGTGCTACCATCACCAACATCCATTACCCCAACTTTTTATCACTTCAAAAAGAAACTGTACTCATTAAGCAATAACTACCTCCACTCCCCACCCTCTCCTGCTCCTGGTAACCTATAATCTACTATCTGACTCTATGGCATTTGCTTTTTCTAGGATTTTTCTAGAGCATAAGCAATACCGTACAATATTTGTCTTTTTGTGTTGGCTTATGTATTCAACATATCATCAAGGTTTGTCCATGTTGTAGCATGTATCAGAATGGTTGTGTGTGTGTGTGTGTGTGTGTGTGTGTGTGTGTGTATTTAAGTGTTCATTAGGTGATTATGATGGAGCCTGGACTGAGAACCCCTGGGATGATCTGTGTAAAGCTCTTGGTACTTAAAGCTCAAAAAAGGCATTAGCACCATTATTATAATATTTTTAAAATAAAAATTGCTTGATTCTGTTTCTTCATTTACTACATGAAGTGCAGCTCTCACTGTCAACTATGTGTAGCTACCTTATCATTTTTATGGCCACCTGGTATTGAGTAGAATGTTTAAACTCCAATTTATTTGATTAGGTACACATTAGAAATTTAGGTTATTTTCAGTATTTCATTATTCAAAAGAATAGTGTGAACAGCCTTGTGCGTTCAAATATCTTTATAGCTGTTCAGTTATTTCCTTAGGATAAAGTCCTAGAAGAAGAACTGCTGGCTCAGAAGATACATACATCTTTTGAGGCTTTTGGACATTGCAGAAATTGCCTTCCTTAACGGAATGATCAGTATAATTTAGGAGCATTGGGACTACAAATTAAAAACAACAACAACAACAGCAAAAAAACAGTTGAAATTGGCTTAAACAATAAAGGAGATATATTCGCTTAAATTACTGGAAGTCTAGAGATTAAGTGAATTTCAGGATTACTTTGATTCAGCAACTCAATGATATCATCCAGGACCTGTCT
The DNA here is from genome assembly GCF_015220235.1 of Choloepus didactylus. NCBI lineage: Eukaryota > Metazoa > Chordata > Mammalia > Pilosa > Megalonychidae > Choloepus > Choloepus didactylus. The sequence goes on from NC_051319.1 coordinate 96,999,526, forward strand.
ATATCACTCCATCTCCCCTCTTAGCCCTGTGTGGAACCTGTGTGATCAAAATAGAGCTGCCAACGATTCTTGGGATAGCATATTTTCTCAAAATATACAGGAAAAGAAAGGGTCTCTTTAAGAAGCAAAGAGCAAAGAAGCTTCTTTCTCCAACGTTCCAGCAAACCAGGAGGTTCCACTTATTGGTCTTATTTTGATTGGTCACCTGTCCCATCCTTAGGGTGAGGGGTGCGGGAGGTCTCTTCCAGAGCTCATAAATTGCAGGGGAGAGGCTCCTAAATGCTTTAAAAAGAGGAGCATAAGAAAGGGAGATATTCCTTGAGAAGAAACCACAATGCCCAAGACAAGCAGAATTCGAAAGAGATTATCAGAGCCAGAGGCTGCCTGTGAAGTTGAAAAGCAGGGGAGAAAGTGAGGTCATGAGAAATGAGGCTTTGCTTTGTGTTGGGCCTAATCTACCAGAGGCAGCTTAAATTCGTTTCTTGTAGCTGTAGGAGCAAACCAGTTAACCTGCCCTCTGCCTAAGAAGAGAATCAGGATGTGGTGCTGCGTGTTATAGCCACCCAAGATTGGTGAGTTTTGTAGTTGTTGGTTAACTATCACCAGGCTGTTGGGTAAGTTACAGCCAAAATGACCAAATTCCATTTCTTAGAACATCTTATGGTTCCACTGAACAAGTATGCAATTTCTTACAACATGTATCTGTGATTTGTAAGTAAACTTTTGCATTTGCAAGTCTTTTTGCTTATTAACTATTACTAAACATAGGGAGAGGGTTTTAGAACTAAGATTGTTGTCATGGTTTAATCTAAAGAGGCCTGGGCTCTACCTGGCTGTTTTTTGTTTTTGTTTTTGGTTTTTTTTTTTTTAACTTTTAAATCCTTTTAATCACATTAGAATATACACACATATACAAACACTCTTACACAAACACTTTCCATATGGCTGTTTGTTGATGGTATGTAATTTATAAGGCTTCTTACTCAGTATCACTGGAACTTATATTTTACAGAGAGTATCTATCAGAAAAATAATTTTTTTCTAAAGGGATGCAGCATTTTTAAGAAAGAAACGGATTTACTTTCAGACGATAAGAGAGTGATGTGATAAGGCAAAGTTCAGGAGAAAAAGATTTGCACAGACTGATGTAATTAAAAGGGGGTGCAATAGAGTGAAGTCAGCTGAGCATGAGGCTTTCTTGATTACTATGGCACTAAAGTCCTTTCTTCCTTGAAATACCATAATGCAGTGGTTCCCAAACTTGAGCGTGTATCCGAGTCACCTGGAGGGCTTGTTAAAACACAGACGGGTGGGCACAACTCCTGGAGTTTTTAATTCAGTAGGTCTGGGGTCGGGTTGGAGAATTTGTAGTTCAAACAAGCCCCCAGGTGAGGCTGATGGTAAGGGCCTAGGAATCCCTGTTGAGAACCCCTGCCTCAGTGCAAGGAGAAGAACATATATATATATATATATTTTTTGCACCAAAAAAAAAAAAAAAGGTTATAAGTGAGACTCTGGAGTTAGAGAGTACTGGATTCAAGTCCAGCTTTTTATCAGCTACCAGCTCCTACAAAGATTCCATGACCTCTAACATCACAGAGGGAAATAACAGTAACGCCTACCTCATCCTGTCCTGAGGGTTAAATTGAAGAGAATGTTTGTACTGATTGATCCTATCTCAGCCTGTTTACTTCCTTGGGGAAGACTTTAATAGGTCAGTTTCCTCTTTCCATGCTCAAATACAAGCACTTTCCTTTTTTTTCCCTTTTTTTTAAAGTGGGATTATTTTGATGAATATCTGTCTTCCCCCTAGCAGAGTATGGGATTCATGATAGTGGGGATCCATCTCCCTCCCTCCCTCCCTCTCTTCCTTCCTTCCTCCCTCCCTTCCCGTTGTATCCTCAGTGACTCCCAGCACTCTACCTGGTACCTGCTTTTTATATATTTTTGAATAAATAGAACTTAATATGTGAAGCAATCAACACATTTCCCAGGAAATAATAAGCATTTAGCCAATGTTGCTTTAAAAATATAAAACTGCAGTTCTATATGCTCACTTAATTGTTTCAGGAACATTTGCCATCTGCTCTCATTCTCCCCACCCACAGTCTAAACTAAAAATTTCTTGAAGTAAGGAAATAAAATGTTTCTGTGGTGTGTGTGTGTATGTGTGTGTGTGTGGGGGGGGTGGTGGAGTGGGGGCACTGTTTGTAAATTCTGGTGTCCTCCAAAATGCCATGTGTGGCTGATTGTGATAACCTTTTAGTGCCTATCTCAGGGGTAAGCAGGTCATTGGTATCCATTCAATACCTGAAAATGGGCAGATTGACTCCCTAAGAAAGACACATAGCTGAGGAATGCTCCGTTCCTAGCAGCGCCTAGCTGAAACCCTCCTGGAATTCTGTTGGAGCTTGAGTATATGCATTAGAGAAGATCATGAATCTGTTTACTTTAAAGGTGGCATGTGTGTGACCAGGTTCTGACTGAAATCCCTCCTATCCTGAAAGAGACCTTACTGTGTTTCCTTGGGGTCTTCTCTGTGTGGCAATTTTCTCTGATAACTTTCTGGATTGCTATAATTCCTTCCAACAAAGACCCAGAGAAGACTGGGATGTGGAAATGTTAACATTTAGATTAATTTCTTGTGAAAGCTGTGCTATTGGGTTTCTCTCTTGTTAACCCACTTTAAACTGGTGTAACTTTCAGTCTCCTGTGGACCTCTTAAATAGAAAGCATCTCTTAAATAGAAAGCATCGGTGGGATAATGCTACTGAAAAGGTTTCTATCAATTCAAGATCTACCCTCAGCATTCAGCACAAAATCATTGCCATGTTCAGCAGGACTGAAATTCATTTGTAGAGCTGTCAGTATTTATATTCCAGTGACCTTTGAAGATCATTTAGTTTCTCCAGGTTTCTAAGTAGAACTATTGCTTGGCCAAATCAGAAATGTAATTACCATGATATATATAGAAAACATCTGCTTATTTCCACTTAAAACTTTTCTGTGGAAATCAAGTATATATTTTAATTGTTCAAATAAAACTTCTAAAGAAGAGGTATGGATACAGTTGGGAATTTCTAGTTTAGTTAATCTATGAGCAATTCCCTAAAATACAGTTACAACTCAAATTAGGTGTAATGAGTATGAATTTTGCTCCACATATCTCAAGCTAAAAAAAATTGCATCAGTTCATTGCTCTATATCAAATTGTACTCAGGCTCAACTTCCCAACTGGGAAATTTGTGGGGATGCTCCACTTTGCATTACCCAAGGATCAGGGTACCCTTTGTGTCTCTGAGATATGGGTAAACTGCATCCTTGAGTTGGTCTTCAGGCCATTTGACTAGTGTTAAGTTTCAACCTCAAATCCATGTGAAGCACAGACTCATGATTATAATTTCTCAGGGGAAATATACCTTTGCCAAGATTTATACCCTAGGTCAAGAGACAAAATTCTTGTTGCTTCCTTGTGCTAGTCTTTGGATTTTTTCTTTTTCTAGTTCACCTTCTACTGAGAATGCGTTTTGTTCATCTGAGCTTAATGCAATGGTATTAATTCCAACTCAGTGCCTCATTTAGGTTCAGGTCCCAATCTTCTGTCCCTATTTAAGCCTTAAAACTCAAGCCCCTAATTACCAGGACTGAGAATCCTCTTACACTCTAGGGGCACCCATAGCTGCAGTGCACAGGCTTCTTGTTTCCCTCTTCCTGTTAGGCCCCGTAGAATGTCCTTATTTATTATCTTAGTTATGCATAGTAAAGGAGATGAGTTATATTTCATGTGGTGCATCCCAGTGTACTTATTTACTTATGTTAGTTGTATTTTTCTTGCAACTGAAAGGTTCTGACTCACGCTCAGCCACTTCAGCCTAGTCACTCTTGAAGCTCCAGGGCTCCTCCATTCTCAAGGTCCATATAAAATAAGTACTGTTAAAAGCTTGGACTCTAAAACAGAACACCTCCTCCCTATGACCTAAGGGAAGCGTGTGTCTTTGGGATTTAACAACTTGCTTGAAGAGGATAGTGGGAATGGAAGGAAAAGCAGCTTTCCTTGTTCCTCTTTCTTTACAGCTGTGAGACTATAATAATTAACATTTCATTAAGTTATTTCCTACAAGTTTGTTGATGTTGCTCTGAGGCAAATTTGTTCCAAATAATTTTGTGCACACATACACGTATTTAAGAATATAAATTGGCTTTAAAGAACAGGCTTAGCAGACAAAGTAGTATGTTTCTTGTAAGTTATACAGTACTGAGGCCAGAGCTAGTTTAAAGCTATGAGAAAGGGAAGGAAAGATGTTCATTATACACATTTACCTAGGACTATTCCAAGTTCCTTATGAGAAGCAGCCCTGGATGACTTTTGATTCCTAATTAAAAAATAGTGGATCTTAAAACGTATTCCATTCTAACTTATATTATAAAGCTGGAATTATATGAAACTTCAAGATGCTTAACTTGTACTAATTTTATAATTTTTGTCTTCCCTTTTTATGTACTGTGAATATTTTCTAAATATTGTAGACGTGAAAAATGTATTTAAAATGACTGCAGCTTAACTAATATTATGTCTCATATGAAAGCATACAATACTTGAATAGATAACATTCTCATTTTCTTTTTGGTGTCTGAAAGAATGATGGATAATTATTTTAAAAATTATAACAGTAATTCATCTAGTGGCAGATATCAGACATATAGATGGTACATAAATTAAATTAAAGAAAAGCTAAAAACAGCAATGCAAAATCCCCAGAGTGACTAGCTCCCCAAACCCAAATGTATGATGTGAACTCTGCAGTCAGGCGGGCTTTTTCAGGTGTTTCTTCATTTCTTGTTGCTGTATATCCTTTTTTTTCCCCTTATTTTCAGTGAAAATTACTACTGCAACAGACCACACAATTACTTCTATCTGTCCCATTTAGGAGCAAAATTCCTCCCTAGGTGATAGAATTCTTATGAGGCTTTTTCTTATTGGTATTAATCCAGACATTAAGTTCGTAAGATTTCCACCAGGCATCATTATGGGACATTATACAAGGGAGCATGTGTAATGAGTATTTTCTTTCAAGAAAAATGAGCATAGCTCTGGAATTTCCAACTTTTATATAAAAACTCCCTTTCAATATCTCTGTTCAGTTGCTTATCTGTATCTTTCCTCCTATTTTGAAAGAAAAAATAAGTGAAAAATAAAAATTTGGAAAGGTGGTTGACAAGAAATGCATTCTCTTTAGAACTCATTTTTTTAAATACACAATTCTAAGAAAATTGGTTATTTAATTTTGTTGCTCAGAGCAAATTAAATGTAAAAAATTATGTTTAGAGCCACACACACATAAAAACAGGCTGCCAAGTGAAAATCAAGGAAAAATGCAGGGAGAGCAGACAGAAAAGCAACGATCTTGGGTCATTTAAAGTGGGGCAAACAGATGTCCATTTATTGGCAATTTCTGGAGTTTTGAGTTTAGCTCTCAGTATAGATATAAATTCTTTGCTAGGAGGCCATTTCTGAACTCTTCCGACACTCTCTCCTATCATCACCTTTAAGTTTCCTTTTTATGGCATTTATCACGCACAATTTCCTGTTTGCTTACAATTACTACTATTATAAGCAAGTCTATGACATTCTTGCTCACCATGATGTTCCCATTTTCTAACACAGTATTGGTCACAATAAATTTGTTGAAAACAATGGAAGTATAATCACTAACATTCACTGTTTTTACCCTGAATTAATAAGGAGATAATTAAAATAAGGAATTTGCAGAACTGAAAGCACATAGAAAATTTGGTCCATCCATTCACATATATGGATAAGGAAATTGAAGTCCAAGAAAGGAAATAAATTCACCCAAAACAGGTAATGATGTATCTAAGTGAGAACAAATATCTCTGGCATCTTACTGCAGGCTATTTCTATGATTCGATGTGACTGTCAAAGATGACAAGAATTGTGTCCTTACTATAAACCAGGCACTATACTATATGCTCTATGTGTGCTATCTTGTTTAGTCTTCAAAACAGTTTGATGAAATAAAGACTATCACTCATATTGTACAGACGAGGGAATGAGGCTCACAGCAGTTGAGAAATCTGTCAAGACATGGAAGCAGGGTTTGTTTCTCTGACTGCAGATTCCTGACTCTTCATCCCACTCTCACTCCCCATCCATACCCCAGATCCCCTCTTGCGGGTTCAGGCCCTTGTTTATAAAGGTAGGCAGTGTATAAGAGCCCCATGGGCTGGTTGTTTAAATGGTTACTGGTTCATAAATCTAGAAGCCAAAAATTCTGAATAAATGGGTATTTGCTTCAAAGTTGGAAGAAAGAAAGAAAAAAGAAAAAAAAAAAACCCGAGGAAGGGAGATTACCTTGATGATAGTAATAGCCTGGAAAATTGACACATTTGATAGAATATTGAGTACTTAAGATATCTACTCTATCAATATGGGAAAATATATATAATCTTCATTGGAACATTGAACTCAATTGAAGAAAACCACATATAGATGACTGGTCATTTCACATATATGAATGTATAATATACAAATAAGTATTAATGCTGTGCAAGTGAAACTTGCAATATGAACCTGCCTTGTTTAAATTTTTCTTAGGGATTTTATGCAAAGAAAAGTGAACTCCTTAGCAGTCAGGGGGTTGGGTTTAATGAATTGGGGTGATTTCAAAGGTACTACGTGAATGTCTGGCTTGTGCCTGGTGAGTGGCTGGCAGATATTTGAAGAGAAAAGCATATGACCCTACAACCATCTGAAAATGAAAATCCTCAGACTCACAGACATGAAACCTGACCCTAAACCCTTGAGGAAAGCGTGAAATGAAATAACCCATAACTCATTCCTTTATATTTCACAGATGGTGTTGGGCCTACTTAGGGATTGTATTTCCCCTCCAGTCTTTTGAAATATGTTTTAACCAATTAACTTTTTTGGACATTATGGGAATTGTGGAGAGGAGGAACAGGAGGAAATAACTAAGGGATTGGTTAATGACCATGTTTCCCCTAGGAATTCCTCTGTATTGGGATACCAGAAGATATCAAGAAAGGCTGAAGATTATCTCTTCTAAGTGAAGCTATTAATATAATAACTAAAGTAACAGGAGCTAGTTCTTATTGAGGGTTTATCATGTGTGTATGGCTTCATTTAATCCTCAGATCAGCTTATAAGGTAAACACCACAGCTATCCTCATTTTAGCAATAAAAAAACTGAGATTCAGAGAGGTTAAGTAATAGTCCTAAGGTCATACAGCTGGTAATGTTCTCTTGAATCTGAGTTTTAACTGTAACCCTTTTCTTGGCTCTTTAGAAAGATTTCTCTTTCACCATCTTCAGCTGAGAGGAAAAAGTTTAATCAAGGAAAAATTATTTAGAAAAACATGGGTTCCCTATATGTCATACTAGGAGGTAGGAAAGATAGGCAGAATGGATATGTGTGTCAGGCAAGGGTATGTCAATTCTAGACTTAAAAGGCTGAAAAATGTGTGTTTTGCCTATAAAATAACATCCAGGTAAGTGAGGCTAAGAGTCCTATCATTTACTAGATTCATAAATAATCTGTATGTTCTTTTGATAATTTCCCTAAAGATTGTCTAAGTTCTTGTAATGCTATATTCTACTCAACTGTGACAGATGTTTCTCAGTAAACAGAACTAGAGCAAAGCCCCTGACACTGACTCTTTGTACCATGGTGTTAGAAAGTTGCACACAGAGAAATAATTGAGGAAGAAAATGTTTAAGATAAACAAGTGTCTTAAGAAAAGTAAAAGCCTATTCCAAAATCAGCAGCATCCTGAGGTAATGCCAGTAACAGCAATTATACCTAGACTGTGCAAATACCAACACACTGATGAAACTTACAGATGAAAACCATTTTGTTTAGTGCCTCTATAGAATAGGTTCCTAGAAGTGAAATTGATGAGTCAAAGGGAATTTTCAACTGAATTTTGTTAAATATTTTCAAATTGCTCTCCCACAAAGGCCATTCCAGTTTACTATCTCACTTACAATGAATGAGATTCTTTTTTAAAAAAAAAAAAAAAAAAAAAAATTCTGACATTTCTAATTTCATCTAAAATTGTGGTTGCTTCGTTTATTCCAAAACTACATTTTTTCCCCTTTTTCTAACATCTGTTGGTGCTTATATATGAGAGCATAATATAGCATCTAATTGAACCCTACCTGCCAGTATTTCCTACCTGGCTTTAGCGAGGGGTGAAAATTTGGGGGGAGGGGCAGTTTCACCACAGACAGCAAAATAGCTGAGGTTTGACACATTCAGCAACACCTCACAGACTTCCAAATCTGCTTCTCAAATCCATTCACATTCTTTTGAGAACATCCTCTCTTCAGGTGTACTGGATTCCTGGTCCTCTTCAGAAGGGTTGCTCATTTATTTGGCAGCTTTGCTAGTGTCCTAGCATACTAATAAGGCTCTTGTAAGATGTCAGTAGTCATAGCCCACCTCTTCTGTCTCATCCTGCAATTAGTGAATTTGCTGGCAGACTTCATTGTTCTATTTTAAAGAAAAATTGAACGTTACAGAAAACTGTAGTGGCAATTGTAGCTATAGAACTGGTAATTTAGTTATAATTGCTATATCAGATTTAGAAATTTTATGTGAATTTAAGCATGTTCTGTAGTGTGTTTCCTTATTATACAAAATACTTTTAAGTCCCATAATCTATTAATTTTTTTTTGTAGCAAAAAGCAATCAAATGGAATGTACTTACAGGGGTTTCTTTGTATTCCCAAATTAAAGCCATTTCATCTAAGATGTATTGAGAATCTCCTACGTGTCCACTGCTAAGGAATATCAAGAGGAGACCATGTCTCTTCCATGAAGGAGATTAGTCTAATAGGAAAGACAAATGTTTAATAGTTATTACACTGTGTGTAAATAGAATGGACAGCAAAGAAAAGGAAATAACTACCACTAAGGAAGGGATTGCAGAATGTAAATAAATATTTTCAAGTGTATGCAAAGATTTTGAGACATGAGAGTTATTCCCATATGTAAAAGAAAAAGCACAGACGGTCTTGGGCAGGACTATTGCTTTTCTAGTGGTGTATAACAAATTGCCACATTCCTAGTGGCTTAAAATGACACCATTTATAATCTCAATTTCTGAAGGTCAGAAGTCCAAGTTTGGCTTAGATGGGTTCTCTTCTCAGGTACCCACAAAGCTGAATTCAAGGTGTTGGCCAAGATCATGGGGTTGCTGGTAGCATTCAGTTCCTTATGGCTGCAAGACTGAGGTCCCCACTTTCTTGCCGACTGACAGCCTTTGACCATTCTCAGCTCCTAGAGGCCCCCATAGCTCCTTGCCATGTGGACCTCTCCATAGGTAGCCGGTTTATTGCTGTTTGTTTCTTCAGTGGAGCAGGAGATGCTCTCTGCTTGGAGGCTCTGACACTTTTCAAAGGATGGATTTCCACCTTAGTAAGTCAGGCCCACCCAGGATAAGCTCCCTTTGATTAACTCAAAGTCAACTATTTGGGGACCTTAATAACAGAATCTGTTCATCTTGGCCATAAAATGAAACAACCACAGGAATGGCATTCTACACCCTTCCCATATTCTGTTGGTTAGAAGCAAGTTACAGGTCCTGCCCACTCACGGGGCAGAGATTATAAAAGGGCGTGAGTATTGTGGGTCATTTTAGAATTCTGCCAACCATAGTAGGCAGACTGAAGCAATGATAGGGATTGAGCCGTAAGAAAACTCGTTGAGCCATAAGAAGCATTTTAAGAGGCATGGACTCTATCCTGTAGGTGATACTGAGTTACTGTTAGGTTTTAATCCAAAGAGGTATGGAATTTAATTCCTGTGGCCATGTGAAGAATGGTTTGAGAGTAGTGCTGGATGAGAGCCAATTAGAAGTTGATTAAATAACCTAGTGAGGATGGTCTCATGAGTACAGCATTGGCAATGATGATAAAGGCTGGCAGGAGGGACAACTACTAGAAATATTTAGAAGGGAAAATGGGACAGTAATTGATAAGTGATTGGATATGGTGGCTAATACCTTAGTTGCATTTAGCTACTCTTTCTCAAAATCAAGACTTGACTAAGGACATAAAGGGATATGAAATGTGGTCTACAAAGGATATTGGTATATATTATAATATTATTAGACTTCTACAGTAGTGGAAGAAAAGATAAATCAGACTTTAATTAGCTATATTTATGTGGTAATCTATATTTCCAAAGCAGTCTTGGACATGTGAATAAGTAAAATACACACTATTAAGCTGTGATAGTAAAGAGATTTTTTTAAACTCCTTATATCAATAAAATTTCAAATTACTGAAGAGTTGCAAGAATAGTACAAGGACTCCCCTATACCCTTTAACCATATTCTCCAGTTTGGCCTTTGCCCCATCTGCTTTATCATTTTCCCTCTTTATCTACATAGAGATAGAAATAGAGATACCTGCAAATATTTTTCAACCATTTGAGAGTAATTTGCAGAATCATGCCTGTTCACCCCTAAATACTTTAGTGTCTATTTCCTGTAAAAGGAGTTTGTGAATATTTTGTGAAAAATATTTTCATCTATGTTCATAAGGGATATTAGTCTGTAACACTCTTCCTTAATGTCTCTGTCAAGTTTTTGTATTAAGGTACACTGCCTTGATAAAATAAATGGGAAGATTTCTCTCTTCCTGTATTTTACAAATAAATTTTTGTAAGAGTGATATCATTTCTTCATTAAATGTTTGATCTCATTCACTAGTAATACTTTACTGGGTCTAGAATTTCCTTTTAGGGAATGATTTTAATAATGAATTCTATTTCTTTACTAGACAAAGTGTTTCTCAGATTTTCAGGTTCTTCGAGTTTTATTCTCATTTTCAAGGAATTTGTCCATTACATTTTTGTGGTTAAATGTATTGGCACAATTTTTCATATGTTGCCTTATCCTTTTTTTTTACATTTTATTTTGAAATAATTACAGATATATGAAAGTTTCAAAAATATAAATAATATCTGTAAACCCTTCACTTGGATTCCCCAAATGTTAACATTCACCACACTTGCTTTGTTCTCTTTCTTCATCTTTATACTTGTATATTTATAAATTGTAATAAAATATTACATTATATATTTTTTTCTGAAATTTTTTGAAAGTGAGTGATAGATATAGTAGCCTTTTACCCCCAAAACAGTGTGTATTTCCTAAAAATTGTCACATTCTATTTCCTAATCACAGTATGCTTTCCAAAATCAAGAAATTAACATTGATATAATACTATTATACAAAATACAGACCTTATTCAAATTTCACCAATTGTTTCACTAATATCCTACATAGCAGAAAACAAAACAACCAAACTCTGACACAAGTTCCAATCCAGGATCACACATTCATTTAGTTGTTGTCTCTTTAGTGTCTTTTAATCTGGAACAATTCCTTATCTTTGTTTTTAATGACCTGGACATTTTCGTAGAATGTTCCTCATTTTAGTGGACATTACTAAATTTGTGTTTATATTTCTATCTACATTATATATGTGTTATGCATATTGTCAGGAACATCACAGAAGTGATGTGTCCATCTCAGTAAACCAAATCAGTAGGCGCATGATATCTATTTGACCCGTTAGTGTTGGTGTTAACACTAACTTTTACCCATTAGTGTTAATATCACTTCGATGATTCTTACCTGAAACAATCATTATATATGGTGGTTGCCAAATGGTGATCTTTAAAAAAAATCCCATTGTTCCCTCTACCTTTATTAGTTGGCATTATACCTTAAGAAGAGCTTGTACATCTTCCCCATTAATCTGCCATTCATTTATTTTTATTAGCATGGTCTCACGGATTCTTGTTTTATTCTATTGGATAAAATCTATTAATTTCATTATTATTTTTTTTTTTTTTGCTCTGATTTTCCCAGATTTGGCCAAGGAGAGCTCCTTTTGGCTAGTTTCTGTGTCCTTTGACACAGACTAATCATTCTATGAGAATTTCTATACTTCTCGCATGTTCCCAATTTACATTGTACTTTTCCTGCCCTAACCCAAGAATCAGCCCTTTATCCAAGAAAACATGGTTTCTTTTTTAGTTGAGAATGGTATTTAAAAACCACTATTTGTTCTCTTTGTTAATGGGTGTCATTGCTTCTAAGTCTCCTAATAGACTGAGCTAGGAAGTATATGTATGTGTGCACTTATGCACACACACATAATAAAAACACATCTATCTTTATTTTTATATCTAGAACCATGAGTTCATACTGATTCTTCCAATTCCAGTACAGTTTTTAGAGGGTTCATCTAAGCCTTCCCCATTTGCATATTTGTAATTCCCTTCTCTGACATCTAAAATTGAAAATTTATTCATTTATTTCCTCAAACCTAGAATGAATATATATAAAAGTAACTTCAGAATTGGTAATTCATAAAACTGAAAAGCATTCCTAATACCTAGCGTTTAACATTTGTTTACAGTACTTGTTCTTATCTTGAAGGTATAGTGTCAGAGTAATGGACTTAAAGTTACTTGGTATGGTTGATTTTTTTTTTTTTTCCCCTCTTCAGTGTAATTATATTATTCTTTTGAGTTACAGTTAGGTTCATTTGTTTTCTGTTTCAATTCCATTCTATTATTTTTTTCACATCATTCTTGGTGATTTTATTTATAATTTTAAGTATAAGAAGCATTAACATGGTTCTAAAAGTCAGGATTATACCATAAGATACACTGACAAGTGTCACTTCTCCGACCTCAGTTGTCCTTCTTTGCCATTCTCACTCCCTTTCCTCCATCCTTCCCACTCTCTACCTACACTGTAGGTAACCAGTCTCATTCATTTCTGCTTTATTCTTCCTGATTTCTTTTTCTACAAATGAGGAGATATGTGGAGGTTTTATCTCCCTTTCTTTCTTGTTCAAAGTTAGCCTATTAAAGCTTCTCTTTTGTATTTTTTTCCACTTAACAATGTAACCTTACTGTCCTTTTTAATAGTTTTAGCGTCTGTGGCGATGTTCCCTTTTTCATTCCTGATATTGTTAATAGTAATTTAGTGCACACACTCTCTCTTGTTCATTTTGTGTTTTTTTTTGCCCCCATTTTTCTACTCATCCATCCATAAATTAGACAAAGGGGAGTGTGGTCCATATGGCTTTTCCAGTCACATTGTCACCCTTCATAAGCTACATTTTTATACAATCGTCTTCAAGATTCTTGGGTTCTGGATTGTAGTTTGATAGTTTCATGTATTTACTGCTAGCTATTCCAATTTACTAGAACCTAAAATGGGTTGTCTATATTGTGTGTAAGGGTGCCCACCAGAGTGACCTCTTGGCTCCTTTTGGAATGTCTCTGCCACTGAAGCTTATATCATTTCATTTCACATCCCCCTTTTGGTCAAGAAGATGTTCTCCATCCCACAATACTGGATGTAGATTCCTCCCCAGGAGTCATAATCCACGTTGCCAAGGAGATTTACACCCCTGGGTGTCAGATCCCACATAGGGAGAGGGCAGTGATTTCACCTTTCAAGTTGGCTTAGCTAGAGAGAGAGGGCCACTTCTGAGCAACAAAGAGGCATTCAGGAGGAGACTCTTAGGCACAATTATATGCAGGCCTAGCCTCTCCTTTGCAGCAACAGTCTTCCCAAGGGCAACTTCCATGGTATAAGGCTCAGCCCATCAAACCTCCAGTCCCCAGTGTCTGTGAGCACATCAGCAACCCTCGAGGTGGGGAAGCCCAACATGCCTGCATTTTCCCTCAGCTTCTCAGGGGGGCTCTGCATATTTTTTTTCATTTTTTTTTTTTTTTAATTAACCTTTTTTTTAAAAAAAAAATTATTATCTACATAAAAAATTTAAAAAAAACATACAATAAAAACATTTCAAACAAACCATAACAAGGGAGTAAGAAAAAGACAACTAACCTAAAATATCTACTTTACTTCGAACATGTTCCTGTTCTACCCCAAGAGAATATAGCAACATTTCTGTGAATTTGTTCCTACCATACCCACCAGAAATTAACAAACCATAGTCATTCTTGGGTATTCCCAGCATGTTAAATTTACCCATGATAGCTTATCTGTTCTTATTGTTCCCCCTTCATTAATTGCTCTCTATTGCTAGTTCTTCTACATTCTACATTATAAACCATTTATTTTACATTTTTCAATGTTCATATTAGTGGTAGTATATAATATTTCTATTTGTACCTGGCTTATTTCACTCAGCATTGTGTCTTCAAGGTTCATCCATGATGTCATATGTTTCATGAGATCGTTCCTTCTTACTGCCGCATAGTATTCCATCGTGTGTATATACCACATTTTATTTATCCACTCATCTGTTGAAGGACATTTGGGTTGTTTCCGTCTCTTGGCAATTGTGAATAATGCTGCTGTGAACATTGGTGTGCAGATATCTGTTCATGTCACTGCTTTCTGATCTTCTGGGTATATACCGAGAAGTGCAATCGCTGGATCGAAGGGTATCTCTATATCTAGTTTTCTAAGGAACTGCCAGACTGACTTCCAGAGTGGCTGAACCATTCTACAGTCCCACCAACAATAAATAAGAGTTTCAATTCTCCACATCCCCTCCAGCATTTGTAGTTTCCTGTTTGTTTAATGGCAGCCATTCTAATTGGTGTGAGATGGTATCTCACTGTGGTCTTAATTTGCATCTCTCTAATAGCTAGTGAAGCTGAACATTTTTTCATGTGTTTCTTGGCCATTTGTATTTCCTCTTCAGAGAAATGTCTTTTCATATCTTTGGCCCATTTTACAATTGGGCTGTCTATACTCTTGCCACTGAGTTGTAGGATTTCTTTATATATGCAAGATATCAGTCTTTTGTCAGATACATGCTTTCCAAAAATTTTTCCCATTGAGTTGGCTGCCTCTTTACCTTTTTTGACAAATTCCTTTGAGGTGCAGAAACTTCTAAGCTTGAGGAGTTCCCGTTTATCTATTTTTGCTTTTGTTGCTTGTGCTTTGGGTGTAAAGTCTAGGAAGTGGCCGCCTAATACAAGGTCTTGAAGATGCTTCTCTGCATTATCTTCTAGGAGTTTTATGGTACTGTCTTTTATATTGAGGTTTTTGATCCCCTTTGAGTTAATTTTTGTGTAGTGTGTTAGGTGGGGGTCCTCTTTCATTGTTTTGGTTATGGATATCCAACTCTCCCAGCCCCATTTGTTGAAAAGACTGTTATGTCTCATTTCAGTGGCTTTGGGGGCTTTATCAAAGATCAGTCGGCTGTAGATCTGGGAGTCTATCTCCCAATTCTCAATTTGATTCCATTGATCAATATATCTATCTTTGTGCCAGTACCATGCCAGTACCTGATTTTGTTTGAACTCAGCCCTTCTCTGTTTTATGTTCACAGGAACTCCAAAAAGTCTGTTTTTATTTTTGAGTTTTGTTTTGTTTTGTTTTGTTTTTTGCTGTTTTTGCTAGCCCTACCTCCCTATCTCCTCTCTGCTGGGCTGACTGCTCCCAGATTCTCCAGTGTCTGGTCTCAGTCTATCTATGTTTGGAGTTTGGATCAGTAGTCTGAATTTTCAGTCAGAGCTGCAACTGCAGTTCTCCCTCCTGGTTCCCAACGCTGGCAGCCCCTCCTCCCACAGGACTGAGCCTGGCAGGGAGGGGGGCAGGTCCTCTGTCCATGAGAACTTATAGATTTCACAGATCTCGGCTGTTCCACGCATTCATGAGTGTTGTATGAAGTATGCCCAAAGTCAAATTGCTCTGTGGTGTGCAGTCCACACAGTTCCTGGCTTTCTACCTACTGCCCTGGAGGAGTAACTAAAACCCACACCTCACCACTCCACCATCTTGCCCTGCTGCCTGTACTATGTATCTTCTTGTTCATTTTTGTGAAGGATTTATCAGTGTTATTAATCTTTTAAAGAATCTACTTAGGTTTTTAACCCTTTCTACTATTTGTTTTCTATTTCATTTTCTCTGCTCTTTAGTATCTGTTTTCCTAAACTTTGAGTTTAATTTGCTGATATTTTTCTAGATTCCTAGGATGTTTCCAACTTTAGACTCTTGATTTTAAACATCTCCTTTTGTAATGTAAGTATTTAAGGTTATACATTTCTTGCTAACTACTCTTTTATCTGCATTCAACAAGCTTTGATAAGTTGTATTTTTACTATGACTCATATTGACATATATTAAAAAAAAAATTTTCCTGTGACTTTCTTTGACCCATGGGTTATTTCTGTGTGTGCTATTTAATTTCCTAACATATAGGTATTTTCTAAATATCTTAGTTATATTGATTTGTCATTTAATTTTAATATATTAAAGTTTATATTAATTTAATATATTAATTTGTCATTGTACTATATTGATCTTTTGAAACTTTTTGAGAATTGTATTTTATGGCCCAGCATATGGTCTATTTGAACATTCACGGGTACATGAAAAGAACGTGTATTTTCAGGTGCTCTATAAATGTTATCTAGATCAGAGTGGTTGATACTGTTCAGATTTTCTGTGTTCTAACTAATTTTTTTTTTTTTTTTTTGGTCTGGTGTGTGAATTACACAGAGAGGAATGTTAAAATAGCTAATGAGCATTGTAGATTAGTCTATTTCTCCCTTTAGATCATGTTTTTTTTTGAAACTCTTAATAAGTACATAAATTGACTATTTTCTTCCTTAAAACCTAACATTATTATTATGAAATATTCCTCTTTATCTCTTGTAGTATCCCTGTCTTAAATTCTATTTTGTGTGGTAATAATATAGCCATGCCACCTTTATGTTATTTGCAAAGTAAATCATGTTTTCATCCTTTTATTTTTAGCTTATCTTTGTCTTTAACTTAAAAGGGCATCACTTAAAATAACATGTGGTTGGTTCTTTTGTATAGCCAATCCAATAATCTTTCAGTTTGAATTGAGGATTTTAATCTATTATAGCTAATATAATTATTGAAAGATTTAGTTTTATCATTTTCCTATTTCTATGTTTTCAAACTGCCTTATTAGTTAATTTGTCATTTCCTTATACTTTTTATGCCTTCTTTCAGGTTAACTAAATATTTTTTAGTAATCCATTTTAATTTTTTATTGTATTTTTAGCTATGTCATTATATTTTTGGTGGTTGCTCTTGAGATTACATTTTTTTTTGTTTTAGTTTATATTAAATATATTTTTTCCATATGCCACCCTATTAATAACACCTTGTAATAGTGTCATTTACTAATGATCCATTTTTAGTTGCTTTTTTTGTGTGAGGTGTGAGATAGGGGTCCTCTTTGATTCTTTTGCATGTGGATAGCCATTTCTCCCTACACCATTTGTTGGAGAGACTATTGTGTTCCAGTTGAATGGATCGTAGATGGGAGGGTCTGTTTCTGAACTCTGAATTCAATTCCATTGGTCAATATATCTTTCTTTATGCCAGTGCTACACTGTTTTGACCTCTATAGCTTTGTAATAATGCTTTAAATTCAGGAAGTCTACACCTTCCAGTTTTACTCTTTTTCAAGATGTTTTTGGCTATTTGGGGCCCCTTACCCTTCCAAATAAATTTGATGATGGGCTTTTCCATTTTTGCAAAGATGGCTTTTGGAAACTTGGTTGGGACTGTATTGAATCTGTAAATCACTTAGGGTAGAATTGACATCTTAACAATATTTAGTCTTGCAAACCATGAACATGGAATGTCCTTCTGTTTATTTAGGTCTTTGATTTCTTTTAGCAATGTCATGTAGTTTTCTGTGTACAAGTCCTTTACATCCTTGGTTAGTTTTATTCCTGGACATTTTATTCTTTTAGTTGCTATTACAAATGAAACTCTTTTCTTGATTTCCTCCTCAGATTGCTCATTAATAGCTTATAGAATCCCTATTGATTTTTGTGTGCTGCTCTTGTTTCCCACCACTTTGCTGAGCTCATTTATTGGCTCTTGTAGATTTTTTATAGATTTTGGGGGACTTCCTATATAAGAGATCATGCCATCTGCAAATAGTGAAAGTTTTATTTCCTCCTTTCTAATTTGGATGCCTTTTATTTCTTTCTTGCCTAACTACTCTAGATAGAACTTTTAGCCAAATGGTGAATAACAGCAATGTCAATGGCCATTCTTGTCTTGCTCCAGATCTTAGAGGGAAACCTTTCAGTCTTTTATCATTGAGTATGATATTAGCTGTTGGTTTTTTCATATATGTTCTTAATCATGTTGAAGTTTCTTTCTATTCCTGTTTTTCTAAGTGTTCTTATCAAGAAAGGATGCTAGACTTTATCCCATGCCCTTTCTTTGTCAACCAAGATGATCATGCGGGTTTCCCTCTTCTATTTGTTAATGTGGTATATTACAATAATTGAGTTTCTTGTGTTGAACCACCCTTGCATACCTGGGATAAAGCTCACTTGATCGTATGTATAATTCTTTTAATGAGCTTTGGAATTCTATTTGCAAATATTTTGTTGAGAATTTTTGCATATATATTCATTAGAGAAATTGGGGAAATTATTCTGTAGTTTTCTCTTCTTGATATATCTTTGGTTTGCTAGTAAGGTAATGTTGGCCTCATAGAATGAATTATGTAATGTTCCCTCTTCTTCAATTTTTTTTGGAAGAGTTTGAGCAGGATTGGAATTAAATCTTCTTGGAATGATTGGTAGAATTTGCCTGTGAAGTCATCCTGGGCTTTTTTTCTTGAGAGGTTTTCAATGACTGATTAAGTGTCTTTACTTGTAATTAGTCTGTTGAGGTCTTCTATTACTTCTTGAGTCAGTGTAGGTTGTACATGCATTTCTAAGAATATGTCCATTTCATTTAAGTTGTCTAATTTGTTGGCATACTGTTGGTCATAGTATCCTTTCACGATCATTTTGATTTCTGCAGTGTCCTTAGTAATTTCCCCCCTCTCATTTCTGATTTTGTGTCTTCCCTCATTTTTAGTTTGTCAGTCTAGCTAAGGGTTTGTCAATTTCATTGATCTTCTTAAAGAACCAATTATTGGTTTTGTTCTATTTTTTTTTTTTTAATTCTAAATTTCATTTATTTCTGCTCTAATCTTTCTCCTTGCTTTGGGATTAGTTTGCTACTCTTTTTCTGGTTCCTTCAGGTGTGCAGTTAGGTCTTTGATTTTAGCTCTTTCTTCTTTTTAGATGTAGGCATTTAGGGCTATAAACTTCCCATTCAGCACTATGTTCACTGCATCCTATAAGTTTTGAAATGTTGTGTTCTCATTTTCATTCATCTCAAGATATTTACTAATTTCTCTTGCAATTTATTCTTTCTCTCACTGATTGTTTAAAAGTGTTTTTTTTAACTTCCATACATTTGTGAATTTTCTAGTTCTCTACCTGTTAGTGATTTCTAGTTTCATTCCATTATAACATGCATTTTTAACTTATCATAGTCCACTTAGAGTTACTATGTGTTCCAGTTTGCTAATGCTGCCATTATGCAAAACACCAGAAATGGATTGGCTTTTATAAAGGGGGTTTATTTGGTTACAAAGTTACAGTCTTACAGCCATAAAGTGTCCAAACAAAGGCATCAACAATAGGGTACCTTCACTGAAGAACACTGATGGCATCTGGAAAACCTTTGTCAGCTGGGAAGGCACGTGGCTGGCATTTGCTCCAGGGTTCAAAATGGCTTTCTCCCGGGACGTTTCTCTCTAAGCATCTGGTGGTGTTCTCTCAGTTTCTCCCAGGCAAACTCTGGGCTAGCAAAAGTCTGCTTTCTATGACTGTCTCAAAATGTCTCTCTCAGCTGCAGGTCTTGGGGCATTTTGTCCTTTCTTAGCTTCTCTGGAGCAAACTCTGGGTGAGCATCTCAAATTGTCAGCAAATGTCTGGATCTCCTGGCTTAGCAAGTTCCAGGGCATTTTCATCTCTCTGCTGTCTGTGTGAGCTCCCTTTAAAGGACTCTAATAAACTAATCAAGACCTACCCTGAATGTGTGGGTCAAATTTCCATGGAAACATTCAATCAAGAGGTCACACCTGATCAAAAAGATTAATAAATCTGCCCCCACAAGATTGGATTAAAAGATCATGCTTTTTCTGGGGGGAAATAATATATCCAACTAGAACAATATGGTACCAATATGGGTAAACTATTAGAAACTGGGACCATTATAATTCCATTTAACCACCCATCTTTGGGGCTGTTGTGAAGTATACTACACCTATGACATACAGTCCATTATACAGTGTTATAATTCCCCCTTAAATCATAATATGTCTTTTAAATTGAGAGAAACTATATAATCTTTTAATATTTACCTACACATTTACTGTTTATGGTAGTCTGCATTACTTTCTGAAGAACTAAGATTTACTCTATCATTTTCCTCAAGTTACATATCGGTTGTAAAGAAATTCTTGCTGTTTGTATTTAACTGAAAAAATCATTATTATGACTTCATTTTTGAATGTTATTTTGACTGGACATAGAATTCTGGATAAAGTTGTTTTTCTTTTAACAATTTTAAATTTTGTCCCCTTGCCTTTTAGCCTCATTTTTTTCCCTGATATCAGCCATCATTCGTAATTGTGTTAACTGATACTTTCAAATCTCTAAAAAGTTCCTCCTATTTAGAGTTGGTATACAAATTAGTTAATTAACTAATTGTCTGCTAATTCCATTACCTCAAGCACTTCAGGTTCAGTAATTACTAACTGCTTTTCTTCTTGATCGTGGATCACATTTTCCTGTTTCTTTGCAAGTTTAGTCATTTATTATATACTGCACATTGTGAATCAAACATTATAGAGATTCTTTAGTTCTTTTTTACAAAAAGATTTTAACAGCAAAACCAAATTAGTTTGCGTAATGTTCATCATTTATGTGCAGAATTTGTCAACAAATAATTATTTTTAATAGAATACATTGTTTTATGAATTTGTCCTTTTGGAATTCATATTTAATAATACCTTAGCTATAAAATCCCATCAGTTTTGACAGTATCTCTTTTATATGGCTAAATAATTACAGTGATGATGTTGATTATTTACAAAGTGGTCTTTTGGTATTTAGGTTTAAATTGCTTTGAATCCCAAGGCAAAAGAGTATCTGGATTGGCTTATGCCAAATTCCAGCTCTGTAAAATTGCACAAAATCTCATCAATGATGATTTAATTGCTAGAAAATACATCCATAAAGTGAGAGTTTCCTTAGTACTCTATCTTGAGGCCTATTTCAAGTGAGAGTCTGTTATAATTCTAATGACTTATCCCAACCATAAGTTTTACTAGTATATTTGTTTGATTCCACTTGTGCTGAATTCTATCAGTGTCCAAACAAACATCTTGATAATGAGGATTGTACTGAATCCCCAAAAGAAAAGTCCTAATGTTCCAGGGTCACGGAGCAAAAAACTGAATATGACCAAGGAGAGTGTATTATTTTGCAACAGAGCAATAGATAGATACACACACACACACACACACACACACACACACACACACACAGTAAATGTGGTTGAACTACATAAAGACAGACAAAAGAAAAGAGGTATAATAAGAGTAGTGATACTGTCTCTTGTCTTGAACTACTAATCAAAAAAGTACAGGTAATTAGAGATGAGTTCAAAAGATTCCCTCCCTGTGGGCAGCTCTGTAGACCTTTGGCCACATGTAATCATTTATTTGAAAACTTCTTGAGTTCTTTCTACATACCCCGTAAGAACTATGTTTTGGAGATACTACCAAACAAGACAAGCATAGTCCTTACCATCAAATAGATAAGAGTTCAGTGAGTAAATTGTTAGGAAAAGTTCTAAGAGCTTTACATTCATTACATCATTTAATTGTAATGTGAAAACTAAACAAAAAGCAATGGAGTGACCGTTTTCAGGAAAGGAAAGTGAAGCCTGGAAAACCCCTCAAAGTCATCCAAAATGCATGTGATGGGACTTGAATTTAAACTCATATTTCACTCATTCCAGATGCGATAATCATAACCATCATCGACAGTACCCAGTAGAAGTCATCTTGAGACTGGCATCTCTTGGTTCTCTGAGCAACCCCCCTCCCTGACCCCAAGATATAGCTCTTTTGAAATCTAAAGTTCCTGTTATCCTTATTCATAGCTCTGTCACTAAAAGAAATAAAAAAGGAATTATTTCTGTCTTTTCACAAAACTTTATTATCTGTGTCACCTGGTGGTGGTAGGTGTTATATATTCCAGATTCCCCAGGGTGTATCTCTGGATCCTATGTCTTGGGCTTTCAGTAGCTTTTGGACTGGAAGAAGTAATTCAGGCTTCCAAGAGAGAGTCATCTTGTTTGAACAGGACAGTCCCCATTATCAAGATGTTTGTTTGGACACTGATAGAATTCAGCATAAGTAGAATCAAACAAATATACTAGTAAAACTTACAGTTGGGACAAGTCATTAGGACTATAACATAGACTCTCACTTGAAATAGGCCTCAGAATAGAGTACTAAGGAAGCTCTCACTTTATGGATATATTTTCTACCAATTCAGTCATCATTGATGAGATTTTATGTGTTTTACAGAGCTGGAATTTGCCATAAACCAATCCAGATATTCTTTTGCCTTGGGATTCAAAGCAATTTAAACCTAAATACCAAAAGAGCATTTGGTAAATAACTTCAAAGGGCACTTAGGTTACATTTCCAAACCCAATTGTATTTTAAACATGGATACCAATGCTGAATAGTGGAAACTTGTTCAAATTCCAAACCCCATTGTATTTTAAACTTGGATACCAACTCTAAATAGTGGGAATTTGTTAGAGATTTGAAAGTCAGTAAATATCTTGGAATTAATGTACCCCAGAAAATACTGTTCTTAATCTTAAACCATTTTTGTGGGTATGAACCCATTGTAAATAGAACCTTTTGATGATATTACTTCAGTTAAGTTGGGAGTTTTTTTTGTGTGTGTGTTATTTTGTTTTGTTTTAGGTTCCTGGTTGCTGAAATAAATACCATGCAACAGGTTGGCTTAAATAATGGGAATTTAATGGTTTTGAGGAGAGGGGAAGTCCAAAATCAAGGCCTTATCATGGCGATACCTTCTATCAGAAGACTGAGGCATTCTGAGGTTAGCTGCTGGCAATCCTTGGTCCTTGGCTTTCCTGTCACATGACAGTGCACATGGTAGTCTCTCCTGGCTTCTCTGGGTTCTGTTGACTTCTGGCTTCTTCCTGTGACTTTCTCTCTGTGTATGAATTTCATTCTGCTTATCAAGGAGTCCAATAACAGGATTAAGACCTATTCTGATTCAGTTAAGGTTATTACTTTAACTGAAGTAACCTCATTTACAATGGGTTTGCATCCACAGGAATGGATTAAGATTAAAAAATGTGCTGTGCTTTTTCTGGGGAGATGGCTCCAAGACCCCACAGTTTAGCCCAAATAAATCAGACTGTGTCTTAATCCTGTTACTGGATGCCTTATAGAAAAGGCCACAAAGAGAAGCCAGAGGAGTAGCCAGAAACTGGAGGTCATCAGAACCCAGAAGAGGAAGGTGAAGATGCTGCCATGTGCATTGTCATGTGATGGAAAAGCCCAGAACTCCAAAGATGGCAAGCCAGCCAGAAGATATTCACACCAGTAGGAAGCAAGCCTTCTAGCCTCTCAAACTGTGAGCCAATAAATTCCTACTGTTAAGCCAACCCTTTGTATGATATTTGTTTCAGCACCTAGGAAACTGAGACAGATGGGAATTGCCTTTTCTGACTCACAGATCTTAGTTGTTTTCTCTGCGCCACAGATTTCTCTTCCCTTTGAGAAGCCCTCCCTCCGTTCAAAGTTTATTCTAAATAGAAGTGGAAATAGGAGGAAAAAAAAGAAAAAAAGTCTCGGCAGAACTTCTGGAGTGTCCAGGAGTTATAATCCTCTTTCAACAAGGATGCTGAAGAATTCTGAGCTTTCCTATGGGTGTGGGATGAGAGGGGGGACAGTGAGTATAGGATTACTCAATTTAATATTGATGAGGAGGAAACATTTACTTAATTTAATTGTTAGACTTTTTCATTAAGTATCATACTTACACAGTGCTAAAAGGGAAACAAATATTTTAGTATCAGAATCACAGGGCCATTTATCAAGAATATCCTTTTCTCTTTCCCCATGTAATCCCCACCACAATATCCATACCAAATGGGGTTATCTAGCTTCTCCTTGGGAAGTCCTTCATATGTATTTTCCCTTTTGATATTTGCAACTATTTTAGGTAAATATCAAAGTTTTACAAATGAAGTTCTAGCTCACAAATCTTAAGTAATTACAGTTGGTAGTTGGCAAGAGCAAGAATTAGAACAAAATTCTGTCAGGCTCTTGAACCTGTGTTCCACACTCTCACATCAAACTTTGCTTGCATACTTCCAGTGACGGGGAACTCATTGCTATCCTCTGGTACCAAAGAACTCATTACTATCCCAGGCATTCTTGCATATTTATGGTTGTTGTGATTATGAAAAAGTTCTTCTTTAAATGGGACTGAAATTTGTTCCGACTACTGAAAATTAATAACTACTTTATCATATATGGGTATATCTGTGGGCTCAAGTGTGAGTCTTTTCCCACATGACTCTTGACAAATATGAAGAGTGCTCTCCTGGAGCCTTTTTTACTCCTCTTGTGTAAGTTACCTATTCCTATTTATTTCAAAGATCCCCTGTGGGATATGATCTCTAGTTACCTTGCCTTCTGGGCCCTCTTCTCTGAACTCATTTCAGTTTAAATGAGCCTTTAAGTGAGGCTCCTATTTGACTGAAACCTGGGACTGGGGTGGGATATTTTAGGGGACAAAGAGATCATTAATACAATGACTTAGATAATATGGAAGTTTCTTTGTGCTGTACATGAAAGTTCAGAGGTAAGTGGTCCAAGGCTAGCAACATTTTTCTAAGATCCTCAATACAAGCTTCAGTGTTGCTATAGTCTACACCAATCCCCAGCCAGCAGTGAGGGGTCTGGGGGGGGGTGGGGGGTAAAAAGCATGCAGGGAAAACAGCCTCAATTTTAAGGATGCGATCTGGCCATTTTGCACATCTGTTCCAAATTTGTTCAGGAGTCCACACATGGTTGTAAGGGAAACAGGAAATATCACCTACACCTAGGAAGCCATGTTCTCAGCCAAAAACTCAGGGAGTTGTATTCCTAAAAGAAAGAAAGGAAAATGGGTACACTGAGGGACAATTACAGACTCTGCTATATGGAAGAAGGCATAAATAAGAAGTAAAAGTCAGAATGTGTCTTTTCTAGAGCAAGGGAATAGGAATCAGAAAGTCTTGGTTCTCTAATTTGTCTGACAAATTGTTTTAACTTACTATTCACTGTTCTAGCTTGCTAATGCTGCCAGGATGCAAAACACCAGAAATGGATTGACTTTTATTAAGGGGGTTTATTTGGTTACAAAGCTACAGTCTTAAGGCCATAAAGTATCCAAGGTAAGTCATCAACAATCGGGTACCTTCACTGGAGGATGGCCAATGGTGTCCGAAAAACCTCTGTTAGCTGGGAAGGCATGTGGCTGGCATCTCCTCCAGGGTTCTGGTTTCAAAATGGTTTTCTCCCAGGATGTTCCTCACTAGGCTTCAGTTCCTCAAAAATGTCACTCTTAGTTGCTCTTGGGGTGTTTGTCCTCTCTTAGCTTCTCTGGAGTGAGAGTCTACTTTCACCAGCCATCTTCAAACTGTCTCTCATCTGCAGCTACTCTCTCCACTTCCGTGCATTCTTCAAAGTGTCCCTCTTGGCTGTAGCAAGCTTCCTTCTGTCTGAGCTTATATAGTGCGCTAGTAAACTAATCAAGGCCCATGTGAATGGGCAGGACCACACCTCCTTGGAAATTATCCAATTAGAGTTATCACCTACAGTTGGGTGAGTCACATCACCATGGGAATGTTCAGTCAAAGAATTACAATCCAATCAACACGAAAATGTCTGCCCACACAAGACTGCACCAAAGATAATGGCGTTTTGGGGGACACAACATACATAAACCAGCACATTCATTCTTCCTACAGTTCTAGAAAGAATATTAATTGCATTCCTTCTTTTTTAAATCATAGAGATATTGTTATTCAGAATGATGTAATAGTTATAAAGGTGATTTTACCTATTGAACTGAATGGCTTTATAATGTTATTATAGCTAACGTGATTATTTCTTCAGTGATCTGCTTGGAATGTGCCCTTTATTAGGACCTGGAGAAGTAGAATTATAGGAGACAGAAAAATCTCAAATTCTGGAAATGACTATGAAGTTAATTTGAAAAACATTTCTGAATCTTAAGGCTTTTCGAGTATTTTTGTTTTCAGGATGTAATGTGGCTTTTGACAAAAGCACAAAGTTTGAGGTTATTTTGTTTTATATTGTTCAGAAATTTGGTTAATTACCATCTCAATGGAAGTATTTTTGGCATGATACAAGCCAGTTCTAATAATTCTTCAACACAGAGTTCATTGGTATGATAATTTGTTGTATTGTGGATGAATCTGGGCCTTTAGGAGTTGCACAGCATATAAATGATAAGTTCTGTTGGCTGTGAGCAATTTTAAGCCGTGATAGTACAACTTCTACTCAAAGATATATGACCAGAGGGTGAGAAAATGTGATTTTGGCAGGAAGGACTCAGGATCAAAATACACTGACCCCTTGCCCCATTCCCCAAAGTTTTCTAAAGACTTGGGTATGTAAACCTGTGAATAGGCCTCAAATTGCCCTAAATTAAGCCTGGTTCCATATAGTATTACTACTTTACTTCTTAATCAGCTGTGACTCTTGCTTGTTTGAATCTGGTATGTAACCCATAAAAGACTATGTTCTTTTATTCCACTCTTGTGGTGGCAGATATATTGTGGGTGGGATCTTTTGATTAGATTATTCCCATGGAGATGTGACCCCGCTCATTCAAGATGGGTCTTAATTAGTGTTCTGGAGTCCTTAAGAGAGCTTGGGGAGAGAGAGCTCAGAGTCAACACAGACCCAGATGCTTGGAGATGCAGACAGAAAGAACATCTGGAGATGCTAAGCTAAGAGATGAAACCTAGAGTTTGCCTGGAGAAGCTAAGTAGGAACCCACTTAAAGAGAAAGCCACTGGAATCAAAGTGAAAACAATGCAACCCAGGAGCAAAGAACTAGCAGATGCCAGCCATGTGCCTTCCCAGCTGACATAGGTGTTCTGGATGCCATCAGCCTTTCTTCAGTGAAGGTATCTTCTTGTTGATGCCTTAGTTTGAGCATCTTTATGGCCTTAGAACTGTAAATTTGTAACCTAATAAATCCCCTTTATAAAAGCCAATCCATTATAAAAGCATTCCAGCAACTTGAGCAAACTGAAACAACTCTGGTGAGGTGGTATCTAAGGGATTACTGATTTAGAAGGTCTGGATCCCTTTGTCGAGCCCCACTGTCATGGGTGGGTCCTATAGCAGATACTGCTAGAATTTCTGTTCTCCTTTGTTACTTTCCATCAGATTTAGTAATTGGGAGTACCAGTGGGCCCAGCTGAAAGTCCACATTCCCAGTTTCTCTTAGACTTGGGGGTAGGGCCACTGAGATGCGAGCAAAAGTGATTGGTGCCTCCATGAGAGTTTTAAGCAGGGCTAAGCATGGTAAAATGCACACTATACCTTTCTTTTGCCTGGAATGTGGATGTGATAGCAGCCATGAGTAATTTTGAAGTCAGCATCCGTGAATAAGCTAAGGATGGAAGAAAAGGAGGAGGACTAAAGGAGCCTGAGACTGTCTATTCCTGTTTTTCTCTATGTGAGAGCTGAAAAGACCTGTGTCTTCTTTAAACCAATATGTCTTAGGATGAGTTTCATAGAAAATTTTTGAGGCAATGATTAAGGTACATGTAATTTAAGGGTGGGGGTGGGGGGCTCTTGAGGACAAACCAATAAGGTAGAGGGCAAAGCAGGCTATGGAAAGAGAAAGAAGGCTAGCCAGAATGGGGTCTCAGGTAAAGTCTAATCTTGGCCTGATCTATGGGGATTGGGGAGCTTTGGAGCTTAAACTATACCACAGAGTTGTCCCACTTTGAGGCAAAGGGGCCAGCCTTTGGTACCACATCTAAGTCAGTCGTTCGCTGTGAGCTACCCCCAGGTGAGGGTGCATGCATAATTTCTTGGGTGAGGAAGCTCTTATCAGCCAAGGGACACTCTCCAGAGAAGAGGGACAGTGATCAACAGCTAAAGCCTCACAGAGGCTGGGGTCTGCTGTGCCAGTCCAATGAGGTGATCAGGGCAGGGCACCAGTCTCTTTTACAGTGTCTCACACTGACAGATCACTTGCTTCTTAAATTAATTTCATCCTGTTGGCTTCATCAGGATGTGGGGTTCAAAATTGTTGGAGAAACTTTCAAGAGGAGGGTTAGTGGGATGAACTATAGGGCCTCCTGCTGCAGTGTTACCTAAGGCTGTAACTGATAAACACCGTCTCCCTTCTCTGCTGACCATTCTAGTTTACTCTCAGCTGGCATTCCTCAAGTCTAGGTGCCTTGTCTTAGGATGATCCCTGGTTATTTACCTTTATCAGGTACTAGTTGCTATATTTCTCATTTGGAGTTAAAATCTTCCATGGGGGTATCAAGAGATGCCTGCAGTAGATTATCCAGGCACCAAACATTCCTTTCTGCTTCCCTTAAGTAGCAGCAGTCCTATACCCTTATGACCAGCAGTGTTCATTACACTCGCCACTACAGAAACTCCTTTCTGTAGCTGCAGGTCTAGTGACTTAGTGACCAAGTGGCAACCATAGCTTTAAGTTTGAAGTCCACTGTAGCTCTGCCATGTTCTATCCAATTTTTGAAACCCTTGTTGGTTATGAGTTATATAGGATTATGATGGAGACTAACATTCCTTCATCCTTTATGTTTTTGAGAGTGGCTCTTATCTCTGCCATTCTATCTGGGTTTTGATTCACCCTCTTAGGTATGGGTAGGAAGTAGTTTTTGTGATTGTCATGTGGTCTTTCCTTCTCTAATATTTCTTACTCTATAGGTCAAGGAATGAATGTGAAAGTGCTATCAACTGCTAGTTACATCCATTCTAAAAATTCATTCAAGATCTGGAAAAATGACAGTAAATTGGTCTGCAGGCCCAGGGGAGCCACTGTGAGAAAAATGTGGGCCAGAAGTCCATTTATGACTTAACCTCCATGAACCTCTACTTTAACAGCTAGGCCATGATGGTGCTTTGATTCTCTGGTTATCAGCATCAGTTAACTTGGACCTTGTATCCAACAGCCCTTGAAAGAACTGCATATTCTCTTTTCCCCAGTATAGCATTACCCAAGAAAATGGCTATAAGTCTAAGACTGGTTGAAACCACTACTGCTGATACCTGCTATGTGTTGCAGGATCCTTCCTCATGGGGACCTATTTTCTCCTTCAGTCAATGGGTGCCAGACATGAAAAAGCTGAAGTCCAGAAATAGGCCAGAAATCATGGTTTTCCATTGAGGTAGCTGACAGCCTTATATTCATCTTTTCTCAGATTGTATATTAAATGAAACCCTTATTAGCTACCCAACTATATTGCCCTTAAGAATACTGTGTCCTACTGGCCTACTAGCTATTTCCATACAGTCCTGTGGATTAGAACAAC
Organism: Choloepus didactylus; assembly: GCF_015220235.1. Taxonomy (NCBI): domain Eukaryota; kingdom Metazoa; phylum Chordata; class Mammalia; order Pilosa; family Megalonychidae; genus Choloepus; species Choloepus didactylus. Next base: position 97,029,085 of record NC_051319.1, read on the forward strand.
ATGCCCCATCCTCCATCCTGCCCTGCTCCTACCCATGGCTACCAGTGTGACCTTGCTGCCAATTATGGTAATTACGCCCACTCTGCTTTTGATGTTGCCACTCGGCCTTGATAGTCTGGTAATCTCTATTCTTCCATTGCTACTAGAGAGCACAGTTGTGCAACAACATTTCCTACTGTCAGCCCCAGCCTGGCAGAGGCCAGCCACCACTGAGCTTCATAGTCGTCAGTGTATTCCTTATTACCTTGGTAAATGGAGAGTCCTCTGAGCCCTTCTGTGGAACATAGTCAGCTAGTAGGATCACCTATGTATAGTAGAACAATTCTAGCATACCTACCTCATTGAGTCTTTTGATCCCATCCTCACAGTTTGCCCAGACAATTCTGGTATCTCTATTTCATTTAATGAGAGCAATTTTTTTCTCTCTCTCTAAGCTTCCCAGAGTCATCTTAGCAACATATTAGAATCTTCTGCCAGGGACCTTTCCAGGGTGTTAGATCTTGTCACAGAATAGTACCCCATATCAACAAATGTCTCCTTATCTAATTTTATGTTCTGCCTCTCCCTTCCTTGATCCAGTACCAGGATTCATTTCCAAGCATATTCTGCAGTTTCCTTTCAGGACATGTAGACCAGGTTTGCAGCCCTATTGGTTAATCATCCTTCTTGTCTTTTAGCACATTCTTAATTTGCCTAATAGGATCATGATGAGAAGTGACCCTAGTTATTGGTCTGGTGCCCAGAAAGGGGAGGGACAGATCCTAATTAAAGGCCAGCATTGTCTTTAAGGTACCTGCCTCATTTAGAATTTCTTCAAAGTCTTCAAGCAAGGGGAAGTGGGCCACTTCTGGAAGCCCAGAGAGTTCAGTAATTGGGAGTTCAAGGTACTCAAGAATATATTGCAGATAACCCTATGACAAGTGGGCAGATCATTCTTTATCAGGGCTCTGACTTTGGCTCAGGAGCCCTGTCTAGGCTAAGAATTTGGTCTTCGCTGTAGTTCTGCCACTCTTACAATTAATCCGTATGCATAATTTTCAGTTCTGTCTCCCCTGTTCCCACCCCACTCTACTACTCTTCTGTCCCAGCCCTCCCTCCGACCCTATGGCTGCCAGTGTGATCTTGCTGCCAATCAGTTATGGTAATCATGCTCACCTGCAGGAGATGTGGCTCTTTCTCTGGATAGCATGATTGAGGCATAGTTTACATATATAATTCACCCATTACAATTCACACTGTTCAAGTTGATGTTTTTAGTAAATTTGTCAAGTTGTAAATTTATGTTGCCTTATATCAATTTTAGAACATCTCTGTCACCCCAGTGAGATCCTACGTATCCATTAACTGTTAATGAGATGGGTTTTTTTTTAGTGTTGCCGAGAAAGCCCTTCGACTCTCACATTTTACTTTGTCAATTCTTAACTGCCCAGCACCTGTCATTTTATCTCTTCAAAGCATCAGCAATAGCCACTCCATTTTTGTAGTCCTTATTATTACTTTCATACTTCTCAAATACCAGAGATATTACAGAAGCCAGTGTATTGGCTTCCCCATCTGTATCGCAGTTTATCAGAGTTGAAAATCTTAGCAATTCTAGTGCTACTGCACATCAGGGGATGTCAAAACTCCACCTGTGATGGGTCTTTGCTGTCATCCAGCTGAAGAGTGATCTACCTTCAGCATCCTTTCAAGTCTGCTTTCTTAGGCCACTCCTTGTACCAACTGTCTTAAGCCAGACGCTCTAGCAGCAGAGTCTGAGGCAGGATTTATTGAAGTCATGCTTTTCAGAAAGCATCTGTAAGTGAGGGAGGAAGGAAAGTAGGACAAGGAAGGGGAAAGTGTTAGGCAAAGATGTGTTTCCAAATAAAGTCTATCCTTGGCCTGATCACAGTTGGGGGGTGGGGGACAGTCCTGGAGCCTAATGTTTCCTGATACTTGGACATCTTACTTCCCTGGACCACAGATAATATCTTGTTCTTTTCTTAGCTGGCATGCTCAGAAATTATATTAGGTTTTCCTAATTGGCAGTATTTTCCATGTCTCAATCTGACTGCCTGAAAACCTAGTTTCACTGCCCACTGCTCAACACATTTGGAGACCAAATGTTTTTCTACTTGAATGTGGTTATAGAACAAGTTTTACGGAGGGGGGAGGCACCAACAAAGAGGTCTATGTAGGGGACCAGTATGGTAGTACTTCTTCACCAAAACAGCTAGCAAGTGGATGATAGGAGAAGAATCCAGGCCATTGCTGTCACTGGAGCAGCACTCTTATCAGTGATCCATAAATGCAAAGTTGCTAGGCTAGCAATTCTTAAACCCAGAAGACCATCACTATCACCAGGGAAATATATAAGAAATACACATATTGGAGCCCTACTGCCAGAAATTGTAATTCAAGAGCTTTGGAGATTTACAGTCTTAGCAGAATCTTTTGGTAAGTGTTATAACTCACCAGATTTGGGTACTGCTTTACTGAGTGATGTGTAAGCTTTGCTTTTTTGTAGCATTCTTGCATTTTTTCCTAGGAAGCGCAGTTATTGTCTTGGGTCAGAAAGAGTTGCATATATATTTTCTATTTATGGTTATTGGATAGAAAACATAACCCAGTACATCAGTTATTTGATGCTTCTGTGTATAGAGTAGAGATGTATATCTATATTCCGAAATAGAAGAGTATTACCTTTATTTGCACTAAATGAGCTAGGCCAGAAACACTTCAATTTATTGAATTAATGATCATAAATATAAGGCAGGCAAGGGTGACTCCTGAAGATGACATAACCCAAAGGTGCAGAAGCTGGAGTTGATGGTGTGTAGAAAGCATCCAACCAGGGTCATTGGGATTTCCAGGAAAGTCATCACCTCTGCACCATGTTACAAATGAACCTAGACCATCTTTCATGCTTCTTTCCAGCTCCATAATCTCACAGCTCTGATTAAGTAGTGTGATTGCTTAGAAGAGAGGGGAATATTTGATCATAAAAGTGGTTGAGTAATAGCCTCATCAAGGCTTACTGGAAAAGAGTGAGAGGCCATTAAAGATAAGCATCTTGAACTCTATACTATAAAACAGATGTGTCAGCACATCCTGACATCTCTACCTATAAAATATATCCAGAATTGGGCCATTTTCCATCTTTACCCCCACAAATATTTTGGTCAATATTTCTATCATTTGTTACCTGAACCATCACAATTATTTTCTAACTGGATTCCTTCCTGCCTTTGCCTCCCCCAAACATAAACACCCACATACCATTTGCATCACAACAGATTGAATCAGTTAAAGTACAGTCTATACTGAAATTCTCTAGTAGCTTTGCCCCTCACTCAAGTACAAGTCCTTTTTACTGTGACTAACAGCCCCTCCCCCAATACCTTGCTTAGCCCCTCTCCTGTTACTCTTTTCCTTGTCCATTCTGCTTTAGCCACAATGGCCAGCTCTCTGTTCGTTCAACATACCAAGCAAGTTCCTGTCTCAAAGCATTTGTATTTGCCATTTCTTCTGCCTAGAATATTTTTTCCCCAGGTATCTGCATGGCTTACTCCCTCAGTTCTTCTGGGTCTTGACTGTCACCAACTCAGTGAAGTCTTCCTTGGCATTCCTAAAACGTCAGCCCTGCCCAGAACACCATTTTTATTCTCTCTCCATGCGCTATTTTACATCGTCCACACATAACATTAGCCATTTTACTACATACTTATTTTTCTTACTGTCTGTCTCCTCAACTAGAGGGATGAAAGTGCTATAAAGACAGAACAGTGCTTGGACTAGGGCTGAGTGAAAACAGAAATTAATGAAAGAAGTCTATTACATAATTGTTGGTTACCTTTCATTGTAGCCCAGGAATTTCAGTGTGATAAAATTGGAGTTTTCTTCCTGAAAATTCAAAAAAGTAGCGTGGATCAATTAGGGTTAGAGAAGATTGACTTTTGTAATCAGGCCTATCCCTGTCATGAGCCTCTGACCTTGGAAATCAGGGTGTGATGATTTAATGAGTCTTAAATATCATTTAGTCCAGTCTCATATTTTACAAAAAGGAAACTGAGGCTCAGAGTAAAGAAGTGCCTTGCCTGAGATCATACACAGTGGATGGCAATAGATGAAGTAGAAACAGTCTCTACTTGCAGTGCAGTGTTCTGTCAATTACACATTGCTTGGTGTTTTGTTTATAAGCTGATAACACTTTCTGGCTCCTTTTTGAATTGAGATGTTATAAAAATAATAATTATTCCTTAGAAGAAAAACATTTTGGATTTTACCAAAATCTTGTTTAGCCTTTCATAGACAATTGTTTCATACCTAGTTATGACTGATGGAATATTCCTGTATAATAATACAGATTTTTTGCATGTAAGCATAATAAGCTATGTTCAATTTTGCAAGAGTACCCATGGTCTGAGAACCCTGAAGGTCAAAGAGTTTTCATTGTATTCATTTGTACATTTGTTTATTTAACAAGTATTTTTTGAATGCCTACTCTGTGCTAGAAATTGTCTGAGTGACTGAGGACACAATGTCAACCCAGTTGATGCTCCACAAGAGAAGAGAGAATGATAACCAAAAATTATTTCAGAAACCATTATGTGCATTGAAGAAAACAAATCAGACATATGCAATAGATATCAGATCAGGAAAAAAATTCTAAAAAGGTGACATCTGAACAGAGATATGAAAGGAAAAAAAACACGTTAGCCATGTAATGATATGGGACGGAGTGATGTAGAGAAAGACACCAACAAGTGCAGAAGCCCTTAAGCTAGAACAGGTGTGTCATGTTCAAGGAAGAAAGGAAAGGGCAAGTTGCTTATAGCATTGTGTGCAAAGGGAAGGTAGGTAGGTAGTTTGTAGAAGATGAGATCAGAAAGGCAAGTATGGACTTGATTATTGCACCTATTACTCCCGTGAAGATCTTGGGAAGCCATAGTGCCATAGTGGGCAATGGTTTCAAGGTGATAAACCTGCTCTCTGGTTTACATTTTTTTAAAAAACCTGTGAAGTCTACTGAGTAGAGAACATGTCTCAGAGGAACAAAAGTAGAAGCATTAAAAACAGATTTCAGGGGAAAAAGAATCAGTCAAGAGGCAACAGTGGCTTGTAGAAAGGTAATGGTGGAGATGGAGAGCTCACCTCATATCTGTAGGTTCCATGCCAACCACTGCTTTGGCAACCAGATCTCACAAAGTGTTTGGGTAATACAGATTTTTCCTGGTGTGACAAAAGGTCAAAATGGCTGATGAATTTGGTCAATTCTGTCAAAAGAAAAGAGGACATGTATTGTACATCAACTTCAAAAGCAGATTTCATGGATTATTGGTCCAAGAAAATGTTCTTTTAAAAATGTTGCAAGGAGGATTGTTCTTTGGCCAACTGAGTATGGAAAACATACCTAATAGATTTCCATTTAGAGATTCACAGTATATGATATATTCAAAATTCTAAGACATTGAGAAGTAAGACATTCAATGTTTTCTTATCGAGCATTTACTAAAATCTTTTGACAAAGGAACCCTGCTTTCTTTTTTTCGTTCTTCACAAAACACTTGTGAAAAATGTTTTTGAAGAAACTGGTACAGTGGAAAGAGAATCAAAATACGAGACCGTTATACTCTACTGCCATCACTACCATTGCTTCTTGTGATGTTGGACACATCACTTTACCTGGCGGATCCTTGGTTTCTTCAGTAGTAAAATATGGGGTCAGAAAAATTGGTCACTAACTTCACTCTCTTTAAGTTGTTTTATGTAAAGCTGTTTTATATAACCCCCCCAAAAGGTAGTTGCTTTGGATTAAGTGGCCAACTCAGTTTAAATGATTCACAGTGGTCCTCAACCAATCCTTGATTTCCCTGCATTGACCACGACTTGCTGTTTTTATACCTTGGGAACATTTTTATCATCTTCACTTGCAAAGAAGGCAATTAGTAACCGGATCAGAATTGCTACTGACCCAAGTTCTGACTCTCATGGTGAAGAGTTATAACACTGTGAAGGTGGGTCAGAAACCAACTGGATTTAGAGTTGAGGTGATATTCACTTATTGTTTGTTAGTAGGCAACTGTGCAGGGTGGGATGAAAAGAATATTGACACTCAGACTGTGCCTTGTAAGCCCATTAGCTTCAAATCTCAGGGGCTAGATTTCTTAGCAAAAAGAATTAAGTATTGAGAAGACATTCCCTTCTTCAAAAAATCTGCTCTATTCTGCTCTGGAAATGATGAAAACATGAGCCATGCTTCTGCATGTTGAAGTCTGCATTTGCTCTATTTACCAAAAGATTTCCCCCTTTCCTCCTCTCCTCTCATCTTTCCCCTCCCTCCTTCCTTTCTCAGGGTGTGCATTTGGGAATACCCAGCAAGCTTGAATAGGAAGAAGAAACAAGGAATAGTGGGAGACTGGTAGAGGGAAAGAGGGATAAAAGGTCATGAAAGAATGGAGGTAGGAGAAAAAGGATGAGAATGAATGATTAATGGAGAAGTATAATTAATTTGGAGGAGGAAAGATGGAGAGGGTGTACATTTTCAAATTATAACTCTTATTGTTTAAAGAGACATATGGGTTGATAAAACCAAGTCCATTGGGATCTCTATCCCTTTCTCTGCTACCTAATATGGTATCAATAGAAGAAAAGATATTAAACAATCTATCTGTCCTGGGCAAGGGAATTCTTTCTTTGATAGTCAGTGTCTGAGCTTTCTCTCAGATACCCACAATCAGTTTGGGGGGCAGGAGGGAGATATGACATGTGAAGCAGGAAAGAATAAAGAGTGAATTGGAGAGAGGAAAGCCTGCCAGTGATAGAAGAAACTAGTATATAGGGAATGCAAGGATAGGAGAAAAATGGAGAGAGACATGAGGGAGCAAATTTTTGGCAAGAGTTTTAGTGAGGTTTGGAGAGAATAGGGCAGAAAGAGGCTTTGGAGCAGGTGTGGGATATGAGAAAAATGGCCAGTGTGGAAAGGGGAAAGTGTTGAAGGAATTTTCCTGAGAACTGTGAGTTGAAACTCCTTGTTTGATGTTATTGAGGAACAACAGTAAAGATTAACATTGCTTATAATCGCATCTGCTTGCTGTTTCCTTGAGCATCACATAGAACAAAGACTAGATTACAGGTAGCCACAGTTTATACTGAGATTACACAAAGGAGAGGAATTAAGAGGGATAAATGGAAGAGTACACAAGATAGAAGAAACTGTATAGTAAAGGAACTGTGAAATGTTTTCTATTTTCACTCAATATTTCAATTCTAATCAAGAAAATTGAATTAGACCCAAGAGCACTTCCTGGTTGTAGTAGTGTTATGAAAGTTTTTTGATACTCAGATAACTTGATAAATCTTATTCCTGGCATTTTTTAAGAAAATGTTGTCTGTGATATCTTCCTGGCCTATGTTGAGAACATATGTTCTGTGAAAGAAGAAAAGTTGAGCATATTTCTATGTTTTAGTGTTTGTGATTCAATGATTCTGTACCTTAGAAATGAATTCTAAAATGGTAAATACTACCCTTATTTCACCACCCCGTTTTCACTAGATTTGCCCTCCTAAGATTTATTTTCCATCAAGGTTCTTGAGAATGCTTTTTGTCTTATTTCCTAGGTTGCATTCAAAAAGTTTGGACATAATGAAATCAGTATCCTATTTCTGTTTATGTAAATGTCAGCCAGGGCCAGGTACAACCGTGCAGTCAGTGTGCCAGTTAAGATGATGACATTTCGGTATTGTTCACATGAAAAGTATCAGCATACGGAATAATTTCCCAAGTGCGTTTCGTACAGCACTGGGCCTGCAGGATACTGTTTGGCAAAAGGGTTCCATAATCAAATCAGTTTGCACAATTTAGACAGTGGTGGTATAAGATAAAAGACATTGGGTGAAGAGTATAGAGACTTGAATTTTAGTACTACATGTGCCCACAACACTGTTACCTTGGCAAGCCATTGAGACTGTCTTGGACCATAAAATGGAGACCATTTTATTTGTACTATCTACATCAAAGGTCAATATATCCTGTGGTTTAGTTATAGCCTATAGATCATAGCTCTAGCTCTATTGTCAGAGAACCTATATTGGAATTCCAGTTATACTACCCTAAAGCAATGTAATTACATCAAAGTTACTCACCTTACCTTCAGTTTAAGTGTCAATAATATCTTCTCATTGCATTGTTAGGCTTAAATGGGATAGCCTATGCAAAAGAACTAATTAAGGCTTAGATGGGATAACCTATGCAAAAGAACTAATTATCATAATAGTACTGAAATACTCATTAGGCCAGTCAAGAGCAATAACAACAATATAATCAATAGCAAGGGTGGTAAATAATTAAACACTTAAAACACTAGTAACTGTAACAGCAGTAGCAGCTGGTACTTACTGAGTTACTTATTATTTTCTAGGCGCTATCCCAAGAGCTTTACTTTCATTTAATCCTCATAAAAACTCTATAAGCTAGGTTCTTTTATTTTTCCCACTTTACAGAGGAAGAAGCTGTGAGTTGAAGAGGTTAAACATGCTTAACACCCCACAGCCAGTAAGTGGCAGAGCTAAAGGTGCACCCATTTCTGTCCAGCTCCGAATGCCTCTACTATCCCAGGGCGAATGAGGCGCTTTCACCTGCCCCTTAATGCTATTTGCTTCTCTGTTCTCCAGCTGCTGTAAAGGCTTTATGGGGGGAACACTTATAGTTCTCTTTCGAGTTCACCAGCAAGCTAACCAGCAAGTTAAAAATGGAAATGAGATCAAAGAGAATAAGGATCACTAGAAGCACTTATGTTTCCCTACTGATATTTTCTTCCTCAATGGCAGTTTTTATTTGAATATTTACTTGTACTTCTAAGTGACAGTGCTGTCTTTTGACTATAACAAGAGAATTTGTATAAGCCCTGATTACTGGTCTTTAAAGAAGTAGGGTGGCTGGTGATGGGTTCTCAGAGGTGTGATTGTACCACGAGGTCCATGTTTGACATGTAGTGGGTGCTGTGGAAGTGCTGGAAAGAGGGTTTGAGAATTTATAGGTCTTGGAAGAAAAATGGGCAAGCTTGCCATCTAGTGGCTTCTGATTCAAGTTCAGCTCAAAAAAAAAAAAAAGTGTGATTTAGTGAAACTTGTCTAAAATAACATTTATGGGTAACATTCAAGTATACAATGGAGAAATATAAACCAGTCAGACCAGTAGGCCAGCTGAGTTATGAATCAGTTAATATCAGAATATCTTAGAGATAAAGAGACTATGAGATTAACTTCTTCACCCTCCTCCTCTAGCCCAGAGAAGAACAGTCTTGTTCAAGGCCACACATGTGATGACTTATATCCAGGCCTCCTAAATCCATGTCCTGTGCTCAGACCTTTTATATCACGTAGTACAGCAGACATTGTCCTTCACAATACCCACAAAAAAGGATATGAATTAATACCAAATTCGATAAATTCTCCTAGTTCGGCCATTAAAAATCCATAAATACAAAAGGGGATAGAGGTCATAGTGGTTAATTTTTCCAATTCTTAATTGAAGCATCTCTGGGGATATTATTGCACACCATGGAAGCACTATTTACTTCTTGATATTTGACACAAAATACCTTATTTATGATTCAAAAGCATTTTCTCTATCTGGTGGTTGAGGATTTGCTAAATTACACACATCTCAAGAGTACACTAGAGAGGCTGTTAGGAAGCCATTGACTCTTATTCTATCTTCATTCAGCTTTTGACTTTTGACTCTTGTGTCTGTTTATTTAGAGAGAAATTAGAGGGATAGGAATATTAGAAATTTTTTTATGACATTTAAGTGTCAGTTTAGGTAGTCGAGGTTATCAGAATAGTTTAACTCCTATTTTGAATCATGGCTGTGTGCCTTCCCCGCTGTGATACTTTGTTTATTTCTTCATCCATCTCTGGAATCCAGAGTGTGATAATATGCCCTTCAGCTCAGGGTTCTTTTGAAGTTTAAGAGAAATGAAGCATAATAAAAGCACTCTGCAGGGATTCTCCCTCTTTCTCTCTGCTTCCCTCACCCTCCCTACATGTCCCCCCCTCCTCCCATGGGGCAGAAACTTTTAATTTCTATTCAGTTTTCCTTGCCTTCACTCCTTAAATTCCAAACCTGTGGCACAGTTGAAAAAGTAATTCACCATCTAGAATTAACAACTGTTTACATTTAAAAGTTGCGTAAATCATAGACTTTACTCCTAGATAATTCTGCATGCATCTTCTAAAAACAGACATCTTCTATAATGTCCATAATATCATTATCACAACTAATAAAATTAACAATAATTCTACAATGCCATCTAATACCGCTTATAATCAAATGTCTATAATTCTTACAAACGTTTTCGTGACATTTTCTTCCAAACCAGGATTCAATCAAGGTTAATATATTGCATTTGGTTGTTATATCGCATTGGTTTCTCATAATCTAGAAATGGTGCCACTAACATTTAAATATTCTATTTTTCATTATGTTGACTTTTTGAAGAATCCAGGCAAGTTGCCTTATGGAATGTTTCACATTCTGGACTTGTTTGATACATAACTCATAATTTGATTCCGGTTAAATATTTTTGGTTAGAATACTACGGAGAAAATGCATATTTCTTATTGCCTCATATCAGAAGGCATATAATGGCATCTTACCCTATTGGTGATGCTGTGTTTGATCACTTGGTCACGTTAGTGGCTGCCAGGTCTCTCCATTGTAAAGATATAATTTTTCCATTTACATTCAGTAAGCAATCTATGAAGTTATGCTCTGAGATTGTATGAACATTCTGTCACTATCTTTTTTTTTTTTTTAATTCAGTTTTATTGAAATACATTCACACACCATACAATCATCCATGGTATACAATCCACTGTCCACAGTATGATAACATAGTTATGCGTTCATCACCACAATCTAACTCTGAACATTTTCCTTACATCAGAAAGAACCAGAACAAGAATAAAAAATAAAAGTGAAAAAAGAACACCCAAATCATCCCCCCATCCCACCCTGTCACTATCTTTTTTTTTTTTTTTTTTTTTTTAATTCAGTTTTATTGAAATATATTCACAAACCATACAGTCATCCATGGTGTACAATCAACTGTTCACAGTATGGTCATATAGTTATGCGTTCATCACCACAATCTATTTCTGAACATTTTCCTTACATCAGAAAGAATCAGAATAAGAATAAAAAATAAAAGTGAAAAGAGAATACCCAAACCATCCCCCCATCCCACCCTATTTGTCATTTAGTTTTTACTCCCATTTTTCTACTGATTTTTTTTCAATTTTTTAACTTTGTTTATCAAAAAATTAAAAACAAACAGGCAAACAACAACCAAAAAAACCCCACAACATTTCAAACAAAGCAATGGATTAAGGAAAACAAATAACCTAAAATAACTACTTTGCTTCCAATATGTTCCTACCATACCCCAAGAAAATTAATAAACCATGTCCAAACAGAGGAGTAAGAAAAACAAATAATCTAAAATAACTACATTGCTTCCAACATGTTCCTACCATACCCCAAGAAAATTAACAACCCCTAAGAAAACAAAGGAATAAGAGAAAAAAAAAAACCTAAAATAACTCTATTGCTTCCAACATGATCTTACTATATCCAAGAAAGTTTACAAACCATAATCATTCCTGAGCATTCCCATAACCTTGAGATTACCCTCCATAGTTTATCTGTTCTTATTAGATTATCATTCCCCCTCCACTAATTGGTATCTCTAGGTCCCCTACATTCTACAGTATAAAACATTGTACATTTTTCACAGAATTCACATTATTGGTAACATACAATATCTCTCTTTTTGTGCCTGGCTTATTTTGCTCAGCATTATGTCTTTTTTTTTGTTTTTTGTTTTTCTTTTTTTTTTTTTTTAATCTTCATTTCATTGAGATATATTCATATACCACGCAGTCATACAAAACAAATCGTACTTTCGATTGTTCACAGTACCATTACATAGTTGTACATTCATCACCCAAATCAATCCCTGATACCTTCATTAGCACACACACATGAATAACAAGAATAATAATTAGAGTGAAAAAGAGCAATTGAAGTAAAAAAGAACACTGGGTACCTTTGTCTGTTTGTTTCCTTCCCCTATTTTTCTACTCATCCATCCATAAACTAGACAAAGTGGAGTGTGGTCCTTATGGCTTTCCCAATCCCATTGTCACCCCTCATAAGCTACATTTTTATAAAACTGTCTTCGAGATTCATGGGTTCTGGGTTGTAGTTTGATAGTTTCAGGTATCCACCACCAGCTACCCCAATTCTTTAGAACCTAAAAAGGGTTGTCTAAAGTGTGCGTAAGAGTGCCCACCAGAGTGACCTCTTGGCTCCTTTTGGAATCTCTCTGCCACTGAAGCTTATTTCATTTCCTTTCACCTCCCCCTTTTGGTCAAGAAGATGTTCTCCGTCCCACGATGCCAGGTCTACATTCCTCCCCGGGAGTCATATTCCACGTTGCCAGGGAGATTCACTCCCCTGGGTGTCTGATCCCACGTAGGGGGGAGTGTCACTATCTTTTTAACCTCAAAATTTTAAGCACCCATTGATGAAATTTGAATAAGTTATTACATTGGAGGTTGACAAATGTGGATTTTCCTGTGTTTCTACAATGATTATCTGGTAGTCTTCCAAAAAGAACAATCTTCTTTTTTCCCCTTCTATCTCTTGGATAGTACTTGGACTCAAGATTATGTATTTTATCCAAAGTATTTTAATTAAGTGCCATGATAGTCCTTTTATTGAAGCTCGGATTGTCCCAAATTTGGCTGATGAAAATGCCTTCATACTGGCCTGTGTGTTCTTGTGTGTATGTGAGCACTTCCTTGCTTTCTGGCACAAGATATCCCAGCCATATCTTGTACTTTTCCTATCCCAACCTGGAATTAGCACTAAAAGAAGCATTGAAGAATATATAGAAACTGAAATCTGAATACTAGATGAAGTACTATGCAAAAAGTATTTTAAACCCTGGCATTAATGTTAGATAAAATTTAGAAAGAAATTCAGCCAACCTTGTGTATTTGGTCAAATGACTCCTCTGCCTGGTTTACTCATCCTTCACATCAATTTAAATATTTCCTCAGAGAATCCCAGAAAAGTCCCAGATCCCTCAGGATTAGGACAATTTCCCCCTAACATACATGCCTTTGGAATCCTAGACTCTTTTTTAAATAATTATCACACTTCTAATTATTCAAAGTCTGTCTCATCTGAAAGCCCATCTGTGGAAGGATCTGCTTCCACAGCCAACTGGTTGTTGTCTGCATTCAGTTCCTTGAAGACTGAGGATGAGACTGAGGCCTCAGTTTCTTACTGGCTGTTGGCTAGTGCTTTCTTACAATGTGGCCCTCTCCATAGGGAATCTGTTAACATGGAAGCTGACATCTTCAAAGTCATAAAGGGAGGGAAAGTCTCCTAGCAAGCATGTGTTACAATTGTATATAACAATCATGAAAGGGACATACTTGAGTGCATTCTTTTGGTTAGAAGCAAGTCACAAATCCCAACCACATCCAAAGAGGAAGGGATTGCATGGGTTTGGGGGAGTGGTGAGTGCCAGGAGGTAGGGATTATAGCAGCTATATTAGAATCTGTCCGCCACACTCATGGATTTGACATTAGTGTGCAGAATCAAATAATACGGATGGTTATAATATATAAGAAAAGTGAATAGAGTGATAAGATGGAGAATGATTGGAGGGGACACCTCTTTGGGGAGGAAAAATAGGATGAATCCTGAATCATGAGAAGGGATTAGTCATATCCGAATGTGCTATAGGCAGAAGGATTTATAAGTAAAAAGGCCTTGAAGTAGAAATAAATTAGTCATTAAACCATATAAAAGGAAACTATAAAAATAAGTTTAGAATGGTAGGCAATGACCAGATCACTTGGTCCTCGGAGGCCATATGGTAAAGAGTTTGGGATTTATTTTCATTATGAATTGAAGCTAGTGGAGGACGTTCATCTGAAAAGTGAGATTATCTAATTTCTCTTCCAGTAGATTCATTCTGATTCCTGTTTTGTGAATGGACTGAAGGAGGAGGGTGGAAGTGGGAAGACCAGTTTGGAGGCAACAATACAATTGGGAGATGATGATGGTTTAGATTAGGGTGGTGGTTGTGGATTTTGTAGGAAGTGGTAAGCTTTGGAGTGTATTTTGAATGTAGAGTCTATGCTGTTTATTGATTAGTGGAATACATTACTGAGAGAAGTCAAAAGGTGATGTGTCTATTGGGCCTGAGAGGCTGGAGGGAGGATAGATACAAAGAATCATCATACTTGTAATTGCCTCCTGTCTATCATGTGCACTCCCACAGAGCTGTGTGCTACTTCCACTTCACCGTCAAGACCTTCTAATTTCCTTACTCATTTCCCCACAAGTTTTCTTTAAGAATAGTGAAGTGATGTGCTGCCATCTAGTGAAAGTAAAGCTAAGTGTATTTTTGAAGAACAAAAAAAAGTTTCTTTAAAAATAAATAAATTGGAGGGCCGACTGGAGGCGGTGGCGGCATTGCTATTGACTGCGCTATTTGTTTCTGGAAACTACTGTTCTGGCCGCTTTCCCTACACAGGCTGATTGTTTTACCGTTGGCGCCATGTCTGTGAGCGAGATCTTCGTGGAGCTGCAGGGCTTTTTGGCTGCTGAGCAGGACATTCGAGAGGAAATCCGAAAAGTTGTACAGAGTTTAGAACAAACAGCTCGAGAGATTTTAACTCTTCTGCAAGGGGTCCATCAGGGTGCTGGGTTTCAAGACATTCCAAAGAGGTGTTTGAAAGCTCGAGAACATTTTGGTACTGTAAAAACACATCTAACGTCTCTGAAGACCAAGTTTCCTGCTGAACAGTACTACAGATTTCATGAGCACTGGAGGTTTGTGTTGCAACGCTTGGTCTTCTTGGCAGCATTTGTTGTGTATTTGGAATCAGAAACACTAGTGACTCGAGAAGCGGTTACAGAAATTCTTGGCATTGAACCAGATCGGGAGAAAGGATTTCATCTGGATGTAGAAGACTATCTTTCAGGAGTTTTAATTCTTGCTAGTGAACTGTCGAGGCTGTCTGTCAACAGCGTGACTCGCGGCCCCTTCACATCTCCACCTTCATCAGTGAGCTGGATTCTGGTTTCCGCCTTCTCAACCTGAAGAACGATTCTCTGAGGAAGCGCTATGATGGCTTGAAGTATGACGCGAAGAAAGTAGAGGAGGTGGTCTACGATCTCTCGATCCGTGGCTTCAATAAGGAAATGGCAGCTGCTTGTGCAGAAAAATAGGAGGCTTTCCCCTGTTCCTGCCCTCATTTACCTCAGTGGTTGCCAGGGAGGGTGAGCACAGTGCCTCCTAGGGTAGTTAGGACACCTAGTTGCTAAACACTGTGCTGTATTTTCTTAACCAGTTGTGTGGTGTGAGTATCGGAAGTGAAACACTTTCTTGGGGAGTAAAAAAGCCTTCAAAAGGACAAAATTTTCTTTGTTGTTTCAGTGCACTTGCTCTGTAATCCAGTGTATTTCAGTTATGTTAAAAAGTGTAAATGTCAGTCTCTTGTAAAGTCCTTTTGCTTGCCTTGACTCTGCTGATGTATTGACTGAGAAGTTTATTGTCTTGTCATTCTTCCAGATGTGACCTTCGATGTTTTCTGTATCCTAAGCCAGCCATCCATACCCAGGGAATAGCCTGGATCCAGTATAAAAATAGATAATTAACAGGATGGTTGCCAAGCAAAGGGAAAGAAGAACTTATTTTATATTCTTCCTCCTCTATTTTAAGCCTTGTGAATAAAACAGACTTTGAAAGTTCTTGCAAGGGAGTTATAGGCCCAGGGCTCTCTTTCACTGCCATCAAAATATAAAAAATTTAAACTGCAGAGTCCAGCTCAACAGATTATTTTGGGAAGTTTTTGTATTAAGGGATTTAGAAATGTCTTGTCATTGGCTGTATTTTAAGGAATGCTTTACCAGATGGGGGAGTATGGCTTAATATTTTAAGTAGTTTCTATTTTAAAATATTAAGTAAACAAAAAAAAAATAAAAAAAAATTTAAAAAAAATAAATAAATTGAAACACTAATCTATTGTTCTAAGTAAGAAGAATATTCCAGTCTTTCTGCTCAATTCTTTTACTAGAATGGAAGTCAAAATTGGGACAGGCCTGGTAGAGAAAAGAAATTAGCAAAGGCTAAGCAGCCTGTTAAGGTCTTGAATCTCTTGATCTCTTGATTTATTCACCAAAGTGATTTGTGATCCTCTTACATAGTGCTTTGCTTGTTTTTTTTGTTTGTTTGTTTGTTTTGTTTTTGTTTTTTATTTTTTTTACTTTGGTTTGTATGTGAGGGGGGGAGATTCTTACCATATAAGTCATGATCATTGTCTCTTGGATCCTCTAATCTAATTGTTGGGACAAGACTAATTTTGGAAACATACCAAACAATATACACAAGATATGATTCAACATTATACTTGAAATAATAAATGGGATAGGAGAAGGAAATCACAGAGGGCAGGGTTCTCAGGGGTAGGTGCAGTGGTTTGGAGCTGTATGCATGTGGCTGTTTGGAACATGTTTAACATACATATTCTTAATTCATTCCTGTGGGTGTGAACACATTGTCAGTAGGACTTTTTTATGAAGATAATGTGTGGCCTACTTCAATCAGGATGGGTCTTAATCTTTTTACAATTACTAGAGTCCTTTTTAAGTAGAATGAGATTCAGATAGAGAAAAAGCCATGGGAAGCAAGAAGCTGATGGCCAGTGTTACCCAGAAGAGAAAGGGAGCAGCCATGAGAGGCTCTTCTGGGCATTGCCATGTGACAGAGGAGCCCAGGACCAAGGATCACCGGCAGCCAGAATGCCAGTCTTTGGGAAGAAAGCATCACTTTGATGTTGCCTTGATTTGGACTTTTTCCTAGCCTCAAAACCTTAGCTAATAAATTCCTATGGTTTAAGTCAACACATTTTATGTATTTGCTTGAACAGCCAAGGAAACTAAAACAGAAGATATCATGAAAAACTGGGTACTGACACGGTTCTTGAAACATGAAGTAGTTATGGATAGGAAATGGGAAGGGCATCATGAAAAGAAATTCAGGATAATATAAAGAAAAGTTTGAGTTATAGAAATCCATTCAGAGAAAATCTTTTCCTCCTCCTCTCCCTCTCCCTACCTCACTCTCATATCTGTCATTTTATAAATTTTAGAAATCTACATCTTTGCTTTAGTTAATTGAAACTGCAAAAAATGAGAGGGTGGTGAGCAAATGAGAGAATTAAGGTTTCTCCAAAGAAGACCCTGAGGAATAATTGAAACAATAAAAAAAAGATATGATTTTAATAATGACAGTGATAAAAGCTAACAATTATTGATATCTTTTGTGTGTAGTCATACTCACTTACATGTATATGACCTCATTTAAATATAATAGTTATATGTAGTAGGTATTATAGTTATACTAATTTTAATTTGAAATGTAAAAACTTTCCATAACTTTTTCCTAACTTACAAAGTAGAGAAGTCCAGATTCAAATCCAGTAGTCAGATTTCAGAGCCTGCTATCTCTTGAATTTTGCTAGATAGAGTGGAAGAATTGGGATGAAAATATTTAGGAAACTGAATTGCAGTCTTTGTTCTGCCAATACATACTTTAAGAAAATCCCATCCTCTTCCTGGGCCTCAGTTTCCTTATCAACTCAGTGAGAGTATTAAATTGCATTATCTCTAATTCTCTCAGTTCTAAAGTATGTTGATTATTTTTTAATTTGGATGTTCAATGTTTTATTCTGATAGTTGAATAATACCAAAGTATCTGAAATTATAGAATCCCTGTATCTTTTGTTTTTCCCATCAAATGTGTGTATGGGCATGGTGATACTGATTGTGAACAAACAAAAATTTGTACCATTATCATATTTATAATGTTACTTCAAATGATTTGAAAAAATAAAAGGCACTTCTAGATGGTTAAAATTTAGTTGAGCATAAATTAGGGGAGAAACTCTGACCCTACTGGTCTAATTCTAACTATTTCTTCTTTGAATGCCAAATCATTTCAGGGGATAACTTTCAAGATTTCTCATTTATTCTTTTTTTAATGCAATTTTCTTGAGATATAATCACATAACATAAAATTATTCAAAGTGTACAATCAGTTGTTCACAGTATTGTCATATAGTTATGCTTTCATCACCACAATCAAACTTTGAACATTTTCATTACTCCAAAAAATAAAATAAAAATTAAAATAAAGAAGAGCATTCAAAACTTCCCATTCCCCTCCTCCTGAAAAATGCCATTTCCCTCCTCCCCACATTGTTCATTACTTTTTTTTTAAATATAGTTTGAGATATATTCACACACCCTGTAGTCATCCACAGTGTACAGTCATTCACAGCACCATCATAAGTAGTGTGTTCATCACCAGAATCAATTTTTGAACCTTTTCCTTACTCCAAAATAAAAATAAAAGCAAAAAAGAACACCTAAATCTTGCCACCCCCTCCCTCCCACCCTATTCTTTATCTAATTTTTGTCCCCATTTTTCCACTCATCTGTCCATACACTGGATAAAGGGAGTGTGAGCCACAAGGTTTTCACAGTCACACAGTCACACCATGCAAGCTTCATAGTTATACAATCATCTTCAAGAATCCAGGTCACTGAGAATTCCTGTATCTTACAATTTATCTTTAAATATTGGTATACCATGTAATGTACTGCTGATCATGATTCTTTCCTGATTTAAATGGCCCAGCCTGTAAGCTAGGTGCTAATATTGTCCTACATTGACAGCTCTATTGCTGTTGTTGGGGAAGGGGTGCAAACCTGCTCTGGATTGAGGTATCATTGAAGAGTCAGCCCAGAAAGAAGGAAGCCATGGAGGACTTATCCTTGAATCACTTTTTCCTCACCACTTGTATCTAATAAGTCCTATTGAAAAAACTCATGCAATTCTCTTGATGCATCTGTAGTTCTCTTGAATCTATACAAAGTTCTCTTGAATCCCTCTAAAATGTACATTCTCACCACCTTTATCCTAATTCAGGACATCATCCTTGTTCTCGTAAACCTCTATAGTATCTTCCTAACAGGTTTTCCAGCCTCCAGTATGGTACCTCCACTCCAATCCATTTTCCACTCTGTAGGAGAGTAATCCTTCCCAACTGCAAACTGGAGCAGTAAGCAGAAAGTTCTTCTGCTTACTCTTCTGCTTACTCCCCTCCAGTAGCTCCCCAGTGCATTTGCAATGAATTCCCATTTCTTTAATATCGCTTAGGAGGTACTTCCTTTGGGAGTCATTGCTTACCTTCCAGACTTGGGTTATACCACTTCCTATCTTGAATTTTGCCCTTTAGCAATTTCATGTCACACCATCTATCACCTCCAGGTTTCCACATAGGCTGTTCACCCTGTCTAGAATAGGCTTTTCCACAAACCCCTATCCTACTACCACCCTTACCCATTGCATTGGGCCCAAGGTCTTAGTTAGACATCACTATCACTGGGAAGCTCCTTACTTTCCTACTTGCAGTAGGTAACATGTCTGTATGTCACCGTGGCATTCCATATTACATGAATTATGGTGCCTACTATACTGGGATGCAGCTGCCTTTATTGCCCACTGAACTGTAAGAACCATGAAAGCAAGGACTGCGTCCACCTTTTTCATCCATGTTCCCAGTTTTAGTTCAATGCTAGAAGATTTACAGAATGCCAAGGTTAAATGGGACCTAGAGATCACCTAATCTAATTCCTTAGGTTTGAAAATGGGAAAACTGAAGATGAGAAAACTAAAGTGACTCTCAAATTCTCAGATTTGTTTTCCCTTGATAGAATATAGAGTCTTAAAGCCTAGAGCCAAGAAGAAAATATTTTAAAAACTTTATGAATATTATTTCAGACTTATCTCCACAGATATAGCTACATAAATTAGCTATACAGTTTTGCACGTAGGGCTTCCCTTATAAATGCAGTTTCATAACCTGCTTTTTAAAATGTGACAGTTGTTTGTGATCTCTTTTCATGCCAGAAAAAAATTGACATCTATAATGTGGGGTAAACAGCATCTTAGATTTATTTTTTAAACTTTTTATTGTAAATTTAAAAGCAATTTTAAGAAATAATACTGAGAGATCCATGTAACTGTTCAGTTATACCCAGTAGTAACATCTTACATAACTATGGTACAATATCACAAGCAGGATATTGGCATGAATATAGTAGAGATACAAAACAGTTCTTTAAGAGGAGGATCCCTGATGTTGCCATTTGATAGCCATGCCCCTCTCCTTCCTCCCCAACCCCCTACTTAACTCTTGGTAACCACTAATCTGTTACCAATTTCTGAAATTTTGTCATTTCAAGAATATTATTTAAATGGAAATATACAGTTTGTAACCTTTTGGGATGGCATTTTTTTTCCCCTTCTGGAAATACAAAAAACTTTCTTAATTCTCTGGAGATTCTTCCAGGTTGTTACATGTATCAGTAGTTACTTCCTTTTTATTGCTAAATAGTATTCCATGGTATAGTTGTCCCAAGCGTGCTTAACTATTCACCCATTGAAAAACATCGCGGTTGAATCCAATTGGGGGGTATTACAAATGAAGTTTCCATAAATATCCAGGTGCAGGTTTATGTGTAAACATAACTTTTCATTTTTCTGGGAGAAATGACCAGGAGTGCAATTACTGGATCTATGGTAGTTGCATGTTTAGTTTTAAAAGAAATTGCCAAACTGTTTTCCAGAGTGGCTGTACCAGTTTATATTCCCTCCAGCAATGCATGAGTGATCCAGTTTCTCCACATCCTTGCCTGTATTTGGCATTATCTTTATTTATTATTTTTTAGCCATTCTGATTGGCTACACCACAATAACTCATCATGCTTGAATTTGCATTTTCCTCATGTTTAATTATGTTAGATCTTTTCATGTGCTTCTTTGACACCTGTGTATCTTTTTCAGTGAAATATCTCTTCATGTCTTATTTTCTAATTGGGCTGTTTGCTTTTTGTGCTTGAGTTTTGTCAGTTCTTTATATATCCTAAAGCATAGTACAATGTCAGATAGGTGGTTTGCAAATACTTTTCCCAGTCTGAAGACTTTTTCCATCCTCTTCAACAGGATCTTTTAATTTTTAATTTAAGTCCAAGATATTTTTTCCTTTTATGCACTGTGCTTTTGGTGTCAAGTCCAGGAACATTTTGTCTAGTCCTAGAGCCTCAAGGTTTCTCCTTTTTTAAAAAATATAGTTTTACCTTTTAGCTCATGATCCATTTTGAGTTAATTTTTTACTCTTAACACCATTTGTCTAGAAGGCTAGCTGCCTCCATTGGGTTGCTTTTGTACCTTTTTAAAAATAAACCATGGATATTTGTGTGGGTCTATTTCTGGGATTTCTATTGTGTTCCATGGATCTACATGTCTTTTTCTCTGACAATACCGTGCAGTCTTGATTACTTGGGTTCTGTAATAAGCATTGAATGCAGTTGTAAAATGAGTTCTATCACTTTATTTTTGTATTTTTTCTTCCAAAATTGTACTAGCTAATCTAGTTTCCCTGCCTTTCTGTATAGATTTTAGAATAATCTTGTCTATTTCTGTAATATTTCTTGCTGGAATTTGATAGGAATTATCTTAAACCTGTATATCAGTTTAGGGAGAATTTATATCTTTACTATGCTGATTCTTCCAATCTATGCACATGGTATCTCTCTGGATTTACTTGGATTGTCTTTGATTTCTTTCATCATTTTGTAATTTTCAGCATATAAATACTATAAGTGTTTTTTTAGTTTATACACAAGTATTTCATTTTGAGTGATTATAAATGATTTTCTATTTTTAATTTTAGTATTCACATGTTCATTGCTAGTATGTAGAAATACAATTGATATTTAGATGTTTATATTTATCCTGTGATCTTGCCAAACTCACTTATTCTAGGAGGTTTATGTTTTTATTTTTTGTAGATTGGGATTTTCTACATAGAGAATCATGTCATCTATACACAGGCAGTTTCCTTTCTTTCTGATATTTATGGCTCTATTTTCTTTCCTTGCACTGACTAGAATTTCCAGCACTACACTGAGTAAAAGTGATGAGGGCCGAAATCCTTTCCTTGTTTTGACCTTAAGGGGAAAGCTTTCAATCTTTCATCATTAAGTGTAATATTAGCCATAGATTTTTGTCAATGCTATTTAACAAGTTGAGAAAGTCCCCTCTCTATTTCTAGTGTTCAGAGTGTGTTAATCTAAATGGGTGTTGAATTTTGTCAAATGCTCTTTGTGCATCAATTGATAGGACC
The DNA here is from genome assembly GCF_015220235.1 of Choloepus didactylus. Taxonomy (NCBI): domain Eukaryota; kingdom Metazoa; phylum Chordata; class Mammalia; order Pilosa; family Megalonychidae; genus Choloepus; species Choloepus didactylus. The sequence continues at coordinate 97,051,406 of NC_051319.1, forward strand.
ATGTGATTTTCCTTCTTGAACCTAATATGGCAGATTACATTGATTTTTTTTTCAAATATTGAATCAATCTTCCATCCCTAGAATAAACTCTACTTGCTATTTATTTATTGCTGAATTCTATTTGTTAGTATTTTGTTAAGGATTACTGTGTCTGTATTCATGAAGCATATTGATTGGTAATTTGTTTTTGTAGTGTCTAAGTCTGGTTTTGGTATTAGGAAAATATAACCATATAAAATGAATTGGGAAATGTTCCTTCCTCTCTTATTTTCTGGAAGAGACTGTGTAGAATTGGTGTAAAATTATTTTTTAAACATTTGGTGCAATTCTCCAATGAAGACTTCTAGATCTAAAAACTTATTTTTGGTGTTTTTTTTTTTTTTTTTTTTTTAATTAGAACTTAATTTCCTTAATAGTTTTAGGGCTATTTAAATGATTTCATGTAAGTGAGTTGTAGTAGTTGTATTTTTCATGGAATTGGTCCATTTCATCTAAATTGTCCAAATTTATGTGTGTAAGTTATTTTGAGTATTTCCTTTTGAAGAGTGGAGGGTCTGTAATTATATCCTGTTTCATTCCTGTTATTGGTTATTTGCACCTTCTCTCTTTGTCAATCTTGCTAGAGGTTTGTCACTTTTATTGATCTTTACCAAAAATCAGCTCTTCACTTCATTTATTTTATTGTTTTCCTATTTTCAGTTTCTTTGATTAGTTGTCATTATTTTGCTCATTCTACTTGTTTTGTATTTGTTTTCCTCTTCTGTTTCTAGGTTCTTGAGTTGAAAGCTTAGATAATTGATTTGAACTATCCCTCATTTCTAATTTAAGCATTTAGTGCTATAAATTCACATTCCAGTCCTGCTTTAGCTGTGTTCTACAAATTTTGAGAAGTTGCATTTTCATTTATTTCACAATATATTTTTATTTTTTCTTGGGACCTTCTCTTTAATGCATGGATTGGACACTCATTGTTTAGTTTCCAAGTGTTTGGAGATGTCACTGTTATCTTTGTTATTGATTTCTTGCTTAAGTTCATTGTGGTTGGAGAACACACTGTGATTTCAATTATTTTAAATTTTTGAGGCTTTTTATACAGCACAGGACATATTGTCTATCTTGGCATATGTTCAGACAGCACTTGAGAGAAATGTGTCTTCTGTTGTTGTATGGAGTGTTCTATAAATGTCAATTTGATCCTGCTGGTTGGTGGTGTTGATAGTGTTGGTCTATATCCTTGCTACTTTCTATCAATTGTTCTATCAATTGTTGAGAAAGGGTTGATGAAGTCTGACTATCACTGTGAAGTTTTCTGTCTGTCCTTTCATTTCTGTCAGTTATTGCCCACATATTTTGCAACTCTTTTGTTTGGTACCTACATATTTAGGATTGCAATGTCTTCGTGGTGGATTATTCCTTTTATCACTATTATGTTCTTCGCATGTTGGGCCATTTTCTTTGCTCTGAGGTCTACTATCTTATAATGATACAGGCACTTCTGTTCTCTTTTGATTAATGTTCATATGATAAATCTTTTTTCATTCTTTTTCTTTCAACTTTCCTGTACTGTTATCTGAAAAGCAAGTTTCTTATAGACAACATATAGATGAGTCAGGTATTTTAAAACTCCTCTGTCAACCTCTACCTCTTAAATGGGAGCACTTAGACCATTTTTGCTTCATATAATTATTGCTCTTTTATGGCTTAAGACTGCCATTTTTTGGTTTTCTATACTTTCTTATTTCACTGTCTTGATTTTCCCTTCCTTTGTATTGCTTGAATGTTTTCTTAAATTTCCTTTTGATTTATCATTAGTATTTTTGAGTATAACTCTTTGTATAGCTTTTTCAGTTACTCGAAGCATTATTTTAGATAATTCATCAGTCTACCGATGTCATGATTTTATCAGATCAAGTGAAATATAGAAATCTTTCCTTCCTTTTACTTTCCTTTAACCCCCCCCCCATTTATAATATAATTTTCTTAAGCATTTTCTCTACATACATTTAGAATCGCATCAGGTAGCATTATAATTTTTGCTTCAACCATCAACCATAATTTAGAATACTACTTCAGAATACTACTGTGTTCTTTCTTCCATACTCATATTCCAAGGTTCCTTCTTTTATTGTTTCTTTTGTGTTTAGAGAACTTCTGTAAGCCATTCTTTTAGGGTAGTTCTGATGGTAACAGATTATTTTAGTTTCTCTTCATCTAAGAATGCCTTGATTTCCCTTTCATTCCTGAAGGATGTTTTAGCTGAATATAAGTTTCTGAGTGGACAGTTCTTTTATTTGAGCATTTGAAAAACTTTGTGCTCCCTCCTTCTGGCTTCCAGGGTTCCTGCTCATGATCATTCAAATTGTTCATCCTCTGTAGGTAAGATGTTTCTCTCTCTCTGCTTTTAAGATTTTTTTCTTTGTCTTTAGTCTACAGAACTTTGACTTGGTATCTCAGTGTGAATGTTCTAGGGTTTATCCTGTTTGGGGTTTGTTCAGCTTCTTGAATCTATAGGTTTGTGTCTCTTGCCAAATTTGGGAAGTTTTCAGCCATTATTTCTTCAAGTACTTTTTCAGCTTGCCTTCTTTCTCCTTTCCTTCTGGGGCTCCAGTGATATGAATATTAAATAATTTGTTATAATCTCACAGGTCCCTGAGGCTCCATTGACTTTTTTTGTCAGTGTGTTTTCTGTCTGTTTTAAAAATTGGGTAATTTCTACTGTTTTGTCATCCTGCTCACTGATTCTTTCCTTTGTCCCCTCTATTCAGCTGCTGAGCCCATTCACTGAGAACTTTAAATTTTGATTACTGAATTTCGCAGTTCTAAACCTCTGATTTGTTTCTTCATAGCTTCTATTTCTTTGCTAGGACTTTCTATTTATTCTCTGAGACTTTCCATTTTTTCATTTGTTGAAGGTATTTATAATGGCTCATTGAAACATTTTTATGATGGCCCTAAAAACTTAATTTCTAACATCACTTTCATCTTGTTGTTGGCATCTATTGCCTGTCTTTCTAATTCACTTTTAGATAGTTCTTGTTCTGTGTTGAATGGGAGATTTTTTTTTTTTTTTTTTTTTTTGAAACCTGAACATTTTGGGTATTATGTTGGGAGAGTTTATTTAAACTTGTTATATGTGGCTTTCTCTGATCCTGCTCCAGCAGGTGAAGAGAGCGGAACCTGCTCATTACTGCTAGGTAGTGGTAAAAGTCCAGGCTCCTCACTTGACCTCCATTGTCACACAAGGAGTGCTATCCTCCTTAGTGCTGGGTCTCCACTAATATCTTCCTAGCTGATATGGGTTGAAGTGCCCGATTACTACTATCCTCATGGCCTCTATTGACAACATGTGATGTTAGAGGTGAGGAGGGTATCTTCATTGCATGGCCAGTAGTCAGTGTCCTCAATCTCTACTAGGTCTTCATGCATACTACCCCACTGGGAAAGCAGAGGGGTAGCTCATTCCTCCTGGGTGGGAATGAAAGTTCCAGCTCTCTATATGGCCACCAGTGAGATTACGGTGGGGGCCTAGTTACTAACTTTTGGGTTTGAAAATTCCAGTTCTGTTCTTGGCTTTCCCTGACAGCAGCCAGCAGGTGGTGTTGGGGCACCTTGTTTACAGTCTAGCAAGGGTAGAAGTCTAGGCTCCCCATTTGGCCATTTCTGGCATGTAAGTTGGAGCTATAGATTTTTTCTGTCATGTTTGGGTAGTGAAAGAGTGGTTATTATCTAAATTTTTCTGGATAGGTTACCCCTTCCATGTCCTTTAGCTTGATAGAGCAGGCTTTTGTTGGTGCTTTCCTTGTCTGTGCCCTTTGGAATTTCTGCATTGCCTGCTGAAGTCATCGGCAAATCTGGAATATAGGAGGTAAAATGAAAACCCAGGAACTAACCACCATGTTGTTTCTTGGATCTCGGTGCCCCTGGCTGGTCTTCATTTCATTGTGTTTGGAGAAGATACATTGTATGATTTTAATATTTTTGAACTTAATGAGACTTGTTTTGGGATCTAACATATGGTGTGTTCTGGAGAATTATCCATGTGCACTAGAGATTTTAACGTATTCTGCTGCTATTGGGTGAAATGTTCCCTACATGTATTTTAGACTTAGTTGGTTTAGAGGATCATTCAAGTCTTCTATTTCCTTATTGATCTTCTGTCTAGATGTTCTATCCACCACTGAAAGCGGTGTAGTCAACTCTCCTACTATTACTGTAGAACTGTTTCTCCCTTAAAATATGACAGTTTCCTTCATATAGTTTGGGACTCTGTCATAAGATGCATAAATATTTATAATTATTATGTATTCTTATTGAAGTAACCCATTTATCAATACATAGTGGCCTTGTTTGTCCTTCGTAAACATGTTTAACTTAAAGTCTAATTTATCTGATACTATTAAGCTACCCCATCTCTCTTTTGGTTTCTATTTACATGATATATTTTTTCCATCCTCTGTTTCCAACCTACTTGTGTCTTTGAATTTAATTTGCATCTCTTGTAAAGAGCATATAGTTAAGTCTTGCTTACTCATTTGTTCTGCCAATCTCTGACTTTTTTCTGGTGAGTTTAATGTATTTACCTTTAAATTAATGACCGATATTGCATGAATTTATTTTGCCATTTCATTATTTTGTCTTAAGTCTTATAAATGAATACCTCATTACTGAGCTTTATTTGTACTTAGCAGTTACTACTTTTTTTTTTCTTTTATTTTTTACAAAAAAAGGTTTGTGGCAGTGCAAGTCTATCAGTGTCATTTTTTTCAACAGCATGTGCTCACTTTGATCATTTTGTGTTTCTGTGCCACATTTTGATTAAGGTATGTACATCATTTTTTTTGACATAATACTACTACAAACTTAGACTACAGTTACTGTAAACCTAGCTTTTATATGTACTGGGAGACCAAAAAAATGTGTAAATTGTTTTGTGATATTCACTTTATTGTGGTGGTATGCCTGTGCATCTTTTGACCCTCAATTCTTCTGTTAATGCTCTCTTTTGTATTAATTTGATGTTTTGTATTGTGCCATTTTGAGTTCCTCTCATTTCTTTCTGAATATATTTTTCATATATTTTCATTGTGGCTATCGTAGGGATAAAATTTAATATCCTAAATCCATCATAATTATAATTGATTTGATACTACCCTAACTTCAATAGCATACACATACACTGTTACTATACTTCCTGGTCCTACCACCTTTTTGTTGTGTTTGTTACAAATTATATATTTTTTTCACTGTATGTCCAAATCATAGATTTATCTTGAGTTTTTATGCATTTGCATTTTACAAACTCTAAGAAGTAAGAACTGGAATTACATACTTAAAAAAAGCAGTACGATAGTACTGGAATTCATAATTACCTATATGATTACCTGTACCGTAAGTCTTTATTTCTTATTTTTGTATATAATTTCATTGAGATACATCCACATACCATACAATCATCCAATCAGTTGTCAACAGTATCATCATATAGTTGTGCATTAATCACTACAATCAATTTTTTGAACATTTTCATTTCTCCAAAAAATAAGAATAAGAATAAAAGTAGAAAAGAGCCCCCAAAATCTCTCACAAACACACGGTCACACCTGTAAGCTATATAGTTATACAGTTCTCTTCAAGAATCAAGGATAATGGATTGCAGTTCAAGAGTTGCAGATATTTCCTTCTAGCTATTCTAGTACACCAAAAATTAAAACGGGATATCTATAAAATGTATGAGCAACCTCTAGAATGCAGAATGATCTCTTGACTCCATTTGAGATCTCTCAGCCACTAAAACTTTATTTTGTTTCATTTCTGTTCACCCTTTTGGTCAGGAGGGTTTTCTCAATCCCATGATGCCAGGTCCAGGCTCATCCCTGGGAGTCATGTCCCAGGTTGCCAGGGAGATTTACACCCCTGGGAGTCGTATCCCATGTAGGGGGGAGGGCAGTGAGTTTACCAGCTGAGTGAGCTTGGAGAGAGGTCACATCTGAGCAACAAAAGAGGTTCTCTGGGGGAGACGCGTAGGCGGAATAATAATAGGCTTAGCCTCTCCTTTGCAGTAACAAGCTTCATAAGGGCAAGCCCCAAGATCGGGTATTTGGCCTACTACAATGGTAGTCCCCAGTGCTTGCAAGAATACCAGGAATTCCCCAGGTGGGGAAGTTGAATGTTTATACATTTTTCCCCAGGCCTTCATGGGGGCTTTACTTACATTTTATTCTCTGTCCAAATTACTCTGGGATGTATCAGGGCTTCACAGTAACCTGTACAAGGTTTCACCCCCTATTCAAGGTCCCATGTAATTATTGTGTTTGAATAAACTGACCATACAAGTTAAATTATATAGCATGCTACAGAAAGTATAGATTTTGCACCAAAAAACATCACTTTCTTTTTCTCACACAGAAGTTGAGGTTTTAAGACAGTCAATATCATCTTTTTCCCTCTAGCCTGGAATACCTTAGTTCTAATCAAGTCCATTTGTTCATTTCTCTAATTGAAGTCTGATCTCTTTTTCAGCTTTTATAACATTTGCTATATAGGGTAATGCTCACATTCATAGCTTCCAAACTCTGGTTCAGAGTCTCAGGTGTCACACAGATACCCAGAGTTACAGGGACTGACCAGCTAAGCATCTCAGAATTGAGATAACCATTAGAACTCATGAATAGATGTGACTGCTGTAAGATCTTACAATCTAGGAACCTTTACCGTAAGCCTTTCCTTGATAACCTATGCTGTCAGGCTCAATTCTCAGAGTTCTCACATTATAGTTAGTCCATACTAGTGAGGCATTATAATCTTTGTCTTTTGGATTCTGGCTTATTTCACTTGACATACTGCCCTCAAGGTCCGTTCACCTAGGTACATACCTCACGACTTCATTTCTTCTTGCCACCACTCAGTATTCCATTGTATGTATACACCAAAGCTCACCATTCCATTTGTTGGTGGATGTACTCTTAGGCCACCTCCATCCATTGCAAATTGTGAATATGGCTGCCATAGACACCAGTGTGTGATGTCCACTCAATTCTGCTCTCAGTTCTTCCAAGTATATACCCAGTAGCAGGGTTGCAGGACCATAGGGCAACCCTAGCATAAGCTTCCTGTGGAACAACCATACTCCCCCTCCAGCTGGGCTGCACCGTTCTACTTCCCTACCAACAGGGAATAGGTACATCCCTCTATCCACATTTTCTCCAGCACTTGTATCCCTCTGTTTATTTTTTAAACAGTTTTATTCACACACCATACAATCCACCCTAAGTTAACAATCAATGATTCCCAGTATAATCACATAATTATGTATTCACCACCACAATATGTTTGAGGACATTTCCATCTCTTCTCCAAAGAAAGAGGAAACGGAGAAAAAAAAAAAAGAAGAAGAAAAATACAAAAGATAGAAGAAAAATAAAAATAAAATACATTGAAAAGGTCAGACAATATCACCACCACTGAGAATTTCAAATCACACCCTAATATCCCCTCTTATAGACACTTAGCTTTGGTATATTGCCTTTGTTACAATTAAGGAGGCATCTTACAATGTTACCATTAAGGGTAGACTCTAGTTTGCATTGACTTCATTTTTCCCCCATACCTTCCAATTTTCAACACCTTGCACTGTTGACATTCATTTGTTCTCCCTCATTTAAAAACATTCTTACATTTGTACATTTAATCACCATAATTGACCACTCTAGGTTTTGCTAAGTTATACAATTCCAGTCTTTATCTTCTATCTTTCCTTCTGGTGTCATACCTGCCCTTAACCTTCCTCTTTCAATGATACTCACACTTTTTTTTTTTTTTTTTTCTTTCAGAATACTGCAATATTGTATAATCATCACACACTATTATTGCTACCCATTCCAGTTCTGGATCTATATAATCAATCCTGTTGAACCTTCTGTACTCCTTCAGCATCAAATGCCCAGTCTCTAATCTCTTTCTATCTCCTGATAACCTGTGTTCTCAACTCTCCAATTTTGCTCAAAAAGGTTAGTCCATATTAATGAGATCATACAGTATCTGTCCTTTGTTTATGGTTAATTTCACTCAACATAATGTCTACTATCTATCATTTTGTCTTTTGGATTTTATATGTCATATTTTATTTCGTTTTTATTTTTTCCTCTCTTTCTCTTTTTACCCTTACTGATAGTTTTCATTTCTACTCTCTTCTCCAAACCTCTCTCTCCTGTGTTCCCTATCTGCCTGTAGCGCTCCCTTGAGTATTTCTTGTAGAGCAGGTCTCTTGTTCACAAACTCTCTGTGTCTGTCTGAAAATATTTTAAACACTCCCTCATTTTTGAAGGGCAGTTTTTCTGTGTAAAGAATTCTTGGTTGGCAGCTTTTTCTTTCAGTATCTTAAAATATCATACCACTGCCTTCTCGCCTCCATGGTTTCTACTGAGAAATCTGCACACAGTCTTTTCAGGCTTCCTTTGTATATGATGCATCCTTCTCTCTTGCTGCTTTCAGAATTCACTTTGTCTTTGACATTTGATAATCTGAAAGTGTCTTGGAGTTGGTCTACTTGGATCTATTTTGTCTAGGGTATATTGCACTTCTTCAATCTGTAATTTTATGTCTTTCATAATAGATGGAAAATTTTCAGTGATTATTTCCTCCATTGTTGTTTCTGATCCTTTTCCCTTCTCTTCTCCTTCTGGGACACCCATGACACATACATTCATGTGCCTCATCTTGTCATTCAGTTCCCTGAGACCCTGCTCATATTTTTCCATTCTTTTCCCTATTTGTTCTTTTGTGTGTAGGATTTCAGCTGTTCTGTCCTCCAGTTCATGAATCTTTCTTCTGCTTCTTCAAATCTGCTGTTTATGTCTCCATCGTGTTTGTCATCTCTTCTGTTGTGCCTTTCATCCCCATAAGTTCTGCCAATTGTTTTTTTCAAACTTTCAAGTTCTTCCTTATATTTGCCCGATGTCTTATTTATATTCATCTCTTTTGCCATACCTTCCCTCAACTCTTTGATTTGATTTTTGAATTGATTTAGGAGATTTGTTTGATTAATAATTAGTTGTTTCAATTTTGTATCTCAGTTGAAGTGTAAGTTTGTTCCTTTGACTGGTGCCATATCTTCATTTTTTTTTCCTAATGTGACTCATAACTTTTTGTTGTCTAGTCATCTGGTTTCCGTCGTTACCCCAAACAGATTTTCCCAGACCACATGGGCCAAGACTCAAGATTTGGCTGTATTCAGTATCAGGTTTCCCTGAGGGTGAGACCCAAAAGATTGTCAGACTTTCCTGTGAGGCCTCTAGACTCCATGCTTTTCCTATCCTGCCTACCAGGTAGGGCCCATCAGCCCTCAGCTCCTCACTGGTGTAAAGAGGTGTGGCCCCTTTAATTCTCAGCTAAACCTGTCCTGGCCAGGGGTGAGGGTGTCAGAAGCCAAACTTAAGTTGTTTATGTTTTTCTTTTCCCCCCAGGCCCTGGGGTATGAATTCTCTGAAGGATAGCAGCCAGTTGAGCTGGGCCCCAATCCCCACTCCTGGGAAGATATACCTTTCAGGGAGTTATCTCATACACTTAAATTCCTCCTTTGTCCCTCTGACTCCACCCTTGTCTAGATCAGTGCTGACAATTGAAAATCCCTAGGCTTTCTCTAATGAGCTGTTTGGAATGGGAAGGAAAAAAAAAAAAAGGAAAAAGAGAGAAAGCTGCTTTTCAGAGCCAGTCCCCAGCCTCCCAGTTTTGCTGGTAGACTGGAGTTGGTTCCTGGTTCTCTGTATCCCTTTTCTTGGGACACAGCTGTTTTCTAGTATTCTGAGCTCAGTCATGTCCAAAAGCCTGTGATTTATTTATTTATTTATTCATTCATTCATTCATTCACTCACTCACTTATTTATTTTTGATCCATCAGCCCCACTTTGTCTCTGCCAGGAGCTACCTCAGGGTATTTTCTGCTTGCTCCAGTTTTTCTGTGCATGTTGCTTCTATTCAGTATTCCAAATTTCTTAATTAAAACCACAATTGGTGCTTGGTTGAGTTACCGTCCCTTGCTCCAGGTAGCCTGCTTCTTTTTCCCACAGTGAAGTTTTCTACTCAGCCTTCCATGCTGGTGGGGGAAGTGTACCAGCTCTACAGTTTGTGGAGCTTTACTTACAGATCTATGCTGTGATTTCAGCCATTCCACCCATTCCAGGTTGGTGTACAATGTGTGTCCAGTAACAGATGTCCCCTAAGAGTTGTTCTAGACTATTTACTAGTTGTTCCTGGCTATTTACTAGTTGCTCTAGAGCACTAACTAAACTCTATGCCTCTCTATGCTGCCCCACCTCCCCAGGTCTTTTTATTTTGCTGCTTCAATCCACTGTCTAGTGTCCTTTCCTTTCAATTTGAAGAACTCCCTTTACCATTGCTCATAGGAGAGGCTTAGTGTGCTGAACTTCTTCAGCTTTTGCTTATCTGGGAATGTTTTAATCTCTCCCTCATTTCAAAGAAAGTCTCACCAAATATAAAATTCTTTTTTGGCAATTGTTTTATGTCAGCACTTTAAATATTTCATCTCACTGCCTTCTTGCCTCCATAGCTTCCAATGAGAGATAGGCCCTTAATTTTACTGGGATTCCCTTAGAACTCTTACCTTAACCTTGATATTTGATAGTCTGATTACTGTGTGTCTGGGTAAGGTTTTCATTGAGTTTATCCTGTTTTGCGTTCTTTGTGTTTCTTGAATGCGTATATTCATGTTTTTGGTTAAATTTGGGAATTTTTCTGCTATTATTTCTTTGAATATTCTTTGTGACCCTTTCTCTCTTTCTTCCCCTCCTAAGACTCCCATAATTCATATATGGGTATGCTTGATGGTGACCCAAATGTCTCTTAGGCTCTGTTCACTGTATTAATTTTTTTTTCTGCCCCTGAGCCTGAACATATTCAACTGCCTTTTCTTTGAGATCATACATTCATTCTTCTTCCAGCTCCAATCTTCTGTTGAAATACTCGAGGGAATTTTTCATTTCAGTTATCATGACTTTCAACTCCAGTAGCTCTGTGAGGTTCCTTTTTAAAATTTATGTCTCCTTATTGAGATTCTGATATTATTCATTCACTGTTTTCCACATATCCTTTAGTTATTTCTCCCTATTTTCTTTATCTCTTGTGCATATTGAGGATCATTTTTTTAGTCTTTGTCCAGTATGTCCAAAGTCTAGTCCTCTTTGTTGATGGTTTCTGAATTTTAATGTTGTTTCTTTGATTGGGCCATCACTTCCTGTTTCTTTGTTTGCCTAGTAGTGTTTTTGTTTTGGGGCACACTGTACATTTTAATATTTTAAAATGTTAACTCTGGGCTTTACTCCCTGAGCTGTTTTTTCCTTAAATTTATATCCAGCTGGTGATAAGACAGATTTCCTTGAGTAACAGGATCTAATCCAAACAAACAAATCAATGCAAAAATCGCCTTTCACAGTTTTTGCAAATTGGCTCTTCTTTGGCTGGTAGTATCCTTCAGAGCTTAGCCCCCAACCATCAAGAAAATCCTCCCAAGAAAAATGTGAATTGCAGGGTCGTCTCTGTCTTGTCTGAGCCTGAGTGGTGTCATGGAGCCAGCTTCTTTTCCTGGTATTTGCTGGTGGTCCCAGGAATTTGCTAGTTTCCAGTTTACAGGAGTTCAAATGGCCTTTCTATTTCCTTTGAAATAGACTTTCACCCCCTCTTAGGTTCTCTATTGTGTGACTTGATGCAGATAGTTCATTTCCCCAGGCCCCTTTGACTTAATTGTTTGTCAGACTCTTTTAGTTGTCTGCAAGCTGCTTCTCTGCCTTCTGGGAGGGGGAGCCTGTGACTGGTTCATCTTTAGTTTTCACACATATGCACACAGGAGTTACTCTGCTTCCTCTGGTACAGGGTCAGCAAGTGTCCCACAAAAGGAGCTCAGTCTGGTTCCACACCAAGCCTGGGAGGGATTGTGGAGGGGTCAACAAGGGTCCTAGGAACTTCTCTGGCTTTAGGAGGTGCATCTTCTTGATTGAGCACTTACCCAGTTACTGCAGCTCTTTAACTGTTTTCTATAGATTTGAGGAAGGGTACTATCTTTAAAATTTCTCTGCTGCTTTTGCTTAAGGGAATTGGAACAATGGAAGCCCTTAGAGCTGGCCCCCAGTGATCTGAAGTAGCTGATCAAAAGCAGTGATCAATAATCAGACCTCAGATTCCTGGAGTTTGGAAGACTAGGTCTCTGTATCCCACCCTGGCATCAGAAAGCTGTACCAGGAACCAGGGCTTCAGTCCACACTGCTGCCTGCCACATGATTGGGGGATAGGGGATAGGTAGCCACTGCAGGGAAGGTGAAACTCAACAATGTTGACTGCAATTTACCACTTCTTCTTTCAGCTCTTCCTTGGATGGTACACAATGTTCCGCCAGACTCTGGAATTTCAAAAGAATTGATTCAGACAGTTCCTATCAGTCAATAGTTGTTTTGGAGGAGAAACTGATTCCTGGAGCTTCCCACTCCACCATCTTTCCACAATCTTTTTGCCTGACTTTGCATTATCTAAAAGTGACAAGAAAAGTCTTGGGGAATGCCACAATTTTCATTCATAGGCTGTGAGACAACAGCACCCATTGAGCAGGTTACAAGGGACAATTACATTCATAAGTATAGCTACTTTTAAGATAAATTCCCATGGTTTCTACTTATTTCAATATGTCACTTACATGTCATAAAAAATATAAAGTTTAATCAATGCATTACCTTCTCTGCTAAAACTACAAGGGACTTAGAATACTTTAGCTTTGGTCACCTCCTTCCCATTTTACATGTAATTGATATACAGTATTTATCCTTTGGTGAAGTCAACATATGAGTATTATTTTATACAGTCTTTGCTTAGATTTATTTACATGGGCAAAAATTTCTCTGTTCTCTTCTTTTAAAACTCAGAACATCTTTCTAATTCCTCTGTCAATCTTTCACAACCATGAGATATATCCTTAAAATTTTTCTTTATTAAAGTCCTGGTTTTAAGCTCTTAGGAATTATTGGTTTGAAAAGATTATTTTTGAGTGGTTTTATTGGTTGCATATTTCTAGATTGACATTTACTCTCTGGCTTCTATTTTGCTATTAAGAAGACACTGCAAATCTAATTGTTGTTTGCAGACAGTACATTTCTCTTGTCTGGCTGATTTTAAGTCCTCATTGATTTTAATGTTTTGCAGTTATACCACATCCCTAGGTGTGCATTTCTTTTGATTTATATACTTGATAAGCCTGATACTTAATCCTCCGTTTGCATTGTAGTAGTGCTGCTGTCAACTGTGCCTGGTATTTAGGAAAACCCTGTTTACCTTTCTCAGAGAATAAACTCTAATCCTCTGCCAGAAAGGGACAAGGGGATGGACATCTGCCAGAATTGGTGAACTAGGAAATGGAATGAAACCTGCCCTGGGCCTGAGTCATGCATGTGAAAGGTAGAATAACCAAAGTACACTCAGATGACATGGCTCCAGATAGAGAACCCATGGTAGAAATGGAAACATGGAGTTTTTAAAGGGATGCTTCTCAAGAGGATAGCCTGGCAGAATGAGGGAAGCCCAGCATTAAGAGGCTGTGAAGTGTACTTCTGGAAGCAGAAGCTGAAAGCAGGGCTGGGAGCAGCTGGGTGGAGGAGAAGCATGCCTACATGAGGGGTCTAGTAGGGGAGTCCCTAGAGAACTCCTGGAAGTATCCCCCACACCCACAATTACGAATCTGTTGTCTTTTCTTCTTTCTTCTTGTTGGTTGACTTGTGCTTTAAAAATACTTTAAATGCCATTTTAGTGAGATTTAAGGGGGAAACAAAAGTAAATGTCAGCATTCAATCTGTCACATTGACACAAAAGTTCCTTGAGGACTTTTATATTTAAATGTTAATTATGTAACATTTGAAACAAAGGTTGTTCATAATACTTTATGTGTTACGATGCATAATACCAAACACCCATGACCCTACTACCTTTTCTATGCTATTCAGAGAATCTCCATCCTGAATGTGGGGTTTCTTGCTCATTTTTATTTCATTTCTTAGTTTTTGAAACTTAATATATTAAAAATCATCTTTACTCTCCATGTGGTAATTCCAATATTTGAAGTCCTCTGGGGTCTCACTCTGCTTATTTTTCTGCTGACTCTTATTGATGTTTGTTTCCTCATGTCTATGTGTCTATCAATTTGTTTTGTTTTTGTTTTTATTTATTCTCAATAAGCTCACTTAGGTTGAATTTAATCATGGAACACCAAAAGACCTAAGTTAGGGGTGTATTTCTCCATATCTCACTTGTGTTTGCTTCTGCTGGGCCTCAGAAGTTGCTACCAAGCAGGGACTACTTCATATTTTGACTTGAGCTTTCTCTGACCAGACAGGGATTATATATTTAAACACCAAACCCAGTTGAGAGCAGGCCAACAATTAGAATTTTCAAAGGAAACCATATATGAAGCCATTTGGCTTTGCTAATAGTCAGCATTTCCATCCTGTAGTCCCCCTTGGCTGTCCCTGGCTTGGCGTGGGGTCCAGGTTCAGCTCTAGTGCTTTACAGGGGCTGTAAGTTTCCTACCCCTGGACTGTTGGCAGCTGCTTTGGGAGCACCACTGACTTTTACATTTGCTTAGTGCCCCTGTTTCAGGTAACTGTTGCTGTTTATATGCCCTTATCTTCTTGAACACTTAGGAATTGTTTTAGTTTCCTAAGCTGCCTAAGAAAATACCACGCAATGGCTCAGATTAAACAACGGGAATTTATTTGCTTATGGTTTTCAGGCCAAAAAATGTCCAAATCAAGGCATCATCTGGTGATGCTTTCTCCCCAAAGACTGTGACATTCTGGGATTTGCTGGTGGTGATCCTTGGTGCTACTATCACATAGCAAGGCACATGGTGGCATCTCCCAGTCTCTTCCTTCTCTTCTGAGTTCCATTTTGGCTTCTTGCTTGCTGTGGCTTTCTTTATCTCTGTCTGAACTTCATTTTCCTATAAAGGACTCCAGTAATAGGATTAAAACCCATCCTGATTGAAGTGAGACACACCTTAACTCAAGTAATTTCATCAAAAAGTCCTACTTACGATGGGTTAACACCCATAGGAATGGATTAAATTTAAGAATGTTTTTCTGGGGGACATATAGCTTCAAATCATCAAACTCACTTCTGGACCCCAAAAAGACATGTTCATTCTGTATGCAAAATACATTCATTCCATCACAAGATCCCAAAAGCCTTAAATCTTTGAGAAACAATGCTCAGTACAAAGTTTCATCAAAATTGGTTATTTGTCCTGGGGCACAATTCCCTTCTCTCTGTGGACCTGTGAAACCTAGAAAACAGGTTATCTGCTTCTGATACACAATAGAGGTACAGACATAGGATGATATTTCGATTCCCACAGATAGAAATTGGAAGGAAGTCAGGGGCCAGGGTTCCAAAGAATTCTGAAACCCAGCAGGGCGTATTCCATTAGATTTCAGTGTCTGAGAGTCATCTATGAAATGACGTTTGGTAATCTGGGACTGATGAAGTGGCAGGCATGCCCCATCCAAGTGCTCGTCCAGCAGCCATGTTCTCCTCAAACACTACCCTCTCCAAGAATTGAGATAACAGCCAAGCTCTCTGAAAAAGCCAGGGCACAAGCCCCACTTTCTCTGAGAACTGGGGTGGCACTTTCCCTGAACAACAGGATGGAAGGCCCACCTTCTCCAAACACAGTGGTGGACTCGCTCTCTCCACACTCATGGGTGGGTCTGCTCTCTTGACCTGAGAAGATGTCTTCAGTCCAGACCTCAGCATCCATGGTTCTGCCCTCAAAGTGATTTTTCCTGAAATTTCTCCCTCCTCTGTCCCTTTTAAAGCCAGGCTGAAAGTGGTTCCATTCATACAAATAACAAAAAAAGCTTGTTGTTTTTTCACATAGTACACAGTGGTCAAACCATCAGACTGTGACTTTCCACAGATCATGGGTAACTGCACCTCCAATCCTGCCTTACACTGAAATGGCTTACTGGTTAGATGTTCAGTTAAATACATGGAGCATGATCCTCTGGGGACTCGCTTTCTTGAAGCTCAGGATTTTCCAAATCATTAATTTCTGGTTTCTTTGTGCCCAAGAGCTCAGTTCTCAATTTATCCCTTTCCTCTCGCATTGTACTATAAGCTGTAAGGAGAAACCAGACTGCACTTTGCACATAGTTTTGAAATCTGCTTAGCTAAATATCCAAGCTCATCACTCAAGTTATGCCTTCCATCCAAAATCAGAACTCCATTTTGCCAA
Source organism: Choloepus didactylus (assembly GCF_015220235.1). Classification (NCBI taxonomy): domain Eukaryota; kingdom Metazoa; phylum Chordata; class Mammalia; order Pilosa; family Megalonychidae; genus Choloepus; species Choloepus didactylus. The sequence continues at coordinate 97,067,688 of NC_051319.1, forward strand.
GTTCTCTGCCACTTTAAAACCAGGATAGCCTTTCCTCCAGCTTTCAATAGCACATTCATCATTTCCACCTAAGGCCTCATCAGCAGTATTTTAGCATCCATATTTCTACCAACAGTCTCTTCAAAGCAATCTAGGCCCTTCCTATCAAGCACCTCACAATTCTTCCAGCCACAACCCATTGCCAAATTCCATAGCCAGTTCCACATTTTTGGTATTTGCAATAGCAGTACTCTACTCCTGTTATAAAAATCTGTTTTAATTTCCTAGGCTGCCTAAGAAAATACCATGAAATCTGTTGGGTTAAACAATGGGAATTTATTAGCTCAAGATGTTGAAGCTGTTGTTAAACTTGAAGTAGCTGAACCTAGGAACTAAGTTCCAACTTTCCAAAAGGAAAAACACCAGGGGACTTTACTACTAAACTAATAGTGTAGGTTTTATTGAGCAAGAGCAACATGCCTGTGGAGCAGCATCAAATGGGTTCTGCACAAAAAGGTGGGCTGTGGAGAGAGTTGGGGGGAGTGAGGGAATGTATGGGTTAACCAGGTGGAGTGTCCTTGGGCAGGCAATAGTTGGTTAATTAGTGAGCTGCAGGAACAGGATGCCTGTGCAAGGTCCAGGCCATCTGCACCTTGACTTTCTTGCTACAGTTTCCCTTTACAGGGGGTAGAGGCCTCTGTCGCCACTGCAAAGAATAATTGGTAAGTCAGCTTAGCTCAGTTGGCTGCCTTCTCTTACTCATGGTTCCCTGGATAAAAGGGAAGCTCAAGCAAATCAAGGTGGTTAGTATAGTTATTGTTCATTTCATTTTCACACTGTAAAAATGTCCAAATCAAGGCAGCCGAGGTTGATGCTTTCTCCCCAAGACTGTGGCATTCTGGAGCTGACTGTTGGTGATCCTTGGTTCCTCTGTCACATGGCGAGGCACATGGCAGCATCTCCTGGGGCCTTTTTATTCTGGGTTCCCTTTTAGCTTCTTGGTTCAGTGACTTTCTCTTTCTCTGTCTAATTTTATTCTCTTATAAAGGACTCCAGTAAGAGGAATAAGACCCATCCTGATTGATGTGAGACACCTTAGCTGAAAAAGCCTCATCAAAAAGTCCTATGTACAATGAGTTCACATTCACAAGAATGGATTAAATTTAAGAACATATTTTTCTGGGGTACATACGGCTTTAAACCACAACAGGAATGAACTAAAAATATGCTTATAATTTATCCACCTCTCAATAAAGAATTTAGCCCAACATATTGCTAGAGGCTAAATCTTTACTTGATGTTTCGATTTCCTTTGTGATAGGAGATGTTAGAAGAGGGGTTTCCACTTCTATGTTGTTCAACTATATTTTGTGAGTTGCTATTTTTACTGTTGCTTCTGTTTTACCTGTTTGGCTTCTACTTCAGAAATTATTTCTAGTTTTATTGCATGGAAATTATAAAATAAAGCCAATATTCTTCCTGCTTTATAGATTTGTTTTTTCAAAAGTTTTTTTGTGCTTAAAATACAGTCATATTTTTAAAATGTTACATTGGTATTTGCAAAGGAGTGTACTCTCTGCAATATACTTACTATATTATACTATTAATGGTAATTTAATTTTTACCCACTTGACACATCAAGTTTTGTAACAGATAAGTTCCCTTTTTGTCAATTTCTCCTCATTGTTTTGAGTTGTTACTTTATATGTGTCAATATTATGTCTTTAGTGATAAGAGGTTGACTGGTTGGTGTATATCTTTGTCGTAGATTGTAAACTACAATTTACATTGTATGTAAATGATAGAAATAGCATATTGATCACTTTAATATCAAACCTTTGCTATATTTCAGTTAACTTTTAACTTCAAGCTCTTATTTTATTTGTTATGGCTGGTTTTCATTATTCCGATATTTTTCTCTATTTCCATCATGTAGGTTTCCAAACAATATGTTAAAAAAATAGGTTTGTTCAGTTTTGTAACTTTTGGAACTTAATAGAAATGTAGTTATATTCAGTCTTCCAGCAAATGTTAATTAAGCACCTTTTTATAACAGGTACTGTTGTATCATGAGTGCTAGATTAGAGAAAAAGCAGAAAAAAAAAATTGCTGCCTGTTCTAGTTTGCTAATGCAGCCAGGGTGCAAAATACCAGAAATGGATTGGCTTTTATAAAAGGGGGTTTAGTTGGTTACACAGTTACAGTCTTAAGACCATAAAGTGTCAAAGGTAAGTCATCAACAATTGGGTACTTTCACTGGAGGATGGCCAATGGTATCCGGAAAGCCTCTGGTAGCTGGGAAGGCACGTGGCTGGTGTCTGCTCCAGAGTTCTGGTTTCAAACTGGCCTTCTCCCAGGACATTCCTCTCTAGACTTCAGCTTCTCTTCAAAATGTCACTGTCAGTTGCTCTTGGGGCATTTGTCCTCTCTTAGCTTCTCCAGAGCCAAAGTCTGCTTTCAATGGCTGTCTCTAAAATGTCTCTGTAATCTGCAGTTCCTCTCTCAGCTCCTGTGCATTCTTCAAAGTATCCCTCTTGGCCGTAGTAAGCTCACTCCTGTCTGAGCTTATATAGTGCTCTAGTAAACCAATCCAGGCCCTCGCTGAATGGGCAGGGCCACACCTCCATGGAAATTATCCAGTCAGAGTTATCACCCACATTTGGGTGGGGCACATTTCCATGGAAACAACCTAATCCAAAGGTTCCAACTTAATCCCCACTAATACGTCTGCCCCCACAAGATTTCATCAAAGAACATGGCTTTTTCTGGGGAACATAATATATACAAACCAGTACACTGCCCTAATGGAATTGTGTTTTATTTGGGTATGATGGGAGGAGACCATGTCCTAAAACATAAGTAAGTTATATAGAATATGAGGAGGTTATAGTGCTATAAAAAAAGAGCAGGTGAGGGGACATCATGGGGGTTGGGGGAGGAGGTTGCAATTTTAAAGGATTGTCAGAGAAGGCTTGGATGAGAAGGTGAGATATGAGCAAAGACTGGAAGGAACTGAGGTTGTGAATCATGTAGCTATAACGGGGGAGTGGAAAACATTTCAGGCAGAAGGAACCCCAAAGCAAAGTTTCCAAGGCAGGAGTTTACCCAGAAGTTTCTTAGAAAAGTGGGAACTTGTGGGTGATAAAGAGGTAGGAAATGAGGTGAATACACTTCAGGGAGCCAGATCATGGACAGCTTTGTGGGCTGTTGGAAGGACCTTGGCTTTTCCCCAAGCGAAATTAGAAGCCTCTGAGCAGCGGTATGTGATCTGACTTTGTTTTTAAAAAGACCACTGGTGGCTGTGCTGAGATTATGTAGATTATGCCTACTGTTATGGCCCCTTTTCACTTTCAATATAACCTGATTTGGATGAGGAAATAAGTGGTTACCCTACAAATACACAAACATGGGGCAGGGATGGGAGCTGAGAGACAAAAAGTTGTTTTAATAATGCTGATAAGAAATTCTAGTGACTTAGAAAAGGGTGATGGCAGTGGAGGAGGTGGAAATGGTCAATTCAGGCTGTATTTTCAAAGTAGAGCTAATGGGAATTCCATGCAGTCCTAGATGTAGTTCATGGTCAAGAGAGAGAAGTCAAGGGAGGACGCAAGTGTTTTTAGTCTGAGTAAATAGAAAATGCCATTTTCTTTCACTTAGATGGAGAAACTGGGGCATAGTTTTAGGAGAAGATTGGGAGTTTAGTTTTGAAAATTTACTTTTGAGTTGCCTATTAGATTATCATGTGCAGATATAGACCTGTTCCTTGAATGAGTTTAGAGTTCAGGGGAAAGGTACAGGGTAAATATTAGAAATGTGCATTCTCCATTTGTTGGGTACAATGTTCTAAAATATATACTTCCCCATCAAAACTATATAGGCATAGTTCTGCTAACTGCTGACACCTAAGTCAAGGACTAAAATAGTATCTTTTTTCCCCATCTTCCAATAATTATTCTACTGTACCCTATACCTGTAAGATATTTTAACATTGAAATATAATAGCTTAATCAGAATCTGTTTGTGACAATCTTTATTAAATTTTATTGGAAAACTGGAAACTGTTTGTCCCATAAGCTCCTTCCTTCATTTTTGAAAAGTTTTCTTCCAATAGATAATTGAATAATTCTTTTCTATTGCAATTTTTTGTATTACCTGCCCACCCCACATATTTTATGTTTTCTCTAATTATTTTGTTAGTTTTTTTCACTTTGGGATTATATTTTTTATATTTATACTTTGTATTATATTTATATAATATGAATATATCTATATTACACATTTTTTTCTCAAGCCCACACTTCAAATCACTGACTTGATTTATTTTTCATGAATGTCAGTTCTGCTTTTTGTGACTCCTCATTCTTTTACAGAGTTCTTGCAATGTCACTGTTCCTTTACTCTGTTAGTTTTCTTTTCATTCTGTGTTGTTGATTTATTTCCTGTTCCAGAGCATTCATGTTATCTTTAATTTCCTTGATCGGGAGAATCAGTTGTAGTCTACTATTTTCTTTGCCCTCTTGCATACTGTGTCTCTTGCATTCTTTGCAAACGTCTTGTGTTGGGTTGTTTCCTTTGCTTACTCAACTTTATAATGATCAAGTCTAGATTTGGTTTATTAAGTGAACTGAACTGGGTAAGCTGCAAGCAGAATGCAACTTTATACTTTCTCAATATTGCCATCACTCCTTACTATGCCAAACCTTCCTTTTAGAGCCCTGACAATATGTTGGGCGTGTTCTATCGTCACATTAAGTAAAAGTAAACAGTTTCATTTTGTAGGCATGAAAAAGTCCATCCAGCCTAATATCAGACTGACAATATTTTTTATAATCTTAAACTTCACTCTTCCCCCAGATTGAGCCTTATTCAGTCTTGGTTGCCTCCAGTGAGATCTTGGGATTTGATGGGAACAGCTTTGCCTTTTTTTCATTGTTGCTTTAGTTTCCTGGGCTGTTACAAGCAAATACCATGAAATGGGTTAGCTTAAACAATGGGAAATTATTAGCTTACACTTTTGAGGCTGGAAAAATGTCCAAATCAAGGCATCATCAAGGCAATGCTTTCTTCCTAAAGACCAGCTGCCAGTGATCCTTTGCTCTTCTGCCACATGGCAAGGCACATTGCAACATCTTGTGGTCTTTCCCTTCTCTTCTAGGTTTTGTTGCTTTCAGCTTCTTGTGTTCATGGCTTGTTTTCTCTCTTTGCCTGAATTTCATTCTCTTAAGGACTCCAATAATAGGATTAAGACCCATCCTGAAGTAGCCTCATCAAAAGGTTGTGCCAACAACGAGTTCATATCCATAGGAATGGATTAACTTTAAGAACACGTTTTTCTAGGGTGCATACAACTTCACACACCACACTGTCCTTCTACTCCTCTTGCTCCATGTTCCATGCTCCTGGCTTCCTTATGACTGTAGTTAGGGTAAAGAGAAAAGGGAAGGGTCTGTAAAGTACTGGACAACAGGCAGGGTGCTAATCAAATGTTGCCTCTGGGCTGTGGTGGATGCTCCTTGTGAGGGTTTTTTTGTGGTTCTCACTCCTTCCCAAAAGGCCTCTCCAGACTAGAAGACTCCAGTCTGTGACTGCCCATTATATCTTCTTATCCCCTGTGTCCAGCAGTCTGACATAATGCGTAGAAAATAATTAGCACAGCATACGTTAATTCTCAGTCCTCTTATTAGTATGAGTGGTACTATTACTAGTATATAATGAGAATACTTTCAGCATCTTTATTTTGGTTCACTTTGCTGTACTTGTATAAGGGAGGTGGTGTTTAAATGGGTTATCATAACTACCATCTCTTCTTGGCACTGAAAATTTGGGAGAAATTATATATTTTTATTTGGAGATGATACTCTATTTTTGTAAGAAAGGATAGACCTTAGAGTTTGAGTTTAATCCCATAATTAAAAATAAGTTAGGTTACTGAGGCCCAGAAAGGGAAAGAATAGACAAGAACTAATAGCCAGGATTGGATGTTGGACTTCAAATCCTGGCTCTGACTTTAGTCCTCGGGACCCTGTGGTCATTCTTCCTGAGGGAAACTGTTTCAAGGTTTCATGACCTAAGGATGGAAAGGGATTTCTGTCCATCTTACCTCATCTGACTCTTCCTGCTGTCATGGTGGGCAGCTCCATTCTGATATATGTTTTGATGGATAACAAAGGGAACAGGTTTTATATGTAAGAAACAGTAAATTATTTGTGAACCTTTTAAGAACATAGCCACCAGATGTCACTCTAGCTTAGCTAATGCCAAACGAAACTGTATCCATTGTTTCTAAATTTGCTTACAGAAAATATGTTGAAATAAATGCCACATATTCTAGTGTTTCAAGCCCTAAGGAACTTTCTGGGACTGACTTAAGAAGACAGTGACCATGAAAACAGTAAGCAAAAGAATGCTCTTGTTCCTGCTTGCCTGGCCGTTACAGTCTAGAGGGATGGGTGGAGACATATATGCAAGAAATAAGGAAATGTTGCCCATCCCCTTTGCTTGCAAGTGGATGGGATCAAGAAAGGAGAAATCAGAGTGAGAGAAAGGAAAACTTTATTGGGGAGTCAACTTTGTAGGAGTTGGAACCTGCAAGATATCTTGAAGAGTAACTCAATTTCAGTTGAACAGAGTATAAAACTTGGGAGAGGCCACTCGATGGGTTAGGAAGGTAGCAGGTAGCATGGCGGGGTTAAGACACAGTAATATGAATGAGTGAATTGGCATGGACTGCTTAGAGGACTGTGATGAGATCGGTGAACCATTCTAGAAGGTGTAAGTCAGGACGGATGGGATATAAAGCGGGCAATATAACAGTGGTTAAAAGCTTGGGATCTAGAGGCAGACTGCTGGGCCAAATCTCAGCTCTGGCACATAAGAGCTGTGTGGCTTTAGGCATGTTTCTGAGCCTCGCTGTGCCTCAGTTTCCTCGTCTAAAAATGAGAGGATAATATAATATCTAATCATTAGGGATGTGGAAAGATCAGACAGATTAATTTTTTTTAAAAGTGTTTAGAAGAATGTCCAGTACTTAGTAAGTACTATGTCAAGTATTTGTTGAATAAATATGTTTCAGGGTAGAACTAGGCCTTTGGAGCCACACAAAAAAATAATGATGAAAGGCAAGAGAGGTTTTTTATGCCAGGAAGTCTTGCAGTATTTAAGAGTCATTATTTGGAAGAGAATTGAAGATAGGCCTAGGATGTGCCCTGCTCAGCATCTTTTCTTTAAGCACCTATTATATGTCAGATGCTATGATGGTCACTGCATAAAACAAACAAATAATGATAATGGTGTTGATAACTTCTACATGGTATTGAGCTGTAACTAAGTGCTAAAAACCAAGTTTTATGCTTTACTGCATTATTTCCTTTAATCTGCCCCAAACCTTTGTGGTAGTGGATGAGATCATCATCATCATCATCATCATCATTATCATCATTATCATCATTATCATCATCATCATCATCAACCATCATCTATATTTTATAGATTACGGAAGGTAGACCCAGAGAGAATAATTAATTTATTCAAGTTCACACAAGCAGTAAATGGCAAAGCTCAGATTCAAACCCAGAGCCTGATCATTTAACAACTATTCTAATTGCCCAAGAGGCGTTGAGGCATATTATAAAATCATAATATTTTAGACCTAGGAGGAACTTTAGCAATGATTTGGTTAAATTTCCCTCTTTTGTGGATGAAGCAAATGAGTTTCATAGATGTTAAAGGATTTATCCATGGTCATTTAGTTGGGGGGTGACATAGTTAGTATAAGAAACTAAATTTTCTATTCCTGGTCCATTTTTTGATGAGAAGGTGTTTTGAAAGTTCTAATCCAGGACATTATTATGATTATGAGTACTACTACTACTGTAATTTTTGAAGAGTCTATTTTATGCAGTGCTTCCTTCACCAGGACAAGCAAGGATACCACATTTTGTTTTTTCAATATGGCAGCCTAGCAATAAAGTTTAAAGTATTTCTTTTATTATGGATATAGATTAAGATGTCCTAATAGTTACGTCCTTCTCTGGCCTCCCTGAGCTTGACATGCTGTTCCTTGTCTACAGCACTTTACTTTGTGTTGTCATCTGTTTGGTCCTTTGCCTCCCCAGTTAGGAGGCCCATTTCTAATAGAACTAAGAGGAGGCTCAGGGAATGTTGACTTTCCATAATCTCTTTCAACCTGATCCAGATTTTGCCCCCAACAAATCATGTGATCTAACCATGATTTTGCTTTGTAAACTCAAATTCAGGATAACTTGTGTAACGACCCTTGAATCTCCATTCATTCAGATTGTTATCTTAAGTGACCCTTGTATAGAAATTCTGTAGCCAACACTGATAGTCCCTCAAGGCCTATGACAGCACATTTTGGGCTGTTTGGTCCTCTAACAATGTGCATGTCATAGAGCAGACACCCAGTTTACTCAAAAAGCGATCCTTTGCTAAACAAAGAAGGAAATCTCTGCTTAGAGGCTGTTTATAATATTGTTTGTTTTTGCTGGCATTTTCATCTTGCCACCGGTTTTACATGAACTCTGTGGTTGTATTACAGAAGTCCCTTTGTTTAGGACTTTTGTTCAAGAATCAGAGGGGAAAGGTAAAGTGAAAACCTGGCTTGGGAGTGTGGCATTTAATCCAAAATGTGAGTTAGCTAGTGGACCATGACCCGTAGTCCTAGTAAAATCAACTTCCTTGAGATCAGATTTAATCATGAAAAGGTAGGTAATGGGCCAAGAATGATTCTTGAAGGTCTGTGCTAAACTAAGTCTGGTAATCTAAGCTTAATAAATAGTAACCTGCAGCTAGCAACACTTGCTCAGGTCACTTTCCAGTGATCACCCTTGGGCTCTATCTCACTGAAATAGGTTGGAAAATATATATATGTCAATATATATATGAAAGAGGGACTAGATTAGGCGTATGAAAGAATAATGAAAAAGATATGTTGGAGAAAAATATTAGTGTGAGTGTTCACAGCTTTTCTGTTTTCATGACCTGCCAAAGAGAATTCTGTCTGCTGTGCTGTTTCTGGATTTGTTGTCCGAGCAGAGTAATGGGTGAGAGAGTGAATGAAAGTGAGCCTAGATAATGCTGGGTGGATTTCTTGTTGTTCAAAGTCCATAGACATTATGGAGAGCTAGAGATGCTGAACATCAACTTCAGCAATGTTGGCTAATATTCAAATTGTGTTTGCTATAATGATATATTTATTCCTCAAATGATAAACAGATTTTGCCATAGACCTTTCTGTACCTTTCTGGTACAATCCTGATCTGAGGTACAGAATGAAGATCACTGCAAGATTGCTGGGGATTTGAAAAGCAGCATGGCACTTTGGAAGGAGGATGGGCTTTTGAGTCACAAAGACCTAGATTTAAATTCTTTCTCCATTATGTACTACCTCTGGGATCTTGGAGAGTTTTATGTACTGTTATGAGATCCATTTTCTCATCTGAAAACTTCAAAGGGTTTTTTTTTTTTTTAATTGAGATTGTTCACATACCATACAATTATCCAACAATCCAAAGTGTACAATCAGTTGCCGATGGTTCCATCATACAGCTGTGCATTCATCACCACAATTAATTTTTTTTCAATTTTTAGAACATTTTCTTTACTCCAGAAAAGAAATAGACAAGCAAAGGAAACTCAAATCCTCCCATACCCGTAACCACCCTGCCTCCATTATTGACTCACAGTATTGGTATAGTACATTAGTTACTGTTGATGAAAGAATGTTAAAATACTACTAATGGTAGTATATACTTTGCAATAGGTATATTTTTCCCTATATGCCCCTCTATTATTAACTTCTAGTTATAGTGTCATATATTTGTTCTAGTTCATGAAAGAGATTTCTAATATATGTACAGTTAATCACGGACATTGCTTATCACAAGGTTCACTGTTTTATACATTCCTATCTTTTAACCTCGAAGTTTCCTTCTGGTGACATACGTGACTCTGAGCTTCTGCTTTCCACCTCATTCATGCAACATTCAGCACTGTTAGTTATTCTCACAAAGTGCTACCATCATCTCTGTCCATTTCCAAACATTTAAGTTCACCCTAGTCGAACATTCTCCTCATAATAAGCAACCTCTCCCCCTTCTTTAGCCTCATTCTATATGCTGGTAACTTATATTTCATGTCTATGAGTTCGCATATTATAATTAGTTCATATCAGTGAGACCCTGCAATATTTGTCCTTATGTGTCTGACTTATTCCACGCTATATAGTGGCCTCAAGTTTTCTTCATCAACCCATTTTTTTAAGATGGTTTTGTTCACACACCACACATTTTGTCCTAAGTAAACAATCGATGGTTCCCTGTATAGTCATGTATTCACCACCATCACCACTATCTGTATAAGAACATCTCCATTTCTTCCACAAAGGAGGAGGAAGAGTCAAAGAAGGTAGAGAGACAAAAGAAAATGAAAAAAGAAAGAGAAATATTTAAAAAAGAACAAAAAACAAACATGACAGCTAGGAAGCAACAAAAGGAAAGATAGCATTAAACTAAAGTAGAATAAAGAGTCAGACAACATTACCAATGCCAGGAGTCCCATACCCCTCCCTTATGTCCCCCTCCTATATGCATTTAGATTTGGTATATTGCCTTTGTTGCATTAAAGGAAGCATAATACAATGTCTCTGTTAATTATAGTCTCTAGTTTGCATTGATTATATTTTTTCCCTAATCCCACCCTATTTTTAACACCTTGCAAGGTTGACATTCATTTGTTCTCCCTCATGAAAGAACATATTTGTACATTTTATCACAATTGTTGAGAACTCTAGGTTTCACTGAGTTATACAGTCCCAGTCTTTATCTTTCCTCTTTTCTTCTTATGTCCCACATAGTCCTAACCTTCCTTTCTCATCCATACACACAGTCATCTTTGTTCAGTGTACTTACATTGCTGTGCTACCATCACCCAAAATTGTGTTCCAAACCTCTCACTCCTGTCTTTTCCTTTCTGTCTGTAGTGCTTCCTTTAGTATTTCCTGTAGAGCAGGTATCTTGTTCACAAACTCTGTCATTGTCTGTGAGAGAATATTTTAAACTCTTTCTCATATTTGAAGGACAGTTTTGCCAGATATAGGATTCTTGGTTGGTGGTTTCTCTCTTTCAATATCTTAAATATATCACCCCATTTCCTTCTTGCCTCCATGGTTTCTGCTGAGAAATCCGCACATAGTCTTATCAAGCTTCCTTTCTATGTGATGGATTGCTTTTCTCTTGCCATGTTCAGGATTCTCTTTATCTTTGATGTTTGCTAATCTGATTATTAAGTGTCTTGGCATCAGCCTATTTAGATCTATTCTGTTTGGGATACACTGAGCTTCTTAGATTTGTAATTTTATGTCTTTCATAAGAGATGGGAAATTTTCATTGATTATTATTGTTGCTTCTGCCCCTTTTCTCTTCTCCTTCTGGGACACCTGTGACACATGCATTCTTGCATTTTGTATTGTCATTCCATTCCCTGAGACATTGCTCAATTTTTCCATTCTTTTCCCTATCTGTTCTTTTGTGTGTAGGATTTCAGGTGTCTTGTTCTCCAGTTCCTGAGTGTTTTCTTCTGCCCCTTAAGATCTGCTGTTGTATGTCTCCATTGTGTCTTTCATGTCTTGTGTTGTGCCTTTCATTTCCATAGATTCTGCCAGTTGTTTTTGCGAACTTTTGATTTCTACCTATGTATGCCCAGTGTGTTCATTATATGCTTCAGCTGTTTTGCTATATCTTCTCTAAACTTTTTGAATTGATTTACCATTAGTTTAAATTCCTGTATCTCAGTTGAAGTGTAAGTTTGTTCCTTTGACTGGGACATAACTTAATTTTTCTTAGTGTAGGTTGTAGTTTTCTGTTGTCTAGACATCTGATTTCCTTGGTTACTCCAATCAGCTTTTCCCAGACCAGCATGGACTCAGGGCCCAGAAGGGGGCAATATTCAGTATCAGGTTTTCCTGAGGGTGTGTCTTAGAAGATTGATACATCCTGTGAGGCCTCAAGCAGCTCTGCTTTTCCTAACCTGCCCAGCAGGTGGCACCTGTCAGTCTGTATCTCCTGACTGGTGTAAGGAGGTGTGGCCTCCTTAGTTTCTGTTTTGGCTGTTTTCCCCCAGGCTCTGGGGTCTGATTCTGAATGGAAGGTGGGTAGTAGAGCTGGGCACCACCTCCTTCCTCTTAGGAAAGATACACCCCCTAGGGAGTTATCGTCTGCATTTAAACAGGTTCTTTGTCTCTCTGACTCTGCTGTCTCCACCCTTGTCTGGGTCAGTGTGCTATGAATTGAAAATGGCTGAGGCTTCCTCCACTGAACCGCTCAGGTTCAGAGAGAGAAAAAAGTGACAGAAAGCTCCCTTTCAGGGCCAGTCCATGGCCCCCAGTTTCACCCATTGGCCAGAGATAGCACCCAGTCCTCTGGGCTCCCCCTCCTAGGGCAGCAGAGTCCCCTGGATCTTCAAGGTCAATTGTCACTAAAAGCCTCTGTCTGCTTGTTGGGGATTTGTAGCTTGCATTGAACAGTCCATGTTTGCCAATTAAAACCCCAGTTGGAGCTGGACTGAGGCATATTCTCTTGTTGAGAGAGTGCTGCTCTCTATCACCATGAGGCTTTGCAGTTGAGGCTGCCATGGGGGGAGGGGACTCCCAGCTCGGGTCCATAGTTTCTACTCACAGATTCCACACTGCAATCTCAGGCATTCATTCCAATCCAGGTTGGTGCATGATGTGTGGACAGTCATGGTTGTCCCCCAGCAGTTATTCTAGATCATTTACTAGTTGTTCCTGGTTGTTTATTAGTTGCTCCGGGGGGGACTAACAAACTTCCAGTCCTCTCTATGCCACCATCTTTTATATTTCCCCATAGGTTAAAATGATTAAATTAAGGTAATGCTTCTAAAGTACCTACTATATTTGTAGATTTTTAAAAAAATAAGAAAAGGGAAGATATGAGTAAGAAAAAGGACAGTGTAAGATTAGAGCTGTGAAAGTGCTTGGGGAAAGCAATGTCAAGGTCGTAAAATGATGGCTCCTATAATAGTTTAGAGCCAAGGATAGAGCCCACTAAAATTGCTCAGATAATTCAGTGGAAAATGAGCATAGCTTGAGGTTTGGGGAGTTCAGAAATTGTGCTCATAGGCCAAGGGCAGAGTCGATAGGGGCCACCCAAGCAGAAGTGAAGGGGATATCAGCTTTATGGGACAAGAAATTGTAAGAGTAGCAGGTTCTATTCCCAAGTAGGAGGTCTGGACTTGCATAAGAGTAATATCTTTCAAGATTGACCAGAGGAAAGCTCCTGAAGAGAGTGGTAACTGGCCCCAAGGGTGTTTGGAATAATACTTAAATAGATGGCAAGGCTAAAGACATTACCTGAGTCAGCATAGCTCTGTTTCAACCTGAGCTGTCAATACCCTGTGTGGTGGCATTAAGTCCACCTAACAAATAAATAAAACAGAATTTGGGGGTCTGTAATTACAAAAGATCTCTCAACTTTATAGAGTGAGCTCTCCAGAATGTCTTCACCTAGTAATTGCTCATATTTTTATAGCACTTTCCAATTTCCAAAGCACTTTTACATGCATTATTGCATTGGCCATCAAACACCTTATAGGTCCCTAAATGGTACAGATGAAGAATCCCAAACTCAGAAGGGTAAAATGAGTAGTACAAGGATGCACAACCAATTCTGGGAAGAATCAGGATTTGTGTAACATATTTAACTCTAAGAAACTTAGTTTTTCCCAGAATGAAATTGTCTCTCCCTGAGAATGAAAGGTAGCAGTTACCAGCCATCCTGTTCACTTATGCTGACTTGAAGGAAATAGTAGGAAAGAAAACTTTTCCTAGAAAGATTAGTAGAGATGTAGTTGTTGACAAACACAGGAATCACAGCTAAGGGTTGTTTCTCAAAATAATCCAATTTATAGGAGATTATGCAAGTTCCACTCATAGGCACTGGTTGAAAAATAAAACTGTAGGCCTTAATTCATTGTGGTTGGTTTAGGTGAGATAGGGTAAGTACATTACACTCAAGCTTCCAGTTGCCCTTTCTATGACCATGATAGACCTCGATAATCACAGTACCCTTTCCCACTGGACCCAGATGAGACTTTACAGTCCTTCTCAATTGACTGTTCCAGGTGGGCACTGCTAATTTGGAATAATAGGAATCAACCTATTTGTCATTCCTGCTTTAGGCACAGATGTTTAGAGGTTTGCCTTAGCCTTTAAATCCAAAGCCATTCTTGAAATCCCATTTTCTTTTCTAAGCAGTTTTTCATATCCTTTATGATGCTTGAAACCTATTGGCAAGATAGATCTCATTATTATAATTCATGCAAAATTATGCAAACATTTAAAGACATGAAATTTGTACAGGAGCCAAAAGACCCAGTACTTTGTTCTATATCTTTGAGGATATTGTCATTTTTGCTTTCAAGAAGACAAAGTGGCCCTCAAGTAGTCATTGGTGAATATCCCTCTTCAAAAACATGATTGGTATGCACTTGTTTCCTGCAGTTCTAAAAATTAATTTTATTCCAGGGACCCAGAGAAGTCAATCATTTCCTTTAGGAAGGAAATTTCTCTATTGCATTGTTCATTGTTATTAGCTCAAAAATCAATTGTTTCATAAAGTCTAAGCCAGTACTTTAAATTGGAGTCTCGCTTCTATACCATAATTGAGTGCTTGACACTCAATGTGACAAAGACTGTACAGTTGTTCTACAACTGTGGATACACCAATCACTTGGGGAAGCTTCCTCAAAATATATTTGCTTATATCTTTTACCTCCGTCTCCCTTCTTACCTCCAACACCCACCCTCCCTTCATTTTGGTTTACCTGGGGGCAGGTGACTGTTGACAGTAAATGTATATTTCTGGAAATTTCCTCCAACTGATTCCATTACTTCACTCCTTTTCCTTTCCCTAAATGAGAACCACTGATGCAATGGAAAGAACATTTAAATTTTAACTTAGATGTCATTGGATTTGAGTCTTGGCCCTGCTACTTTTGCTTGGGTAAGCTTGTTTACTACCAAAGATTTACTTGGTTGCAAATGACTGAAACTTTCCCAAGTCAAACTGGCTTTAGAGAAAAAGGGGAGTTTTTGCTCACATATTTGAAATGCCCAGTGGTGGTCTGTCTGGCTTTAGGAATAGCTAGATCAGGACCTCAAACAATATTATAAGGACATGATATTTCTCCATCTATTTGCTTCTTTTTCATCTTTATTGATGTCTTTCTCATGGGCTCTATGTGTTAGCTTCCAATTGCTTTAAGATTACCTTACCTGCTGATTAGATTTGCTTGGAATGTGCCCCACCCAGCTGTGGGTGATGACTCTGATGAGATGTTCCCATGGAGGCATGGCCCCACCCATTCAGGGTGGGCCTTGATCAGTGGAGCCATATAAATGAGCTGACTCAGAGAGAAGTAACTGAGTGCAGCTGTGAGTGACGTTCTGAAGAGGAGCAGGCTTGCTAGAGAGGAACGTCCTGGGAGAAAGCCATTTTGAAACCAGAACTTTGGAGCAGACGCCAGCCACGTGCCTTCCCAGCTAACAGAGGTTTTCTGGACGCCATTGGCCATCCTCCAGTGAAGGTACCCGATTACTGATGTGTTACCTTGGACACTTTATGGCCTTAAGACTGTAACTGTGTAGCCTAATAAACCCCCTTTTTATAAAAGCCAAAAAAAAAAAATTACCTTACCTTCATAGTTTAACAAACCTCCACAGAAGGAGGAATTTTCTATTACCAATAAGTCCCCCAAAGACCTTGGCACCACTCATTGTCTTGACTTGTCTCTTGTGATCATTCCTGAATTAATCACAGCAGCTAGTGGGATGGAATAGCATGATTTGCTTAGTCTTGGGCAGGGAAGATATCACCCAGCACTTACCTCTGCAGTGTTCTGGTTGTCTGTGGCTAATAACTGTTACACAGTGTTTCAGTTGTTAAATATTTTCCATGTTTCCCATTTGGAGGTTACAGGCTCACCCTTAGGATTGAGGATGGGACAATCCTTCCTGAAATGCATGAACTGATATTGGGAAAGTGGTAGGCCACAATAGGAAAATAAAAGCAGAAGAAAAGGGAATGATATCTACTTTCTAATGAACGATATCACTGCTTTGGGCCATGGTTTTTCAACATGTGGAATGCAAAATATAAACCAGTTGATCTTATTAGTTGCCTATCCATTCTAACATTCTATGAAATGGAACAGGATTTGTAGACTTTTTTAGTACCTATAACCTGTTATATTAAGTGTATCTAGAAATAGATAGATGTATACATGTCTATCAGTGTCCATATACATGCTGAGTTTGCACACATGGAAACTGAATCGCAGAGAGAAGTCCAGGGCTCTGCAGAAAACGGAGGCAGAGCAAGTTCTTTACATTTCTTAGTTGAGAGTTTTTTGTTTTTTTTTCTTTCCCTTTTTTCACTACACCATGCTCAGATATTCATGTTTTACTTTTGGCATGTTAACCCTTTAAGGAATTTTTTTTTTTTTTTTTACAATTTATGAGAGTCTCTTTAAAAATAGAGTTTTAACTCAAAAGAGGCTTGTCTCAAATGCCATTACCAAAGAGATGCAGGAAGGTCATAATGTCGAGAAGGCACATTACAACAAAGACAGGGTCTGTGTCATTGTTTAGTGAGGGAACAATTACTTTTAAAAGCATCTGCCTTTTACTGTTTCTCTACCTGTCTCACCGTCATCTTGTTTTCATGGGGATCATGCTAATGGTCTTTTCATATATTTTTAACATCTGTATTCTAACATATTATCTAATCAACCACTAAAAATATGTCACTTTCTTGGAATGTGAACTCTCCTACCTCCCTAGCTGTTGCCCTTACCATCATGGGTCAGTAGGGGTGAAAATTTAGGTTGGGTGGAACATTTGTAAATTTTTTAAATCAAAGACATTAGTCCCTGTGTATTCCATATAAAGATTTGTTCATTTTTTGTTGTTGTTTTATCTTCATGGAGTTGAGTGGCTCCTTCTCTTCTCCACATCTTGTGAATATTCCAAGGAGAAATTATTAGGTAAGAATTTGAAGTCCAAACCATGAGCCCAACAGAAGACGCTGACTCATTCATGTGGAAATCACTTACTGAATGCCTATTCTGTGTAAGGCTGGAAGATATATAAATATGAATCACTGTCTCATAGAGATAAGGCCTGAACATAAATCATTACAATACAAGATAGTAATATGTGTCATAGGAGAGGAATAAATTGCTGCAAGAGGATAAAGAAATTACTTTGTTATAAAGGGTCTAAGGAGTGCCGTACTTTAGCATCTTTTGGCTACAAGTAAATGGCTGACTTCAAATGTGCTTAGGCTAAAGTAAAAAAAAATGTGTTCATATTTAATTCTGGGAGTAAGGGATGACTTCATGAAGGAGAAGAGGTTTGAGCTGAGCCGTGAGAGATGAGTAGGATTCAGAATTAAGACAACTCCAAGAAATCCTGCTTAGGCTGTGTATCACCTTGGGAAATATATGAAACCATTTGTATCCGTAGATGCTTAGCTTGATGGTGACAGCCATCTGGCAGAATTAACAGCAGGCCCCTGATGTTGATTTGGGTGGGGAGAGGAGATGCAGGTCACACTGGGGAGTGGGTAAAGGTGATGGGGGGTGGAGGGATCTCCCATCTGCTGCCAGCTAGGTATCAAAGAGCTCCTCAAGACCAGGGAGACACTTAGGGATTTTAAGTGATAATTGATAAGTAAGTTTGAGAAGAGGCACTGGGAAGGGAAATGATATGAATAGGATATTTGGGTACTGGAAGCACCTTCTCTAAAAATGAAGTTGGTATTTATTTTCATATATAAAAATTAAATATCTGAAAAGGAACAAGATGGTTTCTATTTTCTCAACATAGATTGGCTCTGTTCTCAGTATTGGCAATATAGCAGTGAACAAGAAAAAGTTCCTGCCATTGGAGAGCTTATTTTCCAATGTGGAGATGGGGTCGGTCAACAACCAACAATGATGTATGTCATATGAGCTATGGAGGTCTTTGCCTCAGGGTAGGGCTTGAGTCCTTTCCAAATGACCTACCCCAACTTGCATTCTCGTTCTTTGTCTTTAAGATTTTCCTTACTAGTAGTCATTCAGTCTCCCTTTCACTCTTTCTTTTATGTATTAATTCATTTATGCATTTAGTCGACAAATCTTTGAGCACCTACCATGTTCCCAGCATTGTGCCAGGCACTAGAGTACAGCAGTGAAGAAGGATGATAACCCCTGCCCTTGAGGACCTTACCATCCAATGAACTTTCTGCAGTATGGACATGTTCTGTATCTGTGCTGTCCCATATGGTACCTGCTAGATACCTGTGGCTGTTCTGCACTTGAAATGTGGCTAGTGTGATAGAGGAAATTAGTTTTAATTTAATTAATTTAAATGCAAACAGTCATAGGTGGTTAGTGGTTATCAAAGTGGACAGCACAGGTTCTAGAAGGAAAGATAGGCAATAAGCTGGTAACATTTTAAGAAATAATTATAGAGTATGATAGGTGCTGCGAAATAAACAAATAGAGTTCTGGGCTATAGGAAAGTGGGAGAGGGAAAGCCTGACAACATGTATAAGTTGAGGTGTAAAAATGAGAAAGAGCAAGTCATGGAAAGACTTTTGGAGAACAGTGTTCCAGAGGGAAGAAAAAGTCCCTGAGGAGAGAAATTGCTTGGCAAGTGTAAAGAACAAAAAAAGAGTAGCTAGGAGTGTAGTAAGTGACATGTAGTATGTGCAAGAGGAGGTTGGAAAGGAGGCAGGAGTCACATCATGCAGAGCCAGAGAGCATGGACAAATTCCAGTAAAGAGGACCATGCCATCTCCTAAGGCTGCCCAGGTCCTTGTTTTCCATTGTTCATTCCTAATAGGTCCTTTTCCAAAGAGTCCAAGTGTGAGAGCCCCTCACAGCACGTATCACCTATCTGATCATCTGCCCACTCATGTGATTCGTTATGAGCATATCATTGCCGACTATGGAAAAAAAAAAAAACGTAGGTTAGATGAAGTCCAAGCTTGCTAGAAGTTTACAGAATAAACACTAAGAAATGTTTTTTACAGTGATGATCAATTATGAATTATTAAAAGTGGGATTAATAAAAGCTACTTTTTTTAAACATTGCTAGAAGGAAGCTAACTTATGAGGTCTGGGAACACTTTTTTTCCTGAAAGTTTTTGAGAGAAAACATGGGGGAGGTAAAGAAGAGAAAAGGAAATTAACTTAAAATAACTTGACTATTTTTAAAGCTGTTAGTCCTTGATTTGGAGTTTCTTCTCTAAATGTATGGACATTCATAATGTACAGATTAGTGATTTATGCAGAGGAATACAAGTGATTATGCAGAAGCCAGTCTAATGACCTTTTAAAATGTCTTGATTCACAATTTTTTTTACAGTGACAAGTGTACAGCTGTCTAGCCCCTGCAGTAAGGTCCAACTTCTGTGTATGCAGGCTCTGGCCCAGAGTATATATTTTGAATCAATCATCATACCAGATAGTTCTTGCAGGCTTTAAACTTGACAACAATTCTTTCACATGCAACTTGTCATTTGCTACTCACGACACCCCTCAGCAAATATGGCACAGAACATTATATGCATCTTACTTGGAAGGACTCAAGGGCCACTGTTACATCCTTGGAGGATGGACAATGTGTGAACAGATCTTGAATTCAGGGACTAGACCATTGTACCCTTCACCCTTCTTCTTGATGGAGGGAAGAGAGATACAGATTCTCTGTGTCCCTTCTTTAATATTCAATATCATATTCTTGTAAAGCCACAGTTCAGATTAAGATAATTCTTTGGATTCAGAGAAGGAAAAGTCTGTGTGTAAATCAGGAATCTTTGTATTACAAGTCACCCAAGCTGAACTTAAAGTAGTCTAAAATTCAAAAGGATGTATTGGCTCATGCAGCTAAAATGTCTAGAGACAGGCCTGGCTTCGGGCTCATATAATGAAATAATGGCCCATCTTTCATCTTCTCTTCCTCTGGCTCAGTTCCATTGTTGGTTAAGCTTTCTCCTCACTTAGTTACTCAAGTCGTATTTTAAAAAGAACATTTCACACATTAAATACTAAGTGGTATACAGTGGGAAGAGCACAAGACTGGCAGTCAGGAAACTTGGATACCATTCTCAATTCTGCCCCTGGGTTTGTGAATGTCCCCTCTCAACGCAGTCAAAGAAGTGCAAGTGGGCTCCTGGGATTAAATTTTTGTTGAGATCTGAAGTAGAGATGAGGGGCAGCAGGTTGGGGTGAGGGTGGAGAGCACCTTGGCCCCAGCATTTCCACTAAAGTGATTATCTCTGTTTGGATTTGCATATTTCACATGCCCACCCAGGAACCACTTTTTGGGACTTGAATAACATACGGTCACTTAGGAGTCTGTTCCACTTGTACCACAGAATGAGTGGAGGAGAGTCCAGATTCAAATAGGGGGCTGTGTATTGCTGGGAATAGGATGAACAGATTCAGGGTGGTCCCAAATCCAACACATATCCAGTGCACAGCATTACATTCCCTAATATCCTAAAACCAAACCTCTAATCTCAATCTTTTTAGTGCCATGAGCTAATCTTGGTTAACTGCTCACAGAACCCGAACTCATTTATCTGGTTTCCTTTCTCAGTGACTCCCCAGTCACAAGTTGACCACAGGGAGACTGGGCCATTCGAGATGGCTTTGATCCATGCAGTACTCTTCATTATGTAAACTTCTGACAGCTCACACGGAACATGTCACATCTTGAAAGAGAAGTTTTCATTAACTGCTTTGCTGCTGCCAAATGGAATCAGTGTATTATGTGGCCCCCAGCCAGAATGTCAGAGAGAGCAATGTTCCCTCTGTCTACAGCCCCAGTCTGGCTCCCCTCCATCAAGATGAAGCCTCCTGTTTTTCATAGATCAATGTCTTTCACACCTCTTCCATGAGGCTTTCTCTGGCCACTTCAACAGGGGAAGTTTGCATCGCCAGTGGCAGAATTGAGAATAGAATCTAGATTTCCTGCCTGACGGTATTATACTCTTTCTACTGTATCCTACTTAATCTTTAAAATATGAAGTGTTCCTTTTTAAAATGTGGATTAGGACTTGATTAAAAGTGTGAATTTATTATGAAAAAAAAAAAAAAAACTTGGCTATCATCTTTGCCTCCCTCCCTCCACATGCTATGCCACATACTTAACTCTTAAGTACTTCTAAATATCTTCACTCTTCCCCATCCCCACCATTTAGGCCTCCATCATCTTTCCCTTAGTCTACCATCCAAGATCTTAACTGGATTCTCTTCTCACAGCAGACTAAATTGTCTAAAATACAAATCTAATCCTGGAAGTCCCCTATTGAAACCTTTCCAATGTCTCCCATTATCTTTGCTCTAAGGTTAATTCTGAAGATCCCTAGACTCATTTCCCATCACAGCGTAGTGACCTTTTTCAGATCCTTGAAAGAGCCAGACTCACCTCTTTTGTGTATGCTGTTGCTCTTACTTGGATTGCTACACTCCTTCATATCTCTGTTTAAGTTACTAAAGTAAAATCACCCCGTTAGATCTCAGCTTAGAGGTCTCCAATTCTGGCAAAATTTTCCTCTTCTCTCAAGTCTTGCTGTGGTGACTCTGCTATTTGCCTCCAAGGCATCCTAAACTATTTTATCCCAAGTCACAGTGCTTTGTGTTATATCAGGCTTCCTGAAGTCTCCCCTAATCCCTTTACACACACATACATACCTCCCACTGTAAGCATTTGTGAATTTGTAGCATTACTGAAGATTTGGGGATCATGGAGCAGGGGCACAAGGCAGAATGGAGGCTTTAGCTCTTATAAGCCCTACTTTTCATCTCCCCTGTACATCACTGTTCCTCATCCTGTCTTCTGAGGCTACTCCAAATCCTCAGGCTCTTTCACAAGAATTTACCTCTTCCCAGCACCTCTTTCCAACTTGCTTATCTACGTCAATTTAATTTTGACCAAAATGAAGAGCTTTCTCCATAACAAACGCAGCCTCTACCAAAGGCGATTGTAGTTATCAATCACAATTTTTTTCTTCCACTTCCTCCTAAATGAAAGGGACATTGAGGATCAAGTTTAATCCCTTTTATCTACAACATCCCTTTGTTTTTCTACTTTCTTTATTCAAAGAGATGTGTGAGTGATAATTATTTGTAGTGTTCAAGTCCCAGGAGTGATTCACATTTAAACAGGAATTTACTAAAAAAATAATATTTAGATCTTTGTGGGAAAATTTCAGGAAACATCCTAAGTTTAGCTAGGAAGTTTGAGTGAGCAGAGTTATTGAATCCCTTAGAATCATAACCTGTAAGTGGCTACCTAGGGTCCTGGAACCTAAGGGTTAGGAAAAATTTTAAATGCCATATTTATGATTATTTGCTTAATCCTTCTGCAACAGTCTTTCTAAAGCTTCAATAATTCATATCTCTGTGTGTGTACATGTATCCATAATCCTAGATATATTATCCTGATCTAAGTCACTATCAATTCTCACTGGATCATTAAATAACCTCTTTATCTGGTTTTACTTTCATCCTTGTTCTTCTGTAGTTGATTTTCAACATAGTGGCTGGAATGATCTTTTAAAAACTTAGTCATTTCTCTCCCCTGCTCAAGTTTCCAGAGGCTTTTTATTTCACTATGAGTAAAAGACAAAGTCTTTATTGACGGCCCCAAGACCTCAAGGACCTGTCTCCTGTCACCATGCTCATCTGATCTGTCACTAATACTGCTGTTTGATATATTCCACCCCAGATACACTGTCCTCCTCCTTGTTCCTCACACATGCTAGGCCTGCTCCCGCTTCATGACTTTTCAATGTTGATACGCTCAATCAGGCATGCTCCCACTCATCCCGTATTTCCACATGGTTCACTCCCCGCTCTCAAGTCTTTGCTCAAATGTCCTTTGACTACTCTGTTTAAAATTACAACTCCTTCCCAGCACTGCTGATCCCTATTACTGCTTTTTCCCCCCTTTGCTCTTATTTAACATACACTATAATTTATCTATTTATTAGCTTAATGTCTGTCTCCCTTAAATAGAATGTAATCTTCATGAAGACAGGATTGTTTGGTTGTTTTGTATAAAGAAAAAGTTCTCAATAAATATTGGTTGAGTAAATGAATTGAATTTTGCCTACTTTATACTTTCACCAACTTATGTATTAGTTTAAGTTTTTAAAACCATTTAAGCCAAATTATAAATTTCTCTTTAGTCTCAGATAAAGATATTACTACCCATTTTGGTATTATCCAATTCATGTTTAGAATAACATTCCATTGTTTGAAAAACACATCTCACAAAGTTCTCAGCTTTCTTCTAATTTATCTTAAAATCTTTAGTTTTTTACTGTCCTACAACCCATTCCTTCCACTCCTTTACGTTCTTAGTTCCTAACATTAACTTTTTGATTTTGTTAACTGGCCATATCTTCCCATCTTTCCTCATACATTTTCAACACTCTGTTTGCAACTTTCCCTTAGCTTTTGAGAAGAGACTTCTCTTCCTCATTCATTTAGCAACACCACCTTGCTGTGTTGAGTAAAACCTGGTCATTAGTGAAAGCTAGAGGTATGCAAATGTTATCATTCTAGCCAAAGGAAAATTTCTTTTCCCATAAAGGTTAATCTTAAAGTTTCTAAAAATATGAACAATAGCCTTGTTTTTTGTTTTTGTGTTTTTTTTTTTTTTTGGTTGAAGTACCTGGTGGATTAATTACCATTTTGTTCCCATTAACTAGTGGCAGACATGTAGGGCCACAGTGCAGAGCCAAGGAAGCGATATTAGACATGATTTTGTTGTAGATTATGGGAAAGAAAATTGTGTTAATGAGAAGGCTTGGGGAATTGGGCACCACAGCCCAGAATAGAGCATGCAAAATAAGAAGGATTAGACGATGAATAAGAAGAAGGAGAGGAAAAAAATGCATATTCTGAAAAATCAAAAGGAAATGGAATGCATTTCAAATAAAGAGATGGCCAATTCTCATAGGAAGAGGGATAGTCTTCACCTTGGAGAACTCACTCAGTCTCTGATTGCTTTCCTGTCTTGGCTATCAAAGGAATGTCTGGATCTAAAATTCAGCAGGTATTTAAACCATCAGCCATATCTATATAGTTTGCAATCTCTAAGAATGAGCCTTGGAAGTCTCCATAGTCTGACTACCACCTCATATAAAAACTTCACATATAGCACTCATTACAGTTGGTTCTCTAGCCTCTACTTGGGCACATCCAGTGACTGCGAACCGGTCTCACATAGTAGGGTTTTGATTTGTTAAAAACGTGGTTTTTAAATTCAGAAAGCTTTGCCTGAATGTTGGCATCATAGTTGATCAAGTATATTCCTTGAGTAAATGACTTCTCCTCTCTAAATCTCAGGCTTGAGTATTTATATAGGTAGATATGATTGTTAAATATAGTAAAGCAAGTAAAGCACTTTTCAGAGTGCCCATAGTCAGCTCTCTCTAAAAGTTAGTCTCAATTAATTTCTACAAATATTCAACATCATCTTACCATTTAAATAGCACTCATGAAAGTATTCTGCATTCTTATCTCCTTAAATGTTTGCAGTAGTTCATATAGGAATCATCATTGCTCCTAATCTTCTGATGATAAAACAAAGACCCAGGCTCTGTGCTAGTGTCTCTGTGTGCCTGGTTCTTCTCTTTCAAATTGGAAGTGAAATTTTACCTTGATAGCAAGGTTTGCTGGGGGAAGTTGACCTTGGAGAGAGTATTGTATGCATCACCCTTTCTCTTGTCCCATTGACTCTATCCATGGAAACTCCATCCCTAGATGCTAAGTACTTGCATGATATTTCTAAAAATCACCGTCTGCTCAAAATAAAAGACTCTGATGTCAATCATACGCACCTTGCGAAGATGGCCTTCGAGTTCCCTCTCCTGGGGTTTTGTACTCCTTATTTCACTCTGAGGGCATTAGGACTCCCCCCCCCCCAAGAAAGAATTCTAGGCATCAGAGAGCAGGTGCATATAGGATCTAGGATCATCAATGTTCACAGTATGTACACAGTTGTTATTTTATACCTATGTCAACTGGCATTCTTTTTCCTAAGTATCAGTAGGCTAAGAGAAAATTCTGACTAGTCAGTAGCTATAATTTTATTAGGGAATGGGCCCATAATACATAGATATGAGAGGATTTTCATGAAGAATGGGGAGGTCCATTCTATTTTATTCTTATCTTCTCATTCTCCCACGAAAGCACCATGGGGGTCTAAAAGGAAATCCAGAGTCTCAGAGATGAAATAAGCTATGCTCAATATCAGAGTGAGTGAATGCCAGAACCTATACTAGAATCTAAGACTCAGTCCAGGAGTCAGAGATTCAAGATCTGCAACTCAATATCACTGATTAAAGACCCTGATTTTCCTTTGTAATGGTTTAAACTCCCTGATTCTGTGAATGACATGCTGCTCTCTTCTTTTAAAATCACTTGGTCAGGCTTGAGTCTCATTCCTTCCAAATCTGCACATGCAAGTCGAGTGTTTTTGTTTTATATAGAGCACTGAATTTCAGAAATCCCTAACCCTGCTCAGCACCAAGTGGCTGCCTGGGCTGCATACCATCCAAGGATGTGTCACTCTCAAAGTGTGCGTATTGTTCAGGCCACCCTGCTTTCAGAATAGAGCAAAAGGCAGTGGAAATGTGGATTATTTGGAGATTCATTTCACATAATCAAAGCAAGGCTGAATTTAATTACTGTTCTGACAGCTGGGAGGCAATCAATCCTTCTCTCACTCCTCCTTCCTCTGCCGCAGCTTCAAAGTGTCATTTCTTTCCTTCCCTCCCTCTCGTACTAATTAGAAACATGCTGTAGGGTAAAAGATGACCAGTGCGAAGCTAGCACAGTGTCACTAAAGCCTCTTTGATAGCAGAGAGAGCTCATGGCTGGAGGAGGATGATCCCCAACACAGGAGCATCTGTCCTTGGTACAGAGAAGAGCTGGGTGTGGAGCTGGCCCCAAGGTCTGACTCAATCCCGGCCACCAAGCTGCTTTATGACTTGGGCAAGTCACTTGATCACTCTGTGGATGTTTCCACATCTGGGCGTCAAGGACTCCCAACTTTTTTGTTGCTAAATGTGTATGAGAAGATAAAATAAGAGTGCTTAGAGTAGTAACTGTATCATATCAGTGTATGAGATAGTGAACTGAAAAATGGCTTCCTTCAAATAAAGTCATTAACTGGGTTTGGAGACCCTGGTCCTGAAATGTAGAGGATGCAGACTTCTTAAATAATGTATGTAAATTTTGGGTATGATTTTACAACTCATTCTTTCTCTGCATATTTTCTCCATCACTCCATAATGCCTCCTTAGATGCAATGGCAGGCTCAGCATCAGCTCCCAGGGTCCTAATCTCCACAGCAATGAAGAAAGATTCAAGTACCCAAGGTCAGGGGCAGGGGACACAGGGTTGCCACCTCCATGGGTCCATCTGATGTGACATTGAGCTTTCTGATGCTTGTCATAGGTGCCAAACTTGTAAAATAAAGGTGAAAGATTTTGCAATTGGGGCTGGGAGAGACTGGCCACCCCCAGGAGAGGTGCAGAGGTGAAGAGACTTTTCCAAGGTCACCAATTAGTTCTCAAAATGAGTCTGGAATGCAAACTTCCTAAATCCCAGTAGAGATTTTAGATCGGTAATTAAGTTCCTCCATAATTCCTTTCTCCTATTTATAAATGATTATGGCCCCAAATCTCATTACATCAACTGAATAACTCTTTCCAGATGTAAACTATTTGTAGAAGCACACAAAAATAATAATAACTCAGCTTAAATACATCCTTCTTTTCTCCAAGTGCCTCCCATCCATCTGGGTTGCATTTCTTACCCAAACTAGCATGATGTTGGTTCTAAAATTGTCACTTGCTTTCTGGGAAAACATAGACCAGTGGTGAATAGAGTAAAGTTCTCTGCTCATATCTTGTAGTTGAGACTTCTCAAGTGCCAGAAGTAGCAAGATGTCTGAGAAAGGAAAGATAAATCCTGAGGAACAAACCACCCCTGTAATTTGAAATGCAGATTACTCTGTTCCTTACTCTTGTTACTAGTGCTGACAAACCAAGTGACCTTCAAAGACTTCCTTCCCCTCTCTGGACTTCAGGTTCCTCTTTCTGAAACATGGGGACCTGAATAGATCAGGCAGATGGGAGTCCCAAAGGCTGGATGGCTCTTGGATCTGCTTTTTTGGCCTGCACAGTGTTAGTTACTTAGGAAATATTATATAGATTCCTAGAGTTTTGACCTCTCCTGGAATACTTGTGAATCTGGCAAGAGTAGGTGCCCATTCTTGCATGGCAAGCTCTATGAGACTGTTCTAGTTTGCTAATGCTGCCGGAATGCAAAACACCAGAAATGGATTGGCTTTTATAAAAGGGGGTTTATTTGGTTACACAGTTACAGTCTTAAGGCCATAAAGTGTCCAAGGTAATACATTAGCAATCGGGTACCTTCTCTGGAGGATGGCCAACAGTGTCCGGAAAACCTGTTAGCTGGGAAGGCACGTGGCTGGCATCTGCTCCAAAGTTCTGATTTTAAAATGGCTTTCTCCCAGGACGTTCCTCTCTAGGCCACAGTTCCTCAAAAATGTCACTCTTAGTTGCTCTTGGGGCATTTTTCCTCTCTCAGCTTCTCTGGAGCAAAAAGTCTGCTGTCAACGGCTGTCTTCAAACTGTCTCTCATCTGCAGCAACTCTCTCAGTTCCTGTGCATTCTTCAAAGTGTCCCTCTTGGTTGTAGCTCCTCTCTAAAATGTCACTCACAGCTGCACTGAGTTCCCTCTGCCCGTCAGCTCATTTATATGGCTCCACTGATCAAGGCCCACCCTGAATGGGTGGGGCCACACCTCCATAGAAATATCTCATCAGAGTTATCACCTACAGTTGAGTGGGGCGCATTTCCATGCAAATCTAATCAGCACCAAAATGTCTGCCCCACAAGACTGCATCAAAGAATATGGCTTTTTCTGGGGGACATAATACATACAAACTGGCACAGAGACCAAATCTAGTTTTACCCATTTGATATTCCCAATGCCCAGAGAAATTCTTGGCATCTAGTAGGTAATCAATAAATATTTGTTGAGTAAATATATATGTATCTGATGAATAAATGAATGATTTGATAACATGGACGATCATGTGAGTCGAATAGCCATGTGGGCAGAAATTGTCTGGTTCTGAGTCATGGCTCTCCTGTAAAGACAAGGCATTGCTCCCCAGTTCATTAAAGTAACTAAGGTTCCCATCAACACACCAGTTCATTCACATGGGCTATCTGCCTGGTCCTTCAATGAGAGCCCCTTGAAATAGCTGATCCTGAAGTTCTCCTCAACTCTGAACCCACGATTTGATGACATCTGACCACGACCGTAAAACCTTCTACCTTAAAGCCTAACAAGGAGTGTGAGGCTAACTGCATATCTGTGGTAGCCCTGACTCTGCCACTCATTGTGACCTGGGGGATTTTACTTCTGTTGTGGGTCCTGACTCCACGCTAGAGTGATTTCCCTCAGACATTGTCCAAAATTATCTGGACATAACACACTTTGAGCTAAGGTCATAGATTTGGGTGCTACTTCTTGCCTAAGGGCCATTTAAGACAGGGCCAGGCAAAGTAATATAATACTAGTCTAATATTATTAAAGCAAGAACAATAATAATGTTTTTCAATATTGTTAACTACCTACATGTATTGAACCTGTGAGTCAGTCGCCTTAAGCGTAGCATCAGTTTTAGGATTACAGGCGTCTTTGTGTGCCCCTCCCTGATGATCTGGCATAGCATCTAAACATGTTCCCGTGATGTGCCAAAGGAGGGAAAAACTGTGATGACTTGCAATGTGCTAAACCTCCCAGAAGAACACAAAATACAATGTGAAAGGCAAGTCAAAGTTCTATTTGTTCTGCAACAGGGTTAAAGTCACATTATTTTTTCTCTAGATAAGAATCAAAAGCAGAGGTACAAGGAGCAGCAGTTTATGGAACAACTCACTGTTGCCACATCTGAGCAACTCTCCCCTTGCCTACCTGAAATACTCCTGCCAGCTGCCTGGCTGGGCATTTACTTCTTGATCCTGTATGTCTCACTACAAACCTACAAATTAATCTTGCCTCCATTTCACAGTGGAGGGTATCGAGACTCAGAAAGGTTAAGTGACTTGCACAGTCACAGCTAGAATGTAGATCCTGGCATTGGAACTTAAGGTCCATGCTCTTGACCATAACCCCAGTCTGCCACCTCTGGAAATGTGAGGGCTGACTTCATGGTTCTTTGGAGCCCTTCTGACTCAGACTTTCTGTGTCTTAGGGTGGCAGAATGGAATAGTGGTGAGAGCATTCCTCCTTGCCTTGCTTTCCTCAACAGTAAGAAAGATTCAGTGAACCTGGCACTCTTCGTTGCACTGAATAAACTTAAGCTGCCATCATTAACACATATATCCCCAGCACTCACAAAACAGCAAGCACTATGAGATCAAATCTAGTTTTACCCATTTGATATTCCCAATGCCCAGAGAAATTCTTGGCATCTAGTAGGTAATCAATAAATATTTGTTGAGTAAATATATATGTATATCTGATGAATAAATAAATGATTTGATAACATGGAAGATCTTGTGAGTCTAAAAGGGGGAACATATGTCACTGAGATTTTCACTTTGTCAAACAAGCTTACTGCTGCAAGTTGCTGCAATAGCCATGTGAGTAGAAAAAGAATGGCCTCATAAATCGGCACCATCAATCAACCCCACATGCCCTGTGCTGGACCTCATTTCCAAGGCTTCCCAGGGATTGCTCCTGTGGTCAACCCTCTCCTGTGGCCTCTTATGACCATGAGGGGGCAGTGAATGTTTACTCAAGACAGGAACTGAGTTTGTTCTGAACTAGACCATCTGACAGTCTTACAGTCTTTATGTGGTTTTATTCCTCAGATATATCTTCATGGTGCTTCAATGAGTAGGATGAGGTTCTTTTCTAACTATCTGCATAGCAAACAAATTGTGTTGTTCTTATTGCTGAATATTTAAATATTGAGGCTAAGAACCAGACTCAACTCTTTAGTAGGGCTGACACCTAAGGCAGGTGATAGGAGGGCAGTAAGTGACATGCCTTACCTATTTTTACGTTGTCTTTTAAGTCCTACTAGTGTGAGATTCATCTATTATATGAAAGGCTTGCTCAGATTTTATTCTGTTGCTAGCCCATAAGCAGCATGCAATTTCAGGAGTTACATTTCCATTATTATTCAAATAGAAAATAGAAGTCTAGACTCTCAGGGGTGTGAGGGGCGCTTACTCTGTATTTTACATCCCGTTCTTGTGGCAGCTCTTTAGCAGCTGGTCTCAAAATGCTTAGCTGTGCTTCATGTACACTGCCATGGTTCATTTCATGGACTTTTAAGTGATGATGGATGAGAAGCCAGCTCCCTTGTTGGTGAAGGGCTGGTTGCCTGTTTTGGAATTGACATTTAGCCTTAGAATTATTTCCATTCCTTTCAAAAGAGAATGATTTCACCTGGGTGGCCAGAATGTTTTGGGAACTTATCACAGGCAGGGTTTTGAAGTGGTGTTAAGTATTAACTTTGGGATGAGATCATTGGACCTGATGGACCAAGACCTCACTTATAGCTCTTGGTATAATTCCTCCCTATGGCTGCTTAAGCCCATTTAGTTTGTCTTCTCTACTCTCCCTCCATAGAGGTCTCTTAGTGTATTTTTACACTATTTTGCCTGTATTTTCTTTTTAAACTTTTATTTTCCTATTGTTTACTGGCTTCCTGGAAATCCAGTAATATGGGAGTCAGTCAGAGCTTCCATTTTGTGTAATTCCAAGGGCACCGTTTATATCAGCTTCTGTGTAAACCACATTCCATGAAGCATAGCTACAGTTGGAGGTGAATGGTATCTCCAAAGGTGATCCAAGGAGGAGGTCCTGGCTCAGATCTTATTCTGTAAGACCTGGGCAAATGGATCTCAACTTGGGACCCATAAATACTCATTTTTAAGAAGATTTCTAGATGATAGTGATGGAGGCAGTTAACGGACCACTCTTTGGAAATGTTTTTCCTAGAGCATCTCTTTCAAAAAGACAGGGGAACAAAGGTAGTAGATTGGAGAGAAGTGCACTAGCAATCATTTTGTACCAATTTTTCCTCAGGCACTGCGTTAGGCATGTGTGGTCCTGTTAATTTCAACTTGATTAAATGGCATTCAGTGTGTCTCCATTCAGCGTTTAGGAGAAGCACCAAAACCCCAATAAGTATGAAATAACTTTCCTCTAATCTAGTGGTCTTATGCTCAAAAATGCCAAAAATAGCAACCCATTGGGTATAAAAAATGAAGCTGAACAGCTGGGGATGCTATAAGTCTCTAGAGAATATACGTACATCCTTGGGACTCAGCTTCTGATGATTTTTAACTTTGAGACTCATTATTTTACATGATTGACTAGATTTTTTATATGAAGCCAGGAAGATATAATTTTATGTAGAATTTCTTGATTAAAAATATGGGCTACAAATATAAATTTATAAAAAGTACAATGTGGGCTAAATAAAACACTTTTGTGGCTCAGATTCAGGCCATGAGTTGCTAGTTTGCAATCCTGGTCTAATCTTTGGTTGGAAGGGTCCTTTGATTATGGTGAAATAGTAGAAAGAATATAAAATATGTGGCCAGGAGACATTGTTTTAATCTCAATTCTGCAATATGTTTGCTATGGGACCTTGAGTAGTTCACCTTACCTCTTGGAGAATCAACATACCAGGCAATAGTATCTTTTTCATGGAATTGTTCCAAATATAACATGAAATACTACATGTCAGTGTTTTACAAACTTCAGTAATTCACAAGCAACCTTAAGACTTTTTGCCATATTCAGGTAAAACCACTATTATATCCTTATTATTTTTTTACTCACTTTTTATACTTGACAGTAAATGTTGGCCATTATTTTTAATGTGACAAAATAGATTTTATATTTATGAAGTAGTTATTTAAACTAGGAGCTCTTTATTTCACATTCCTTCATCTTCAAATTGGGTCTTGTAATTCCTTTTCTACCTTCTTTAAAAAAAGTCAAGATAGGATCTGTAAGACCTAATACCCTAGTATATATTTAATATTGTGGTTTTCATTCAATTATTTATTTATAATTAATGAACCTTTCTTTTTTTTTTTTTTTTTTTTTTTTTTAATCTCATTCAGTGTTAGGTCAACAAATAGCAATATCTTCAAACGGACTTCTGTATAACATGGTTGATGAGTCTTTAAAGATCCCTAGGCTGAAGTTAGATGGTGAGAGACATGGTTACTATAATTCAGTTCCTAAGCTTTGACACAATAGTTAGGAATCCAACAAGATTTCATTGAACATATGAAATGAGCACCAGAAATCCAGCAGGGAACAAAGCAAGGTGTTTGTCCTTATGAAATTTCAGTCTGGTGGGGGAAACAGGTAATTGTAAATAATACATTTATTGTATCAGATAGTAATAAATGCTAAGGCGGAAAAGAAAAGTAGGAGACGTAGTAGGGGTTAGTTTTTCAGAGGTGTTAATGTGGGAGTAACT
The DNA here is from genome assembly GCF_015220235.1 of Choloepus didactylus. Lineage (NCBI taxonomy): Eukaryota > Metazoa > Chordata > Mammalia > Pilosa > Megalonychidae > Choloepus > Choloepus didactylus. Next base: position 97,100,326 of record NC_051319.1, read on the forward strand.
TTTAGTAAGTTATTTTATCAGAACCCGAATAAGATGAGGGGGTGAGCCATGATGTTACCTCAGAGAAGGTGGTCCAGCAAAGAAAGAATACCTTGAGGAGAGTGCTTACTGTGTTTTTTAAAACAGCAAAGAAGGCAGCATAGCTGGAGAAGAGAGAGCAAGAAGGAGAGGGGTATGTAATGGTGTCAGATTACATAGGAGCTAATAGGCCACTTAAGGTTTAGGCTATTGTACTCTGAATAGGAAGACTTTGAGGATCTGAGCAAAGGAGTGATGTGTCCTGATATAATTTTGAACCATCTGTCTAGTTATTATGTAGAAAAATGACTGTAAGAGAATAAGAGTGAGAAAAGGACACTAGTTAGGAGAGTATTGTTATGGTCCAGTGAGACATGATGTTGGCTTGGACTGAAATGATCACAGTGGAAGTAGTTGACATGGCCAGATCCTGGACATACTTACAAAGAAGAGCCAATGGCATTTGCTGAAGAAATGAATGTGAGATATGAAAGAAAGTAAAGAGGCAAAGATGATTCCAAGTTTTCCAGAACTGGAATACTAATGGGAAGAAAATTTTTGATTTACTGAAATTTTCATCTTTGCTTAATATGTTTTTTCTTACATACAGGAGTGCTGTCATAAGGCGTCCTGATATGAATTACTTCCCTGGATAGTAGAGGCCAGTTAAAATTCATGCCTCTTTATGCAAATACATATGATTTTGGCCAGTGACTGCATTTGTTCCAATGGCTAAACCATCAATTCAAAATTCAGGAGATAATGCTTGCTCTTGACCATTTTTCTTGTATACTTGGATCTCAGTTGAAATAATGTACAACCCTTGTCTGCAAAGAAGAACATTTTCCCAAAAGGTCAAATATCAAGCAAAATACTTGAACTCAGACTTATATCTGGCTTTCTTGCCCACTTTTTATTCCCATAAACCTAATCACCCAGATTTCCTTGCATAATTCCTGATATCAGTCTAGATTGTTTCTTCTTTCTCTTCCTCTAAATACTGTTTATCTCATTTTAAATACCATTAACAAGCTTGCAAATACCCTGCTATCAACCCTAAGTTGGTTATATTATTCTCTTTTACAGTTGAGGAAACTGAGGTTGAGGGAGCTCTAAGTGTATTAATCAAGCTCACAAATATCAAAATTGATGAGCTGAGATTTGAACCCAGACTGCCTGATAACTAGTGCTAGATCATAGATGCTACCCTCTATTACTTCACAGTTACACCTTCACTGTGTCACATTAGCAATAACCAATTTTCTCCAACTCTCCTGCCTCTCTCCATTAAGATGTTATCCTTAAGAAAAAGTGGTTGCTAGAGTGTGAGACCTGCTGTTATTATGTAGTCTGCTTTGAACGCTTCGATGTTTCCGTGGATCTCATTACTTCCCCAAGAAGAAAATAAAATATTATTACTGACCTACCTAAAATAACACCTCCCTTGTGGAGCCTTCCATGACTATCTCTATCAGAATTTCTCCTTCCTTCCTTCCTTTCCTCCCTTTCCACCAGAACCGTTTCTATCTACTTTCCAAAGTCAGCCTTTTGTAATAGTGATAGTACTGTAGTAGTGATAGTACTGTAGTAGTAATAGTACTGTAGGAATAATAGTACTGTAGGGCTGGTAGGATTGTGGGAGTGTAGTTTGTTTTAGTGTCTGCTCTCCTATTAGATGCATTCTCCTTGAAGCTAAGAACATCTTTCTTTTCTTCAAAGCTCAGCATTGGTACTAAATATCTTTAATTGTTTGAGGATAAGAATATGGTACATTTCTTCCATGTATCTAGCCTAACACTGGATACAAAGTGGGCATTAACTATATCTTGAATGAACAAAAGGAAAATAGAGTATTTCTATTTTTCACATTTCCTTCTAAAGAAAAAAAATGGGATGGTCAGTGGTCAGCTTCTCTGGTCTTTGCAGCCTAATGAGTTTCCCCTTATATGGGAGGTTTATATTTTGTCAAATGAGTCTCTAGGATGCACACAAGGTTTGCTGAGGCTCAGCTTTCTCTTTCACGCAGCAAAGGCCAAGACTGCAGGGAGACTCCTGCCACCAACCCCCAGCCTACTCCAAACTTCATACATTGTTTATTTGCCTTCTTCTGGACAGCCAAACCAGCATTGATCTTACATAAAAATTCAGCCCTCTGGCATCTGATGAATAAAATAACTCCTTGGCTAGAATATTCTAGTGGCAGGGGGAGGACTCAAAAGACAACCAGCTGTCCATGTACTCAAGTTTCCTATGTGGGACACCATTCCATTTCAGTGCCTGTCAGTAATTAGCCCTATGCCATTTGCTCACTTGGTGGGTCTTTACAGTGGGAGGCACCGGGGTAGGATAACAAGAGTATCAGTACTAGATATAGAAAACCTGGCCTAATATTTACTGATTAAGCAGAAACACTGAATGTTTCTGCTTCTGCAAAATAGGAATACAAATAACTTCCATAAATACACCCAATTGTTTCTGGAATCCAATGAGAAAGGCTATGTGAAAATGATGTGGAAAGCATTTTCTAAATGCAAGATAATTTTATTCACAAAAGAATTCTGAAATGATCTCTTTCAGCAAGGTGATCAAGAGTAAAGTAAAGTGGAGAAGAGGGGCATAGATAAGGCAATGGAGGACCCAATACATATAAAACACTTAGCACAGTTCCTGGTTCCTGGTAAATGCTCAATACTGCTGAAGTAGTCACTGCTGTTTTGTTTTTGTTGTTGCTATAACCCAATTTCTTGGCTTTACTTACCTCTACCCTGCTGATAATCTCATTTATAAAGTTAATCATCATTATTCAATCCCAGAGCTTATTAAATGCCAAGTACTATGATAAGTGATTTGGATAAGTTTTTCTCATTTAGTGTTTATAACCACTATTTTACAAAGAAGGGAACTGGGGTTGGGAGAGGTTACAAGTAACTTGCTTCTCAGGAGTTTCTCAGGAGTTTTCTGAGGAGTGGTGCTGAGACTTCAACCCCAGACCACCTAACTCCAGAGACACTACGCTTCTGGGCCACAAATAATTGGCCATTGATGCCCTATCTTTCTGTCAAAAGAAAATAGAGTGGAGTTGTCTGTTAATATTATGCCTTTGATCTGTGAGGTAGAGAAGATATATTTTATTAATGTCATATTATACTACGAGGAAATTGAGAGTTAGAAATCTGATATGACTTGATCAAAGACACTTATTTTATGCAATTCTATAATTCTTGGAGTTTATCTTGTTTCAATCTATCATTATTTAGACATCTTTGCAGGGAGAAGGCATTTATTTATTCAGTATTCTCTAATAAGCTAGTAATAGCATCAGGTCTAAAAAATATTTTCTTTCTAAACAAGTCATGCACATTCATGAACAAATTGATTACACTTGGGGCATTATCTATAATTACATATCAGATGACATTAACTGAGCCACACAATTTTGGAATGACTAAAAGAGCTTCTTATCCACTTTAACTCCTTGATTGTATGCAAATATGGTGGTAAATCAGTTAACGGAGTAAATCATTGTTATTATCTCCATTACGGGCAGCTTTAGGTTATATTCGAGGAAGATATTTGAGGATTTACTAAGATTATTCATTAACATCTTGAATGAGCACTACAGTGCAAATGGACCTTTTTGCAAAAGTATTTGAAACAAATGATTTGTACAGGCTAGCTGGGAAACTACTCCTTTCATAAAGCTAGATACACTAGAGGGAGATATAGTATCACTGACCTTACTGGGTCTGACATTCTGGCAGTGCCTGGGAGGGCTAAGCCTTTGTGATCTGACAATAGGATGCCAACATTCCATCTGTAGTATAGAAACTATGGTTTCTGAGATTTTGAGGACAGTCAAGTCACCAGCAAAGCATTTATTCTCATAAAAACCCTAACAACAATTACTTCATCATCTAAAATCTTATGCTTTGCCAATAATAGATTTAAGATATGTATTTTTTCTTTTTTTTTCTCTCTGCAATGACTTCTTAATGATGGTGAAACTTAAAAAGAACAGTAATAATGACTCATAATAAACTCTCTATCAATTTCAAATGGAATAGAGAGGTCATTCTGAAGGGTATTCTTATGTGCTATATAAATATCCCTTTTTTGTTTTTAGTACATTGGAATAGCTAGAAGGAAATAAACTGTCAAACTGCAACCCAGTAGCCTTGATTCTTGAAGACGATTATGCAACTATGTAGCTTACATGGTGTGATGGTGTGATTGTGAAAATCCTGTGGCTCACACTCTATCCAATGTATGGACAGATAAATTAAAAAATGGGGACAAAAATTAAATGAAATATAGGATGAATGGGGGGAATGGAGTGCTTTGTGTGTTCTTTTTTACTTTTATTTTTATTATTTTTTTGGAGCAAGGAAAACGTTCAAAAATTGTGGTGATGAATACACTACTATATGATGGTACTGTGAACAGCTGCTTGTACCTTGTGGATGATTGTATGGTATTGGAATATATCTCAATAAAATTGAATTTAAAAAACAAAACAGATCAGAATCTCTGGGAAAAAAAAAACTACTTTCAGTTAACACTAGACAAAAATCGATGCCAAGTTTGAGTTTCTCTTGAGATTTGGCAGAAATTTTTTTTTTGTCATTGACTTATGTGCTTCATCAAAGTGCTTGCTATATAGCTTGGGGATGGCTTAGAAATCTAATATACATGAAATGTGGACGCTGTGTCTAAAAATGCCACTATCTCTTAATGGAAGAGGAAAATATGCTCAGGATCATGAGAAATGCCAGACAGAGGATGCGTAATAATACTTTTGGAGAGCACTTGCATGTAGCCTATTGTGGACGGTAAGGGGAGCTGTCGTGGTGCTGGACAAAACCCAAGAATCTGCAAAGCCATCTGGAATATTTAGGCATTCACAGTGGGGACAATCAAACTTCCTCCAAGAGGACTGATTGCTAGCCTTGTTAACAGGGAGAAGTTAGTGATCAATGCATTTAATCATCGCCTCACAACAGCTTCTAGTAAATAAGGACCTAAGGAAGGAAAAACATTTTAGAGATGAATCGGTGTTCTATAGTGTTTGAGAAATTTGCAGCTTGCTTTCTCCTTCGTAATCTCCCAAAGCAGGCAGGCTTTTTTCCTATCTAATGTCCATCTTTGTTCCATAATAAAATCCTATGTATAAAGGATACAGAAATCTTTAGGGCACAAGGATGTTGACTTCATGGAATATGTGAGTGGGGAAACTATAACAGAGGAGGTGACTATGGCTATTTTAAGTCATTGAATACAAGTCCATTATTAGCAGTCTCCTCTTTGGGGTTGATTCAGAAGTACACCAGGCACTGTTATAAATTAAGGCATATATAGAGTGCATTAATGTGCAATCCATGATGTCAGGAAGATTACAGAACAAGTAGCAACAAGTGCCCTGTTACCTAATAGACTAACAAAAAGATGGAATAAGCTAATCCCTCATTCAGAGATACTGATGGTGTAATAGGAATGTACAGAAAATATATCATATCTTTGGGAAGGAAAAAAGACAAGGTTACCTATAGAAGATGTAGTAGACAAGATTTAAACCATCAGTTACAGGATAAGATCAAGTATCATTTTATACCTATCAAGCAATCTTCTATCTTAACTGTAAAATATTTGAGAATGGCTGTGGTATGATGTCCCCAATGATTAAACCAAGGGATCTAAACTGATGGTCTCAAGTGTTTATAATTAGCAAAGGATTTTTTTCCTGAGCATTTTTGACCTACAACTTCACAGTTTATAAAAGGCAATATTACTAGATTATGTTTTGCTCAATGGCAGGATGAGCTGTTTGTTATACATTTTTGTATTCCCATCAAGAATTATGATGACCTATTAACCTGAAGATATTTGACTTTGTGACCTCTGTCCTAAATGGTAATGAATCTATTGTATTTATTTCTTCTGGAGACAGGGATAATGGGGACAGAATGGGGAATGGGATGCATTTTTGGAAAACAGGATGCATTAAAAGAAAATAAATGGAAGGAAGATTATGAGACCCCTTCCAATATAAGTCATCAGATCCTTTTTAATTTTATAGATAGTAAACTTGCAGCCCCGGGATATATCAGAAGCACATGGTTAGCCCACCGCCAAACTTCGAGCTCAATCAGCAGATTCTCCTCCTGTTGCTTTCCTTATACCCTTATAGAAGTTGTGTTCAAAGACGAATGATTTCTAGATTTAAACGTTCGCCTAGAGCTAATCCTGACAGAATTGCTCTACAGTGAAATCTCTGTCTCAGGAACAGAATTGATATTGATATTGATGATGGTGATAACTCAAACCAAGCAAAGCCATAGAAAATTATGATCTGAGTCAGTGAATGAGCTTATTGATTACTAGGCATTATAAACAGGCATATATAAAAGCAAGTTCACTATTTTATTGACTGGACACTAGAAAGTCTATTTCAGTTGTTTTCTCTGATATCTCATATTGAAATGTATTACATGGTAATGTATTTTTGTTTATTATTTTGTGCAGAGAGAAAAGTGTCCTCAATACATCCTTGTCATTTGTGCTGTGTTCTCTGACTAGCAATGTCTTTATCCTTTTTACAGTAGGGATTTATAATGTTTAAGAGCTTTCAGGTATAGGGGGAAATGTTTACATTAGAGATGATTCATTGAGTAAATTGACAGAAATTTATTGTGACTGTGGGTCACTGTGCTGACATCAGTTCTGTCAAACAAAATTGCTTTATCAAAATAAAAATCAGTGAAGAAAAATTTGCTATTTTCTTTCCCTGGAAGAAACTATTCCTAGGAAAGTATATAGAGTCCTGGATGTTTCTGAAAGTAATTATTCCTCTAGGAAAATCAACTTTGAATAACTGAATGAGTTGTGTAAAGAAAAATGCCAATGAAAATCATCTGATATTATGTCTACAAATAAGATCTTGTTCCTTCATGAGATTGTTAGAAGTTTAATGCGTATGTGTATTTGTATACTATTTTACATTAGTGGTTCTCACACTTTAGTGTGGTATCAGAATGACTGTGAGAGCATGTTAAAAATGCATATTGCAGGGCACCACCCCAGAGTTTCTGATTCAGTGAGTCTGAGGCGGAGCCTGAGAATTTGCATCACTTATAAATTCCCAGATAGTGCTGAGGCTGCTGACCCAGGGACCACACTTTGAGAAAATGTTTTATACTATACTTTAAAAATTTCTTACACATTAAACATCAGGTTCACTTGTCAGGTAAACTTCATGAAATAGGAGAGGCTGGCATAATATCTTGTATGTTATGCAAGGTAAAAAGAAATTGCTAAAGTTAATTTGCCAAAGTTTACATGGTAAATCAGTTATGAAGTGAATACTGAAATCCAGTGTTGGCTTTAATCCAGCATTGGCTTTAATTATGCAAAGGCTCTTTTAAATGAAGTCCAAATGATAAGGCTAAGAAATAGAATATGAGATGGTATCTTGGCAGTTAGATAAGAAACAAATTAAGTTCAAACTGACCGCTATTTAATATTTTCATGAACTGTCTTGAGTCTAACTTTCCATTGCTGTCTCTAAATTCTCTCTGTGCTGAGCACTTAACAAGCCCAAGTTTCCTCAAATGAGTCAGGTACTTTTTCACCTTCAAACAGGGAGATGCCCAAGCTATTCCCCTCCATCTCTTCTCACTAAAATTATGTTTCTCACTATTCAATTAATGTGCCATCTCTTCCATAGAGCTTTCCATGTTTCTATTTTCTAGCTTTTCCCCCAGCCAGAAGTAATTTCTACTTCCTCTTCACATAGTAAGTGCCCCGTAATATTCAATGAATAAATGAATAGAAGCATAGCATTGCGTGTGGGTGGGAGAGAATAGGAGGGTTTTATTTGTTTTGGAGGGAGGAACACAAATAACCGGGAGAGGCCAGTGGTAGGTTTCGATATTTAGTTATCTCTTGCTTGCCTTTTGTCTACTATTTTTTGGTTTAACTTTTAAATTAACATACAGTAAAATTAATATTTTATGTCTATACAGTTCTATGAATTTTAACAAATGGCTAGATTAACTACTATCACCAAAAAATTCTCTCACATCATCCCTTTATACTCACATCTTCACCGTATCCCCAGTCCCGGACAACCACCAGTCTGTCCTGTCACTATAGTTTCATCATTATGAGAATGACATATAAATGAAATCATATACTATATACTCTTTTGAAACAATCCTCTTCCACTCAGCCTAATACTTTTGAGATTCATCCAAGTTGTTGCATGTATTAATGGTTTGTTTGTTTTGTGTTTTGTTTTGGTTGAGTAGTATTTCCCTGTTTGATGAAACACAGTTTATCTGTTCATTCCTTGAAGGACATCCGGATTGTTTCCCCCCTTTTTTTTTTTTAATTACTTTATTTTATTTTTTTTAATTCAATTTTTTTGAGATATATTCACATACCATAGAATCATCTATGGTGTACAATCAACTGTTCACAGTACCATCATATAGTTGTGCATTCATCACCCCAATCTATTTTTGAACATTTTCCTTATACCAGAATCAGAATAAGAATAAAAATAAAAATAAAAAAGAACACCCAAATCTTCCCCCATCATCCTACCCTATTTTTCATTTAGTTTTTGTCCCCATTTATCTACTCACCATCCATACACTGGATAAAGGGAGTGCGATCCACGAGGTTTTCACAATCACAGTGTTGCTGCTTGTAATCTACATTGTTATACGATCATCTTCAAGAGTCAAGGATACTGGGTTGGAGTTTGGTAGTTTCAGGCAGTTACTTCTAGCTTTCCAATACGTTAAAACCTAAAAAGTGTTATCTATATAGTGTGTAAGAATGTCCACCAGAGTGACCTCTTGACTCCATTTGAAATCTCTCAGCCACTGAAGCTTAATTTTGTTTCATTTTGCCTTCCCCTTTTGGACAAGAAAATGGTCTCGATTCCATGATGCTGGGTCCAGATTGATCCCCGGGAGTCATATCCTGAGTTGCCAGGGAGATTTATACCCCTAAGAGTCAGGTCCCATGTAGGGGGCAAGGCAGTGAAATCACCTGCCAAGGTGGCTTAGTTAGAGAGAGAGAGAGAGGGCCACATCTGAGCAGCAAAGAGACACTCAGGAGGAGACTCTTATGCACAATTATAAGCAGGTTTAGCTTTTTTTTGTAGTGACAAGCTTCATAGGGGCAAGTCCCAAGACCGAGGGCTCAGCATATCAAGCCTTCAGTCCCCAGTGTTTTTGAGAACATCAGCAACAATCCAGGTGAGGAAATCCAACACCTCTGCATCCTCCCACAGTTCCTTAGGGGGGCACCGAAAATATATTTTTATTCTTTGCCCAAATGACTTTGGGATGTGTTGCTATTTCACTCTAACCTATACAGACCTACCTGTTTCCACTTTTAAGTCATTGTGAACAGAGCTGCTGTAAACATTTTGTTCAGGTTTTGTTCAGGTTTGGAGTAAACATAAGTTTTCGTTTCTCTAGGATAAACACCCAGGAGTGGGCTTGCTGGGGGCATACGATAAGAAAGTGTCAAATTCATTTCCAGAGTGGCTGTACCATTTTCCTTGCAGTCCTCAATACATGAGAGTTGCCATTGCTCCATGTCCCCAGCAGCACTTGGCATTGTCAGTATTTTCTATTCTAAGTATTCTAATAGGTATGAAGTGGTTTATCATTTCCTAATGGACAATGATCTTTTCATGTGCATATTTGCCATCCATGATTCCTCTTTCCTGAAGTATCCATTCAGGCCTTTTGCCCATTTTTAAATTGGATTGTTTGTTTTCTTACTATTGACTTTAGAGAATTCATTGTATTTTCTGTATTCAAGACCTTTATTAGATATACAATCTGCAAATATTTTCTCTTTTAATTCCCATGAAATAAGTAGAAAATTGTTCCCTTGTCTCCAATTTTCTGGAAATACTGTGCTTAACTTGTATCATTTCTTCTTTTGCTATTTGGTAGAATTCACCATTGAAATGATCTGGATCTGGGAATTTATTTTCTAAAGATTTTTTACTTGAATTCAATTTCCTTAATAGTACAGCACTAGCCAGATTATCTATTTCATCTATTTGGTAGTAGTGTTTTTCGAGAAATTGATCAATTTCATTCAAGTTACCGAATTTATCTGTGTAGAGTTCCTTGTAGTGTTTTGTTATCTTAATGTTTGCAGGGTCTGCTATGGAAATTTGCCTGCTTTTTTTCTTTTCAGTCTTGTCAGAGGTTGTTCAATTTTTAAGATCTTTTCAGAGAGCTACATGTTTATGTAGTTTATGTCATGGATTTTTTTTTCTGTTTTTCTATTTTCTATTTCATTGACCTCTGCTCTTATTTTTATTATTTCTGTCTTTCTGCTTGCTTTGGGTTTGTTTTGCTCTTTTTTGTTTGTTTGTTTACTAAAGTAGAACAGTAGATTATTGATGTTGAACCTTTTACCTTTTCTATTATAAATATTTAATGCTATACATTTAACCCTAAACACTGCTTTACCTGAATCCCACAAATTTTACTATTTTATATTCTCATTTTTTATTTAGTTCATAACATTATCTAATTTCCTTGGATACTTCTTCTTTGGTCCATGGATTGTTTATAGATGTGTTATTTAATTTACAAGTGTTTGTGTGTTTTCCTACTATCTTTCTGTTCCATAATTCAAATTTACTTCCATTGTGGTCCTAGAAAATACTTTCTTTGATTTCAATTACTTTCATCTTGTTAAGAATTGTTTTATACCCCAATATATAGTCTATTTTGGTGAATGTTCTTCTTCTAAAATTATCAGTTAGATCCAATTGGTTCTACTATATGCTAACTAATATTTATCCACTAGTTTCATCTATTTCAGAGAGAGGACTGTTGAAATCTCCAACATTATTCATGGATTTGTCTATTCTTTCAGTTATGTCAGCTTTTGTTCCATGATTTTTGAAGCTCTGTAATTACATGTATGCCATCTTGATGATTTGCTTTGTTATCATTATTTATTGTCCTTCTTTATCTCTGAAAATTTTCTTTACTTTGCAGTTGAATTTGTCTGATATTAATATGGCCATTCCAGTCTGCTTTTGATTCATGTTTGTATGGCACATATTTTTTATCCTTTTTATTTTAACCTACCTATATCATAATATTTGAAGTGAGTTTTTTGTAGATAGAGTATAGTTGATTCTTTTTATCCATTCTGACAATCTCTGGTTTTCAATTGGTGTGATTAGACCATTTGAATTTAATGTCATTTCTGATATGTGCAGACTTAGGTCTACCATTTTATAAATTGTTTTCTGTTTGCACCATTTGTTTTTTATTCCTCTCTTCTCCCTCTTCAGCTTTCTTTGGGGTTATATGAACACTTTATAATACTCCATTTTAACTTAACTCCTGTGGTTTTTACTATAGCTCACTTTATGATTTTGACAGTAGTTTCTCTAGGGATTACAATTTACATAATTAACTTTCATGCCTTGTTATAATCAATATTCTACTCTTTCAACTATAATGTTTGAACCTTTCTACTATATGGTTTCCTTTGCCTTACCACCTTTATGCTATAGTTTTCTTCTATATTATATTCATTGAAACCCCCGTCAGCCAATGTTATAATTTTTACTTTGAAATGCCAAACATATTTTGAAAAACTCAGTAGTGTTTTATGTTTATCATTTCTAGTGCTCTTTATTCATTCCTGATGTTCCAAGTTTCCCTCTTGTATAATTTTCCTTCTGCCTGAAACTTCCTTTAGCTTTTTTTTTATTTTTATTTTTTTAGAGTAAAAGAAATTTGCTTAATTTTCCTTCATCTAAAATAAAGAAAATGTCTTTATTTTCATTCCTGAAGGATATTTTCACTGAATATAGAATTCTTGTTTGGCAGTTGTTTTCTTTCAACATTAAAAAAAAAAAATGCTGTTTTGCTTCCTTGTTCATTCCATGGTTTCTAATGAGAAATGCACAACCATTTGAATTGTTCACCAATAAATAATGCATCATTCTCCCCTGGTTGCTTTCTATATCTATCTTTTGCTTAGTTTTCAGAAGTTTAATTGTGATGTATTTTGGCATGGATTTCTTTCTGTTTGTCCTTTTTGGGATTTTCTGAGCTTTTTTAATTTGTAGGTTATATTTTCTCCATAATTCAGGAAATTTTCAGTCATTAATTCTTCAATTATTTTCTTTTCTGCATCACTCTTTTTTTCTGTTTCATTGAGCTTTTAATGACACAATGATATGGCATCATTTGGAGTTATTTATTTTCTTCAATATTTTTTTTTCTCTGTTTTTCTATTAGATAATTTTTATTGTGTTAACTTTACATTCGTTGACAGTTCTGTCATCTCTGCTCTCATATTTTCCAATTAAATGACTTGTTTTATTTAAGTTATTGTATTTTTCATTTCTAAAATTTCCATTTTTTATTTTTTACATTTTCTATTTCTTTGCTGAGACTTTTTAGCTTTCTAATCATTTCATGAGTTTTCACACTTACTTGGAGAATTTTTATAGTTGTGTTTTTAAAGCCTTTATCAAATAATTTTAATATCTGTATCATCTCAGTATTGTTGCCTCTTAATTTCTTTTTCCATGGGAATTAAGATTTTCCTGATTCTTAAATGCCATGGAATTTCAGATTATATCCTCAACTTTTATGGATATTATGAGTTCTCTTTCTTGTTTAAATCCTACAGAGAATGTCAGTATTATTTTTTGCATGTATGCAACTTGGTTGGGTTCAGCCCATAAATTCTAACTAGCCTTATATGGGTTGTGGTTCTAGTATTGATTCTGTGGCCCAGGCCTTTTGCAGTTCTATTTGATTCTGACCATCGTGTTTGCCACTGAGTGGTCAGTCTGGGACTTGGGCGGTGGTTTATACCAGAGTTTAGTCCTCAAAGTCTAAGTATGTTCTTTAAGGTCAGATTCATACATGTGCAGCTCAGGGTTGGGCCCAGGAATTCATGAGCAACTTTAAGGGCTTTCTTTATTGAGGTTCTCTCGCTCTGTGATCTCTGATATTTTCTCACTTCCTGGAGCTTCCTTTTCAATCATCTGGGCAAAAAACTGAAGCGTTAGTTACCCTACTCTGACATTCACTTCCTGTCAAAGTGCCAGAGTTTAGGACCAAGCAGGAGAACAGAGTGAGAAAAAATCAATCTCAGGACCACAGGGTTCCTCTTCCTCAGAGTTTTGACCCCTGTAGTTCTTCCTGCTGCCACTGCTGCCACTGCCATGGATTTCTTGGGCCTGGGGCACAAGAGAATGCAGAAAAGAAAAAAAAAAAAACCAAGGAATTAATAATTGTTAAAAACAGTGGCTCTTCCTAATCTCCTCTCCTTTCCTACTCTTTGAGTCATACCTACAGGTCTTCTCCTTGAGCTGTCTCTGTCCATGATAGTTCTGACTTGTAGGTTTGGGGCTGCATTGGATTCAGGCTTGAGAGGGCGCTGGTATGGTAAGCTCACCTCCAGTTTGGTGGTACTTGAAATTCCAGTCTTCCTCAGTCTGCCTACTGCCATTTACTTTTTAGAGTCCTCAATAGCTGCTGCATACATTTTGTCCAGATTTTATTGCTACATTCAGTGAAAGAGACAGGACAGAGTATGTTTATTCTGTCTTACTTGTAAACAGAACATCCCTTTAGTAATATGATCATTTCTTTCTTATGGAATATGTAATATGTGGCAATTTATTTATGATTCAGTTCCATCATAAATATTGGCAGTCTTTATGACAGGACACAGTCTTACCCAGCTTTGTGCCATCCGCAGTGCCTAGGAGAATGCCTGTGTACATCAGTGGTACTCAGAAACTATTTTGTTGTCAGTGCTTATATAAAATAAAGGGAAAGGCCCACTCTTAAGTTATATCCTGTTCTAGTTAAAAGAGACAGAGTGCGAAAAATTATGTATTGAATGCTTAACATCACTAAAAATGATGTTGAAAATTGATTTCATAAGGAGAAACTGCTAAAATGCCTGTCATTAGATAGCATTAAATGTTTTAACTTGCGGATTTGGTCTTGAACAGTTCCTGTTGGTAGATGAATAATTAGCATAATAAACTGAGAAACTTCAGAACTATCTTTATTAATTTGTTAACATTCATTTAACAAACATTTATCAAGCCCCTACACTATGCAAAGTTCTTGATAAGGTGACAGGGATGCAAAAGTAAATGATCTAGTTATTCCTTTTAAGACATTTTTCCTCAAAGAGCCAGATATTAAATACTTTAGGCTTTGCAGGCCATATGGCCTCTGTTACAAATACTCAACTCTGCTCTTGTAGTGCAAAACCAGTCATTGATAATACATATAGACAGTAGGTAAATGAATGGGCGTGGCTGTGTTCTAATAAAATTTTGGTTACAAAAGAGGTGGCAGGCTGGATTTGGCATTGCCCTGTAGTTTGCTAATCTCTGCTCTAAAAATTGGATTGTAGTGGAGGAAAAAAGGCACAGAATGACAAAAATTTAATAAAATATCTCAACAGTGCTGAAGTCATGTGTGGGTACTATTGGAGTATAGAAGATGAGTCATTGAGCCTAGTCTGGCAATACTGATGCTTAGAGAAGTCTTCTTAGAGTAACTGAAATAAGTAACTCATAACTGAAATAAGTTATGAGTGAATATGAACTTAGGTGAAGAATTATCAGGGGTAAAATGGAGGGGTTAAAGGGCATTTCAGTAAATGCAGACAATATGAACAGAGATACTGAGGTGTGTGTAGAGAATCACATCTATGTTTCGATAGTCTGAAGCTTAAAGGGGAAGGCCAAGAAAGGGCTTTTCTAAGTGGGTGATAGAGAAATGAGGTTGAAATGTGAGTCAATAGGGAACCATTGAAGAAATATAGACAAGGTACCAATGTGTTCAGGTTTTCATTTTATACAAATTCCTTTGATGGCTATTTGAAAGAAGGTATGAAACAAGACTGAAGGCCATGTCATCATTAGAATGCTATCCAGAAGAGCAGTAATATCCAGAAATAGGGCAGCAGTGGAAGATGTGGAGGGTGTCAGGGTGTGGTCAGGTTCAAGAAATATTTAGTAGCCAAAATAAATAGGATATAATGATTGATTAGATGAATGATTCTATTCAATGTAAAAGTAAAGGAAAGATGAAAAGTCAGTAAAGACTCCCAGATTTACAGCTTAGTGTTACCACCAGTTGCTATTGAGAATATATGCAGGAAAAAGCAATATAGAGGCGAGAATGTGAGTTTAGTTTTGGACAAGCTGTGTTTAAGGCAGTTATGAGGGATCCAAATGAAATTATTCAGCCAAAAGTTGAATATATGTTACCAAAGGGAAGATGAATATACAGAAAAGGGAGTGTGTTTTTGAGGGAATAACAGGCTATCTTATTTTCAAAGATGGAAGGAATGAAGGTGAGAATTGATATAGATATAGGCAAGTTTATGGTTGGAGGTATGGTAAGAGGTTGATAGAAATCATACTTGGTGGCCTCAAATTTTTGATGAAATAGGAGGCAGGGCCAGGAGAGAAACACAGGGTTGTGTTTTAGACTTGAATAGAGCAGTAAAGGGTTGCAAAATTCCCAAGGGGAATGGGAAAATGAACTGACCAAAGAAAAGCATAAGGTTCATAGGTTGCTTAAGCTCCTGCAATTGTGGAGATGTCAGATTGCACAGTGAAATGAATTTCTCCAGTGATGCTAGGCCACATGGTCAGAGGAGCTGAAAAAATAAGATTTAGAATTGATTGAAGGCCATGAACTTTTTAAGTGGGTATGGTCCTTGGAGGAGATAGAAGACATGAGAAAGAAAGCAAGAAAGGAGCTTGTCACAATAACTGATCACCTCTCCTGATTCCTGGGTTCTCTCCTGCTCTGTTTCCTACATCTTGTCTACAGTGACAATGGATATCATCCTGTGACTTAAGACAGCCCTCAGATGTTTCCCTACTTTACCTTCCTTTGCGGCTCTGAGCAAAGCATAGCTCTGTATCATGTAGCGATTAAAATTTTCCATTTATAAAAGGGGTCCACTTCCTCAAGTCAATATACTGCCATATGCCTGAAAATTCCCATAATATCTCAATAATTCTACTGATTAGGAATGTGAGTGGTGCCCTCTGGAGTCAGGAAGCAGAAAATATGCACAACAGTAAGTGGTGATCCTGGCAAAACAAAAATATGGCCTTCTCCCCAGTAAATGAAACAGACAAAACAAAAATTAAAGTGTGAACTTTCTGATTCAGTTTTGATGCTGTCTTCCAATTTATTGCCTCTGTTTAATTCTTTTCATTTCCAAATCTCCAGTGTTTAATCCAGAGGGCCAGGGTCTCTGGGATGAATAGATAGAATCCTTTCTGTTCCTTATACTTCACATTGGGTTAGATCTTGGTTTCCAGATACCATGGGGAATGTTTCTACATAGCTAGCACATTTGATTCTGAGGAATCATGTTTAATCATAAACTATCAAAACCGAAAAGCCATGTACAAAAGAGGTAAACCATTTTTTTCCCCAAATTTTCTCTTCTTTTTATGCTCAGAGCCATAAGTTCATTTTGGAATTCAGGAAAAACATCAGAGTCAGCAGTTATTTCCAAGAGGTATCCTTATATAATGAAAAGATAAGTGAGGCTTAGAAGTGGTCATATCTGGGTTCAGAACATAGCTCCTGCACTTAACTAACCTGAATGTCAATTTAGATGTTTACACTAACTTTTCCTTTATTTATTTATATCTATTTAAACATATATATATATATATATAAAATTCCACATGGAATACAACTCACAAGATTATTGTCAAGATTCAACTTAATGTATTATTCGCTCCTCTTTACACATGAGAAAACAGGTTTAGGGAAGTTAAATAATGCTGTAAAATCATACTTAATAACAAGCAACCTTTTTGCACACAGAAAGTATTGTCTGCCTTGGACTTCTCATACACTCTCTCTCTGGGGAAAACAAAATTTAGAGTTGATTCATAGATACTCTTAAAAGTATTAGTATTGATCTACCTAAGCTATTGACTTAGGGCAACAGAATCAGAGTGGGGGGCAATTGGCATAATACTTGTTTTATAGGAATATTTATTTGGGTGTATATCCAATCATCCTCTGACAGAGAAAATTTATATTCATGCTAATATGCTACTGTGTGTGTGTTCACACACTTAGCAGGGATGGTTAGTTGAGCAAGACGTTAGGGAGCAATCCCAAGACTTGAAGCAGTGCTAAATCCAGTTTTTCTGAGATGACTTGAATCCATCTTTCTTCTTCTGGACAGAGTCTCTATAGAGACACGGTTGCTGTAGTCTGTGGACTCATCATGTACAAAGCTCTCCTGCAATGAAAGGCCTAGAGCCAAAGACCTTATTTCCTTTCCCCAGAGTCTGCACAGATAGATGCTAGGATTTCTATCTCACAAAGCAAAAGAACATGCGATCAGAACCACAATCTCTTCTCCAATCAGTAAATCACATTCAAAATCTAATGCCCCCCCCCCCCACTTCTGACTGGGTTACAGTGGCTGTTCTTTTCAACATGGTTATGTACACTGTGTGTGTGTGCTGTATTTAACTCATTGCAGGACCAGACATTCACTTGCATGGGAAAGAGGCTGCAAAAAGCCAGGTTCTGTTGAGTGGCATAAGAGAAAAGACATCTTTGAAGGTACTGGGAGAGACTTGTGACTGCCAAAATATTCGTAAGGTTTTAGAGACTATGAGTCACCATTCTGTATATTTCTTTTATGTAATCTACGGAGATAGCCATTAGAAATTGATAGATCACCCTCTCCCTTTATAAATGAGGAGTATGAGACTAATCAGAGTAGTAACTTGCCTAATTTTATACCATAACTGGAGGATGTAGAATCAAAACCCAGATCTCCAGAATCATACCCCAGAGCCTTTTTCAAAGTCTCAGCTGGTATCTTTCATTTACTCATTTATAATACTCACTTACTTTATTATGCATCAGTGGGGACACCTTTCAGAATAGAATTTCTCCAAGTATGATCCCTGAGAAATCTGTATGGGAATTTCCTGGTATGGCTATTGAAATGCAAATTCCTGTACTCCAAGTTTATCATATTCATTTCTCTGGAACTTGCCAAATTTGCATTTGAACAAGTACTTTAGGTGATAACTTCTGAAAAGTAAAGTTGTTTTTGTTTTTACTTTTTATTTAGAAATAATTTAGGCTTGTAGAAGAGTCGCAAAGATGGTACAGAGTTCCCATGAATGCTTCATCCAGCTTCTCTAAATGTTAACCTCATATCTAATTGTAGTATAATATCAAAACCAAGAAATTAACATTGTACAACACTATTAACTAGAAACTTGATTCAGATTTCACCCACCTTTCACTAATGCCCTTTTTCTGTTCCAGGATCCAATCTAGGATCCCACATTTCCTTTAGTTGGCATGTCTACCATGTTTCGCTGCTCTAGATAATAGTGCCATTTTCCACACTAGAATGAGTGCATCCTGGCTTAGAAGGCAGTCAAAGGGTTAATAGCTATTAACTATTCTTAAACCCAGACCACAATGACAGTACTGTTTAATGCTGTAAAGATTCAATCAGTCAGAAACAGAACAAGAGATCATTCAGTCTGTATCCCTCATTTTATTGATAGGGATAGTGAGGCCCAGAGAAGGAAAGGTGGAGGAAGAATTGGAACTGAGTCCATATCTCTTGGCTCCAACCTCCCTGATAATTTCTTTAAATACCTTCCTCTTGTTGTATTTCCTGTATCTCACAGTGAGGATCATGAACAGTTAAAGAAAGAAATCATTCATGATCTTACATGATTCTCCTAGTTATCCAGGGAAGACAGCTGACTTACCCAAGGTCCCATGGCAAGCACATAGTTGAGCTGTATCCATAATTCCACAGTCCCACTCCTGAATCAGGGCTAGTTTGCAGTATACCGCACACTTCCCGTCCTGAGTTTATGCACTCTGTGCTGAGATGCATATTTTGTGTATTCAAATAGAACATTCGGAGGCATGAGTATTTATACACAAATTCAAACAGGGCACCCAAATGGGGAAACATTGTGAACCTGACACATTTAGCAATTATAAAAGGGGGATGTGATTGTGGGAAGAGAGCTGATATGAACCTGTGAATTTCTGCACTTATCAGAAAGGACTAGATAATCCCAATGTTTTTGTGGATTTTTTTTTTTTTGTGTGTGTGTGTTTGTGTCTGTGTGTGTGTTTGTTTGGTTTGTTTTTAAGGCACTTAGACCATGTCTGTCCTTGAAAATGAAGCGAGTGGCTCCTATGAATGTTGTCACTTCCAGTAGCTTGGTGTGTTTTTGACAAAAAAAAAAAAAAAAAAAAAAAATTGGGGGGAGAATAAATATAATTTAAGACCCTGTCACAAACACACCTACCTCTACAGGAAAGACGGACATCTATTACTAAAATTAGACTTGTCTCCATAAGTAGATAACTCATTTTTGATGCTCTACCTCAGTTATCCCAAATGTAAAATGAGAAGCTTAGAATTGGTGATCTGCTTGGCAGAGACATGGCTGGGTTGTCACGGGGAATGACTGTGAAGGAGACTGGTGGGTTGTGTACCATCTTCACTGTTGGTTGATGGGGGTATATTGACATGAAAATTTACCACCTTTTCTGTAAATTGTCAGGGATTCCTAAGATCTTGTTTTAATACTCCTTCCTCTGATACCTTTTCATCCAAATCTTAACATGAATTTTAGCATGTTTATGAATTTCTTAATTTCTTTCTTTAAAGGCATAACTGATGAAGAAAGTTTCTCTCGCTCTCTTCCCAGTCATGCCTCTGCTCTAGAGTTAGGTCCTGAATTCTTATGCTTCCTGTCTCCAGGACTGGTGTGTCTCAGAAATTACAATGTGGAGGCTACATCTTCTGGGAGGCCTCAGATGACAAAGATTTAGCAGAGTGGCAGCTTTTTGGGCTGAGTCATAAGGAACACTCATCCGCCACACCTAGAGGCCTTAATGAGGGAGGGAACCATGACAAATCACAGAGTAAGTGAAATGTGGCTTTCATGTCTGGCTTCTAACTCTGTATTTTTAGACCCCCAGTCCTACCCGCAGGTTTCCTCTCTGTCTGCCCAAAGAACAAACACAAGCTTAAGAATTTATCTTTTAACAGGGAAGTTAGAAGACCCATCAGCCTAAAAACACAAGGCTATAAATGTAAAACTCATGAATGGTGTCTGGGATTATGAAATACGTTGTTAGTTGAGCTAGACATACACCAAATCCGATTAAAAAAAAAAAAAAATGCCACTTCTCTTTCATTCTATACTTAAGATTATCCTGAGGAGTTATTGTGATATTTTCCTTACACTAGAAGTGCATGACAAATAAAAGTGGCCTTTGCTCCATGATATCACCCTGCATCGTTTCAAACCAGGATCCTAGAGATAAAGGTAGCTCCAGAATTTCTCTATTGGAGTGTCCTGGGAGGCCTAGAAACCATGACTTGAAACTGACACATTCTTTTAACTTATATGCTTATTTGGGGAGGCTGGAGAAGGAAATCACCTTGACAAGGATGGAGACAACCATAGAAATTGCTTTCTCTTATAATTCTTGAGTGATGAAGACACTGAGCTCAAAGATGGCAAGTAAATTGCCCAAGGTCATAACCTAAGTCAGAAGTAGGGTTTGACTTGAAAATCAAATCTCAGATTCTTAGGAAAGAAAACCTTTCTGTATAAAGCGATTAATTAAATCCAAAGCTTCTTCAGTAGGAGAGAACCCTTTTTCCAAAGCCAGCTTAATACTGAATGCATTGCAGCCATATTGATTTTGCAGAGCACACTGCAATTCTCCAAGGTGGGTGAGAGGTGTGTGTGTTTGTTTTGAGATTCCTAGCCACAATAATTTACAGATATTCAGGAGGAAAGGGTGGTTTCCATTTACAGTCAGAAATATTTATAGGTCAAAGAGAGAAAGAGAATGGAGGAGAATTCTCTAAAATTATAGAATTTGAAGATGCCATGTAAAAGGAAAGTTTACTAGAAATAGTGGTTTAATGAGTAAAAGAGCACAGTCAAGCCTTATATTAGAAAAGAGTTAAGCTGTTATTGAAAGTTGAGTTTGGTTAAAACTACCCTTGGAAATACCTTATGCAGGTGGTAAAATACCTCAGAAGTACAAAAGCATTGGTTTTCCCTCCAGCTGCAGAACAGTTACTTATTTCTTTGGATGAAGACAGATAAAATATTTTCAGGAAGAGATGCAGTGCTTCTTTAAGCAGAAATCTCATTCAGTCTTGCAAGATGTTCTTTTGGTGAAACACAGGTGAGAATGAGACCTGCTGAGTGAACAGTCACCTCAGGTCCCCTGTCTCACACTCACTCATGGAGGGGATAGTGTGTGAACTGCTCACACTGTTGAAATCAGGCTGTCCTGTTCTCTCTCTTGCTTTCTCACTTAATGACCCACCCTACCTCCAACCCATGGGTCTAATGAATTTGCCTACATGCATGTTAGATGTAGAACTGCAGAACTTAAAACCTAGGCTTTGATTCTGGTTCTAACCTGTTTTTTCTCAATCTCCTCCTTTCTCCCTTTCATCCACACATATTTATTTTGTGCTTCTGTGTGCCAGACACTGCAGAGCATCTGAGATCAGAGTGAACCAGACAGCATTCTACCCCTATGGAGTTAATAAACTTAATGGGAAGGAAAAAGAAAAAAGAAAAACAACACATAACTGCCTAATGTATTTATTACAGTGGAGAAGAAATAGAAGTCCAGAATGTCGACATCATCTGACAGGAAAACCTAATCACATCAAACTGAGGTTCAGGGGAGCGGAACTCATGCTACATGTATATCACTTAAATGTCTCAGCTTCAGTTTTCTTAATAATTGCATTAGTAGTTTGTTGTAAGAATTCAGTTAAATAGGGTATGTGGGAATGCCTAGTAACCCATTAATTGGAGCATAAATTATTTGTGCTATTGTTAACTATCTATCCTGTATCCACATTTGGGCTGGGTTCTACTAGAAATACCAGAGAAGTAGAAGATATGGACCAGCCTTTTTCTTCTTGGAAATTAGTTTAGTCCAGAGGAATAATGGAGAGATGGTATTGTGAGGCTCAAGAAAGACATGCCATGTGGATTCAGAGAAGGAAGGAATCCATCACTGTGGGATGGAGAATAGGGCAGACTTCAAACACTTGGCTGGAAGGATTTTGTGGGTTTGTCCAGAGGGTACAGTAGGGGACATGGATTGTGATGTGTGCAGATGTGATGATGTTATCACACTGGGCTAACTTATAGGGATGGTAGAGGTGACCTCCTGTGGGGACAGAGTGGCTGGGTTTCCATCTCACTGATGTTTCTTCTTATAAATCTTAAAATATTCAGCTTATACTTTTTGATCATAAAAAAGTTGCATTGTTAGCATTTCTTTAGTAGCAAGTGCATGTGAGGATTTTCTCCCTAATGACCTTTAACCATTAGTTCTGGAATCATAAGAAAGAAATCTGCTGCTGCTTTTTGTGACAACCAAAGAAAATAAGTTCCATGTGCCTTTCCATTCTCATATCCCAAGTTTGTTTGTTCTCCTATGAATTACCTTATTTTTCCATAATTCTGCAATTCCGAAAGTAAGTGAAAACAGTTTTTGAGGTTCTTTTGCATTCTGTAGACCAGGCGATTACTCTTAAGGTAAAGGGCCCTCCTATATTACCACCAAATATCTTCCCTGCCGATCAAGGCAGAATTTTGCTGGTTGCCAACATGGAGACTTAATAGTCATACACAACTAGGACGGTATCCCAACACTCATCCTTAATTATTATTTTCTTGTTCCTCATGGTATACATTTTCTGGGTCACAGAGTAAAACGTAATAACATTTTGCATTATATTGTATTCTTGATCATTGGCTATTTATTTTTCTAGATTCAAAGTTACTTCAAAGCTAAATCCTTTTGGCCTTAGTATCTCCCACTTAAAATGACCAACAGAGGATTAGGTATATATAATTCTTTTCATGTTTTCAATTGCTTGACATTTTGATGGATATTGTGTTCATATTTCTTCATTAGAATCCTGGCAAATAATGAGCTCTAAGTAAATACTGACTGAAGGAATGATTGACACTGATCAAAAGGCATAAAGGGGCTGAGAATGTTGTAATCCTTGGTGTCTTCATGTTGAGCCAAAGGAGAACACTGATTGCCTTTGGCAATGTCTTTTGTGCCTACTCCGGAATAAGACAGTCTGAGTTAGCTCTACTACTAATGAGCTGTGATCTTGAATCTCTTAAAATATGGACAATAATAGTACCTATGACATGGAGTTTTAAGGATTAAATGAGGCACTGCATGTAAAGTAATTTTCATAGTATTAGAACATTATTAGCACTCATTAAATGTTGACTATCATTATTTTCAAGAGTGTCATGTAGGTAATACCTTCATTTTATTTTGCTAATTTGATGGGAGGATTTTTCAACCTATCATTACCACAAAGCATCACCAATCCATAGTGGCCCAATTCAAGCATTTTCCTCTGAGAATCACTATAGTTAAGAACAAGATCTCTGTGATCTTGATTATAATCTGACAAGCCCACTCCAGCTAAATTTGCACATTGCAGGGAAATTACTGAAGGTTCTCAATACTGTGCTTGATGTGAGTGATTCACAGGAAATGGCCAGGAATTCCATGCTTTTAGGCAGCTGTTTCCTCCTTATCATTTGAGCGTTCACTGTTCCCTTGTTTATCACAGGGTGAATTAAGAGCTTACTGACTTTGATTCTTTACTTACAATGCAAGGTCTAATCCATCAATCTTTACTGAACTAGGAAGTGAGCCACCCATCCTTTGGATCCTGAGACTAATTTGGTTCTTCTCCTTCAAGCTGTACTTTATCGATGTGGAAGTCTCCAAGACTTGCCACATGAAAGTCTTTAGATTTTTCAGACTGGGTCAGTATTATGTGTGTGTGTGTATGTATGTATGTATTGATTGCCAAGAAGCAGTGGTGTCTGACAAGAAGTAGCTTTGGGGTCAGCAGCTGGATGGGAAAAGAAGATAAAATAGTCTCTATACTCAAGACGTTCTTTTGATCACAGCTGTTTCTGCTGGCGGTTGGTGGTTATTTGTTCACTAGGCAGCGTTACAGGCATCCAGCCATTTTACACAATGGGTATCCTACCTTGGAATTTACCCTGACTCCTACCACTTCTCTCCGTCTTCACAGTCACCTCATCCAGGCCACTATCTGTCTCTTCCTTTAATGTATTGCAGTAGGCTCTTGCTTTCTTGCCCTCAAAGAATACATTCTCCACACAGCAGCCAGAATAATCCATGGAAACAAAAAGGATAGTGAGAGCTATCCCTTAAATATCATTTACTGTGCAACAGGCCTTGTTTGGTTGAAGAGTTTCATTGAGAATATAAACCCTATGGGCCTGGGCTTGTCTTTTATGGAACTTTTTAAATTATTAATTCAGTCTTTTTACTTGGTGTAGGTCTAATTAGATCATCTATTCCTTTTTACGTCAGTTTGGGTAAAGGTGTAGTTCATATTCCCTCTTCACTCCTGATTTGAAAAATTTTCATTTTCTCTCTCTTGTCTAGTTAGTCTAACTAAACATTTGCTGTTTTGGTTGATTTTTTTCAAAGAATCCATTGTTTTCTAGTATCTGTTTAATTTATTTCTGCTCTAATTTTCATTATTTCCTTCCTTTTTGCTTTGCGCTGAGTTTGCTCTTCTCTGTAGTTTCTTAAGTGGAAGACTAAGATGTTCTTTTGAGATCTTTATTTTTTAATATAGATGTTTACAGCTATAAATTGCCCTTTAATCATTGCTTTAGCTGCGTTCTATACCTTTTAGTATATTCTTCATTTTTATTCATCTAACAACATTATCTAATTTATGATTTCTGCTTTGCCCCTTTGTTATTTGGGAGTGTAATGATTATATTCCACATATTTGTGAATTTCCTGAATTTCCTTCTGTATTTGATTTCTAATTTCATTCCATTTTGGTTGGATAATCTCAATTGAACACTGTCAGTTTCTCTGAATCTTTCTTCTGGCAATCAAACCTGCTGTTGAACCATTCTAATGAATTTTCTGTTTCAACTATTGTACTTCTAAACTCCAGACTTTGTACTCCCCTTCCCTCCCCTTCCTTTCCCTTCTTCTTTCTCTCTCTTTAGTAATTTCTATCTGTTTATTGGTATTCTCTATTTGGTGAGAGAGATCATTCTCCTAATTTTCTTTAGTTCTTTAAAATGGTTTCCTTTAGTTTTATTTTTCTTTTTTTGAACATATTTATGATAGCCAATTTAAAGTCTTTGTCTAATAAGTTCATATCTTGTTTTCCTTAGGGAAAGTTTTTATTGCCTGCCTTTTTCCTGTGTTTGGTTTATACTCTCCTGTTTCTTTGCATGGCTCTTAAATTTTTGTTTAAAACAAGACATTTTGAATAATAAAATGTGGATACCCTGGAATCAAATTCTCCACATTTCTCAGGGTTTGCTGCTATTGTTGTTGGCTGTTCATTTGTTTAGTTCTTTTCCTGGACTAATTCTGTCGCGTATTTGTTGTCATGTGTGGCAACTGAAACCTCTGCTCAGTTAGCTTAATGGTCAGGTAAGGAGTGAGCTTGGACTTGCTTAAATGTCTTAAACCCATGCATGTCCCAACCTTTGACAAGCTGCTCTGTGTGCTGGGTACCTTCAACACTCTGACATTTTATAACTCTGCTGTAGCCCCACTTCCCTCCTGCACAGATCTAATGGTCATCCACGGTGAGGCACTAGGGTCTTCTCAGATCTTTTACATATGAACAGCCTTATACATGTGTGTGACCTTCTTGTCCCTGAGAATATAAAAGAGCTTTTAAAAGCTTCATTTCCCAGATTTTTCTTTTAAGTTTTGGCTAGCCTCTTGTTTATTGTTGCCTCAGGTAGATGTGTTGTTAATTGTCTGTTGTCGTGTGTGTGTGTGACAATACTCTGGGGAAAGAGTTTTTCCCACTGACTCAAGTCAAATAAAGACAAGCCCTATGAATGGGGCTTCTCCAGAGAGCTGCCCAGACAGTGACAGTTTGCAGGGGAAGGGGCTTTTTTTGGGAAGTTCTGAACCTGTTCTCTTCCTTCCGTTGACTGCCATAGTTGTTGCAGTGCTGCTGGTTTTCAAGGCTATAGCAGAGCTGGAGAGACAGAATAAGAAGAGTATAAGTTAAAACTCCCTAAAGCTCATTGTTATTACCGAGATTCAGCTGTTTTTCCTGAATCAACTCTCATATTTTTGCTAACATTTGGTTACTTTCCAGAGTCTGAAAATTATAAAGTTTTTTTTAACCAGTGTTCTCATTGCTTTTATAGAACAGCAGATTATCAGAGGTTTTTATTCTACCATTCTAGAAGTGCTTTTCCTCTAGAACTTGTTTTAATTGCTTTATATTTATTCATTCATTCAGTTCTCACAACCAGCCTATGGAATACATACTACTTTTACTTCATTTTACAAATTAGGAAACTGAAACAGAGATTAAGGACTAAATTATATTCAAGCAGCTCATAAGTGATGGTTTCAGGATATAAATGCAGGCAATCTGCTCTTACCACTCAACCAGACATCAAATCATGACCCGACATTCCACACGTTTCCTATTGCACATACACTTAAATCTGTACTTATTTAAATGGCCTACAAGGCTTCTCCAGACTTGGCTTTTTCTCATTGTTTCATATTTCAGCTCAAATATCCCTTTCAGAGATATTTTTCCTTCACTATCCTATCTAACATTGTTCCCTGCTTTCCCCAGTCATTCCCTATCACATTAGTTTTATCTTCTTAATCACTTTCTTACAACTCTGAGTTGTAGTTATTTACCTGATGTTTTTATGTCTCTCACACTAGAATGTAATCTCCATGAGAGCAGGAATTTTATCTGTCTTGATCCCTGCTGTATCACCATACATAATTCTTCTTGCTGGCACAAAATTGATGCTCAGTTAATACTTGTTGAATAAATGAATGAAACGGGGCTTTACTGAGGCAGCGGTAAAGTTCAATATATTCCTTAGCAGTCACCAGCAAGTAACCCTGTTCTAAAGGACATCATCAGAATAAGGAAAAAAAAAAACCCTATCATGTACAAAGTACCTACCATGTGACAGACATTTTGAGAGGTATCAGTCTCATGTAACAGGAACTTGTGAAATGGGTAACAATCCTACGAATAAAATTCCCAGTGAGGGACCACTGTAATAAGAGGTCTATCAAAAGGCTCAATAGTATAACGGCCTTGGGGTTAAACACGGTTTGAATGCTGGCTATAATCCTTATAAGGGATCTTGGTTAGAAAGGGGTGTGTGTGTGTTTACATTTTTTCCCACTTTTTATTGGGGTAAAATTAACATAACATAAACATTTCTCTGCTGCAGAGGGTGTGGCATTGCTCCATGACCTCTAGGATTTTGAGGGGCAATCCTCATGTGTTCACGTGTTACAACCCTAAATTTTCTTTTTTGCTGGGAAGCAAGGAAATACATGTGCAGACCTAGCCTTACCCTGTTAGCAAAAGGCACTAAGCCCCATCTTGCCCCCTTGTCCTAATCTCCTGACTGGTTAGAAGATTTTTAAACTCTGACTTTTTTTTCATCTTTAAAATGGGTATAATTGCACAATGTCAAAAAATGATCAGGAAGCTTGAGGTGACTCATGTACATATTCCTGGCACATAGCAGGTCTTCAGATTCTCAGAGGAAATTCAGTGCTGAGAGAGACTACTTCAGCATAGACACTCTAAAAATGGCTTGCTGAGAAAGCCTGAAACCCAGCTAATTATTATTGTGTAAAAAACAGTGCATGTTCAATGTCAAATGAATGGCACAGAGAATATTATTGTAAAAGCAGCATAGTCTATATAATTTAGACTGAAACCACAGTTTGAATCCTCTAGGTCTAACACAATCAAATTTTTTTTTTCAGTCTGGGGAAAAGAAAATTAAGCTTCTTCTCTCTGAGTTATTGGAGTGATGGAAATTACAATACTGGCAAAACACCTAGAAAAATAACTGGTCCCCAGTGAATGTCAGTTCATTATATGGGTTTGTTGGGGAAAAGTATTTCAGATCCAAATAGCCAGGAAAGATTTTATGGAGATGGCAGATCTTATTTAACTCTTGAACAACAATTGGACTATTGGGGTTTTCACAACCACAGAGCATTCAAGGTATGACAACATGTTATAGCCACCCCCTCCCGCCCACCCCCAATACGTTCTTCTCATCTTGGCACAACAGGTTGAACTGTCAGTGGTTGTTGTCTGGTAACTGCTTGATTCTGGAGCATGAGAGTGAAACCAGGTGTGGATGCAGGCGTCACTAAGCAATGGTTTAGGTAAGAGGTCTTCAAAGCAGTTTGCCTGCCTTCCAAGAAGGCAACACTGGAGTGTGGAGAGGAAATATGAGAACTTCCATTTAAATGTATTTTGAAGACACTCATTTGTATTTTTTATTTTGGGCATATTTAAAATATGCATAATATGAAGGATGTGTGGATTTATAAGTAAAATATATTGAGTGCAAATTCAAAATATGGGACCACTAGGCCAGGTATCAGCCTGGTAATATTCTAATAATTTATATTCCTGCTTCTAGTCAAGTGGTGATAATGGAGAAAGTAAATCTTAATACAGAAAGAAGAGGAAACAAATCAGCCTAACCCTCTGTTTTACAGATAGGAAACCAAGATTCTAAGATGCAAAAAAGATCTGCACAAGTTGAATAAAGGAAGGAATGTAACTGGAGCCAGAGCAACTTCTCAGAGTCCTTTTGAAAAAAAAAAAATATATTGACGTGGGGCAAATATATGCACATCGATGTGGTCATGGGTATTAGAGGGATCATAATTGGCTTCATTTATTTTTTATTTTTGTCTTTTTCTATTAAATGACCCTAACAAACCTCTTTATACAAAGACCCTCTGAATACTTATCAGAGAAGGTAGTACTAAGAAAATGTTACCTCTTCCCCTGCCAGCATCCTCATGAACTTGTTTGGTGTTCTCCATTGATTCAGTTTCAACATGTAATTTCACCAAGTGACAACTGCTTTTTGTGGAAGAGCACACTCAGTTCATGTGGCCCTGGGTGCCTGAAAGGAGTGGATCTTTCTCTGTGGAATTACCTTGGGAATCACTGGCGCATCTGTGAAGCCACTCTTGGCAAGAATGTTTCATAATTTTTTTTTTCCCCTCCCTGCAATAGAAGGGGAGTCTGGAGGTTTGGCTGGAGAATATGTCCCCTGTGAGAATTCTTTGCATTTTTAAGTAAGGAGAATCCCAGGAGTCTCTCAGTCTGTTAACTCATGCAGAAATGCTTATATGACCTAGATCAGCCATTTGTTGAAGACACAGCCTTGATTTTTTTGCTTAAAAGTAGCAGAAATATTTGTTTATTGCCTTTAAGGAGAAGTATTTCTTGTTTTAAAGAGAAAAAAGGAATGGTGTGTTTTACAGATTAGGTTATTAGGAGGAAGCATTGCCCCTGGAAAAACATTTTGTTCATTTAAAATTTAAATTAATTTCCACCATCATTCATTCTGCCTCTTCCCAGCTTGCATTATGTGAAATCAAATGGGTTTTTATACTGTGAAGCTTTTCAGCTCCCAGCGGGCTATGCCCTCTCCATACACTGACAGTTGTCCTGCATCAGAATTCTCTCGGGCTTCCCGTCAGAGAGGAGGCCTGGTGGGCCTGGTGCAGTTAGGGATGGCTCCACGGGATGGCACATCAGCACCTGTGAAAAGACCGCATCGGCATCCTGGTGGTTATCGAGAGTTTTCCAGGACCTCCTTTTGAGTGAACTTAGTGTGGAGAAAGAGTGAAAAGGTCAGCGAAGAGAATGCTTTAATGAGGGATAAACAGTTAGAAAGAACACAATGGATTCTGGGAATAAGGCTTCAGAGAAACTGGGAAGTGATTCGAATGAGAAGCAGTTGGTAGATCTAACAGAATAAGAGAAATGTGAGGCAGAGGACAGGGGAGTGAAGAAGAAATAGCAGTAAAGTGCAAATCAGAAAGCTGGGTGCCAGCCTAGGTTCCAGTTTTAGCTGCCCGAATAAACTTGGGCAAAACATTCTGCTCTTTGCTCCTGCTTTCCCCATCTATGACATTGGTCCATTGGCTTTACTGGCTTCTGTGTTTCCTTCTAGCTCTCTACTCTGCTGGGCAGAAAGCCTATGTTTCAATTTTGATTCCACTAAGCGCTTATGGTGTTTTCCAAAGTCTTTACTAGGTTTCATATAATAGTAAGATTTTCTGTTTGTGAAAGAGCTTTAATATATCTCAGCACCCATATTTATAATCTGTGGTCTATAAATCTAATACATATAAGGTAGGCAGGGCATGTATTACCTGAGAGCTGGGGTGTGCATGAATTTAAGCAGTGCTTCACAGCAAGGGATTATGGAAGAGATAGTGTCTTAGGAGAAGAGGGTGATTAATTAGATGTCTCACCTTGGGAGGGCCCTTCAACCACTCTGAAATGCATGATGGAGATAATGCTTCCCTGTGTGAAAGCACGGGGCACGGTTAGGTTATTATTTTAGGTTCTCTGAAATATTAAATTCCACCTGATAGAATGCATGATTGCTTGTTTCTGTGGGGCATTTAGGTCACTAGAGGACTCTTGCTTTTATTGAAGCCATCCCCACAACCATCTTTTCAGCCTACCTGAAGAGGCAGCAAAATGCAGAGATTAAGAGTCTAAATGTCTGAGTTTGAATCTCACTGTGTCACCTGCCAGCTTGATAACCTTGAATCAGTTAGAGCATGCAGTGGTTTGGAGATGTGTGTATCCCCAAAAAACATGTTCTTAAACTTTATGAATTCCTGTGGGTATGAAACCATTGTAAGTAGGACCTTTGGATGTGGTAACTTCAGTTAAGGAGTGGCCCACCTCAATCAGGATGCGTCTTACTCCTATCGCTGGAGTCACTTATAAGTGGAATGAAATTCAGAGAGAAAGCCACAGAGAGAGCAGCCAGAAGTTGAACATAAAAGGAACCCATAAGAGAAAGGAGAGACAGGGAGATGCTGCTCTGTGTCTTGCCCTGTGACAAGCTAAGGACCAAGGATTGATGGCAGCCAAACCCAGAATGGCAGTCTTCAAGAAGAAAGCATGGTCTTGATGACTCCTTGATTTGGACTTCCTTTTAACCTCAAAACTGGGTTAATGAATTCCCATTGTTTAACCTATTCCATTTCATGATATTTGCTTGAGCAGCCAAGGAAACAAAAATATGGCATTTCACTGAGCTTAAGTTTCTATGCTCTAGAATAGGAACTACAATAATAGCCAACTCCTAGGGTTTCATAAGGCTAAATTGAAATAATATGCCTAAATTACGTCTCTCAGGACCTGGTACATAGTAAGGACAAAGCAAAAAAAAAAAGGCATCATTCTCATATTTCAGAGTCAACCTTAGGTGCTACCTTCTCAATTAAGGCACTTGTTATTACTTTGGCCCATAGGGAGCTATTCAGTCTCAAATCATAGCACTTAATAATTTTATAGCCTAATTTAGCTCTTGCCTATACACTATCTTGGAATAGCCCCTAATGGCAAAACTTCTCAATCATATAATAAGCTCCCTAGTGAAAGAGGAGGGGCTTGAGACAAGTTAAGAGTCTTGGTAAAAAGTGAAGCTGTTTAAAAAAAAAAAAAAGCTCAGTCCTTATTTTCTTTCTGGCTCAAAGGCTTTTCTGCCCCCACTGTTTCTCAGAACACTCCCACACTTCCCCAAATGAAGCCAGGTTGAGTTTCTGCATGGGTGGTACGAAGGGGAGAGCACTGCTCTGGGAGCTGGTAATCCAGATTGAGGGCTCTGGAAATTAGGTCACGGGCTTCCCCTCTCTGGGCCTCAGTTTCCTCAGCCTTAAAATAGGGATGGTAGTATTACTAAGTAGGTACTGGGAAAAGACTTATCTAGCCCCATGTTGGTTTTGTCACCAGTTGTGCAGCCTGAACAAGTTATTTAACCTCTCCCAAGCTCAGTTTCTTCAAGTAAAATGGAGGTATTAATATCACATACCTTGAAGAACTATGAAGATTCAGTGAGATAGTGTGGGTAAAATCCTTGGCACAATGCAGGGACTATGGTAATGTAAGCATTTGGCAAATATTTGTTGAGTTTTGTTATTGTTGTTCTTCTTAATAACAATAATATTACCCATCTCTATCTGCATCACCATCACTGGCAGCATCAGTATCTCCTCCATTGGCTTTGACAGCACAGTGGTAAGGAACATAGGCTATGAAGGCAGACAGCTTGGGATTTGCAAAACAGCTCCATTTTCATTATCTGACCTTGGGCATATGACTTTGCCTTTCTGGTCCTTAGTTTACTCAACTTTAGAATGGGGGTAATAATGATGGCTACTTAATAGGATCAGTTTGAGGATTAAATGAGGTATTATTGCTAAGTATTTTTTCTGTTGCCTAACATATAGTAAGTATTCAACTATTAGCTGATGTAAGTAATCATAATTATCATATTTAAGCTATAACGTCTCTGGTCCCTGAGTTATTAATCAAAACTTTGGAAAAAAAATTGAACTTTTTCCATTTAACTTGGTGAAGCCATCTGTGGGTAGGCGTGGAGTAAATATCCTCAGATACTGTCTAGAGCCAGTGCAATGACCTTTGAAAGAAAACAAATGGATGTGGCAGGATTTTTTGCCTCCTTCCTGAGGACCTGCATCTTGGCAGACCTTCTGCAGACCAGCTGGCCAAATGAAATCCACTGACTTCTCTTTTCACCCTGTCCCCTACATTAGCAAGTGGGGTACAACACACAAGAGGGCATTCTGGAGGAGGTGCAGTGAATGATGAAGACATTCTGGAAGGGAAAGGAAGTCTAGCAAGCAATAGCCAGTAGGAACAAGCGTTCTTTGCAAACTTAGTTAAAAAGAACCTCCGATTAGATGGGCGTCAGATCACAGAACCCTGGATTCAGGGGAAGGAGGGCCCGGGGGAAATTCCAATGGGTAAAAGGACGTTTACTATATTGGTAAACCAGAAGTCACTCTATTTATAGGCTACACCATGGACTTTAGAGGCAAAAGTACCTGGGTTCAGATGCTGACTTTACCACTTTGTGTGATTTGGGACAAGTTATCTCCATTCTCCATGTCTCGTTTTTCCGATCTGTACAATGAAGATGCTATTGGTGGTTTCTACCTTATTGTTAATGAGAGATTTAAATAAGATAATGATGGTTGAGCTCTCTAAATCTTAGTTAAATATAGGGAAGTTTTGGGGGAATTACTGTCTCTTTGGAGCTGCAAGGTTAAGAAAGTCCCCTTTATCTTTCTTGAATCTCAGCTTCTACTTATAAACAACAAGAAAACCAGACACGAATCAGCAATATCACCAAAGGAGACCTACACATGAGTCTGTTTTAAGGGACCAAAAGGATAGAAGAGGAAAGATCTGACTGTTCTCTGTGATAATAGTTTCAAAGGTTAGGGACATGCTGCAGACATCCTATTCTTCTTTGATGGTTTATTACTGTTTCTCTATACCTGTCTTTTATTTCTACATGGCTCTTTAGGGTAATGAACTTGCCAACCCTAGAAAAAGGACATTAAAATAGAAGGTACCTCTGTGGTCCTGTGCCAAATAGTTATGTGACCTGAGGCAAATGATTAAGATCTTAGATTTTCAGCTTTCCCAACTGGTGAAACTAGGGACCTTAATTAGATGAATAAGGTCCTTGTGAAGTTTGGGTGTAGGATTATAAATTCTATTGCTTATATCTATTGCAAATTTACCTGACCAAAGCCTTAGAGTGAATATGAGAAAGATCACTTTTGGATTATTCTTTGAACTATGAATTATTTTGAAGCATTCTTTGAACAAAACATAACCGAGCATTTACCAAATGCCAGACGCTGTTCTAGTCACTGGGAATATAATAATAAACAAAACAGGCAAATCTTCATTCCCTCATGGGGTTGGTCTTCTAGTTGTTTTGATGTAGAAGCTGTATGTTCATCTTTTCTATAACAATCCTGATATCTTTCAAGGGAGCTTAATGGTGACTTCCCAGGAATCATGATGGTAAACCAAACACTTCTGTATACACTGTTAAATCAGATTCTCAATTTCTAAGGGTGCTTGGTTGTTTTTATTTGGAAATGGCCAGTGTCCTTAACTTAAATCTGTATTTCATGAACATTCATGAATATAGTATTCATATTTAATGTGTGATCAGAAAATTTAGGTCAGGGTCATGTTTTGTTACTTAGTAGCTCTATGACTTTGGTCAAGTCACTTTAATTTCCATAAGCTATGCTTTTAAGCCATTCTTCTTTACCATAGACTCTGCCAAGTAAATTCAGAAACTAAAATGTTTTCCATGCCTTTTTGTGAAGATAGCACAAATTTATTGGTTATAAAAGCATGTTAAAATAGTTTTATTCATCTGATCACTATATAAAGTGAAAATGTTGTTGGTGGCTGTTCCTCCCTGTCTGTTCAGGCTATCTACTACTACATAACAAATTACTCCAAACCTTAGTGTGGCAAAATAACCATCTGTTATATTCAGAAATTCCCTGGGTCAGGAATTCAAACATGAAACAGTGGTGATGGTTTGTCTCTATTCTCCTGATGTCTGGGAACTCAAAAGACATGAGAGCTGGGGGCTGGAATCATCTGCAGGTTTACTTACATGCCTGCTGGTTGATGCTGACTGTTGGCTAAGGACCTCAGTTCCATTCCACTGGGGCCTCCCTTCATGGTCCATATTAGCTTCTTCATATTATGGGGTCTGGCCCTTCCAGAGCAAACATTACAAAAGGAAAGAACCAGATGGAAGCCATATTGTTTTTAAGACCTAATCTCAGAAGTCACATAGCATGGTTGTGAGCACTTTGTGGGCAGTCACAAAACAGGAAGTTTTGTGATGGGGTGAGGCAAAGTTATGGAAGAACAAAGTTTTATAGTTTCAAAAGTCCACAGATGGAGAGGAATTTTGCCATATGATGAATCATAGCAAGAGTTTTATCCATACCTGACTTAGATGATTTTAGAAGATAAGATTCTGGACTTAGAGTTGACGCTGGATGGCTTAAGACTTTTGGGGATGTTGAGATGGTAAGAATGCATTTTGTACAAGGGGAGGATATGGATTTGGTGGAGGGGGGAGGCAAGTTCAATCCATAGCACCCCCAAAACAATTCTCTTATGAATGCTGCAGATTTCCAATTAATCTTACTAGAATTAACTCCATTAGATAAGAATCACAACCACAAATTTCATTGAGATAATACTCTCTCTACCTTAGGCTTCTTGTAAGACTGCAAAGGGACAATGCCCTAAGCTTCCAAGTCCCACTTTTAAACAGAGAGGGTCTGTGAGTCATACCTTTAAGATCTATAAGTGGACTTTTATCAATTGGAGACATCGCCTTCAATGTTTTGAAACCTCAACAATGGATTTTAAAGTCACACTTTTGGCTTTATCTCTAGATCATGTTTTCCTGATGACACCCTGAGTTTGCTCTCTGCTCCAAAACCATTTATTAATTTTAGCGTCATTTACCATCTGGAGAGACTGGGAATGAGAAACAGAGTTATTTTCAAACCCAGCAAGTTTTGCCTCTTTTATGTTCAGCACTTCTATCTTTAGCTTTTCTCTATTCTCTTACATCTCCAACAACCTATGGTACCAGATGGCACCTTCAGCACTCCACCTGGAAATTTCCTTAGCTCAGTTATCCAGATCATTCAGTATAATTTCTATTTTCTGTGTTATCACAGGTGATACTCTTTCTTTCTAAACTTTCCACCACTCCATAGCAAATGTCTTCTTTGCTCCAGCTTGTAGTAACTCTTTTCTCTTTTCCCTTTATCTCTAGCTTACAACCTTCTTGAGGGCCATCAGGCTTTCACTAACAGTTCTTTGAGACCCCCCCCTATGTTTTCACTAACCCTCTTTTCAGTGTCCTTTCTGACTCTTCTCACCCCCAAGTCTCAAAGTCGCCCCCCCCCACCGAGGTTTTAGAAATTTTTGTAATCACAGCATCATATTTCCAGGTATGAAACTGTGTGTTCTGGTTATTTAATGCTGCATAATTCTCTGAGTCAGGAGTTTAGACAAGGCATAGAGTCTGTGGCTTATGTTCCTGCATGATGTCTGAGGCCTCAGCTAGAAGACTCAGAGTCTGAGGAACAGAACCATCCCAAGCTTATTTACTCACATGCTTGTGTGGTTGGTACAGGGTGTTGTATGAAGCCTAAATTGTTCTCCACATGGGGCCTCTCCATGTGATCCCCTTGTGTGGGCTAGTGTGGTATTCTTCCCAACATCATGACTGGTTTCCCAGAGCAAGGATCTAAAACAGACAGAACCAGTTGGAAGTTGTATTATTTTTAAGACCTAGCCCCAAAAGTCATACAGCATCACTCCACTCGACTCACTCTACTGGTTGAAAAGTCAAAGCCTTCCCAGGTTCAAGGAGAAGGGAAATAGACTTTATCTCCTGATAGAGACTGGCAAGGTTCTGGAAGAGCACAGACTGAAACTATTACTATGGACATTTTTGGTAATTTTATTTAAACATTCCTGGTTTTAAAGCATTAAGCTAATAAATGTCTATGGTAAAAATTAAAATAAGCCTTAAAGGGACAGTGTGAAAATTAAAGTATTCTTCTGTTTTTCCCTAATAATAATTATGTAATCCTATTTAATCATTAAATAGTCATTAAATTTAGTCATGGTTTAATGTGTTGTGCAAACATTCAAAAATATTTTATGCATTTACCAACATATGCATATATATATGATTGTAGTCTATTGATCATGTATATATTTGTTATGAAATATCTCATTTATACATATGGTTATGTTAAAAATAAAACTACTCAAATTTGATGCAGTTTTTCTCTTGAAAGGTTTTATGTGTCTTTTTCCTGAACACATAAAAATAGAAAATATACTGAATGATCTGGATAACTGAGCTAAGGAAATTTCCTATAAGCTGTAAGTATGGTTTACTTAAGCTAAAATACCTGTATTTCCAACCACACAATGATGATAACAGGAGGCAGAGCAGGGGCTGATTGTATGTTGAGAAGATAGAGCAGCTATTTAGGAGGCAAACAGTTGGTTCTTGATGGCCAAGCATTGCTTTTTGTTGTTCCCTCATGATTCATGTACTTGAAAGTTTGGTAGGACAGAGAATAAACTGAGCAGGGATTTTTGCTTGATAAGTATAATAGTCTTAAAACATCTGCAAGTTTTAATGACTAAGACATGAAGAGGGGAATATGCTTTGGGCTTCTAATATATGTTATATAGTGGAAAGGACACTGGTAAGGGATTTTTAGAAACTTTGGGTCTGGTCCTGATCTTCCTACTGAACTGAATGCCAAAGAACAGATAGAGAGCAAACCAACCAACCAGAAAACCTTAGGTAAAAGTGAAAATGACCTCTAGGAAAAACTAATCAAGGAAACCAGATGCCTAAAAATTAATAAAAAAATTTATGAGTCACACTGGGAAACATGAAACTATGGCCCAGCCAAAGGAAAGAGCAAACACTTCAAATGAGATAAAGGATTTGAAACAACTAATTAAAGATGTTCAAACAAACATGTTAAATCAATTCAAAAATCAAATCATTTTGTTGAGGGAAGATTTGGCAAAAGAGATGAATGATATAAAGACGACATTGGGCAAACATAAGGAAGAACTTGAAATCTTGAAAAAACAAATGGCAGAATTTACAGGAATGAAAAGCACAATAGAAGAGATGAAAAACACAATGGAGACTTACAACAGCATATTTGAAGAGGCAGAAGAGAGGATTAGTAAACTAGAGGATATTCTGTCTGCAATCCTACACACAAAACAACAGGTAGGGAAAAGAGTGGAAAAATATGAGCAGGGTCTCAGGGAATTGAAAGACAACATGAAATGCATGAATATATGTATCACAGGTGTCCAAGAAGGAAAAGGGAAAAGGAGCAGAAAGAATAATGGAGAAAATATCACTGAAAGTTCCCCAGCTCTTATGAAAGATGTAAAATTACAGATCCAAGAAGCATAGCATATCCCAAACAGAATACATCTGAATAGACTAAGACACTTACTAATAAGACTGTCAAACGTCAAAGACAAAAAGAGAATTCTGAAAGTAGCAGGAGTAAAGTGATCCATCACATGCAAGGGATGCTTGATAAGACTATCTGTGGATTTCTCAGCAGAAATCATGGAAATGAGAAGGCAGTGGTATGATATATTTAAGATACAGAAAGAAAAACTGGCAACCAAGAATTCTACATCTGGTAAAACTGTCCTTCAAAATTGAGGTAGAGTGTAAAATATTTTCAGAGAAACAGACACTGAGGGAGTTTGTGAACAAGAGACTTTCTGTACAAGAAATACTAAAGAGAGCACTATAAGCAAATGGGAAAAGACAGGAGAGAGAAGTTTGGAGAGGAGTACAGAAATCAAGCCTAGAGGTAGAGGTAGAGGTAGAGGTAAAGGTAAAGGTGGAGAGGGAGAGGGAAAAGATATGACATATAAAATCCAAAAGACAAAATGGTAGTCAAAAGTACTGCCTTTACAGTAATGTTATATATTAATGGATTAAACTCTCCAATAAAAGACATAGACTAAAAAATAGACTGAAAGAATTGATTAAAAAACAGGATCCATCTACATGCTGTCTATAAGAGACCCACTTTAGATACAAGGACTAACATAGGTTGAAAGTGAAAGGTTGGAAAAAGATATTTCACACAAACAACAACCAGAAATGAGTAGGGGTAGGTGTACTAATATCAGACAAACTACGCTTCAACTATAAAACAATTAAAAGAGACAAAGAAGAATTCTAAGTATTATTAAAAGTGACAATTCATCAAGAAGTCATAACAATCATAAATATTTATGCACTGAACCAGAGTGCCCCAAAATACATGAGGCACACACTGACAACACTGAAGGGAGAAGTAGACACCTCTACAATAATAGTTGGAGACTTCAGTACACTGCTGTCATCAACGGATAGAACACTTAGACAAAGGATCAATAAGGAAAGAGGGATTTTTGAATACAGTGATAAGTGAACTAGACTTAACAGATATTTACAGAACATTATATCCTACAACAGCAGGATACATATTTTTCTCAAGTGTTCATGGATTAATCTTAAGGACAGACCACGTGTTGGGTCACAAAGCAAGTCCCAATAAATTTAAAAGTATTGCTATTGTACAAAGCATTTTATTAGATCAAAATGGAATGAAGTTGAAAATTAATAACAGGCAGAAGGTCAGAAAATTCACATATATATGGAGGTTAATCAACACACAAATAACCAGTGGGTCAAAGCAGAAATTACAAGAGAAATCAGTAAATATCTCAAGGCAAAATAGAATGAAAACACAACATATCAAAACTTCTGGGACCCCTTTGGCTCTCTGAGCAGCACCATGGTGGTTGGCAAGAATAAGCACTTTACAACAGGTGGCAAAAAGGGAGCCAAGAAGAAAGTGGTTGATCCATTTCAAAGAAAAATTGGTATGATGTGAAAGCACCAGCAATGTTTAATATAAGAAATATTGGGAAAACACTTGTTACAAGGACTCAAGGAACCAAAATTGCTTCTGATGGCTTTAAGGATCATGTTTTTGAAGTGAGCCTTGCTGATCCACAGAATGATGAAGTTGCATTTAGAAAAATTCAATCTAATTACTGAAGATGTACAGGGCAAAAACTGCCTAACCAACTTCCATGGCATGTATCTTACCTGTGACAAAATGCGTTCCATGGTCCAAAAATGGCAGACCATGACTGAAGCTCATGTTGATGTCGAAACCACTGAAAATTATTTGCTTCATTTGTTCTGTTGGTTTTACACACACAAAAAAGAAAAAAAAATATAATAACCACTTTCAGAAGACCTCTTAATCTCAGCACCACCAGGTCTGCCAAACCTGGAAGAAAATGATGGAAATCATGATTAGAGAGGTGCAGACAAATGACTTCAAAGAAGTGGTCAATAAATTGATTCCAGACGGCATTGGTAAAGACATAGAAAAGGCTTGCCAATCTATCTATCCTCTCCATAATGTGTTGTTAGAAAAGTAAAAATGCTGAAGAAGCCTGTTTGATTTGGAGAACTCATAGCACTTCATAGCAAATGTAGCAGTTCTGAAAAAGCAACTGGAGATGAGGCAGATGCTAAAGTGGAAAGAGCTAATGGATATGAGCCACCAGTCCAAGATTCTGTTTAAAATTCAGACAAAATAAAAAGTATTATTTGTGTAAGACTTATTTAATTAAAAGTCTTAAATTAAAAAAAAAAAAACAAAACAAACATGGGATGCAGCAAAGGTGGTGCTGAGAGGGAAATTTAATGCCGTAAATGCCTATATTAAAAAAAGAAGAGCAAGCAAAAATTGAGGAATTTACCATTCACATGGAGAACTAGAGAAAGAATAGCAAACAGAAGGAATGAAATAAAGATTAGAGCAGAAATAAATGAAATTCAGAACAAGAAAACAATAGAGAGAATCAAGAAAACCAGAAGTTGTTTCTTTGAGAAAATCAATAAAATTGATGGACCATTAGCTAGGCTGACAAAAAGGGGTGGGGGGGAGCAGAAGTACATAAAATCAGAAATGGGAGGGTGGACGTAACTGCTGACCCTGAAGAGATATAGGAGATAATTAGAGAAATCTATGGGCAACTGTATGCTAACAAACTAGACAACTTAGATGAAATGGGCAACTTCCTAGAAAAGCAAGAACAAGCAACCTCTACTTGAGAATAAATGAAAGACCTCAAAAAACCAATCACAAGTAAAAAGACTTGTCATCAAAAATTCCCAAGAAAAGAAAAGTACAGAATCAGATGGCTTCACACATGAATTCTACTAAGCAACCAAGCATTCAAGAAAAAGTTAGTACCAATACTGAGCAAACACTTCAAAAACGTTGAAGAAGAGGGAAAGCTACCTAACTTGTTCTATGAAACCAACATCACCTTAAAACCAAAGCCACACAAAGAAACTACAGGAAAGGAAAATTGCAGACCAATCTCTAATGAATACACATGCAAAAATCCTTAACAAAATACTTGTCAATCAAACCCAGCAACACACTAAAAGAATTATACGCCATGACCAAGTGGGTTTTATTCCAGGTATGCAAGGCTGGTTCAAAACAAGAAAATCAATGAATGTAATACACCACATCAATAAATCAAAGGGAAAAAAATCACATGGTCATCTTGATTGATACAGAAAAAGCATTGGACCAAAAAAAAAAAAAAATCCTTTCTTGATGACAACACTTCAAAGTATAGGAATAGAAGGAAACATACTCAAATTATAAACAGAATACATGAAAAATTCACAGCTAGCATCATACTTAACGGAGAAAGACTGAAAGGTTTCCCTCTGAGATCAGGAGCAAGACAAGGATGCCCACTGTCACTAATGTTATTCAACATTGTGTTGGAAGTTCTAGCTAGAGCAATTAGGCAAGAAAAAGAAAAAAACTAGCAAGGAAGAACTAAAACTTTCACTGTTCACAGATGACATGATCTTATATGTAGAAAATACTGAAAAATCTAGTAAAGCTACTGAAGCTAATAAATGAGTATAGCAAAGTGGCAGGATACAAAAATCAGTAGTGTTTCTATACACTAGTAAGGAGCAATCTGAGTAGGAATTCAAGAAAAAAATTCCATTTACAGTAATAACCAAAATATTCAAATATTTAGGAATAAATTTAACCAGGGACATAAAAGACCTATATACAGATAACGACAAAAATTGTTTAAAGGAATCAAGGAAGACCTACATAAATGGAAGAACATACCATGTCAACTCTACAAAAAGTGATTTATAGATTCAATGAAATATCAATTAAAATCACAACAGATTACTTTGTAGAAATATTCTCATATAGATTGTGATGGTGTTCTGGTTTGCTAATGCTGCCAGGGTGGAAAAATACCAGAAATGGATTAGCTATTATAAAGGGCATTTATTTGGTTACACAGTTACAGTCTTAAGGCCATAAAGTGTCCAAGGTAACACATCAGCAATAAGTTACCTTCACTGGAGGATGGCCAATGGTGTCCAGAAAACCTCTGTTAGCTGGGAAGGCACATGGCTGGTGTCTGCTTTCAAAATGACTTTCTCCCAGGACATTCCTCTCTAGGCTTCAGCTTCTCTCCAAAATGTCACTCTCAATTGCTCTTGGGGTGTTTGTCCTCTCTTAGCTTCTCTGGAGCAAGTGTGTGCTTTCAATGGCCATCTTCAAACTGTCTCTCATCTGCAGCTCCTCTCTCAGCTTCTGTGCGTTCTTCCAAGTGTCCCTTTTGGCTGTAGCAAGCTCATTCCTTCTGTCTGAGCTTATATAGTGCTCTAGTAAACTAATCAAGGCCCATGCTGAATGGGCAGGGCCACACCTCCATGGAAACTATCCAATCAGAGTCATCACTCACAGTTGGGTGGGTCACATCTCCATGGAAACACTTTAGGAATTCCAATCTAATCAACACTAATACATCTGCCCACATAAGACTACATCAAGGGTAATGGCATTTTGGGGGACATAATACATACAAAGCAGCACAGATGGTGAATGCATAACTATGAGATTATACTGGGAGCTACTGATTGTTAATTTAGGATGGACTATATGGTACGTGAATAAAACTTTAAAAATAAACAGAAAGATACAAGTGCTGGAGAAGATGTGGAGGGAGAGCTATACCTATTCACTGCTGGTAGGGAAGTAGAATGGTGTAGGCCCTCTGGAGGGCAGTGTGGTGGTTCCACAGGAGGCTAAGTACAGAGTTGCCTTATGTTCCTGCAACTACGTTATTTTGTATATACTTGGAAAAACTGAAATCGGGTACATGAATAGGCATTTGTACACTGGTGTTTATGGTGGCAGTATTCACAGTCTGCAATGGATGGAGGTGGCCTAGCAGTACATTGATTGACAGGTGAATGGAAGGGTGAACTGTAGTGTATACATACAACAGAATATTGAGCAGCAGCAAGAAATGATGAAGATATGAGGCATGCAACTATGTGAATTAATCTTGAGGACCATATGTTGAGTGAAATAAGTCAGAAATGAAAGGACAAATCGTACAAGACCTCACTACCATAAACTAACTATAATGAGCAAATGCTGAGAATTGAATTTGAGAGCATAGATTATGAGGGGATAGAACTTGGGCAGAGATTAGGCAATCAATGAGGCAGGAGTACAGAATGTTCAGTAAGGTTTATCATAAAGGTGCCTAGATTGTAAGCTCTTACAGCAGTCACATCTATTCCTGAGTTTTAACTGTTATTTAAGATTTTTGGTAAAATTTCTATTCTCTGTAGCATACTATCTAATTTAACCTGCATTGTCAGTTAATTTAAATGGCATAATTACATGGAACCTAGAACAGGGAATGAGATCTTGCTATTCTGTACAGGATTATATAATACCTCAATATATCCCAAAGTATTTTTGGCAGAAAATAAAAAAGTATTTGCAAAGTCCCCTTGAGGGACTGGGGAAAAATGTAGAAACAGGAAACTTCCCCACCTGGGGAATTCCTGATATTCTACCCAGCACTGGTGACTCCTAATTTAATGTCAAGCCCTTGATCTTGGGGCTTGCCCTTATGAAACTTATTCCTGCAAAGGGGAGGCTAAGTCTACTTATAATTGTGCCTAAGAGTCACCCCCAGAGAACCTCTTTTGTTGCTCATATGTGGCCTCTCTCTCTTAGCAAACTTGCAAATAAACTCACTACCCTCCCCACTACATGGGACATGACTCCCAGGGGTATAAGTCTCCCTGGCAATGTGGGACATGACTCCAGGGAATGAGCCTGGCCCTGGAACCATGAGATTAAGAATGCCTTCTTGACCAAAAGGGAAAAGAAATGAAACAAAGTTTCAGTGGCTAATAGATGTCAAATAAAGTCAAGAGGTCCT
Organism: Choloepus didactylus; assembly: GCF_015220235.1. NCBI lineage: Eukaryota > Metazoa > Chordata > Mammalia > Pilosa > Megalonychidae > Choloepus > Choloepus didactylus. The sequence continues at coordinate 97,144,351 of NC_051319.1, forward strand.
CCTGAAATTTAAGCATTACATAGATATTCCTTTTTTAGTTTCTACTGTATTAGAATAGCTAGAAAGGAGAACCAGAATCTGTTGAACTGTAATCCAGTAGACTTGATTCTTGATGATGACTGTATAACTACATAGCTTTTATCATGTGACCATGTGATTGTGAAAACCTTGTGACTGACACTCCCTTTATCCAGTGTATGGGCAGATGAATAATAAAATAAAGACAAAAATATATAAATAATAGGGATATAAGGTATATGGGATGTTTTGGGTGTTCTTTTATAATTTTATTTTTGTCTTTATTTTGGAGTAATTTCATGTTCTAAAGTGGATTGTGGCAATGATATACAACTAGATGATGATACTGTGAGCCATTGACTGTATTCTTTGGATGGATTATATGGTGTGTGAATACATGTCAATAAAATTGAATTAAAAAAAAGAAACAAACAACTAAATGTGCAACCTTAGATGATCTGGTTCCAATCTCTTTCATTTGCCAAGTGAGGATATTTAGGACCAGAGAGGCAAAGCATTTTTGAACCTTAGCACTTCAAGAAATGTACAAAAAAGCTTGATTTATCTAACTAAGAAGATAGTTTCTGACAATATTATGTAGAAGCAAGTGCTCTGATTTTTCTCACTTTGGATATAAATGTTAAGCATGTTCTTATTAAATGCTTTCAACATTTTAATCACCAACTTCCTATTATATATTATCTCCCCAGTTGCCGTGTGTTAGGGAGTCTGTAATTTACTTTAAAATACTTCAGCATAGACTGTGTGATTTATATATGCATACATGAGTTAGTTTTAATATATAACCCAAGGGCAGTTGCAGTGTCCTAACGGAGAATGTACACTCTAGGGATGGTGCCTGAAAGACTAATCACATACCCACACAAGGGTTAAGCTATCTTCATCTCTGATCAAAATCAGAGTTTTGGTTAAAGAGCCTAAGTGATATTACAAACGTCCTTGTAAAGATGTAAGAATCTGGCAGGCCTAGAAACAGACACACTTCAGAATGCTGCCTAGGATTCTGAGTCTGAAGTTTGTCTCATTTCAGACATTGATGCAGAGAATTTGTTCACTTTACTCCAATCAGAAGGTTAGAGATTCCTATGACTAGAGTAGTACCATCCACTTCTAGTGAACTTTTTATATGTTCAGGACTTCACTAAATGCAGATCATATAACTGTTCATATGCCTGCTTGCTCATATTTGTGACAGATATCAGTCTGTGGCTTCTTTCCTATAACATATAGCTCAGTCATAACGGTCATAATGTCATGGAGGAAGAAACCTATAAGCCCTTACCTATTTCTAAATCTTGGAGACCATTGATATCAAAAGAATACTCAGTAATCATGAGTGATTAAATTAGCTTTGGCCAGTTTATGAGAGCACTTTGTGACATATTTTGGTGCTTGTCAGCGGCTTCGTGAGCACTATCAAGATGTTTCCAGCCTAGATGCAAGATCAAAGTGGGGACTAAACTCTAATTTAATGGTTCTTGAGCCTACTAGCTTCGGATTATCTGAAAAGGTTTTATGAAAACAAATGAAGCCTGGCCCCAGAATTACTTTATTTCTCAGAAGTTCTCTACGTAATTTTCAAAAAGTCAGCCTGGGCTTAATTCATGAGCCAGCTGGCCTTTGGAAATCACAGCACAAAATGACCTGTGAAGTTTCTCCCAATGATTCTATGACTATATGACTACTGATAAAGAAGCCTTGCAAGGTCATTTGAAATATCCAAAGTATAGAAGGATAGATGAAGAGACAGTAAAGAGAACTAAATGATTGAATATGGAGAGAGAAAGTAGGTGTGGGCTGATGGAGATATGCTATAAGAATTCTGATTAAAGATCTCCTTGTAATCTGGGGAGATGGAAAGGTTCACTAAAAAGACACCATGCTTTCCTTAGAACTGAGAAATCAATCATAAGCTAACAACTTATCTTTGCCAACTCTCAGTTAAATCCCTGGCTAGAGTTTGCCTCAAGCAAATGAATTCTAGTTATGCCTCCTAACTCTTATTGGCAGAACACAGGGCATTTGCCATCTGTTCAGCTTTGCATTGGCAGTAGGTAAACACTGCTAATTTCCCCAAGGAAATGAGCAGAAAGAGGTAACAAGTCATAGTAGAGAGGAGGGTGGGGCTCCAATACCTCCACCATGTGACTGGATTTCTGCAGCCTGAGGGGCTGTCTTAGTTAGCTGAAAGAGAGGAGGTGACTGACTCCTAGGCACTGTAGCAATACAACTGGAACATTCTATGATGGTGGAAATTCAGAAACCATTATTATACTTTTTTTCATCCTTTACTCTTTCTCCAATCTTTTGGATGCCTCAGGGTTACTCAGAGGGCACTTTATGTCAAGGACTCTGCTGCAGTGACTAAGAAACAAGGGCCCCTGCTCTCATGAACCTTACAGTCTAGAGTGGGAAACCAATGAACAGATAAGCAACACTGTTCTAAGTACTAGGATAGGGATATCAGTGCTTTGTGGGCACCTAGGAAGGGCTGCCAGGTGGGAATGGAGGCAAGGGAGGTTTTGTCAGGAAAGGCTTCCCTAAGGAGTCGTACTTAAACAGAGACCTAAAGGATGAATGAGTTAGCCAGTAGGAAGGAGGATCGTTATCTGAGAAAGCTCAAATGGAATCAATGATGTCATGTACCTGGAGCACAGAAGCAAAACAAACAATGGCAAGAGTTGAAGCTAAAAAGATACCCAGGAGTGTGGTCCTTTTAGGCCATGCTAAAGAGTTGACATTTTATCCTAATGACAATGGAAAGACCCTGGAATATCTTATCTGGGAATAATAAGATGAGACTCATTATCTGGCCAGTCTACTACCCTAAATATGTTCATTCTTTATTCATTCAACAAAGACTAACAGAGCATTTTCAGTATGCTGGCCCTCTCACAGGGATAGAGGTAGGGTGATGAACAAACAGAAAAGGTCTGTGCTCTCATGAAGCAGGAGAACAAAGCAAATACACATAAAAGATAATGTATGATAGTAACATGTTCTACCAATATACAACAATGTGATAGAGACTCCCTGGGGGAGGGCAGCAAGTCATGCAGGACAGTTTTTGACAGAGGAGTCAAAAAAAAAAAAAAAAAAAAAAAAAGTCTTCTCCGGGGAAGAGAGATTCAAAATAAGACCTAAATAAGATTATCTCATGATTATTCTGGTGAAATAGAACAGCAAATGAAAAGGCTCCAAATTAAAAAAATAATCTGGAATGTTTGAGGAACAGAGGAATTTTGGTATAGCTGCAGTAGGATGAGCAAGAGTAAGAGTACAAGGTTGGATTGGAGAAGTAATACTGAACACTCACTCCCTGCTATATAGCACTGAATAATGAAAGACCATTTTTCCTTTACATGTTCCTTCCTATCCTTGTCTTTTGCTTAGCCTTTTTCTAACCTAAAAAGTCATCTTTCATGATCCAGGACTTTCTGATGTCCTCTGACAAGTTGATAAGCTCATTCTGGTTAGACTAGCATTTTTTCAGTTTTAGCACTAATAGACCCATATCTTGCCAACCTCCTTAGTCCCAGGCAAACTAGGACAGTTGGTCACTCTGCTGCTTTGAAGCTGTTATGAACCCAATAAAAGGCCATGTTCTCTTAATCCATCCCTGTGGGGGCAGACCCTTTGATTAGGTTGCTTCCATGGAGAGGTGACCCACCCTATTCAAAGTAGGTCTTAATCCTTTACTGGAGACCTTTAAGAGAGTCCATGGAGAGAGAGAGAGCATAGAAAGAAAATGCCCCAGGCAAAGCAAAAAGGACCCAGGCAAGCTGAGAAAGAAATGCCCAGAGACATTTGGAAAAGCCACTGAAAGCAGAATCTGGGAGAGAAGGATCAGCAGACATCGCCATGCACCTTCCCATGTGAAGAGGAACCCCAGATGCCATCATCCTTTCTTCAGAGAAGGTGTCATTCTGTTGATGCTTTAATTGGGACATTTTCATGGCCTTAGAACTGTAAATCCGTAACCTAGTAAAACCCAATTGAAAAAACCAACCCATTTCTGGTATATTGTATTCCTGCAGCTTTAGCAAACTGGAACAGTCACCCTATCTAAGAAGTCTATCCTGATCACTCCAGGCCTAGGACAGCACTGACACACAATACCTATCTCATACACCAGTGTTTCTCAAGAGATGAGTTTGGAGAGGTAGACAGGAGCAAGATCATCAGGGCTTTGTGAATCACAGTAAGGAGTTTGGATTTGATTCAAAGAATAGAGGGATTCAGTCCTAACGCATCAACCTGGCTAGCAATGCTGTATTAGTTATTTACTGGTATGTAACCAATTATGTCTACCATAGCTACTTAAAACAACCCTAATTATTTATGTGCTCTCATGGATTTTTATGGGCTAGAGATTGAGAAATGGCTTGCCTTGTGTGCCTCATGATGTTATAGTCATATGTCAGCAGATGCAGCAGTCATCTGAAGATTTGACTGGCCTGTAGGCTCTTCTTCCAAGATGGCTAACTCACATGACTGTCAGCGTGGCACTGGCTGTTGGAAAATCAAGTGGACATCTCCACAGGGCTACTTGAAGTCCTCACCACACAGAGGCTGGTTTCCTCCAGAGCTAGTGATCAAATAGGTCAAAATAGAAGCTCAATGCCTTTCATCACTTAGCTGCAAAAGTCACTCACTGTCCCTGGTATTCTTTTTGTCACAGCCTTGATTCAATGTGGATGGGGATAAGCAAGGTGATGAATGCCAGGTGATGAGGATAATTAGGGGCCTACTCAGACGTTGGCTACCATAGATGTAACTACAGATCCTGATTTACTAACTAACAAATGTTCTTAGAGAAGTAAATAGATGATACAAGATATTTCAGTACAAGTCAATTTCTATCATTAGATCTACAACTTCATAAGAATTCTCATAAACATTGAGGTACTGATTCTACTTTTACAGGTAGCAACTTGAGAGCATTATGATCCTCGGGTTATGGTCTTAAATTATTTTTGCCTTCAATAGGCAGCAGACCTCCATTCATAGCACTAGCCAACTGCTTAATCCTAATCCACTTATTCATTCTATTGGCACTCACCAGCTACCAGATCTATGGGGGGCAAGACCAAGAAGGAAGAGTCACACAAAGAGATAGGTCTTCATGCTGCTTAGCTTGGGACACCTGACCGTGAACTTTGCCTGTATATTTCTTCACGAAAGACTCATGAAATACTTAGAGTCAGAAGATGATTTATGGCTCTACTTCTACCTGGAAAACTCAAAGATAAGAGATGTATCTAGCAGCACTGAAAAAGCATGAAGTCTCTGAGGCAGGAATTTTGACAAACAGAAAGACAGTGTAGCTGAAGGGGAGTGAGTTGGGGAAGAATGGGGGAGCTCAGAGTGGTGGCCAGGGGTCAGAGCATGCATGGTCTGTGAAAGAGACTGGGAATTTGGATGTATTATTGTATTTGGAAGACACCAGAGATTTTCAAGAATGAGAAAAACATAATCTTTTAAAAGCATTACTCAGTCTGCTCCTCTAAAATCAACCAGAGGGATCCCTCTTTGAAATGCTATCTTAGATATTTACATCTCCATTCTCATTTCAGCCAAGTCTCCACTCAAATGTCACCTCATCAGACAGGACCTCCCTAACCACCCTAAGTATCCAAACCCCTGTTCACTCCTGGCCCCTCTGTGCTGCATTAATTTTCTTAATAACATACAGTATATTTTAATATGTGCTTTTAAAATTATCTACTCCCTCTTCTCAAGACCAGAGATCTTATTTTAAGCATTGCCACAGCCATATGCAGTATGACTAGATTCCCAGTTAATATTTGTTGAACAAATGAATGAATCTTAAATGCCAACTGAGATGTTTCTCTTCACCTCATTGGGAAAGGCTCTCTCCTGCTTGTCAATCCCCTTGGTCATGAGTGGCAGTTATATTACGTGAAAATTGAGCATTGGTGTGGCTATCTGAAAAGTTGTGTTGAGAGAAATTCTTAGGCAGTGTCTAGGTTCAGTAGGAAAAGTGTCATGATTATTTAAGCAATGTCTATCCTGTGCCTGGGAGAAGAACACTGTGGTTATCTGTTGCATATCTTCCATCTGTGCATAGGTATTTAATTTCTCCTTGGATATAACTGATCACCTTCAGCTTTGTATTTTGGTTGTGTGTGCCCAGACCTTATTTCCCCTATTTGATAGTCAGTTTTTTAAGACTTAAAATCATGTGTCTGTGTCTTAGTTTCCTCATCTGCAAAACAAAATTGGTAACTGTCTTCCTCACATGGTAATATGGGTAATACAAGAGTTATAGGACATAATTAATGCATTCTAATATCTGAGAACAGTACCTGGTCCACAGAATGTTTGTAGTTTCTGTTAGGGCAATAGCAACAATAGTGATTATAATATTTGTTAAATCCTAGCACTAAATACAGAGCCTCAAACACAGTAGGTAACTAAAATGGCAATTAAACAAAAACAGGCAAAAGCTGGTCCTCAGCTAAGCCAGTGAACAATGACATATAATCACTTTTTCTTTGTAGTGACACACTTAAAAACTGGTTGCAAAATCTCACCCAGTTTAATGGATCTTAGCAAAAATTGAAGCAGCACTTTGAGCCATTTTCTGGAAGCATACATTCCATCTGACTACAGCCTTATCCCAGGTTAAGGAAGTGCATAACCCAAAAGGTAAATTTTCATCACCCATCATCATCACCTTGACTGTCTGGGATGGGTGGGAACACCTTCAACTCCTGGAGCCTAGATTACATTGCTGTCCCTGTTCCTCACTGTAAATTGAATAGAGTGCTCTGAGAACATGTGCAAAGTGATCCTTGTTATGATGAAAGCCTGCCTTCTGTAAGCCATTTAAGACATGGGATCAAATCAGTGACCTTTGGGGATAAGCACCAAATGTCCATTTCCTCTGCCAGAAGCACCACAGACATAAAAATCCATCTGCCTTCACCCTAGTGTTGCAGAGTAAAAGCTATTTCACCTCTACCAGCCTCTACCAGCCTGTCCCCAGTTGCTTTCTGATCAGGGTTAAATAAATCGGAGGCCTCACTCCCTTTAAGCCCTGGAGGTACCACCTGCAATTACTCTGTTATTTAGAGATGTCAAGTCTTTGTAGTCAGGGTATTCAAAACACATTCAATCCCCGAGGAGAGGGAGAAATGGTGAACTAGGCACAGCTCCATTTAGAGAAAGATAGAAATCCCATGTGGCCCCAAAACATGTAGGAAAGGATTCCTTCAGTGCCACTCAAGCAATGTGCAAAATGATGATATTAATTTTCCACTCTGTGCTAATCATAATAATGCTAGGCAGAATGTGAGAGAGAAAAAGAAATGAGCCATGGCCTACCCTTCAGAAAGCATATCCTCTTTTGAGATAAACAGAAAACATTCATAGAAGAAAATAGGAAAGCAGGTGATTTTGACCAAGAAAAGACCATTCAAATCCCTGGCAAGATAGCCAAACAGCAAAGAATACAGACAGACCTGGACCAGGCTTGGATCTTGGCTCTGCTACTCCTCAGCAGCACAACTTTGGACAGTCACTTTCCCTGACGGATCCTCAGTTTCCCTATTTGAAAATGATAGGACTTACCTAAGACGTACATTAAGAGGATTCAATAAGAAAATAATATAAAATGTTTTCATGCTGGCACAGAGTAGGCACTTGAGGCACATCTATTCTTTCAGCAAATATTTAATGTATACAGTGTGCCAGGATCTGTTAGATGCTTGGGAATAAGTTTCAGCCCTTACATTGTTTACATTTTAGTAGAAAATCAGATGATTCAGGTGAAAATGATAACATCTTGCATACCCTGGGTCCTTACTACAAGCCAGGTACAACCATAAAACAAACAAACAGGTAAGTTCAATATTTTCCAATAGACAAGAGGTCTGAAGAAAATAAAAGGAGATGTAATGTTCCTGAAAGATGCTATTTGAACTGAGTTCTGAATAGGTTGACAAAGCCAGCCATACAAAGATCTGAAAGAAGAACATCTCAAGCCGAGAGAACTCAATAAATGCTGCATGCTACCATTATCATCAAAACCAGTTTCCCAGTTTCATGGCACAGGCAATACAATCTGGGGGAATTCGGGAATGTGATATACCTGAGTGGGCTGGTGAAAACAGGGAGGGTCTTAAGCTGGATGCTGCCTGTAAATAGTCCATCCTCATGTCTCAGATTCCATATTTGCCTACTCACCAAAAGAAATATTTTCAGTGCTGCCACAAGCACTTGTAGGTGTACACACAGTGGCAAATATTTTAGTTGCCTGATACACACATTCCTGTATCAAGCTGAACAAGGAGACACTCTGCCTTCTTGTTTCTTGTCTTGAAACAAGACATCCTTCTCATGGCATATTTGTTGTTACATTTTTGTGCTTTTTGGTGGTGATTTCACTGTTTAAAATGGCCCCTACGAGTAGTGCTGAAGTGCCATCTCCAGTTCTAAGTATACAAAGGCTGTGATGTGCCTTATGGAGAAAACACGTGTATTACACAAGCCTTACTCAGGCGTGACTTTTAGTGCTGTTCACCATGAGTTTACTGTTAGTGAATCAACATTATATAGTAAATAAGGTGTCATTAAACAGAAAAACATTAAAACATATTAAAACAATATATAATTGTTGTGACCAGAGGCTTTTGGGAATCTAATCCCTGTATTTCCCATAAGAGCAAGGGGTCAGTACTTGCTAATTTAGTGTTTGTAGCAACTTTATAGAACCTAACTACCAAAAATAATGAGAATTGGCTATATTTGGCAAAGAAGACCAAATAAAAGCCCTAGTCCAGCCCTTTAGAGCAGGAGTCAGAGGAATTTAAAGTCCTGCTCATTCATTTACATTTTGTCTACGGCTGCTTTCATGCTGCAGTAAAGTTGAGTAGCTGTGACAGAAACCGTCAAGCCCACAACGCCTAAAATGTTTTCCAATTGGTTCTTGACAGAAAAAGTTTTCCAAACCCTACTTTAAAGGTTACAAAGTATCTTTAAGTAAATAATATAGTTAAGGCACTAAGCACTATTGGATTTATAGCCATTCACCTTGCTTAATTTCCAGACATAAATTATAGTTCGTGGCATGTGAATGGTTCTCAATGAATATTGGTTGAATGTGAAGGAATGAATCAAATGTCTCAGAGGTGCCCTTCACAAAAAATAGTGAAGAAGGGCATCCTCCATCACTTTACAAATAAGGAAATTAGAGACCTAAAGTAGAGAAAGTTAAGACAAGAACCAAGAATCTCATAAATCCTAGTTTGATGCTCTTTTCCACCAAGAAGCCACAGACATACTGGAAGTTGAAGTGTCCACACCAGCCCATAACAAACCTCATGTATGAAGTGTGTCTTCTTTCCTTGCCATTAGCAAAGTCTCAGCCAAACCTTAGTGTGGGGAACTGAGTCTTCCATGTTGCCTGAGGCATATCTGGGGTGGTGGCTTGGAATGCTGAGCTGCAGGCCTGCATAGAATGCCGTGCAGGCCCCCCCCCCCCCCGTAAAGACGTGTGTCTTGTGACTACCATTGTCTTAAACCTAGATTGTATACACCTGATGTAAACATAAGTATTTGGTGGGCTCTCCCCGACCTGGGCACCTTTAGCATATACATCTGATCTTCTGAAATAAATAGCTGGAGCAAGGCTGCATTGTCGTCCACTTAGCACGAAATGCAAGTGGGCCCCCTGCTCCCTTAATTCTTAGCTTTGTGTCCGTGTCTCATTCCTGCGTCGCCCTGTCAGCAATACCTTAGCTCTTCAGTCATTCTGACACCTAATTAATCACCTTCTGTTACTACTTCTGCCAGACCACTTGCTTTCACAAATCCACAACTCCATGCAGTCCTAGGAGGACACATGGGAAGGTTCATGGGTGTTTGTTATTGATCATTCCCAACTAACCATCACTGGAAGCATCATGATCAGACGCAACATTATGCACTCTAGAACCTTCCTAAATGTTTGCCTCTTCCACCCAGTCCATCACATAGGGAAGGGAAAAGGACTAGCATTCAGGGTTAATTGCCTTTTCATACATATTATGAAATTTTTGCAAGTAAAGAAATATTCTCAAATCCTGCATGAATTAGAGCTAGGGATAGAATGATGGTGTAGCACCATGAACAGTGGACTAAGGGTAAGAAGTCAGGGCTAAGTTGTTGATGCAATGGAATAGATAATTAAGATGTTGGGCTCTGAAAGACACTGGTTCCTGAGTTCAAGGCCTGCCTTTGTCACTCAGTAGCTGTGTGACTTTGGAAAAGTCACTTAACCTCTCCGAAACATAGTTCCTTCATCTGTGAAATGGGGATGATGTTATTACATATTTCATAGGGTTGCATGAAAGCTACATGAAAGAGAAATTGGTACAAAGCATTCATTATGGTCTTTGTTAAATAGAAAGAACTTGCTAAATAAATAAAATTATGATGTTAATGACAGTGATTTGATGGTGGTTCTGTCTCTAACAGTTAGCAACCAGTTGACTTTTTACAAGGCATTAACTGTGGGAAACTGAGTCTTCCATGTTGCCTGAGGCATATCTAGGGTGGTGGCTTAGAACGCTAAGCCTCAGGCCTGCATGGAACGCCGTGCAGGCCCGCCCTGTAAAGATATGTGTCTTGTGACTATGATGACAACGTTTACCATTGTCCTAAACCTAGATTGTTCCTTCTGATATGCAACAGGATGTAAACATAGGTATCTGGTGGGCTATCCCGAGCCTGAGGACATTTAGCATATACTCCCTGATCTTCTGAAATAAATAACTGGAACAAAGGTGCATTATTGTCCACTTAGCAAGAGATGCCGTGCGCCCCCTGATCCCTTAATTCTTAACTTTGTGTCTGTGTCTCATTCCTGCGCCGCCCTGTCAGCAACAATTAACATCTCAAAAACTCAGCTTTTTAATGTGTAAAACAAGAACAATAGTATTACCCAGCTTGCAGAGCTCCTGTGAGGATTAAACAGCATAAGAAAGATAAAGTACTTACCAAAGATCCCTGCATTTATTAATTGGTGAATAAATGTTGTGAAATCAAAACAAATCAAGCAAAAGATGTTAATGCCTATTTGGCCAATCTTACAAAACTCTGCTGAAAATTAAAAAAAAAAAAAAAAGATCATGAATATAAAATTGCTTTTGATACACTAAATTGCTCTGCATATATTGTGGGTTGTCAGGATTACTACCCAGCTGAGAAAACCTGTTTAGTGTCTGTTTACTTGTCCTGTGATTTGCAGGTCATTTATGGAAGCTGAATGTTTCAGTGACCAGTAACTATGTGAAGCACAGGATTAATTAACCTGTGATCTATGAGTTTTAATTATTGTTCTCAAGTCTCACCTAATATTTGCGAGTGACTCTTAAAAAGCCATATGGCCTAGCACAAGCATTTGGGACTGAAGCATATTGGCAGAATGACTCTTCTGTGCCATTCAACTCCCCTGATTAGGTTTGTAGAGAGGGAGGAGGCTTGCTGGCCTGAAGCTTGGGAAGCTTCCAGATTGGAAATTTAAATTTTGGAATTTAAATACATGCAGACACATACATATGCATACTAAACATTTGTGTGCAAAAACTCACAGGATGGCAAAGTGCAAGGCAACATGGCACACTACAGATAATCTGAGCTCTGAAGTCAAACATCCTCCAGGTTCCAACTCTTAGGAGCTTCATGAACTTAGGCAAGTCTCTGGGCCCCTGTGTGCCTCAAATTCTTCACTTAAATTTAAGTGAATGTAAGATCTACCTAGTAAGGTTGTGGCAGGATAAGGAGAAGAAATACGTAGTCATCTAGCCCATAAGTGACAATCAATATAAGATCATAGTAGGAGCAATACTATATGAGCTTTAAGATAAGCCCTGCCATTTTTTAAGTGACCCTGAGCAATTTATTTGAGTCTCAGTTTCATCATTAATAAAATGAAGCTAATATGGCCTATCCCATGGATTCAGCCTTTCAGTCAATATTTATTGGGCACCTTCTCTCTACCAGGCACCATGCTAATTACTGGTAACACAACAATAAACAAACAAAGTATTGTACTTTCCGCAGTGGGACTTAAGATCCAAGGAAAGAGAAACATTAAGCTTGTCATCACGCTGGTAAGATAACTAAGGAGAATAAGCACTATAAGAAAAAGTTTAGAAACTAAAAAGGGAGAGCCGAATTTAGACTGAGAAATCAAGGAATGTCTTTACAAAGAAGTAATATTTAAACTTAGATATTAAGAATGAATAGAAGTAGCAAAGGAAAGAATGGCAAGAATGCTGAGCAGAGAGAACAGTATGTATAAAAGCCCTGTTGGCGATTCATTCATTTGTTGAATAGTTAATGGTGACCAGCTAGCCTTTAGCAGGAGAGAGAGTAGCGACAAGACAGACAATCTCAGACCATTACATTATGTATGTTAGAGAAAGAATAAGAAATATAATGACTGTAGGGGCATGGCACACACAGCACTGCAACTGTAGATAATAATAAGGAAGATAATTCTAACAATGATACCAAGAATGAAAGTAACAGCAAATGCCCCCAGGGCAAAATCAGTTCTGCCTAATTGAGGAAAATTATGGTACCAATATTTTGGCTTACATAGGGAGGGAAAAAATATCCCATAACTTTGTTTTAGAAAAAATATATTTCCAGGGCTCATATCAGAGTCTGAAGAATACAGTTACTATTCAGATGTCCCTTACATCTGACTAATAGAGGGGAGCATCAGGTAACAGCCTGTAAAGTAGAGAGCCAGGTTTCTCCTTCCTTCCCCAAGTCAGAACAAGTAGAAACAAAGGGACCTATCCCCAAAAGATCCTGAGTGTTTCATTTATGGAGGGCTATAAGGACAACTTAACATAGATATAACAGAAAAGATGTCAGTCTCCCACATGCCATCAGCTAACATGCCCTCCAAGTTTCCTAGAGAGCTATTGACTTTGAGTGCTGAGGCAGGGTGTGTGTGGAGGGGAGTGGTGTGTTTGGAGTGGGGGTGGGGGGTGTATAACTGGATAAAACCCAGAGGCAAGTGAAAGACTCTCCTTTCCAAGAGATACGGGTGACACACAGAAAGGACTTCCTCTGGCCAAGACCATCCTCCCTACTAATGCCTGAAATGCATCAGCGATAACCAGTTCTTTGGTTCAAGCACAGCCATCCTCCTGTAGCCTTCTGGAAGACGTTAGGAACTCTATGTTCATATCAGCAAAGGAACGTTTTCTTCTTTATTAATTCTTAGAGCTTTGAATGGTCTATTTCAACCTCCTCTGTTCTGTTTGAAGCCATGGGGGCCCAGAGAGAGGCAGTGACATGCCCAAGGTCACACACCCTGGCAGTAACAGATCCAAGACAGACGCTCATAATCCCCAACCAAGACTCCTTCTATTGGACCGAATCCACATTCTTTTAAAATATAAAAGCTTTTTTATTTTTCCTAGTTATTTGTCTACTATTGGACAATGGGGAACTCCTACACTATTAAAGAGCTCAAAGTGGGGATAGAAATAAGGAAGAAAAGAGAACAAGTCACTCAGAATAAGTAGCCGTGTTGACCCCTGCACAGCAAGTTCAGCCCAAGCCTCCGGAAATCTCTTCTCTGTTCACCAACAACCGGCTGATAACCATCAGGGTGAGCAGCAACCTCTCTAAGACAGTGCCTGGGGTTCAGTTCATCCAGGCTATGTGTTCTTCTAGTTGCACTGGAGAACTCAGCCAGAGCCTCAGAAGATCTCTCTCCTTCCCTGCTTTTATGAGAGTTATCAAACACTTTTCCCTGAAACTTTCTGTGCTCTCTGAGCATCCTAAAATGAGACTCTGCTTTGATAAGCACACCTCCAGTAAGTTCTGTCTTTTGGCAAGTTCATGCACTAATAGTGGGACCCTTTCTTTAAAGACACTTTTTGAAAGGAAACTGAGCCAACTCCTCCTTAGGTTTGAAATTGTATGTACATAATGCTAGCTACAAGTTTGCTTCCAACTACTCTTGAACTTGTAAGACTTCTTTCTAAATGGCCGTATCTGAGATCTAAATACCTACCAACTTTTCTTTTGACAAGGTGGTGGACAGAAAGGAGCACAATCTGCTTCTTTCATGAGAGGCAAGAGCGAGTTTTAGGGCCTCACATTCCCATGCTGTTTCTGCTGTCTCTGCCTGACCCAGGCACCCTGGCAAGTCTCCTCTTCTCTCCGAGCCTCAGTGTTATTATCTGTAAAAGCAGTGTTTTGTTTGACCCACATAGCATTGCTTTCTTGCTTTTTCTCTTTAATTAGTACCTACATTTGAACATGAATAGTTTTCACATAAATAAACTGACATCTCATGAAGAACCAGAAGAACTGGTCAACTGGGTTAATATTCCCACCTAAAAATCTGAGGAGCTGTGTAGTGGTGGCCCAGTGCAGAACTCCAGCTCACTGCAGTCCCCACTGGTCTATTTCCCTGATCTAGGTTATCCGTCTGCACCCAACTGGACTTTAAGTTTGTGATTCTAGACTCAGCAGTAAGAAGCTGGACCTGGCAAAACTTAACCTATTCTAACAGAGCTTATGCACTCATTAAGATTACTGTATGTGTTTGAGGTGCATAACTTACTACCCTAACACCTCAAATTACAGAGTGCCTAGAGTATATCACATCCCCTATATTTTTCCATATTAATGAAGATGTCTTCATTATTTTCATTTTACAGTTTAATTTCCAGTTAGAATTTTTCATTGATTATCCTACAGTTATTAATTTGCCTCATAATTAATAGTTCTCATTCTTCAAAATCCCTTATCCATGTTCATAATCATACTTCATTTTCTTCTCATTCTATGTGAAACCCAATCTATTTCCTGGTAAACTCTAGATCCATGAGTTTGCCAGTTTTAATTAGTTCATAATAATGAAATCGTACAATATTTGTCCTTCTGTGCTTGGCTTATTTCACTCAACATAGTGTCTTCAAGGTTTACCCATGTTGTCTCATGCATCAGGACTTCATTCCTTTTTATAGCTAGATAATATTCCATCACATGTATATAACATTTTTTTTTTTTTTACCTATTCATCAATTTGTGAACACATGGGTTCCTTGCATGTTTTGACAATTGTGAACAATACTGCTATCAACACTGGTGTGTAAAAATCTGTTCGATTCCCTGCTTTCAGTTCTTCTGGCTATATACTAAATAACAGGATTGCTGGATACTATGATAATTCTACATTTAGCTTCTTGAGGAAATGCCAGACTGTTTTCCACAGAAGCTGCACCATTTTATATTCCCACTAACAGTGCATGAGTGTTCCTATCTCCACATCCTCTCCAGTGCTTGTAGTTTCTTGTGTGTGTGTTTTTAAAATAGTGGCCATTATAAAAGGCATGAAATGATATCTCATTGTGGTTTTGATTCCATTTCTCTAATAGATAATGATGCTGAGCGTCTTTCCATATGCTTTTTAGCCATTTGTATTTCCTCTTTGAAGAAACAAATTGGGTTGCTTGTCTTTTTATTGTTGAGTTGTAGAATTTCTTCATATATTCTGGATATTAAACTTTTATCAGATATGTGGTTTACAAATATTTTCTCCCATCAAGTAGGCTGTCTTTTCAGTTTCTTAGCAAAGTCCTTTGATGCACAACAGTTTTAATTTTGAGGCATTCCCATTTATCTATTTCACTTTCATTGCTCGTACTTTAGGTGTAAAGTCTAAGACTAAGAAACTATTGCCTACCAAAAGACCTTGAAAATACTTCCCTACATTGCCCAAGAGTTTTATAGTCGTGATTCTTAAATTGAGGTCTTTGTTCCATTTTCAGTTAATTTTTGTATATGGTGTAAGGTTGGGGTCCTCTTTCATTCTTTACATATGGATATCCAGTTGTCCTAGCACCATTTGTTGAAGAGTCTAGTCTTTCCCAGTTCAATAGACTTGGCAGCCTTTTCAAATATCAATTGGCCATAGATGTGAGGGTCAGTTTCTGAATCTCAATTTGAATCCATTGGCCAATATACCTATCCTTATGCCAGTGCCATACTGTTTTAGTCACTGTAGCTTTGCAGTATATTTTAAAGCCAGGAATTACAAGCCCCCAACTTTATTATTCTTTTTCAATATATATTTTTTTGCTATTCAGGGCCTTTAATTCTCCAAATAAATTTCATCATTGGCTTTTCCATTTCTGTAAAGTAGGCTCTGGGAATTTGGATTGGGATGGATGGAGATCTATAAATCAATTTTTAGAGAATTGACAACTTAACAATACTTAGTCTTCCCATCCATGAATACAAAATTTCCATCCATTTATGTCTTCTTTGATGTCTTTTATTGATGTTTTTCTAGTTTTATGTGCACAAGCCCTTTACATACTTGGATAAATTTACTCCTAGATATTTGATTTTTGTTGTTATTATAAATGGAATGATTTTCCTTGATTTCTTCACAATTGCTCATTATTGTACAGAAATACTGATTTTTGTGTATTCATCTTGACTCTCACCATTTTGCTGATGTTATTTTAAGCTCTAGTAGCTTTGTTGTAATTTTTTTAACTTTCTATAAATAGGATCATGCCATCTTCAAATACTGAAAGTTTTACTTCTCCCTTTCCAACTTGGATGTGTTTTATTTCTTTTTCTTGCCTAACTGCTCTGTATAGAATTTCTACCACAATGTTGAATAACGGTGACATTTGGCATCCTTGTCTTGTTCCCAATCTTAGAGGGAAAGTTTTCACTCCTTCACCATCGAGTATATGATGTTAGCTGTGGGTTTTTTCATTTATGCCTTTATCATGTTGAGGAAGTTTCCCTATATTCCTATTTTTCTAAGGTTGTTATCAAGAAAAGATGCTGGATTTTGTCAAATGCCTTTTCTGCATCAATCAAGATGATCATGTGTTGATTTGTTGATGTGGTGCATTACATTAATTGATTTTCCTATACTGAACCACCCTTGCATAAAAGGGTGGATAAAACTTGCTTGGTCATGGTGTACAATTCTTTTAATGTGTTTTTGGATTAGTTTTCAAGCACCATGTTGAGGATTTTTACATCTACATTCATTAGAAAAATTGGTCTGTAATTTTCTCTTCTTGTAGTATCTTTATCTGACTTTGGGGTTAGGGTAATGTTGGCCTCATAGATTGAGTTAGGGTGTGTTCCCTCTTCTTTAATTTTTTGGAACAGTTTGAGCAGGAGTATTAATTCTTCTTAGTGATTGAGAGAATTTACATGTAAAACCATCTGATCCTGGGCTTTTCTTTGTCCAGAGGTTTTTGATGACTAATTCAATTTCTTTATTTGTAATTGATCTGTTCAGGTTTTCTATTTCTTCTACATTCAGTGTAGATTATTTGTGTATTTCTGAGAATTTGTCCATTTCATCTACATTGTCTAATTTGCTGGTGTATGGTTGTTCATAATATCCTTTTATGATCATTTAAAAAAAAAAATTGTGGGGCAGTAGTAATGCCCCCCCCCCCCGCCATTTGATTTTATTTATTTGTATCTTCTCTTTTTGTCAGTCTAGATAATGTTCTTTGTTTTTTAATAACATTTTTGCATTTAAAGTCTATTTTGTCTGTTATTAGTATAGCTACCCCAGCTCTTTTTTGTTTTTCTTTTGTTTGTGTGGATTATCTTTTTCTACCCTTTCACTTTCAACCTATTTGTGTCTTTGGGTATATGGTGCATCTCTTGCAAACAGCTTATATTTGAATGACACATTTCATGCATTCTGCCACTCTGAGTCTTAGAATTGGAGAGTTTAATCCATTAACATTCACTGTCATTAGGTAAAGGCAGTACTACTTCAGCCATTTTTTCTTTGGGTTTTTTAATGTGTCATATCTTTAATAGACAGGAATCAGGTTCTTCTGACTTCATGCAGTATTCCTTCCAACATTTTATATAATACTTCTAAAATACTTATTTTTATAGGTCTTATAAAGCATGACATGTACTTCTTTAAAAATTACTCATGGAATGATGGTGATAATTATCATTATTTTATAGATGAGGAAGTACTCAGAGGGTGTGCAAAGTCTCATTTAGTAAGGGGTAGATCCTGGGCTCAACTTTGTTTGTTCAAACTTCAAGTCCTATGTTCATATAACCAAACTACAGCATCTTATCTATCCAACCAGACTATAAACTCTTATAGGTCATAGGTATACCTTATATAAATTCTTCATTTTCACAGCATTTAGATCACCACTATAGGGCTGGATCACTGCTTGGTGGAACCAGAAAGATTATTTCTGTCTCTCTACTTCTGTAGCCACAGTTGATTAAATTCATTACTTTCCTAAACTTCAGCAACAAATGCATAAACCAACCTACCTGTATCAGAAAGGCTATTTTTATTCCTTATTGTTATGTCTTAGATATTCTTGTTGTTGTATATTTGGGGGCTATTGTTTGGATATTTTAATATTTTAAGTAGTATTCATTTACTATATTTGAAGCCTCAGGCTATGTTAGCAAGTGGTACAATTTTAGAAATCTGAAAAAAATTAAAATGTCATGTGGGAAGAGAATGATATAGTAAAAATATAGACTCAACATAGAACTGTTTTCCTTCTTAAAGAAAGACTACTGATCATAATAATCACCATCAAGATCCAGTAACACTTACTGAGGGCTTACTATAGTCCAAGAAATATACTGTATATAATGGTTCCTATAATTCTCACAATAATCTTATGATTTTGGCACCATTGTTATTCTCATTTTACAGAAAAGGAAATCATCTTTCAGACATTGACTAAATTGCCCAGAGCAACAGTCTACAAATTGCAAGTCTAGGATCTCATTCTAGAAACCACTCCACTACTCAGCTCTTAGCAACCACATTACACTCCCTCCCAAAGCTATGACCTCCACTGCCTTGCGCCAGACTTGAGGGCTTTTCTTTGGAGGCCCAAAAACGTAGGCTGATGTTCAAAGGCCCTATCATGTGACCACAACCATGGTTTTCAAGATTTATTTTATGCTTATTCCTTTCATGTTTCTTCTGTTTAAGTCAACCTATATTTGTATATATATTAGCTACTTCCAACTCCAGGCAATCCTGCCTCCCCCATTCTCTAGTGTAACCTTCTTCTCTCCCAACTCAACCTATTCCAACCCAACCCAATTCTATACTGTCCCTTCAGAGTTTAAAGCTCTGGTAACAAAACACAGAAAAATTCCCTTGATCTGTAAGAATGTGAATTTACTCTCAAAGATCTGAGTTCCATCCATGGAAACAAGTAGGGTTGGTGTGAAGTTTGATCTGGCTATGCTCTGGTTCTGATGACCCCTGAACTGCTTCTTAGACATGAATGAGGTAGTCACATGGTATTAGAATAGCGTAGCAGTAAGGCTGCCAACACAGGAAGAGAATAGTTGCACCTAAAATTAGGCAAGAAAGAATGGCACAAATCATATATTCAAATTCAGCTCCTTTGCTGAAGTTTCCCTAGAATGTCCATGGTTCTTCCCATTTCTACCATTTGATTAGCACATGTATTTATTATCTTGTATTGTTAGCACTTTACCCATGTGCTTCATAGCTCACTTCTTAAACTGGAAATCCCTTGACAGCAGGAATTAAGGTTTCAATTTTTTACTTACACTGTCATCTTTCCATCCATTCTCCACAGCAGTTAGAGAGAACTAAAACACAATATGTCCAGAAACCATAAGTGAAAAATATTGATTAATTTGACTATATATTTAAAACTTCTCATGAAAAAAGTCTTAAAACAAGGGCATGCCAATCAAAAACACAGTGGAAATATAGGAGAGAAAAGGAGATAATTTATTCAATGTAAACCAAAAAAATTCTTTAGAAATTAATGAGACAAAAGTAGAAAACAGCAGCTCAAAGAAAGCTAAATAACAGAAAGATTCACAACCTCAATCATATTTGAAGAAATGCAAATCAAAATGACATATCATTTTCCACCTATCTTAATCAGCAATATATTTAATAACTTTGTAATATCCACTGTGCCAGTTTGAATGTATTATATCCCCCAAAATGCCATTATCTTTGATGTAATCTTGTGTGGGGAGATGTATTGGTGTTGGTTAGATTGTAATTCTTTGAGTGTTTCCATGGGGATGTGATCCACCCAGCTGTAGGTAATAACTTGGATTGGATAATTCCCATGGAGGTGTGGCCCCGCCCATTCATCATGGACCTCGACTGGTTTACTGGAGCACTATATAAGCTCAGACAGAAGGAGTGAGCTTGCTACAGCCAAAAGGGACACTGAAGAACATAAAGGAGCTGAGAGAGGAGCTTCAGCTTACAGAGACATTTTGCAGATGGCCTTTGAAAGCAGACTTTTGCTCCAGGGAAGCTAAGAGAGGACAAATGCCCCAAGAGCAACTGAGAGTGACATTTTGAAGAGGAGCTGCAGCCTAGAGAGGAATGTCCTGGGAGTAAGCCATTTTGAAACCAGAAGGAGCAAATACCAGCTGCGTGACTTCCTAGCTAATAGAGGTTTTCCGACACCAGTGGCCATCCTCCAGTGAAGATACCTGATTGTTGATGCGTTACTTTGGACATTTTATGGCCTTAACACCGTAACTGTGTAACCAAATAAACCCCCTTTATAAAATCCAGTCCATTTCTGGTGTTTTGCATTCTGGCAGCATTAGCAAACCAGAACACCCACTATTGGCAAAGTTGTGAGTCAACCAGTGCTCTCTGCTGAGTATATAAAATACCATACATACATAAAATAAGTGAAATTTTTACACTTAACTATATGTATTTTTCACCTCAATATAAAATAAGTAAATTACTACAATATTTTGGAGGTCCTTTTACATCTACTAAATTTTAAATGCACATACCTTTTCGGCTAGCAGTTATATAGTACTAGCAATTCTCTTATAGCTCTCCTCTTACAAGGATGCTACATTTAAAAAGTAACCATTGTACAGATGATTCAGACACTTCCAGTGCTGCCTTCTTTACACTGACAGTTTTGACAAAACAGGTTTGTTTTTTTATTTCACAACAACTGATGCCTAATTCTGCAGGATTGCAAGTAACTGTTTAATGCATTATGATTACTTAATTGGTAAGAATAGGGCTGATGGCAGTTAACTAGATCACTGGTTATAATTTGGGACAAAAACTGCTACATTGACCTTCATCTCACCCAGAATGCTCAAGGCTGGTGTGATGAGTGGATCAGGAATGCAGTTGTCTCCATTGTGAATTTCTACCCTTTTCCTGACTGCAGAAAGGGCCACCTAGGATTTCCCTTTTGAGAAAGGGCTTTGGGATGCACCTTTATTGGGTAATTGAGGATGCGAACATTCCATTTATTAGTCTGATCAAGCTATTAATTAATTTTAGACTATAGATAAAAATGTGAAACATTTATGTTCAATCATATTTGTCTTGCACATTATAAATATATTTTTATTTTTTAGTAATTTAGGGGAGGGGGAGGGAGAGAGCGATAACATTTCCCTTAGCATGATTCACAAAAGCAGCTGTGACAGCCTCCAATCAGTTTACTTCATTTCAAAACTATTTCCAATGATACGGAAAGCTTTCTTGAAAAAAACACTTTTACATTTTACCTGTGGATGTCTATAACTTCATCCTCCTATGTTCCCAAATCTTGTGCTGGCATTGAAAGGATAAAACATACTGGTGGATTTTTCTACTAATCATTTTTTGAAGCGTTATTTTGCCAGCACAAGAGCTTTTTTTCCTTGGTATAACAAAAACTGAAATCTTACGTGTATTGAATAGTAAATAGACAAATTTTATTTTTTATTTCCATTTGAAGAGTTAAATTTCATATAAAAGTTTACAAATAATGGTTATTTTGATTTTTTCAGTATAAAAAAGTTGCCTTGATGGCATAATATGATGTAATGCTAATTGCTTGTAGAAATAGTTAAATGTCAGTATTGAAACTTAATCTTTAGCTGCCATCTTGTAGATATGAAAGAATGTTCACCAAGCATGTATTTTGTATTTTATTGCATTGTACACTGCAACTAATAAGCCAAGGAATCGACATATATTAGGTGCATGTACTGTTTCTAAAAACCACAAACTAAGAATGATAAATTATCAATATAGTTTAGTATTTGCTAATTTTACTACAGTCTTTTGTTATGTGTATGTAGGGAAGTCATAGGGATTATAAATTCCATTTGAGTAAAGTTTAAAAACTATATATTTTATGATAAAGGGCCTTTAACTTAAGATGGCCGAAGCACTGATATTATACATTTGCTGTAAAGAGAATTATAAGAGTTTTATTTCTCTGATATTAAAAGTTACTTAATAAAGACTTGTTTCCATTAACGGGGAAAAAAAAAAAAGTAACCACTGGAAAATGATGTTCAATAATTGCTAAAAATAATCTCTAAAATCCATCCATAGGTAACTAATTGCATTGTGGTAAATCTAGGTCAGGGTTTGTTGAGAATTGAATCATGTACCCCACAAAGGCACATCAAATCTTATTCGGCTTTCTTGTATGTATGAATCGATCACCACATGACAGAGGACTGACATCACCAGAATGCTACCAACCCCATGAGAAAGCATGGCCTTGCTGACATCTTGCTTTTGGGTTCTGGCCCAGCCAGATGCACCTCCTTGAATGCATGTGATACTCAGGAACCAGACAAGCACAGCCTCCTTAAAACAGAGGCCCATGAGAACCCAGATTACAGCAGATTACAGCCTAAAGATACCTTGACCATTACTGTGAAGTCCTGACCTCTTTCTGATACACCAAAGTCATCCTCAGGAGCCACAGAGAAAAACCCTGAAAGACCAGAAATCTTCCCAAATGAGAGGGAGTTCATCAATAAAAACCTTTTAAAAGGAGAAACCCTTTTAAATGGGAAAGGACTACAATGACATGAGTTGGAAATACTTAAATATTATTCCTCAACCCCACCCTACCAATCTACCAAGCACAGTAGTGTAGGTAAGGCTTATTGGAAAGTGTACTTGAGTTATGGAAATTTTAAAAGCTACCTCATTTGAGTGTATTACAAAAATCTACAATGCTGCCACAAATCTATGAAGTATTTAAAGGAATGAGGGAACGCTGGACATGGTAATATAAAAATTTAGAAATATGTTTCTAAATGAAAATAGCCAGTTTCAGGACATTATATATAATATATACAAAACATGCATTAAAATCTATCTATACACATTTTTTACACATAGAATGTTTTTTGGAAAGATATACAGAAATGTGTTTTTAAAATACTTAGATTATAAGCTCCCTGAGGGCAGAGACTGCACTGATCTTATCCACCTTGAATGCTGCTGCCTTTTATATAGTATATACTTTAAATATATTTGCTGAATGAATAAATGGATGAGTAAGTGAGTAAAATGGGAAAAGCATCAGGAGGCTTTTCTTTGTATATTTATATCTTGGATACTATTTACATTTGTTAGCAAGAGCATGGATTGCATTCAGAATAATAAAAAAAGGAATCTGAAATGCTGGCTCCTGTTTGCCCTTCAAAGGCTGCTGAGCCAGGACCCTGTCAACATCACTAAGATATTCTCCGTTTTCTGATAATTGTTCCACCCGCTCACATCCCCTCCTCTAATCCACAAAGAGAAAGAGTGACCTTTCCACAATCATGCTTGTCCTTTAGGTCTAAATTTTGACTCTCGCTGATCAGACCTGAGGCAGATGTTTGGCCCACACTAGGCATATCAGGTCCTCTCCTGGATGAATGTGAACTTGTGTGTGTCTGAGGGATTATGCATGAGACTCCCCATGGGTTTGGAATAGTAAATGTCACCAATTGTGTATTTGGAAGTTGTGGATATCCGTCTTGGCCTTTGAGTAGCAGAGCAAGCCAATTGTTGGGAAAGAACCATGAGGTGGACAGGCAGAGAGAAGCCTAGAAGCCATTAGGGCACACAGATGGTTTACACCTGGATCCCCAGACAGTTTCCTATTTTCATTCCTTTTCTGAGGACCACTTGCATACGTCCCTAGAGTCCTGTGAGATACCTCTATATACTAACAACATAAACAACTATTTAGCCTAAGCCACTTTGAGCTGGTGTCTGTTAGCTGCATTTTAGAACTCTACCTAATATAGCTGCCCCCACTGTCTCAGCAATAAATACCAAGTATAAATTCCCATATATAAGTTGTATGGAAGATAACCCAGGATTTGGCCCTCCAGCTATATCCTCTTCTCCCTGTACTTCCTGACCGACTCTGTCCCTGCCTTTGCTGGGATAGCAGTCTGCCTCTCTTTATTGGCTGACATTGACTGAGTCCTATATCCATCTCTTTGGAGAAGATTCACATGGTTACTGCACCACCACTCCCACCACCACCACATCTAGGGGAGGAACCCAGTGAGCGCCCTTCTGTAACAGAGGCACTTGTCCCAGTGTAGCACGTTGGCCTTACACATATTTGAAACTCCACTAAACAGCAGTTTCTTTGTGGGTGGAATCCCTTCCTGCTTGTGGCTTTATCATCCATGTCCAACATGGCTAATGTCTGCCACATAACTGCTCTTCAATAAATATTACTGAATGAATTACTCTTTTCATATCCCTGACCTACAGAATCTCAGATTTCTATATATTAGGACTTCCATATGTCATTGGTTAAGATACCTAAGGCAATGCCTGTACAATCAAAAAATGGCTAAATTTTTTTTATGCCTTATGGTCCAAATCAAAAAAAAAATAGGCAGAATTCATAACTTCACACATTATAGATAACTCAAGATACATCAAATTGGAGAAAACTAGGAAAAGTAAGTTAATTACAGTTGTTTAGAAACTGTTAGTGTGACAACCAGACATCAGACTACAAGAACAACTCTCATAACTGCAGACTTTTCATCATGAAAGTAAATCCCCTTGAATTCAAAAGAAAAAGACACCTCCTAAATCTAAGCAACTCTCTCCTCCCTGCTTTTATCAAGTTGTTGTACTTTTATTTGGTTCACATATTGTCTTACTTAAAGACTTTTCCAAACCAGTCCATTTCCCTGATTTTAGAGATGAAAATATAGATTTGGATAAAATAAGTTATGTGCCCAAGGCTAGAAAGCCAATTAACAGCTAAGCTGGGACTAGAGCTAAGTGCTTTCAGCTTCCTTCTTTGATCCAAACTGGTTTCCCTCATCTTTGACAGTTTGCAGCTCCATCTCAGTGCCCTTAGGCTCTGAGTCCACCTAGAATTTAATCTTGCAAGCTTGCTGAGCTCCAGGCCCCAGGTAGCAGAGGTATGTAAAAGCAAAAATAAATTTTATTGGAAACCGATCTCACAGGCAGAAGTCAAAATGACATCAGCTACAATAAATAACCACAGCATAGTCTCGAATAAAGGTTGGCTGTGTCTCGAGTGAGGTCAACTTTTGGTTCCATGTGAAATAAATATAAGGCAGCTTATCATTTTGAAAGCAGGAGACTATAAAAACACAATTGCCAGAATAGGAGAAAATTGAAGCTGATTTCCATGGCAACAAAAGAGTTATGCAGATGAAATAGGGGCACATAAAAATCTATGTGTGCTACATTAAAGGTAGAAAAATGGAAAGTAAACAGAGATGACTGGCATTCATCGAGAATTCCCAGAGATGGGAGGCTACCACCCAGACTCCTCAAGTCTAAGAGGCCCAAGTTCAAACAGTCCCAACTAGAAGCTCCAAGTCTGGCTTGTTGCAGTTTACAGACGGCTTGATGGCTATGGTGCATCTGTACTAATGTGCAATGGACTCTTCATATGTCATTTGGGTATATTCTGTGGCAAGCTTTTATGGGCACGCAGCATCTCCAGATAAACGAAACTGGTGTTGGAATGGTCCCACACCTTAATGTTAGAGATTTCTCAAAACTGTTACTTTATCCTATGAATGACAGCTTAGTTGAGTTTACCTTATTGCTCTACTGGTCTTACTCTCAGGGTATTTCACCCCTCTGATATATTCTCCATCACCCAGTTCTGACTCACCTATGGGTCCCTACTGCCAAACTGCTTAGCATGGCATACCAGCTTTTCACAGTTTAATCCCTGCCATGCTCCCCATCTCACTTCATGTTTCCAAAGCTTTGAAGCTGCCTTTCCTTGATCCATCCATGCTCTGTCTGATCCCCAACTTTTGCACACACTACTCCTGTTGTCTGTATCATGCTGTCACTCCACGCTCTTCAATTCCTCTCTTACCCAGCTTCCCCTCCTTTAGAATGAGAACAGTCTCCTCCTAGAAGCATCCCCTGATTGCTCCATCCCCTCCACAGGCCAGATGAACTCAAGAACATGATCCCACAGCATTTTCTGCTCCCACTGACTGCACATGTTTATCATACTGTACTGCAACCACCTGCTCATTTCTCTGACTCCCCCATTATACTCTGAGCTTGTCACCATAGACCTAGCATCCGGCACACAGTGTACATTGAATTCATATTTATGGTCTGAAATGAACTAAAGTTAAATGGCCCCATGAAGGTTTGCCCAGGTTCTTATTACACACCATTCCTAACTTGTAGCTCGTTTGTGTTAATGATATCCCAAGCCACTCTTAAATAGCTCAAACATTTAGGAAGTTCTTCCTTGTTTTTGCTTTTTAGTTACATGTATTACAACTTTTGTGAATCTTTTTTTTTTTTTAATTTTATGTAGAATTTCTTCACTCCTATCAAAGCTTCTGATGGTCTCCTCCAGTAACTCAATTTTTCAGGGAGGAAACTTTATAGAAACATAGAATCAAATACTCTGCACATCCTTCTGGCATTTCTCCAAATACCCAAGAAGTGCCCCTTAGTCTAAATCTAATGATAAAATGAATTGAGGCAGAGAAATGAAAAGACCAAGAGAAAAGAAAACCCATTATGTAAGAATGCTCAAAACAGCTTATTTATAATAGCCAAAGACTGGAAACAGCCCAAATATCCATCAAAAGGTGAATGGATAAATTAATTGTTTTATACCCAGACAGTGGAATACCACTCAGCAATAAAAAGGAATGAACTATTAACACATACAACATGAATGAATCTCAGTGTCAAATGAAAGAAACCAAATAAAAAAGCATGGCTCCAGTTATATAAAATTCCAGAAAATACAAACTAAATCTATAATGACAGAAGAAATTCAGCTGTTTCCTGGGGTCAGAGAATAGGGAGGAAATGGAAGGAGAGGTTACAAAGGGACATGAGGAAACTCTATGGGGGAATGGTGTATTCATTATCTTGATTGCAATCAAGGTTTTACAGGTAAATACATATGTCAAAACTCAACTGTACATTTTAAGTATGTACAGTTTATTGTATATCAATTATAATTCAATAAAGCTAGAAAAAAGAATGGGAGAGGCAAGGATGGAGAAGGGAGGGGGAAAGGAAGGGAAGGGAAATTGGTTAAAATATTCCAACTACAGTGATACCTCCAGCCAGCAAAAAGCACAGTTACTCAGCAATGCATATCCCAATATAATAAATTATATTTTTATTATATATAAAATATTATAAATAAATAATAGATTAATAAAGGAAGGCAGTGGGTTTGTTCTACTCTATAATCTCTCCAGAAAGATGTTGATGAAACCATAACTTGAGGCATTAGCTGATAGGAAGTGTCCCCGTTTGAATGTATTATGTCCCCTAGAAACAGCCATATTCTTTGATGCATTCTTGTGGGGCAGACATATTACTGGAGATTAAGTTGGAACATTTGGATTAGGTTGTTTCCATGGAAATGCGCCCCACCCAACTGTGGGTGATAACTCTGATTGGATAATTTCCATGGAGGTGTGGCCCCACCCATACAGCACGGGCCTTGATTAGTTTACTAGAGCACTATAGAAGCTCAGACAGAAGGAGCGAGCTTGCTACAGCCAAGAGGGACACTGAAGAATGCACAGAAGCTGAGAGAGTAGCTGCAGATGAAAGACAGTTGGAAGATGGCCGTTGAAAGCAGACTCTTGCTCCACAGAAGCTAAGAGAGGACAAACACCCCAAGAGCAACTAAGAATGACATTTTGAGGAGGAGCTGTGGCCTATAGAGGAATGTTCTCGGAGAAAGCAATTTTGAAAGCAGAACTCCCGAGCAGATGCCAGCCACGTGCCTTCCCAGCTAACAGAGGTTTTCCGGATGCCATTGGCCATCCTCCAGTGAAGGTACCTGATTGCTGATGTGTTATCTTGGACACTTTATGGCCTTAAGACTGTAACTGTGTAACCAAATAAACCCCCTTTATAAAACCCAATCTGTTTCTGGTGTTTTGCCTCCAGGCAGCATTAGCAAACTAGAACAGGAAGCAACCAATATTCTCTCTCTCTCTACTCCCTTTTCTGTGCCATGGCAATACCCTATGCAAAACCCTGTGATGGCTCTCTGTCATCAGAATCATGCCTTTGTCTCAGTAAGGGCTTCAAGTTCTAAAAGAGATAGGTTTACAGGCTGCCTTTCATCTGAGCTATTTGCATATATATTTGTTTCCTGTTAGACTTGGACTTCTGTTGGATAACAATGCTATCTTTCACTTAATTTGTCCTCATGCAGATTAGCACATATCCTTTGGAATCCCATTATTCTTAGATAGTGAAAAGTGGTTGCTTTATATCCAGAAAAAGGAGGTAATTTTACTGTGCTATTGTTGAACTAGCTAAGGACCTTTATACTTCGTGAGAACAAAGACTGTTCTGTTCTGCTCATCACTGTAAAATCAAGGCCTAATACAGGACTCAATATAGGACGTATGCAATCAGTGTATGCAGAAATGAAATGTGGCCACAGTGGTGGATCTGAATTAAAATTGCAATTGCCGACCTAACCCACCATGTGGTGCTTTGATGTATTTTGCCTCCTTGGGGGCTCCCAGTCTCCCTGCAAGACTGGCAAACTAGATCATATTTTACAGATTAAGAAATAGAGGTTTAGAAGATTGACATATTCATTAGGCTTATAATTTCTAAGATAGGACTCAAATTTAGGCCTCATCCTTCCTTCCCCCAACATATATTTTACCGGGGCATCTGCTAAGAGATACAGATAACAGTGAACAGGACACATTCAGTCCCTCCTTTCATATAAATTAAAGAGAGAGAGAAAGATAGACAAACACAACTGGCTCTTACAAAGCAGTTCTATGACAAATCACAAGAAGTTCTAATGATGGGTGAGGAGGTCATACAGCCCAGACTGGGGCAAGAAAGCACAGGGACAGAGAATGCTTTCCAGAGGAAAGGATAATGAGTTGGGACTTCAAGCATTAGTAGGAATTGGCCACTAAGTGAAGGGGATAAAGAGGTAGTGCTACAAGGAAAAATCTTCTTTCGTTTTCTATACCATGTTTATAAATTAGGGTTGAGGGTTTCCAGACCTCAAAAGGTTTAACTGTCTTGCTTATACTCAGTCCTAGCTATATTTCTGAGCCTCTTTCCTCATTCACTTAATCTATAATATTATCCAAAACCCTCTTCCTATTCCCAAGGCAAATCAAGACTCCAAGTGCTTATCTGCTTGTGCATAGAAGAAGTACTATATGCTAAGTGGTCTGTGGTATGAATAGATATGGTATAATTGTTAGATTCAGAAATTAATTTCCATGATTTTTGAAGCTAAATGAGTATCATAAAGTAAAAACAAAAGATAATATTTGCTGACCTTTTAACAACTATTAATCCAGTTCTTAGCATGTGACATGCAGTTATCAAGTATCTTACATTTATAGTCTTATTTAATCCAATGGGGAAAGTAGTATTATCATCCCGTTATAGATATTAGGTAATTGGGCTTAGACATAACTTGCCTGAGATCATGAGGCAACAAAATGTAAGAATCAGAATTCCATCTTCATTCTGTCTGTATTCATTTCCCATTGCTTTAAAAAATAATAACCACACATTTAGTGACTTAAAACAAAACAAAAAAAATTATCTTTCACTGCTGGAAGGCAGAAGACTAAAAGGTGCCTCGGGGTGCTAAAATCAAGTTGTAGGCAGGGCTGTATTCCTTCTGGAGGTTCTAGGGTAGAATCTTTTTCCTTGCCTGTTTCAGTTTCCATAGGCCACCCACATTCCTTGGCTCTTGACCTCTAACCAGCAATTGTATCACTACAGTCTCTGCTTCTCTTGTCAGATCTTCTCTGACTCTTCTGACTTTTTCACTTATAGGGACCCTTGTTATCACATTGGGCTCACCCAAACGATATAAGATAATCTTTCATCTCAAGATCCCTAACTTAACCACATCTGCAAAATCCCTTCTGCCACTTCAAGCAAGATTGAATTCACTGGTTGCAGAGATTGGGACGTGGATGTCTGTGCTGGTTTGTATGTGTCATATTCCTCAGAAAAAGCCCTATTCTTTAATGCAATCCTGTGAGGACAGACTTACTAGTGTTGATTAGGTTGGAACTTTCTGACTGAGTGTTTCCATGGAGATGTGACCCACCCAACTGTGAGTGACACCTTTGGTTAGGGTGTGACCTCTGAATGTTTCCATGGAGGTGTGGCCCTGCCCATTCAGGGTGGGCCTTGATTAGTTCACTGGAGCCCTATAAGTAGCTCACTGTTAGCTGCAGCTGAGACACACATTTTGAAGACAGCCATTGGAAGCTGACACTGACATTTTGGAAAGCGCCATTTTGAAACGCAATCTGGGAGCAAGCAGACACCAGCCACGTCCCTTCCCAGCTAACAGATTTTCCAGATGCCAATGGCCTTTCTCCAGTGAACGTACCTATTGTTGAAGCCTTACCTTGGACACTTTATGGCCTTAAGACTGTAACTTTGTAACCAAATAAACCCCCTTTTTAAAAGCCAATCCATTTCTGGTGTTTTGCATAACGCAGCATTAGCAAACCAGAACAACGTCTTTGGGGGGTTGTTATTCTGCCAACCACACTGTCTTTTACAGTGTGCTATGGTATATTATTGGAGTTAGTGACACAGTGATACAGTTTTAATTAATGTTGCCCATGGCAAAAAATAACTTAATTTCATCGTACTGCTAAGATCACTTCTCTCTTAATGGCTTCCAGATCTTGGAGAAACAATTCAGGTATTTAGGCCCATTGGAGATTTTACTGACTATGATGCCTTCTTTTGCAGCAATCACATTCACCTCTACATTTGGTACCATCCCATTAGACCTTTTTACAAAGATGTTTCTTCCTCTCAGATCTCCTTCTCCCATCATTGTGACAACCCATATTCCCATGACAAGTGGCAGAGGTGTTAGGAGAAATCCTAAGAGAAGCAAGCCTCCAAATCCTTCTTCAGCCTCCAAGGCTGAACAGCTTGCCTTGTCTTAGGAATATTGCTGGGACTCTTAGGATGATATGCTTTATTAGATCAATTAAATAGTCCCATTCAGATAAAATAACATGTATTACTGGAAGTAACACTGAATTAAGCCTCGGATGAGCTGGGTTATAGTTACAGAATAAATTCTGGCACTCTGCATCACTAACTAGACAAGTCACACAGATGCTGTGTGTGAAATAAGGTGAATAACCTCCTCTTTTCCACCCTCTCCCTCCCACCCAGGACAGGTGAAAGGACAAAATGAGATCATTAACCCAAAAGTGCTTGGTAAGCTATAAAAGCCATAGCTAGATGAGCAATTGGTGTAATAATTATTGGCTAAAGCCTGTGCAAGATACTATGGGAAGTATAAAGATAAATAAAGCATGGTTTCTGTTTCTAAAGGAATCTAAAATTTGATAACTCATTGACCCAGCTTAGTTTGTTCGCATACCTCTTCCTCATAGCAAGATTTTTTTTAATCCAATTAAAAGGAAGTCTCATCACCAAATACAACTTACTCAGGAGGGCTTGGAACTCTGTAAAGCATTAGGGATAGACATTTTATTTAAGAACATTTAGCCGATTACTCCTTAATCTCCTTTTTGACCTCCAATAACAGCAGTAGCTGAGATTTACTGAGAAATTACAATGGTAGATACTTCTCCAGTCCTGCTAGTCCCTTCTTTTGACAGCCTGTCTCCAGTCTTTTATTTATTTTGTCCCTGAGATGGTGGAGAGATTTTCTAATTGACAAATTTGGCTAGAATAACTAAGAACATTCCATTCTTCTTTCCCTTTCTGTTCTTAGGGAGTACAAATCCTCCTGTGCTCTTCCAAGTCATCCATGTCATCCTGTGAGGGACATTTGTCTTGGACAAGCTCTGCCAGGATCAGGGACCAATGCTGAGCTTGCTCATTAGCAAGCCCACTCGGCTATCAGACCTAAAACAACATTTCTTCAACCTGACCTCTGCCTGTAAACAAGGTGAAATTTTGATCTCTAATTTGTCTTCTGTTTCTCAGCTTGCTCAAAATTGTGTAAGGAGTTCTCTCCAGGGAACTCCATGAGTTGTATGTTCTAGGTCCATACTAAATACTTTCCATGCCTTATTTCATATAATTCTCATAAAAGCTCCCCAAAGCATTATTTATCCTCATATGACAGATGAGACTATTGACCTTCAGGAGGTCATATAACTTACCCAAAGTCTCCTAGTAGTAAGTGCCATTATTAGGAGTCAGACTCAAGTCTTTCTAAATCCAAAGACTGTGCACTTAGCTAACAATGCATGGATTACTCATGGAGGTAATTCTATAGTTTCTACCAAGGATAACTTAGACTATAGCAGAATCAAAGCAATGACCAACATTCAGGAAACCTGACTCTTTTCTTTTTTGCCCCTTCCCTTCTGTGTAACATCTGAGTTTTTATTTCCTTATTTTTTAAAATAGAAAAATAATAATACTTGGCTGCCTGGGTCACCTGGTTGTCATAATGAGCACATGAGATGGCGGCTATAAAGAGTCTTAGGAAACTTGATGGTATGGTACCAATGAAAGTGTTCAAGAGCATCCTAATTTCTTCTTTAAGACATTAGGACTAAGAACACATGCACAAAAGATTTCAGGACCTGAGTATTGAAATCGTAATTACAGTTCAGTACAAATTCTTGACCAGGTTTATGATCCAACTACCCTACTGCTATTGCATCACCTTCCTCACAGGTCCTAACCTAATCAGAACATATTCTTCTCTGTGGTCAGAGGAGTGACACTTCAGACATGGCCACAGGCTGAGTCTGAGCTCAGTGATCAACAATTCTATAACCTCAGTTCACATTCAGAAATGTGACGTATGTGAAAACTATAGATTTCTCGACAGCACAGGAACT
This sequence comes from Choloepus didactylus, assembly GCF_015220235.1. Lineage (NCBI taxonomy): Eukaryota > Metazoa > Chordata > Mammalia > Pilosa > Megalonychidae > Choloepus > Choloepus didactylus. Next base: position 97,177,567 of record NC_051319.1, read on the forward strand.
TCTGAGGATTCTCCAAAAGAAGGATCTATTCAACAGGCCTAGGGTTCTTAAAGAGACTCCATATGTTCTCTTTAAAAGGATTTATAAAGCCACAATCCTCAACTCAATCATAATAATAATGAAGGCTGAAATTAGGTTCCGATAATGCAAATGGGTTATACGTCACGACTAAAGCTTGTTGAAGTCACCAGAGTATTAAATACTGGATTAATTAGGGAGCAATGATATCCCATGAAAATTCTTAGTATTAAAGCTAAATAGTCGGTTGGTTTAATTTTATCATCTTTTCTTAAAAAACCAACTGGAAAAAAAAAACTGATACCCACAATGAAGACAAATCAATACTTAAATACAGCAAAATGACTCAAGGAACATTTTGAATAAGATATAAATTGGTCTTTAATTTGAACAAGGGAAAATTTGTTAGGAAAAATATAGCCAGCACATTTTGGTTTTATACCTTTTAAAGACTAAGCTATTAAATGTTGGTAAACTGATTAGTTGCCATTTGATCTTATCTTACAGATACTGTATTGTAAGCAACTGGCTGCTCCATTCAACTCAGCCTTAGAACACTGGTTCTAAACAAAGCAACAGGTATGTAGGAATGGAATTTGCCACTGTCTAAGGGATGACAAATTCCAGTGTGGTCTGAAACAGGTATGGTAGATGCTTTCTTAAGGTGAAGCACACATTCCCACAACTGTGACTTTGGGCTTGACCATGTGACCAGAGGGTGACCAGAGAGCAAAGTGGCTGCCTGCCAATTCCTGGTGGAGGCTTTAAGAGGCACCATGCAGTCTTAGCCCAGCCCCACGTCCTATGTCCTCCACTTTGAGAGCAGCAGACCCTGGGAAGTGGCTACTCCCTTAGCCTGAGCTCTAAATAACAAGACACCAGCAATCTGGTAGCAGGACCAGCTACATAATTTGGGGGCCCACTGCAAATGGAAGTTCAGGGCCTCTCACTCAAAAATAAGAATGTTAAAACAGTGATGGCAGAGCATTAAAGCACATGGGATTTCTTCTTAGTAGGGAACCCTGGATAACTGCACAGGTTGCACATCCATGAAGCCGACCCTGCCTGGCAGAGCCCCAGATAAGCCACAACATGAGCAAGACATAAATATTTGTCACTAAAATTTTGGAGTTGCTTATTGCATCAGACTCTAATAAAGCAGATTACAAAAATGAGTAAAGCATTTGGTTTTAAGAGTGTTTGATACTGTGACAAACTGGAGAACCCATGCTCCATCCAAGGCAGGCAGCAGCTACTCAGTTCCTGCCAACTGTTGCCCTGCAAGCAGACATCACCAGTGCTGCCAGAGCTCCCTGCTTTCAACAGTAGGTGGAAAGCTTTGTTTTAGGTGAACGTAGATAACTTGGATTTTTAAGGTATTATACAGGTCAAACAAAGTGTCTATTGTCCTGGTCTTGTTTATCATTAAACCAAATGATTTCTCTTCCGATACTGTTTGTTGATACAAACATAAGGTGATTCAAAACAAGGAGGAGTTAAAATTACCACTATATTCTATCCTCTCAGAACAACAGTGTTTTCCTCCAAATCCAGAGTTTACTCTTCAGTTAGAAGAGTCACAGGATGAGAGGAAAGAATACACATCTCCAACACCAAGCAGGTAAACAGAATCATCCCCCAAATCCTATACACATGGTAAAAGGGGCTTTCATGGAGGTTAAGAGAACATGAGAACATGATAGAAGAAGCCTTCTAAATCAGAGTACACTCAGAGAACTCACTACTCCAAAAGGCAAGATAAGTGTGTCAACCTATTTATCACACATGTATACATCACACACACACACAGTTTCAAAAGAATTAAATAAAATCTTGGTTTCCTTTGCCACCTTGATCAAGATGCTTAACTTTGTTGGGCCACAGTTTTCACCTTAGAAAAATGGTGATTTTAACAGAACCTATCCTATAGGGTTGTGTGAGGATTAACTAAGATAATGCATGTAAATGTTTTAATAATACCCTTGCCAAATAGATAATTTATATTAATTGCAAGAATCTTCTGATTTTACTTACCATTGTTTCAAGCCCCTAGTATAGTTTCCATCATAAAGTATTTAATAAATATTTGTTGAATGAATTAATGAATTAATTTTGCCTACCAATGTGCTCATTGAAATCTTTAAAAAGCCATTGTGAGAAATAGAGACATTTAAATAAAAACTGTTGCAAATATTATTTCAACTCATTGAACATAGATTCAATATATTCCAATATCTTGGCTCTATTTAATAGAGCCATTTCCTTCATTATTGCTAACAGAACTGCAGTTTCATCCAGTAGTCTGGCAGATGACAGTCTGCTCTGCAAAGGTTGGTCCTTCTCCCAGCCCCAGGGGATAACTTTTGACTGGTCTAAACTTTGGTCTAACACAGTGGTGATAATCCCGGTCCTCTTTACCAGTAACTGATTTGGCATAGGCATGCAAGCCATTTCTGGCCAATGAGACATATTGGAACTCTATTGGAGAAATTTTGGGAAATAATTTTATCTCAGATAAAAAATAAGACTTGTAGAGGAAACAGACCTGCTCCCTTCCTTCTCTCCTTAAATGTTGACACGTGTGGTGATGCTGCTTGTAGCTGTGGCAGTCATCTTGGGTCCATGACATGAGGAGAAAGCCAAGAGAGTCACAAGGCAGAAAAAAATATCTCCAAGCCCAGAGTTGTTGAGCTGTTGAATTAAACAACTCTGGAATTCTAACTCAGAATTTAGAGTGAGTGAGGTAACATATGTCTTATCATCTAAGTCATGTTAGTTGGATATTCTGTTTCTTGCAAACTCAAAGCATCCAAACTGATAACACAGTCATCTACTTTGCTGAAGCTCAGACTCTAGAGGATGGAAACAGGTACAGAGAGAATTATTGTACAAGGCATAAAGTGTTAATTGTCACAAGAGGAGTAAAAGTAAAATGCCACGGAAGTTCAGGGATGGTTCAATCATTTCTACTTGTTTTGTTTTGTCTGGTAAGGGAGGGGTGGAGAGGTAGGGTCAAAAGAAAGGAACATTGGAGATACTCACATTGAAAGACATGCCTCCTTTCAGAGATAATGGAATTCCTATTCTAAAGGCATGCTGGAATTAACTGAGAGAGCTTGGAAATCCTACAACTTGGAGAATATTTCTACAATTTGAGGTTGACACCAAAGAAAATAGCTGCCATCCAACAGTATTTCCTTATGAAAGGCAGAATCTAAGAACAAAAGATCCTTGGTCTGCCTAGGAATGTAAACTCTGGTGATTCCGGACTTTTCTAGAGTTCTATAGGAATTTCTGGGTAAAAGTGATATCACAATAGCCATGTTGGGTTTGGGTCTTCTCCGTTGACTCTTATGTTTAACCCTTCATCATGAAAATGTTTGGAGTCTATGTCATAAAACAAGTGACAACTCCCTGCAGGTTATAAACCACAGAAGATTAAGCATTATTGGTTCCTAGTGGCTTCATGCCACAGTGGGTAGATTGTGCTTTGAGGTTAAAATGGTGTAAATTTCTGGTCCTGCCTCTGCTTCTTACAAGTTGTATAACTTGGGTTAAGTTACTTAAACCCTCTCAGTTAATTTCTTCAACTGAAAAGAAGGGATAATGCTGACTTGAGCTTTTTTGCATGAGGTGAATAAAATAATTATCTGTACATAAACATCAAGTTCAGTGATTGACAGCTAGTAAATACCTTGTGGTTCCTTAGGGAACAATGGGAAAAAAAAATATGACCTGGATTCATGAGAAGGTCAGAACTAAGTTTTATTTGAAAATGAAGGGGGAAATGACACTTATTGGAACCTAGAAAATAAAAAGATAATCATTATTTGGCAGATAAAAATTACAAGCCTCCAGCATGGAGGAGAGGAAACAGCAACCTAACTCAGGAGGCTTTAAAAATGTATAATCTGTCATTGAGTGTTTAAGGATCACACAGAAGAGGAAGAAAGGATGGAGGAAGATGAGGAGGAAGAGGCAACTAGCATCTCTTCTGCACTGTAGGATCAGGCACTGCGCTCAAGTATTGATGCATAAGAGCATGTAACCACCACCCTCTGTGAGAAGCACTATTACTGCCCCACTTTACAAATGAAGGAAAATTTGACTTAGAAAGTAAGCCCCCCATATGGAATAAACTATGATTCAAAACCCTCCCCACCCGCTCCCTTGCTACATGATCAGACTGGAAGGAGACCTGTGTTCTCTGTCATCAGCTTTCTGTTGGTGTCCCTTCCAGCTGTAACATTCTCTGATTCTATGTTTTTAAAAGATTTCTCTCCATTAGAACTGTGGCCTCAAGGGCCAGACATTTTTTAATATGCACAAAAACAGACTTCAAGGAAAATACATATAAAAGCACATTTTTCTCTTCAAATATAGTCACCTGTGTTGTGCTTACAAATTGTATCCATCCATTATTTTAAGCACAAACTAAACTAAACCTCTAAAACCAGAGAAAGAGTAACAGCAGTGATATGCACTAAGAAACTTTGTAAAGCAAAGCCTCTCCGTGGCTGTTAAGTCGCTATTTAAAAACCATTTAGTACCAGGAAGCCCAAGGAAAAAACAGGAGGATGTGGATGACAGAGGTACTTTACCCCTCTCTATGAAAACCATCTTTTCTATTCCATCTACTAACACGATTATTTATTTAGGTAACAGAGATGGAGATATTCAGTAAATGAGATAATAAATTTGAGGGACTTACCAGTTAGGAATTGTTTTGCTTTCATAAATATAAAACACTGACATTAAAACAGGCTTCAAAGTAAGACAGAGATGGGTTTGAATCCTGACTCCACTACTTAACTAGCTGTGTGGCTTTGGAGCCCACTGTAAATTAAGGATAGTCATAGTATGCATGTCTCAGGATGGATGCAGGATTAAATGAAGGAGTACATGTAAAATGCACACTAGATAGTGAGGACTTGAGAAGTGACTCAAGAATCAAGGTTCCTAAAAAGACTTAGGGGGATGAAATGAGGAGGAAATGTGCATGAGAAAGTCTTAGCAGCAGGAAGAATCCTTCACTGTTTCAACATGGAGGAAAAGTACCAAAAGATGTGGGTGTAGTGGTTAGGCAGAAGGGAGACAGAACACTTCTGAGGGTGTCAAGTTTTCATGACCAAGACAGAAAGATAATTAGAAGTGAGAGAAGGAAATTAAGATTGAACAGGTACCTTGTGCTGAGAGGTGAAAGTGCAATAGTTGTTGAAGGTAGTGGGAGAACAGGAAGAACAAAAGGATGTTCTGGCAGCACCTGTGGCTGATCTGAAGTGAGACACTATGAGCTTGCAGGAGTGCCAGTGTCCACAACTGTGTGATTTTAGCCTACTGGGTATGCAAGAAGAGACTACAGAAGCTCTGACACAGAGCTAGGATATTATGGGAAAAAGTGGTGGAAGTAGAGAGATATTCACCATGATCCACACAGAGGAAGGAAGGAGGAGGAGGAGCCAGCAGGACCAAGAGTCAAAGAGAACCTTCCAAACTTCTTATGTGGCACATACTGCCTGGCACAAGAGTGGATATTTCTACTGTACCAGAAGAAAAATATGGCAAGGGTAAGACACTAACAAGTGACTAGCAGAGGTAATTAGAAACTTTGGACCATGAGTTGAGAAAGCCCTCTATGAAGAATGACATTTAATGTGAGACCTCACTGATCAGGAGTCATCTATGTAAAGGTGTATGGGAAGGGCATTTTAGATGAGTTGGGCAACAAATGCAAAGGCCCTGAGGCAGGATTAAACTTGCCATCTTCTAAGGCTAGAAAGAAGGAGAGTGAGGCTGGAGACCATAAGTGAGGGGACATGTATCCTAACATGAGAGAAGTTCTAGGGGAAGGCAGGGATCGATCATGCATAAGGCACGGGAGGAGATGATATAGAACTAGAGCTTTATTCGAAGTTTATTGGAAAGCCATTAGAATTTTAAGTATTGGAATGGCATGGTGTGATTTATGTTTGAAATATATGCTCACTATATTCCATATGAAAGATTATAGAGGCCTGAACAGGCTAATAGCCATAGAAATGACAAGAAGTGTACAGACCCTGAACATATTTTGTAGGTTACTTGAAGAGAACTTGTTGATTTGATGTATATAAGGTAGAAGGAGAAGAAGAATCAAGATGGAGCTCTAAGCATTTGAATTGAGCAAGTGGGTGAATTATGTGGTACCCTATACTGAAACAGGGAGAAGCAGTTTTGCAAAGGGAAATCAAGAGTGCTCCTTTTCACATGTAAAATTCAAGATGCCCACTACATATCCAAGTTCAGATGGGTATCAAGAATCCAACTGAATCTAGAAGCCTTGAATCCAGGGAAAGGGCATGCTTGGAGATATAAACTTGGGAGCTGGCACACAGAAGGTTCAAGCCATGAATTTGGATGAATTTTTCTAGGTAGACTGTAGTCAGAGAAGAAGCAAGCACAGAACAGAGGCCTGTGGAGGGACACCAAGCAGCAGCTGTCAGAGCCTGAAGCAGCTCTCTTTATAAGCCACCTTCTGTGTACCAGACATATCTTTGCCTCATTTTTGCTCATCCTAGACTTGACCGGTAAAACACCTGCCACCCCAGAATATTCCTTCTGGCCTTCAATGACCTGAAATACATCTGTACTTTAGGGACAGGAATGAAACTTGGAAATATCAGCTCACAATGATCTTTCCTGCCTCTGATTCCCCTACCAGTAGTGACAGAAAGGTGCACTGATTGTGCAGCTTTTAGGTACCATGTACTCTGTTCACTTCTTTCATTTATTCCTTTAATTTTCACAATTTAACCTAAGGGATAGTATCATTATGTGATGAAGAAAGAAAAAAAAAACTTTCAATGAAATTAAGTGATGTTCAGCAATTTAGCAACAGCTCTGAGGACAGAAGGCAGCTTATCCTTCTTTATGCCATATTGTCAAATGGGCTTACATGTACAATGCTTGTTTCCCCAGTGGAAATACAAGCTCTGCAAAGTTAGGGATCAAAGAACTCAACCGACCGTCTGGCTAGATTGAGACCTCAAGTGAGTGACTTCAGCTTTCTGCACCTCAACCTTCTCAGTTGTATATGATGAGGATGCTTTCTCTGCTCACAACATAGGATCATATGGACATAAATATTGATACTGAATGTGAAAAAGTGTTTACAACACAAAACAAATGTAAGAAGAACAGGTACAAAGAAAGCCATCACTCAAGTTCAGTGTCTTCAACAGGTCCAGAACAGCAATTAGTTCATCCAGACCATATTGTATTTAGAATGGTCTTTTTCAAGAAGAAAGTTCACCAAGTTGTTCCCATATTTAGTGAACTAAGAGCTTTATGAAGTGCAAACTCATAAGCATTTACCAAATTGTTCTAAGTTTTACCCCAGATGTTAAATTTCTCTTTTCCAATTTTCCCAAAGGTATCTGGAGGGTCATCCTGCTTAGAATTTCCTCCTTAATTCTAACTGACCTAAGAATTTCAGAGGCTGGGGGAGACAATTACAAACTGTCCATATTAAACCTTTTTAAACAAAACAGACAAAATCTCATGCTCAAAAGTTTCATGACTTGCTGAAGATAATAATCCTCAGACCTACTACAACACACACACACGCACATACACACACACACAGTCTCTCTCTTCAGTTTGACAGTCTTTTTGTTTCCCCGACATAACCATTCATAAAAGTTAAAAATTCATTAAAATTCTAGAATATAGAATGCTAAGTTTGGAAGGGGACTTAGGAATAGCATATCTAATTCAAAAAGAAAAGAAGGCCTCTACAAATTTCATAGGCATCCTCTCTCTCTCCCCCCTCTCCATGGTATGCTTTAACAAAAAGAACTATTCTGCACTCTTCTTCCTGGACAAATATCTTTGAATACACTAGTGAATCTCAAACTTTTTGTATTCAGGACCACTTTACACTCTTAAAAATTACTGTGGACTCCAAATAGACTTTGTTTATGTGGGTTACTTCTACTGATATGCCATATTAGGAATTAAAATAGAGAAAATTTTTAAAAGCTCCTATATTAGTTATAAATTAAATGTTAGTATGATTTTAAAGTGTAGTTTCACAAAATGAAAAATAATTTTGTGAATGTGGCATTATTTTGAATTTTTGCAAATCTGTCTTAAAAAAATAGCTGAGTTCTCATATCTGTTGTGATATGTTATTTTGGTTGAAATATATGAAGAAAATCTTATTATCTCTCATATATGTGTATGTGAGTGTGTGTGTGTATAGTTGTAAGGGAAGGTTATTTTAATAGTCTATTTGAGATGGATATTTTTTTTTCCTTCCCTCACCAGTTCTCCAATGACAATGTGGCTCCGTGGCATCTGTGATGATTTGATTATAGGCTAATCAGGAGGCTGAGGGCAGGGAGTTCTTTTTTCCCCAGCAAACAAGAACATGACCCAAATGTGTGCCCACACCTGTGAGAGACAAGTGAGCCCCTCCAGTTCCCTGCCTCATGTGATGGCTAAACTAAGCCAGAACTTCTCTGCCTGGAGCTTGTGGTTCTCCCAGCTCCCAAGAAATGGATATTCTTCTTTGATACTACTCTAAAATCCCAACAAGCAATAGTTTTTTTAAGGGTTATTTACAAGGTGGAATCAAACCATACACACACACACACACACACACACACACACATTTACTCAATTACATTAAAATCCATTGGTCATCTTTGAGTGCATCTATTTTGAGTGCATCTTTTACCCATGCATGATTTGTAACAATATATGTTGGTCAACTGGAAAATATTACTTATCTGATTTATTCAGATCTTTTGAATATTGACACATTTCATTATAAATTATCCAAGTTCACATTTGTTAATGTCACCTCCAGTTTCATAAGATCAGTCTTTGAGTTCTGAGAAGCTGCTACGGTCACTACAGAGGCATATACAAGTTTTCTAAAATTCTATTTTTTCTTGCAGTTCAAAATTTCATCATTGGAAACCTATGCTATCAAGTTTTTATTAAAGTGGCAGCCTTACTTCATTCATTTTTGAGAAAATGTTTGCCAAATACCTAAGTTTTCATAACCATAGTTTGTCTGTTGGTCCTTTTTTTTTTTTCCTATTAAAAGTGGAGTTCTGTGACAAAGCCACTAGATCATAATTCAAACTATAGTCCAAGTGCCTGTTCTTGAAACAACCATATTTCAGTATGCATTAGAAATGCTCTACACTTACTTCCCATTCTGTCACACAGAATTTTACAAAGTTGTGTGCTCAAGAGTCTAAATTTAATAATATTAGTATTTTTTAAATCACGTCTTAAGGGACATTCTTAAGTGAAATGGGCTTTTAAAAAATTATTGTGAATGTATGCTGGTGAAGAATGCACTGACATCTGGTGTGTTTGGTGCCGCTGACTTGAACTGTGCACCAGAAAAATTTCCCTCTCTTTCCCTACCCTTCATTTCCCCACCCTTACTTTTTTACCATCAGTCAAATGTCTAAACAGTGACAAAGGAAAACTTTGGGCTACCCGATCATGCAGATTTTGGTAACGAAATGCTGACCTTGTTGGGGGCGGGGGCGCCCGTAGAAAGCAGGGGATTGTGAGAGAGAGATTTTCAAGGACCAAGATGGACACTCCTACTGTGACCAGGGACATTTGAAGAGGCACTTTTCATTTTGGAGGCACAGAGGAAGGCAAACACCGTTAAACAAGGGGACACCCTTCCTCAACAACCCAGCCCAGGGTGCTGAGGCACTCAAATACCCCAGTCTATGCACAAGGGCCCAAAAGCATTTGCCAATTACTTCTCCCCTAAGAGATGCATTTTCAGCCCCACCATAATCACATCTTGTGTGTGGCTTCCTACACACCAGGCACTGTCCTTGGCATTTTGCCATATATCAATTTTAAACCTTACAACAAACTTACCCTACAGGAAAAAAATTTATTCACAGTTTATGGGACATCTCAGAAGGTTCAGTAATTTGCCTCCAGTCACAGTAGTAGATAATGACGGAACGTGGATTCATTCCCAGGTATTCTAACTCCAGAGTCCATGCTCTCAAAAGCTGGAGCCATCCTCCCAGATGTAGTCGTCCAGTTTATCTGCCACTGGAATCTACAGCTAATCCCAGCTAATGGGATAAATTTCCTCTGAACCTTCACAGAGAAATGGCGATGTGGCCTGTTTTTATTTAATAGCTTCAGGGAAGGAGAAGTTCCTGAATTAGCATAAGAATGAAACTCTTGGTAATTACATACTAGAAAATTTTTGCCCAAGCATTTCATGAAGTTCTTCCCACTCTGTTACTGATACTGTTCATTTTCTATTGGACAATGAAGATGCCAGATTTATAAAGCACAGCCAGGGTTGCATGTGTGCCTCATCCAGATCCCATGACCAAAACAACCAAAGTGCATGTTAACTGATCCAGAAATGCCTGCTCACATCCCACATGCTGAAAACACCTCATTGTCCAACCGTACTGCATGGCTTGTAATTCTCCCTCAACCCCAGGCCTGTGCTCATGCTGTTCCCCGGAGTATCCTCCAGGACCACCACCCCCAACCCCTACCATGGTTAATCCTACCCTGGTCTATGCTCAGTCTACATGTCCTATCCTCCAAGAAACTTATGCTTACTCACCAGGTAAGGGTGAGGTGACCCTTCAGTGTTCTCTCATAGGGCTCTGCATTACTCTCACCAAGGCAAGACTGCCACTTAGTATCTACTTCTCTGCATCTAATGGTAGACTGGAAGCTCCATGACAAAGGGATCTGATTATATTCACTTTCGTAGCCCAGTAACTGGTTCACATAAGAATGCTAGCATGGCAAGAAGAAAAGATTGAACTAAGGGAGGCAGGGGTCATCCTGTTCTGCTGCCCCACAGAATATGCTCCTGTCCCCAAAGGACCCTACTTTCCATGGCCCTCACCTCCCCCACAGGTACCAACAGTCACTGGAGCTCTCAGAAGTTAAGTCTTTTTATCAGAGGGAAAAAAAAATGATGTGTTCAGATTTTTAATCAGTTTCTGTGGTATGAGATGTCTGCTTCCCCACCTCAGAATATTTCTGAAAGGAGATGAAAAGATACCCCTGTCCCCTTCCCAGGATGAGGTCTCAGAGCTTCCACACCATCTTTTGAACACACACCAGGCATGCTCACCACACTTTCTACTCTTCCTTTGGAGTTCACATCGTGCCATCTTGTCTGCTTCTCTGTTTCTATCTCCTGGGTGAAGAGTCATGTTCTTATTTATCCTTTTAAACCCAGGGTCTACCACAGCAGCTGATGCACAGCGGGTCCTTTGTAAAGGTGCTTTGCTTTGAATTAGCAGATCTGGCCAGGCAGGCATGATAAGAACAGATGCTTCCATTATTCAGGAATTTCACCAACAAACCAAGGGTGGTTACATTATACACACACTGAGATAGGCTCCTTATCATCGCTACAGTCCTGTTCTGAATCATTTACAACACAGTATCATCCCAATTTTTCAAGCAAATACACACACACATATGTATAACTGCACACACATAAACACAAAACCCTGGAAGGAAACACACTAAAATGTTAACAGTGGTTTACTAAATGGTGGAAATGGAAGCATTTCTAATTTTCATATTATTCTTTCTATTTTCTCTTTATTTTCTTCTATGAACATGTTACTTTTATAATCAGGGAAAAGAAAACATTAAGAACAACTTTCAAAACTCAAAATGGATAAGGAGTCAGAAAAGTAGGATCTATGTCCCCCACTGTACTTTGTGCCAGTGGCGAGAGCTGGAACCACTAAATTTCTCTAAATTCAGACTCATTGACTATACAGTGGGAGTGCTGAGTCCTAACTGCCTCAAAAGAATTGTTCTAAGAATTAGAGGGATAATATGTGTCAACTTTTTATAAAACTATATACAAAACTATAACAGGATTGTTATTAAGTAACAGCCGAGATTGCTGGGAGCAAGAATAGTTTCAGAAGCTCTATACCACTGCTCAGTCTAGCAGAGGTCTGAGCAATAGTCTTCCAGAAAGCAAACGAGTACTTGAATTCAGAATTTCAAAATACAGCTTCTGTTGGGAGGTTACATAATCCTTCATTGCCCTGGATGTTTATTATCAGATGGCTGTCCCCAGAGACACTAATGGGCTTAACTGTGATTAAGGGAAAGAGGAGAAGGCAAAAGGAATGTAATGCATTTGGTTAAAACATTCTATTTTTTTCCAGATACAAAATCTCAAGAAATAAAATTAAGTTACAGAGGTGAAACACTCCCCAAAGGGAAAATTTATACTCTAAAAGTGCTTTGATAGGTATATTTTCATTCTGATTCAAAACACATATTTGCAACCTCTTAATGTGCAGGGATTTGGGAAGAGTGCTAGAGGCCACAAGAAGCCAAGCACAAACACCTGAGAGAGGGGGACAGTTTGGAAAGGGGGGCACAGAAGCACAAACTATCTTTTCCATTATCCCACCCCCAGTAGGGAGGGTTCTTCCCCTGAAGAATACAGTAAGAATTTTTCACTGTCTACTGACAACAATGCACAGACATGGAAAGGATTTCAGCAGGGGAATAGGATGATCATATTTAAGTTTAAAGTGAGAAATAAGCAGAATTAACAGTGTCTCCCATAACAGCTAGAGACTACTTTGAAAAAAGATATAGTCACTTTGTGACTAGAACAGTTGGAGTATCGTATTGCTTTCAAAAGCCAAACTTAAAAGAAAGTGGGAATGACATTGGCCCACAAGGGCTATTACTATGGATGAAAGCTTGGAACCCATGTCCTATCAGTGAACAAATAGAGATAAATCCTCAGAAAAAAAGATGCTGCATGGGAAACACGATCATTAACTTCCAGCATTTGAAGGGCTGCCCAGACTTCTCCTGGTCATAAGAGTTCAGACCCGCTTGGGGCAGGATGACTACCCAGAAACAAAACTTGTCCATTTTGCTGCTTTGGTTGGTTTGTTTTTCTCTGGAACATGATACTCAAGGATGGGAAACAAGATTGAGGAACCCAGTACAAAACACTCTATGAAAAGACATAAGTTGGAAACGGATAAAACTAAAACCCCAAGTGTGATGTAGGAATGGGACACGTCTCTCAATAACTTGTGTAGCGATAATCTCCAAGTTACAGAGACCTAAAACTAAAACCATACTTATGGTCAACAAACAAACAAACAAAAAAAGTAAGAAGAATTCTTAGATAGAACTTCATTTTATGGTGGAGTGACTGCATAGAATAACAGAAGTTCATAAATACTTTTAGTCTCTCAAGCCATCTCGTTATTAATAAAAACTTTACTAATGCTGGCTTCTATACTAGAAAGAGGGCATGCTTTATATGCTGTATATGTATATCCAGGAGAAAAGATATGAAACAGTTGTTTATATATTTACTGAGTAATCTATCATTATTTTACCTATAACTTATAAATATGTTTTTAGAAGTCACAGCATATTTTATGAGTGTAATTATATTAAGTTCACATATAAAATTTTGACAGATATAGCCTGTGCTATGTACTACCAAGGCAGCTTCTTGCTTTTCCATGTCCATTTGAGGTCCTTGTCAGCTTAGTATGCCCCAAATACTGTTGACTGTGGGTTCTCTCCATGGGTCACCTGGGAATCAGAACCATGATTTCTGGACTCACCTGTGCCACATGAAGTTTATGCAAATTGATTTTGCCTCTCTGAGCCTTGACTTTCCAACATGAGGGTATGGACTGCATGGCTTTTTAGAACTCTTAAAATAAAGAAAATTTCTTAAACGGACTTCAAGGACTTGCATGATCTGCCCTATTTGTCTCTTCAGCCACCATCTCCAACACACTCCTTGTTCTTACAGCCTGCTCTATCTACTAACCTTCTGGTCCTCATCACACCGTGTTCCTCATACTACAGGGCATTTGTACCCTGTTTCCTCCCACCTGTGCTGTTTCCTCTCTTTGAAATCCTTTTGTCTTTTCTATTCACCTACTTAATTTGTAATCATCCTCCAGATTTCAAACCAAGTGTCACTTTCTCAGGGAAGCCTTGCCTCCTGCACTCTTCCAAACTGCTAACAATTCTCATTGAATTGAACTGTTTTTCAGAGCATCTCTCTCAGTTTGGAAATATGCATTCATTAGTGTGCTTCCCCAATTAACATCTGCTCTCTCAACTGTCTGCTCCATGGGGACAGGCACCAGTGGTTGCTTCCTGTGGCATCCCCAGAGCCTCACAGATGGCCCAACACATGGATAGCACCTTTATTAGTTAGAAACTTTACTTCCATATGAGCAACCTTAACTTGCTCAAAAGAAAGAGTAATTTAAAACTCAGGGGCAGAGCTGCCTTTAGATATCTCTTTTAAAAAAGAGACAAATTCAAGGGCCATTTGTTCAGATGCTAGCTTTAGTTTCTTAGCTGCTGAAACAGATGCCATACAATGGGTTTGGCTTAACAACTGGAATTTACCAGCTCATAGAAGGCTTGCCTCACCCTGGGGTCTGTATCTTCTGGCTGGCCAGCAATCTTTGGGTTCCTTGGTTTTTCCATCACATGGCCATGCACATGGCTGCATCCTCTCCTGCCTCTTCTGGGTTCTGAAGACCTCCAGTTTCTGACTGTTTCCCGTGGCTTTTCCTTCTGTGTCCAATTTCCCTTGTTTATAAGTACTTTAGCAATATTGGATTAAGCCCTCTCTCATTCAGTGTGGGCTCAGGTTAACTAATAACACCTTCAAAGGTCCTATTTTACAAATGGGTTCACATTCACAGGACTAGGGGTTTGGACATGAACATGCCTTTTTTGGGGGGCAATGATTCAATCCCCAACAGATACAAACATCATCCTGTAAGCCACTGGCCCAGGGTTTCCCAGTGTCTCTGACTCAACAGCCTGAAGGCCCTAGAAGTAGCTGCCAAGAACAGGTTCCAAGGTAACTCATGTCAGCTCTGGCTCTATTTTATTAGCATTGGTGGGCACCTCATTGCCTCTGAGAGCAAAACACGAGCCCAACTGCGCAAATGTAGACCACTGAAAAAAATCCAAGACTTCCTCTGTGGGGGATTAATGTGCATTGGCAGTGAAAAGTGAAGCTAATTGGCCCTGCAGAGAGCTGACAACTTCCTTCCTGTGGCTTTTTCAGGTGCAGAGGGGAAAACATTGCCCCTATCTTTTAGGGAAAGGAAAGGAAATCACATGTTATTTCCTTCATCTCTTGATTTTTATATTTTTTCAGTAAATTCCTAGAACTATAATTTCTATAATAAAAAAAAGTAGAGAAACTCAGGCTTACAAACTGATTCACAGATTTAGAAGAGACCTCAACTGGAAATCAGCTCAAGCTCTGAGAGAATCCTTTCACTCATTCATTCATTCAACACATCATCTTTATCGGTTTCAAACAATCGAAGACTCTCTTCTGCCACAGTATTTTCCAAAATTAATCCAAAATGAATTTTCCAAGTTCACTGTCAATGAATATTAGTTCTTGGGACCTTTTTGCCATCTTTCTCAGTTATCTAGCTTCAATTAAAATTAAATTCTATCCAATGTAGATTAAAAGCTAAGAAAGGGATTCTGTAATTTTTTAGTTGATACAGAATGAATGTCACTTGTAACTGGGAGCTGGGCTATAACTCCAAATAATCTCCAAGTTAAATTATCTCCTCTGCAGTTTCTTTCATTTTATCTAAAGTATTCCTACAAGATTTGCGGAGTTAATCATTAGAATCTCTAATTCTCAAAGGAGGACCTAAGAACTCATTAAAATATCACCAATCATGGTTACAAGTTAAGAGGGACAGGAAGAGAAGAAAGCTAGTGGAGGTGAACAAGCATCTTTCACCAGCTGCTCTCAAGGAGTGAGATTCCACTATGTGTCAGGCATTGTGCTAAAGTGCTTTAAAAGTCTTCACACCAGCTCTGTAAAGGTAGATATTTCCATTTTACAAGTGAGGCAAAAAAGACTCAAAGAAATATAACTTGCCCACAATCACAGAATCAGTTACTGTCAGAGGAGAGTTTCTGCCCAGCTCTGAAGTTTATAATTTCAATAAGTTTGATGCAAGGTCTCTTGCTTGGATGAATAGTTGCTCTTAAAGTGAAGTTTTCCCTCTAATTATATACTGAGTTCCAGTCACAAGTCCAGAACTATTTTGGAGGCTATGGAGAAACCATTAAAAAAAAAAAAAAAAAAAAAAAAAAAAAGGCAAAGAAAAGCTTCCATGCTATTATTGAAATGTCAGCCGATGGAAAAGGTTTAGACAAGTATAGATATATTTTCCTGTGACATTTATACCGTCTATATAAGCATGTGTTGTTTTAAGTAGAAACAGCAATGAAGATTTATACAAGGTAAAGAAAACAACAGAAGTTACTATGTTTTGTCATGCCTTTAGCCACTCTTTTGATAGTTTTGGCCAGCATCAGCTCAGCAAGTGTGTTCTCAGTGTGCACTGAGCCCCACTTACAATCCTTAGAATGGGACACCTTGACAAATGCAAAATGTTTTTAGCCATTCATGCAATAAAAGACTGAGGGCCTGCTAGCCTCAAGGCACTGGTGAGCTGCTGAGGATACAGCATCAAGCTTCATTTTGTAACATACCAGGAAAACTCTGCTTCTTTACTTTTGTTCTGAGCAATTTTACAAAAGCCAAGTCCAAGGAAAACCATGAAATCATTCAGACTTGTCACACTACTGAGGTGTTTGCCCAGCTACTAAGTCATTTCATGATAAGGAAAATGGAAGGGGACAAAGCAACTGCACATTTTCCCAGAAATTCCAAGGAACAGAATGTAGGCAGACAAGGCCCAAAAAATCAGTTCCTTTCATACGTAGGTCACAGGGTTTAACCAGTCATTAACAGTAACCATCCCTCGTCTACCCCCAAAGCCTGTGAGTTAATGGGTACATTTTGTTTATGATTTACCTTAATCCACAAAATATGGTTCTATGAGTTTCTATTATACAGAATGTCTGCAAAGCGAGAGGGGCAATCAGTCCTGTGGGATGAAGAGCCCCAGGAAAGCAGCACACAAGCCCAGACCAGGTCCCCACCCCAATGTCTCCCTAGACTCGTATGACAGATCTCCTTTGGAAAATTATATGTATTATATAATAAATTAATATTTATAATTGATTTAAAAGTATATAAATACATATATTTATAATAAAAATATCTATCTCTATATATAGCACTAAGAGGTAATAGTTAAGATGCTCACAACATGTCAGCAACTGGGCTAAGTGCTTGACACTTATTTTGCTTCACAACAACCCTATGAGGTAAGTGCTATTATGATACTCATTCTACAGTCAGCAAATGTAGGCACAGAAAGGGCAACTGCCCAAGGTGGCTCAGCGATTAGCAGCAGAGCAGGAGGCAATCCCAGGCAGTCAGGTGCCAGAGTTTGCTGCCCAGGTGCTCTACATCAATTGTAGAACACAGGCCACTGGAGGGGGGCAGAGAAGGAGAGAAGGAAGGAGGGGGCAAAAGAGAGGAGGAAAAAGAGAGGAAGGAAGGATAGAAAAGGAGGGAGTAAGAGGGAGAGGGAGAGAGAAAGGGGAAAAGAGAAAGAGAAAGAGAGGGCAAGGCAAAGAAATGTTATTTTAAAGGGATGAACAGAAGCACAAATAATAGAAAGAAGGAGTGAGACTATGTCTGTCTCTGGGATACGAGTCATCCCAGCAGGAAGAATCCAGGCTAAGGGTATCTGCGTGGGAATAATGGCTGTGTGATGCAGGCGTTCAGCCTTCATTGCCCCCTCTTGGTGAGGGAAATGATGGTCAGAGTGGTCTGGGTTGAAGAAGACACACATATGAAATGCCTGGCACTCAGAAAATCAATTTAATCTGAATCAGAAGGTGGAGATTTTTTATTTTGTCTAATACCTGAACATAGCGTAGAAGGGCCTGTGCCCTCTATGGGAAGCTGCCAAGTAATCCCATTGCTTATTCTTCTCATCTTTTAACTCTGCCCTTGTTTAGAGCATCAAACCAGTACATGAGGTAAATCCTGAGTATACGAAATCACAGGCTCCACTGGAATGGACTTCTGTCCCTAACCCTTGCATTAGATTATCAACCAATTTGTTTCGGGTTTTGCTTTATTTTTCCTACAATATCACATTAAGAGATATGACACATTTGTGTTGGAACAGTAGCTCTTAACTCTTATAAGCCTTTGTAGGATATAGGTAGGTGGAAAGAAAGGAAAGGAAAGGAGGCATGCACAGTAGGACCTCCAGGGAAGATGAGACATGGTTTTGGAAGTCTTTTAAGGGTTGCCACCCTCAATTCCATACCTGCTTTGAGAAACTCCCACCCAGTTTTAGCCCATTGCTTTCCAAATGTTGCTGGGGTCAGTGCAGGTACATCCCAAAGGTTTCATCAGCCGGGGTAAAACCAGGGAAATAAGGACAGTTTTTCATAAAACCAAATATTCCCTTTTACCCACCATCCTTCATTCTGAGCTAATATATTTGCTACATTTGGGGTGTTAAAATAGAAAATCATAGTGATTGCACATGGTAGTATGTCTTGATTTGTTTAAATTTTTAGTTGGTGAAAGAAAAACAGTTGGGATCCCATGTCAGGGATTTCTTTTATCCTCCTTTTTAGAATTTCACTCCTGAAATCCCAACATATGGGAATTAATGATCTAACCCAGTATCTTAAATAGCATAACGTATAAAACTTCAGGATCAAGTACTAAGTCCCATTTAAATGTAACTATTATCAGCATTGCCCTCTGAAAGCATTAGTGACATTATTGCAATATCCTCAACAACCCTTCAGAGACCTTATGGACTTGTCAAATGGGGTTTTCTAAAATCTTTTTGACCCTTCTTCTAAATGCATGGCTTCTTCCTGGTGTTATTCCTTCCTAATTATTAACTTCATTCTTCTTTAAAGACTATAATCAGATTACTGAAGGCGGGAGAATCCATCACTTTTCTTGGCCATGATTTGAAGGCAAGTGCGAAGTGAACCTCCAGATCAGGCCTCCAATTTATATACAGAATTAAATTAAATTAAAGTGAGAAAAATATTTGCTGCACTAATGACACAATTTCTGCCATGCATTGGATCAACTCTGCACAGCCTTGTTTCAGGCACGCAGTTGCTATGGGAACTTGAACAAGTATCTTCCCCACCATGATGGTCAATTTCATGTGTCAACCTGGCTAGGTCACAGTATTCAGTTGTTTAGTCAAGTAAGCACAGGCCTGATTGTCACTGTGAGGGTATTTTGTAACTGGTTTGCATCTATAATCAATTGATTGCATTTGTGGCTGATTGTATCTATAATCAACAAAGGAGATTGCCCTCAGCAATGCTGGGGATCTCTCCATCTAATCAATTGGAGATCTTAACAGCCACAATTGAGCATTTTAGGGATCAAAAAGAAGTAGTTCTGCATCAAATTCAGTTAGCCAGCTTCTCCTGGGGAATTCTGATTCAACTTCAGCGTCACCTTTATTGGCGTTTCTAGCGTTCAGCCTGTTGTGTAGAATTCAGACTTGCCAGCTCCCATGGTTGTGTGATCCAATTCCTTATAAAAAATCTAGTGTTTCTCTGCAGTACCCTGGCAAATCACCCACTCTGAGATCTAGAAAATGAGGAAGTAGAAATGGATGACCCCTAAAATCCCACCTGCCTTTGAAGGGCTGGGGCTAATGGGCTATCTTTCATTGAGTACTTTCTTCAAGTCAGGTATCACTTAAGTACTTGCTATGCAGCTTATCATTTAATCCTCTCAACCACACTATAAGGTGGCTACTATTATAATTTCCTCCATATATTATTAAAAAAACAATCTCAGAGAAGTTAAATACATTTTCATGACTATACTTGTAAGTGGCAGAGTCTGGATTCAAACCAAGGTTTTCATTAACAATTAAGTTTTGGGGCCTAAAATGCTGGTGCAAATTCTTTTACTAGATATGATAAAGGACTCTTAGTAGTGGTTTCCATATCTGTAAAATGGAAATAATAACAACTACCATAAAACATTCAGCACTGCACATAGTACAATAGTAAATATTCTATAAAATATCATTACAAAACATAACCATAGATGTGGATAAAGTCTTGAAACTTGTACCCAAAACTATGCAGGGGAGGGAAGGACAAGGGAAACAAAAACTGTATCTCCTTTAGAATCCTGCCTGGGTTCTAGTAATGGAGGCAAGGGCCATCTCCTTTACCGTTTCTCTTTTCCATCCATTCCATCCATTCTATCCAACCACCCCAACTCAATAGCATGTTAGAGTTGAAAGAACACTGGGCAGGAGTCTAAGAAAAAGTGTAGTTAAGAGCCTGGACGTAGGAGTCAGCCCAAGTTCAAGTTCAGGCTCCACCATTGCTAGCTGTGCAAACTTAAGAGATTAATTGAAATTCTCCAAGCCAAAATGTGCTCATTTGTAAAATGAGCATAGGGTTTTTATGATAAACCACATAAGGAATTTAGCACAAGGTCAAGAATATACTTAAGTAATACACAGGCACTGGGTTTAAATCCTAGCAAATTGTCAGCTGTGTGACCTTGGGCAAGTTACTTCTCTGTGCTTAATTTCCTCATTAGCATAATAAAATGGGCAATGTATGAGTTAATGTGAGAACTAAATTAAATAATACTTGTACATCAAATACTTAAACAGTGCCTAAGTGTTAGTCATTTTTTTAAATTTTAGCCTAGCCACTGCCTAAGTGTGCACCTTGTTCATGTCGCTCCCTTCTCTCTTGGAGTCAATTTCTACTTCTACAACAGGAACAGGTGGGTCTGGCCACTAAGCATCCCTCCAGCTTCAGCATTTTAGGATCCCAAGGTTTATTTTCTATCCATGCTTCCACAACTGTCTGTCCCACTGCTGCATTTTGCCCTTTGTGTTCACAGCCCTATCCTCTTTAAACTGATCAGCCACTATAGGCATGTTCTGTTTACAACCATTTTCTTAAGAAAAGCAGAAAGCACATCTCCTACTCTCATCTCAGGCCTAATTAAGGGGAAGTGAGAACATCCTGGAGCACCACTGGGATTCCTGTCAATCCTCAGGGACCACACCAGCAAATTGAAAGTTCCTACAATTACTTTACAATAATAGTGCTATCAACCTACCACTATCCCAACCTCCACCAACCCACCCCCAGCTACCTCCTTTGCCTCTTAAAATATGGGGTAGTTATTTCTTGGGTTATTTTTGAGAAATGGCTTTCTAATAAAGTTTAAAGTTGACTCATTGGTGCCTATTCTTTCCAGCCTCAAGTTACCATACTAATCCTCCGAAGCATTCAATAGGCCATAATAAAGATCTTGGAGCCTTGACCTCACTGCATGGTTTCACATTGTCTAGGGCTACGCTTGGAAGCAGTAAATTGCCCATTGATTTCTTCCAATTCTATCTGGCAGTTATGATCCTAAGAATCAGCTAAGAGCTAAAAGAGTATTGTATAATAAACCCCTGTCCCTGTCCAGTGTCCCTTCCTTCTTCTCGTTTGTCTCCAAGTATAAAAGAGAAGGTCACGCAGTGCTCCTCTTCCTGGTATTTTTAGCATCCTCACCATCTCAGAGCAGTTTGCCATCCTAGAGACCATTTGATGTAACCCTTCATCAGTTGAGGTCCAGAGAAGGACATGGATGGTGTCCATAGTGACCTCCATAAGTAGCTAATGTGACTCCCATGACCATCTGCTACTGCATGGAGGATAATAAAGAGACGACAACCCGCTCCAATCACTCCAAGACAGGTATGGGGAACTGTCAACAAAAGGCATGACTTACATGAGCACTGGGTGGAACTACATTTACTCATATAGAGAACAGACAGAGCAAGGTCAGCTTCACTAGTGGGTGTCAGTCCCCATGACAAGCAGGTCTCACTCTGGCTGATGCAGGGAAATGTTCTACACACACTCCCTTCTCTGTGCATCACAGGTGAGGGACCCCACCCCTTCTCTGCTGGAACAGATGTAACAGTGGGATGGGTTAGCTGCCAAAAAACACACATACCTAGGCCAAGCAGTCTCCAGTGAATGTTTACATGTGC
The DNA here is from genome assembly GCF_015220235.1 of Choloepus didactylus. Lineage (NCBI taxonomy): Eukaryota > Metazoa > Chordata > Mammalia > Pilosa > Megalonychidae > Choloepus > Choloepus didactylus. The sequence continues at coordinate 97,199,613 of NC_051319.1, forward strand.
TTAGGGCAAAAGGGGAAGGCATGTGCCAGCAGACCACCACTTGGTCTCCACCCAAGAAGGGAGTCAGCACACAGTATCAGTCTGTCCTAAGAACCAGGCTAACACATCTAACCCCAAGCACAGGGTATATTTGTAGGTCACAGGGAGAGGTGGCAGGCTGTTCTCAGACTGGCCCCTTCTACATTCAGAGTGCATAGAGTCCCAGACTATAAAGCAAGAATTTAGTCATTTTCGTATTAAATCATGAGTCTCTCTGATATGAGGCAGGAGCTGTTTTTCCTATTTCACTTATGAGAAAACTACAGCACAGAGTTGCAAGTGACTGGACTGTGGACCCACAGGTGACAAATGCTAGATTGTTATCTTTGAACTCTCATAATGCTTTTTCCTATCCCTCTTAAAGCACTTCATCCCATGCCTAGCACAGAGTTTAGCGGAACTACTGATTCAGTAGGTCCAGGCAGGAGTTTGTCCACTGCACTGTAAGGGGTCTCAGGTGCTGCCAATGCCAATTTTGACACTGGCTGTGACAGGTGCTCCCTTCTGCACACCTCTGAGCACTCTCCTGTGCCATTCCTCCTCCTCCCACTCCTCTGGCATCAATGGCAATGCCTCATCATCTAGTCCTCGGGTGGAAGTCATTTCCCCTAGGCAGTCCTCCTTGTCAGCTCAGAGGACCTTAGAATGATTCTATTCCCCGGCCTATTGTAGGGAACGGGGACCGCAGACTGTTCAACCAGGAACTCAAATGCTCAAAAGCCTGCACATTTGAAAAAGTGTAGTTTACATGCACAAGATATAAGAAAACATAATTTTAATCCCAATTCTAGTCAAACTGTTTTGACAATTTTTCTTCCATTTTTAAATATGCACTGTGCTTATAGTTTCTTATAATTACCCCCTTCATTGCCTGTCTTCTCTATTTGACTACTAACTCCTATGGAGCAGGGGCCAACTTTGTCTCATTCTCCGCTGCCCCAATGTTCAGCACCCAAGAGGTACTTATTTTGAGGATGTATGAATGAATGAATGAATGAAAGAATAAGAGATGGGTGGCAAATGTTACAAGTGAAATGATTCCAGTGGAAAAATCAAAAGAAGAACATTACTTTCCAGAAAAGTGAAAGTTGATAATACTAGAAATAACAACACCAAGCCAATCTCTTAGGGGCAGCCTTTTAGATCCCAGCAGATAGCTAAACCCACAGGGAAACCCAAACACTGAGGCTCAGCTCCCTACCCGCCACCACCAAAAAAAAAAAAAACACCCCACCCATTCTGAGTTCTGATACTGATCTAAAGTGACACTATTTAGCCTGTAGCAGCACCCTGAGGTCACGTTTTTTTAGTGGGCCTCTTGCTGGCACTTTGTTTTTGCAAAATGGTTCTGACTCCTCTGACTCTTATTAACATGGCTCAAGACTGGCCTTGAGGTAGGGAGAGGCTCAAAAGTGCAGGCAATGGCCTGTTTCCAGGGCAGGCAGCAGTTTCCAAACAGAAGGTGCTAAATGAGGTGGAGACACAGGCTATTTATGGAATGATGCCTCTAGCACTCCTTTGCTCCTCTTTTCAGCCACTCTTTCCCAGACTTCAATTTTAAAAAGCCACCGCAACTACTGAATTTTAAATAGCCAGTCCAGGAAAGCAGTTTGTGGGCCTAGCAAGTTAGAGTTGTGAATGCTGGTAAGAAACTGTGCAGCAGGCAACTCAAGCAATTATTTAACAATGTGCCCTCCTGCTGGCCTTCTAGTTACTTTTACAAAAGGAGATAGCTATGGATAAATTTTTGCTAAAGCAAAGTCTCCTGTTGCCCCCATTAGGTGTGATGAGACTGATAAGGATAAATGTAACATCTCTTGTAATTTTTGTAACCATCACTGTAGGCTCTTTCAGCAAAGTTCTTACTTGTTACTTCCCTCAGCAAAGCAGGACAGGGAGCAGTCTGGGGAGGGCATGCCTGTTTGTATATAAGGAACCCCCAAATTAAACAAACCAGTCAAGTAAATACATTCAATATAATGAATAAGAGTACTGCTTCTCAAACTTTGATGTGCATTAAAAAATCAGTTGGAGATCTTGTTACAAAACAGATTCAACACTGAGGTTCTGCATTTGACAATTTCCTGGGTGCTGGTCTATGGGTGTCATTTTGAGTTAAAGGGAATTAAAGAGCAAATTTCCAATCACAAGATGCTTTTTGATAAGATTAATATATATAACTACCATACACACTTATTTTTTTAACAATGAGCATCTTTATTACTATAGTCCATCTTTTCAGAAATGCATCTTTTCCCAGTCAACACCTCCGAAATCAGGATGCACTTTGCAATCCGTTGTTCTTATAACCTCTGCAAACCAGGCTTGAGTTGTAATAAAGTATCATTCCCTGCGTATGCGCAAACATCTAAAGTGCAAGCATCAAAACTACAGAATGGTTGTCAACAGCTTAGATGAAAATCCTGAAGGCAATAGGGAAACACTTTTAACCTCAAGGAAACAAATGATCTTGGGGAGAGAGTGGTAGCTGAGGTGGCTCAGTTTGTTTCCCATAATCCTGAAGCAGGGGTTGCAAATAGGCTTGATCTACATAATCTCAAAGATACTGTAAGAACTCAGCACCTATGGCTTTTATTCTTGAACAGATTCTTTTTGAAAGTGCTCCCTGATCCACCTCCATTGATCTTGAGGCAGAGGGTGATCTCATGTGGTAAAAATGGACATTGATGAACAGTTAAAAATGATTTAATTATCATCTGACCTGGCAATTCCACTTCAAGGCATATACACCAAACGAAAACAGGGATTCACACACTTGCACACCAATGTTCACAGCAGCATTATTCACAATTGTCAAAAGGTGGAAACAACCCAAGTGTCCAACAGATGAATGGATAAACAAAATATATTATATCCATAAAATGAAATATTATTTGACCACAAAAAGGAATGAAGTTCTGATACATGCTACAATATGGAGGACCTTGAAAACATTGTGCTAAGTGAAATAAACCAGACAGAAAAGACTACTACTGCATGATCCCAATTTTATGAAATATCTGGAATAAGCAAATTCATAGAGAAGAAAGTACATTAGAGGTTAACATGGGATGGTGGGAGGGGAAACGGAATTATTGCTAAATGGGTGCAGATTTTGTTTTGGGTGATGAAAAATTTAGGTAATGGGTAGTGGTGATAGAACAACATTGCAAGTGTCATTAATGCAACAGACTTGTGCCTTTAGAAATGGTTAAAATGGCAACCTTTATGTTTTATACACACACACACACACACACACACATACATACACACACAATAAACAAATATTTTAAAGAGTGATTCAGAAGAGCTGCCTTTTGAATCAGTTTAGGAAAAGCTTAATTTATTTGTTCATAATTCCTTTCTGTATATATACAAGAGTGATATATGCTTGAAATCAGTTTCCAAATAAGTCTAAAGTATATATAAAGACATAGACAGATAGTCTAAATCATCAGAAAGCAGTGTCACCATTTCATTGGCACATGTTTTCTTCCCTGGTGTATATGAAGTGACGATACATTTTACAATTCATGGCATTTTAGATTTGATGAAATGCAGTAAAAAACTATTGTTACTATTTATTAAGCACTTACTATATACTAAGCAGGATGCCAAGTGCCAACCCTCACTCAGATAAGCCTCCAATAAGTAAAATTATTATACTCCTACACCAAGTGCTAACCCTAAGGTAAACCATGACCATAGTTAATAGTACAATTATAAAATTCTGCTTTCATCCATTGCAACAAATGTACCTCAACAATGCACAGTATTACTATTAGGGTGGGATATGGGAATCCTGTATTTTACAGACTGTTTCATAAACCCAAGACATCTCTAATAAAAAAAAAATGCAATAAATGTGTGTTAAATAGATTTTCTTCTTTTCCATTTTATACAGGAGGAGGCATCAGAAGGGGTAACTTATTTGTTCAAAGCCAGACAGCTAAGCTCCCTTCCTCACTTGCTTAATAAGCCATAGTAGGGTAGAAATGATGTCCAACAAGCCTGTTCTGTTACAGGCTGCGACTTCACAATAGTTCTCACTTAGGAATGAAACTCTTTCCAGTTTCCAAACATGTATTGTATTAGTGTCAGGGGAGGGGTGTGGAATTTTGTAATCACAAGGGTGGAGGTAATACTGACATTTAATGAGTAAGGTTAAGACCCTAAACATACCAATGATTAGCATAGTCCCAGAAGGGAGAAAGTTTCTTTCCAGAAGGCACAGCAACTAGTTCAGAGCACTGTTGCCCTAAGTCACTCCAGAAGCTTCATTCTGCTTCTATTCTTAATTCTATGACAAAAAAAAAAAAAAAAACAAAAAACAAAAAACTTCCCTCCACATCTAAAACCACTTGCTCTGGAAATTATAATTTTGTGCATTCAGAGTCACCAAGATTGTAAAATCTATAGATTTTTGTTTGTTTTGTTTCTTAATGCAATAGCACAGTCTCCATCACTATGAAGTCTGTACTCTAACATGTTAAATGGGCCCATGGAAGCCGTGAGAAGAATGGAAAAATATGTCTGCAAACTGTTGACACTGAAGTTCACGGCTGGCATTATTTGGCCCCCTTGGTATCCAAGACAGACAAGGAGGATCCTTGCAGGTTTTTGTACTTCTTTGTAAGCTCAATCCCTTCAAATCCCTATTTTACTGCTGTAGGGTTTTTCTGCCTAGATTTAGGTCATCATCACCATCGAAGTACTTATGGAAATTTACTACAAGCCAGGCACTATGCTAACAGCTTTAAATGGATTTTCTTATTTAAGCTTTACAGCAACCCATGAGTTATCCCTACTTCACAAATGGGTAGACTGAGGCTTTGAGAGGTTGAGGGCTTTTTTCACTGTTTTAAAGCAAGCTAATAAATAGTGGAGGTGGAGTGCCACCCCAGGCTGTGAGCCTCCAAGTTCTCCACTGTTCTTCAGTATGCTAAGTTATGTCTTATAACACCTTCAAGAGCTCCCAACCACTTATAAAGTTTTGTGTTCATAGCTTGGCATTCAAAATCTCCACAATGTAGCTCCCTCCTCCCCTTCCCAATCTCATTTTCCTCCCAACTTCTTTAAATGCACTTCATGTTTTGACACAGACTGCAATTTTACATCTTTGGTTATGTGTGTCCTTTAAGAGGACAACACCCTTGTCAATCCTCTGCAATCTTAGTCAAATGTCAGGGCTCAGAACAAATGCACTGCTTTGTCTGTGATGCCTGCCTTACTTCCTCCCCTCACAGTTAATAATTATTCCTCTTTCTGTAGTATTGGATACTTTCTACTGCTACTGATAGCTTTGTCTGGCTTTATGTTATTTAGAGAAGTTTTCTGCAAGACTCTTCTTTACAAGTTCTACATTCCTGACTAACATAAATGGTCTCATTCATTTCTGTTTCTTCTCTAATTTAAGATTCTACATAAGTAAGTGAAAAGAAGAGGAAAGGAGAGGGAAAGGAAGAGATATGGGAATTTTTAGATGATGAGCTCCTAGTAGACAGAGGCCACATCTAATTTAGCTTGTCAAAAAGATGCAGAGTTAGAAGGATCACATAATTTCTTTACAGCAAATGTCATTCAGATTCTAGTTAATATTCCACTAACCCAGAATGATCTACCTGTGCAGGCAACCAATGACAGTTACAATTGGCAGCTGCACAGTGGTTACACTTTACTCTCACCTGCTACCTGTCCCAATTTCTGGCCTCAACCTCTTCTGTGTGGCAACAAAACAGTCACCTTCTGTTCATTCCTCATTTGAAATTGTTCTATGTTCTTCTCCTTCGCATGTCCTCTAAAATGCTATGAGCAGGAGGCGGGGCAAGATGGCGGACTGGTGAGCTGTATGTTTTAGTTACTCCTCCAGGAAAGTAGGTAGAAAGCCAGGAACTGCGTGGACTGGACACCACAGAGCAATCTGACTTTGGGCATACTTCATACAACACTCATGAAAACATGGAACTGCTGAGATCAGCGAAATCTGTAAGTTTTTGCGGCCAGGGGACCCGCGCCCCTCCCTGCTAGGCTCAGTCCCATGGGAGGAGGGGCTGTCAGCTCTGGGAAGGAGAAGGGAGAACTGCAGTGGCGGCCCTTATAGGAAACTCATTCTACTGATCCAAACTCCAACCATAGATAGACTGAGACCAGACACCAGAGAATCTGAGAGCAGCCAGCCCAGCAGAGAGGAGACAGGCATAGAAAAAAAACAACACGAAAAACTCCAAAATAAAAGCGGAGGATTTTTGGAGTTCTGGTGAACATAGAAGGGGAAGGGCAGAGCTCAGGCAGAGCTCAGGCCCTGAGGCTCATATGCAAATCCCGAAGAAAAGCTGATTTCTCTGCCCTGTGGACCTTTCCTTAATGGCCCTGGTTGCTTTGTCTCTTAGCATTTCAATAACCCATTAGATCTCTGAGGAGGGCCCTTTTTTTTTTTTTTTTTTTTAATCCTTTTTTCTTTCTCTAAAACAATTACTCTAAGAAGCCCAATACAGAAAGCTTCAAAGACTTGCAATTTGGGCAGGTCAAGTCAAGAGCAGAACTAAGAGAGCTCTGAGACAAAAGGCAATAATCCAGTGGCTGAGAAAATTCACTAAACACCACAACTTCCCAAGAAAAGGGGGGTGTCGGCTCACAGCCATCATCCTGGTGGACAGGAAACACTCCTGCCCATCGCCAGCCCCATAGCCCAGAGCTGCGCCACACAACCCAGTGTGACGGAAGTGCTTCAAATAACAGGCACACTTCACAAAACTGGGCGTGGACATTAGCCTTCCCTGCAACCTCAGCTGATTATCCCAGAGTTGGGAAGGTGGAGCAGTGTGAATTAACAAAGCCCCATTCAGCCATCATTTCAGCAGACTGGGAGCCTCCCTACACAGCCCAGCAGCCCAGAACTGCCCTGGGGGGACGGCACTCACCTGTGACATAGCACAGTCATCCCTCAACAGAGGACCCGGGGTGCACAGCCGGGAAGAGGGGACCACTTGCAAGTCTCAGGAGCCATACGCCAATACCAAGGACTTGTGGGTCAGTGGCAGAGACAAACTGTGGCAGGACTGAACTGAAGGATTAGACTATTGCAGCAGCTTTAAAACTCTAGCATCACCAGGGAAATTTGATTGTTAGAGCCACCCCCCCCCCCTCCCTGACTGCCCAGAAACACGCCCCATATACAGGGCAGGCAACACCAACTACACACGCAAGCTTGGTACACCAATTGGACCCCACAAGACTCACTCCCCCACTCACCAAAAAGGCTAAAGCAGGGGAGAACTGGCTTGTGGAGAACAAGTGGCTCGTGGACGCCACCTGCTGGTTAGTTAGAGAAAGTGAACTCCATGAAGCTGTAGATCTGATAAATTAGAGATAAGGACTTCAATTGGTCTACAAATCCTAAAAGAACCCTATCAAGTTCAGCAAATGCCAAGAGGCCAAAAACAACAGAAAATTATAAAGCATATGAAAAAACCAGACGATATGGATAACCCAAGCCTAAGCACCCAAATCAAAAGATCAGAAGAGACACAGCACCTAGAGCAGCTACTCAAAGAACTAAAGATGAACAATGAGACCATAGTACGGGATACAAAGGAAATCAAGAAGACCCTAGAAGAGCATAAAGAAGACATTGCAAGACTAAATTAAAAAATGGATGATCTTTTGGAAATTAAAGAAACTGTTGACCAAATTAAAAAGATTCTGGAAACTCATAGTACAAGACTAGAGGAAGTTGAACAATGAATCAGTGGCCTGGAAGATGACAGAATGGAAAATGAAAACATAAAAGAAAGAATGGGGAAAAAAATTGAAAAAATCAAAATGGACCTCAGGGATATGATAGATAATGTGAAACGTCCGAATATAAGACTCATTGGTGTCCCAGAAGGGGAAGAAAAGGGTAAAGGTCTAGGAAGAGTATTCAAAGAAATTGTTGGGGAAAACTTCCCAAATCTTCTAAACAACATAAATACACAAATCATAAATGCTCAGTGAACTCCAAATAGAATAAATCCAAATAAACCCACTCTGAGACATATACTGATCACACTGTCAAACACAGAAGAGAAGGAGCAAGTTCTGAAAGCAGCAAGAGAAAAGCAATTCACCACATACAAAGGAAACAGCATAAGACTACTCAGCAGCCACCATGGAGGCGAGAAGGCAGTGGCACGATATATTTAAAATTCTGAGTGAGAAAAATTTCCAGCCAAGAATACTTTATCCAGCAAAGCTCTCCTTCAAATTTGAGGGAGAGCTTAAATTTTTCACAGACAAACAAATGCTGAGAGAATTTGCTAACAAGAGACCTGCCCTACTGGAGATACTCAAGGGAGCCCTACAGACAGAGAAACAAAGAAAGGACAGAGAGACTTGGAGAAAGGTTCAGTACTAAAGAGATTCGGTATGGGTACAATAAAGGATATTAATAGACAGAGGGGAAAAATATATATGACAAACATAAACCAAAGGATAAGATGGCTGATTCAATAAATGCCTTCATGGTTATAACGTTGAATGTAAATGGATTAAACTCCCGAATTAAAAGATATAGATTCGCAGAATGGATAAAAAAAAATGAACTATCAATATGTTGCATACAAGAGACTCATCTTAGACACAGGGACACAAAGAAACTGAAAGTGAAAGGATGGAAAAAAATATTTCATGCAAGCCACAGCCAAAAGAAAGCAGGTGTAGCAATATTAATCTCAGATAAAATAGACTTCAAATGCAGGGATGTTTTGAGAGACAAAGAAGGCCGCTACATACTAATAAAAGGGGCAATTCAGCAGGAAGAAATAACAATTGTAAATGTCTATGCACCCAATCAAGGTGCCACAAAATACATGAGAGAAACACTGGCAAAACTAAAGGAAGCAATTGATGTTTCCACAATAATTGTGGGAGACTTCAACACATCACTCTCTCCTATAGATAGATCAACCAGACAGAAGACCAATAAGGAAATTGAAAACCTAAACAATCTGATAAATGAATTAGATTTAACAGACATATACAGGACATTACATCCCAAATCACCAGGATACACATACTTTTCTAGTGCTCATGGAACTTTCTCCAGAATAGATCATATGCTGGGACATAAAACAAGCCTCAATAAATTTAAAAAGATTGAAATTATTCAAAGCACATTCTCTGACCACAATGGAATACAATTAGAAGTCAATAACCATCAGAGACTTAGAAAATTCACAAATACCTGGAGGTTAAACAACACACTCCTAAATAATCAGTGGGTTAAAGAAGAAATAGCAAGAGAAATTGCTAAACATATAGAGACGAATGAAAATGAGAACACAACATACCAAAACCTATGGGATGCAGCAAAAGCAGTGCTGAGGTGGAAATTTATAGCACTAAACGCATATATTAAAAAGGAAGAAAGAGCCAAAATCAAAGAACTAATGGATCAACTGAAGAAGCTAGAAAATGAACAGCAAACCAATCCTAAACCAAGTAGAAGAAAAGAAATCACAAGGATTAAAGCAGAAATAAATGACATAGAGAACAAAAAAACAATAGAGAGGATAAATATCACCAAAAGTTGGTTCTTTGAGAAGATCAACAAGATTGACAAGCCCCTAGCTAGACTGACAAAATCAAAAAGAGAGAAGACCCATATAAACAAAATAATGAATGAAAAAGGTGACATAACTGCAGATCCTGAAGAAATTAAAAAAATTATAAGAGGATATTATGAACAACTGTATGGCAACAAACTAGATAATGTAGAGGAAATGGAAAATTTCCTGGAAACATATGAACAACCTAGACTGACCAGAGAACAAATAGAAGACCTCAACCAACCCATCACAAGCAAAGAGATCCAATCAGTCATCAAAAATCTTCCCACAAATAAATGCCCAGGGCCAGATGGCTTCACAGGAGAATTCTACCAAACTTTCCAGAAAGAACTGACACCAATCTTACTCAAACTCTTTCAAAACATTGAAAAAAATGGAACACTACCTAACTCATTTTATGAAGCTACCATCAATCTAATACCAAAACCAGGCAAAGATGCTACAAAAAAGGAAAACTACCGGCCAATCTCCCTAATGAATATAGATGCAAAAATCCTCAACAAAATACTTGCAAATCGAATCCAAAGACACATTAAAAAAATCATACACCATGACCAAGTGGGGTTCATTCCAGGCACGCAAGGATGGTTCAACATAAGAAAATCAATCAACGTGTTACAACACATTAACAAGTCAAAAGGGAAAAATCAATTGATCATCTCAATAGATGCTGAAAAAGCATTTGACAAAATCCAACATCCATTTTTGATAAAAACACTTCAAAAGGTAGGAATTGAACGATACTTCCTCAACATGATAAAGAGCATATATGAAAAACCCACAGCCAGCATAGTACTCAATGGTGAGAGACTGAAAGCCTTCCCTCTAAGATCAGGAACAAGACAAGGATGCCCGCTGTCACCACTGTTATTCAACATTGTGCTGGAAGTGCTAGCCAGGGCAATCCGGCAAGACAAAGAAATAAAAGGCATCCAAATTGGAAAAGAAGAAGTAAAACTGTCATTGTTTGCAGATGATATGGTCTTATATCTGGAAAACCCTGAGAAATCGACGATACAGCTACTAGAGCTAATAAACAAATTTAGCAAAGTAGCGGGATACAAGATTAATGCACATAAGTCAGTAATGTTTCTATATGCTAGAAATGAACAAACTGAAGAGACACTCAAGAAAAAGATACCATTTTCAATAGCAACTAAAAAAATCAAGTACCTAGGAATAAACTTAACCAAAGATGTAAAAGACCTATACAAAGAAAACTACATAATCTACTAAAAGAAATAGAAGGGGACCTTAAAAGATGGAAAAATATTCCATGTTCATGGATAGGAAGGCTAAATGTCATTAAGATGTCAATTCTACCCAAACTCATCTACAGATTCAATGCAATCCCAATCAAAATTCCAACAACCTACTTTGCAGACTTGGAAAAGCTAGTTATCAAATTTATTTGCAAAGGGAAGATGCCTCGAATTGCTAAAGACACTCTAAAAAAGAAAAACCAAGTGGGAGGACTTACACTGCCTGACTTTGAAGCTTATTATAAAGCCACAGTTGCGAAAACAGGATGGTACTGGCACAAAGACAGACATATAGATCAATGGAATCGAATTGAGAATTCAGAGATAGACCCTCAGATCTATGGCCGACTGATCTTTGATAAGGCCCCCAAAGTCACTGAACTGAGTCATAATGGTCTTTTCAACAAATGGGGCTGGGAGAGTTGGATATCCATATCCAAAAGAATGAAATAGGACCCCTACCTCACCCCCTACACAAAAATTAACTCAAAATGGACCAAAGATCTCAATATAAAAGAAAGTACCATAAAACTCCTAGAAGATAATGTAGGAAAACATCTTCAAGACCTTGTATTAGGCGGCCACTTCCTAGACTTTACACCCAAAGCACAAGCAACAAAAGAGAAAATAGATACATGGGAACTCCTCAAGCTTAGAAGTTTCTGCACCTCAAAGGAATTTCTCAAAAAGGTAAAGGGGCAGCCAACTCAATGGGAAAAAATTTTTGGAAACCATGTATCTGACAAAAGACTGATATCTTGCATATATAAAGAAATCCTACAACTCAATGACAATAGTACAGACAGCCCAATTATAAAATGGGCAAAAGATATGAAAAGACAGTTCTCTGAAGAGGAAATACAAATGGCCAAGAAACACATGAAAAAATGTTCAGCTTCACTAGCTATTAGAGAGATGCAAATTAAGACCACAATGAGATACCATCTAACACCAGTTAGAATGGCTGCCATTAAACAAACAGGAAACTACAAATGCTGGAGGGGATGTGGAGAAATTGGAACTCTTATTCATTGTTGGTGGGACTGTATAATGGTTCAGCCACTCTGGAAGTCAGTCTGGCAGTTCCTTAGAAAACTAGATATAGAGTTACCATTCGATCCAGCGATTGCACTTCTCGGTATATACCCGGAAGGTCGGAAAGCAGTGACACGAACAGATATCTGCACGCCAATGTTCATAGCAGCATTATTCACAATTGCCAAGAGATGGAAACAACCCAAATGTCCTTCAACAGATGAGTGGATAAATAAAATGTGGTGTATACACACGATGGAATACTATGCGGCAGTAAGAAGGAAAGATCTCGTGAAACATATGACAACATGGATGAATCTTGAAGACATAATGCTGAGCGAAATAAGCCAGGCACAAAAAGAGAAATATTATATGCTACCACTAATGTGAACTTTGAAAAATGTAAAACAAATGGTTTATAATGTAGAATGTAGGGGAACTAGCAATAGAGAGCAATTAAGGAAGGGGGAACAATAATCCAAGAAGAACAGATAAGCTATTTAATGTTCTGGGGATGCCCAGGAATGACTATGGTCTGTTAATTTCTGATGGATACAGTAGGAACAAGTTCACAGAAATGTTGCTATATTATGTAACTGTCTTGGGGTAAAGTAGGAACATGTTGGAAGTTAAGCAGTTATCTTAGGTTAGTTGTCTTTTTCTTACTCCCTTGTTATGGTCTCTTTGAAATGTTCTTTTATTGTATGTTTGTTTTCTTTTTTACTTTTTTTTTCATACAGTTGATTTAAAAAAGAAGGGAAAGTTAAAAAAAAAAAAAAGAAAAACAAGGAAAAAAAAGATGTAGTGCCCCCTTGAGGAGCCTGTGGAGAATGCAGGGGTATTGGCCTACCCCACCTTGATGGTTACTAACATGACCACAGACATAGGGGACTGGTGGTTTGATGGGTTGAGCCCTCTACCATAGGTTTTACCCTTGGGAAGACGGTTGCTGCAAAGGAGAGGCTAGGCCTCCCTATGGTTGTGCCTAAGAGCCTCCTCCCGAATGCCTCTTTGTTGCTCAGATGTGGCCCTCTCTCTCTGGCTAAGCCAACTTGAAAGGTGAAATCACTGCCCTCCCCCCTACGTGGGATCAGACACCCAGGGGAGTGAATCTCCCTGGCAACGTGGAATATGACTCCCGGGGAGGAATGTAGACCTGGCATCGTGGGACGGAGAACATCTTCTTGACCAAAAGGGGGATATGAAAGGAAATGAAATAAGCTTCAGTAGCAGAGGGATTCCAAAAGGAGCCGAGAGGTCACTCTGGTGGGCACTCTTACGCACAATTTAGACAACCCTTTTTAGGTTCTAAAGAATTGGGGTAGCTGGTGGTGGATACCTGAAACTATCAAACTACAACCCAGAACCCATGAATTTCGAAGACAGTTGTATAAAAATGTAGCTTATGAGGGGTGACAATGGGATTGGGAAAGCCATAAGGACCACACTCCACTTTGTCTAGTTTATGGATGGATGAGTAGAAAAATAGGGGAAGGAAACAAACAGACAAAGGTACCCAGTGTTCTTTTTTACTTCAATTGCTCTTTTTCACTCTAATTATTATTCTTGTTATTTTTGTGTGTGTGCTAATGAAGGTGTCAGGGATTGATTTAGGTGATGAATGTACTACTATGTAATGGTACTGTGAACAATCGAAAGTACAATTTGTTTTGTATGACTGCATGGTATGTGAATATATCTCAATAAAATGAAGATTAAAAAAAAATGCTATGAGCAGCTTTCTTAATGTATGACACCCACTTTAAATGCAACAACCCAATTATGGACTCAACAGCCAAGGATAGAATAGGAGCCTGATTTCCCATGATGGGGCCCTATTCCTGTGCTGCACTATGCAAAACTTGTTTTGTGCAATCCTCAATACACTGCGTTGTTCTTAAGAGATTCAGTAGGAGCTTATGACTGTACTATGGTTTTAAGAGCCAGATTGCAGCTAGCAAAAGAAAGAATCAGTGAACTTGAAGATATGAAAATTGAAATTATACAGTCTGAAGAACAGGAAGAAAAAGGAACTTTAAAAACTGGCCTGTAGGACACCATCAAACATACCAATATATGCATTATGGGAGTCTCAGAAGGAGAAGAAAGAAGGGCTGAAATAAAATTTGCAGACATAATGGTTGAAAATTTCCCAAATTTAATAAAAGACATGAGTACACATATACAAGGAGGTCAATGAACTACAAAGAGTATAAATAAAAAGAAATCCACACCAACACGTAATATAATTAAACTGTTAAAGGTCTGACACAATGAGAACCCTGAAAATAGCAAGAGAGAAACATGCCATGTACAAGGGAGTCTCTATAAGATTAAGTGCTGATTTTTCATCAGAAAGCACAAAGAAGGCAGTTAGATGACATGTTTTAAAGTGCTGAAAGAATAGAAAAATGTCAAAAAAGAATTCAATATCCAGAAAAAACTCTTTCTAAAATGAGGAAGAGGTTAAGACACTCACAGATTTAAAAAAAGCCAAGGAATGTCATAACCACTAGATCTTCTCTAGTAGGTTGAAAGGGAAGGACACTAGAAAGTAGCTCAAGCTGTATGAAGAAATTAATAGTTCTGGTAAAGGTAACTGCATGCTACTTTAACCAGAATTATTAAGATAATATAATGCAATGTAATATAATATAAATGCTAGTATGTTGTGCTTTTAATTTTAACTCCATTTTTTTTTTTTTTACTTTTAGCATAATCTAAAATACAGATGCATAAAAAGTGATTGTAAATCTATTGTGTTGGGACTCCAGTGTATAAAGATATACTATAAACCAACTAGACCTAATGGCCATACATAGAACACTTCAATAACTACAGAATACACTTTCTACTCATGTGCATAGGGATCATTCTTAATAGACAATATATTTGGCCACAAAACAAGTTTCAAATTTAGAAAGACTAACATCATAGTAAATATCTTCTTTCACCACCTTGAAATGAAGCCAGAAATCAGTAACAGGAGTAAAACTGAAAAATTCACAAGTAGAAGTAAAACAATACACTTTTGAGCAAATAAGGCAAGAAAAATCATGAAGAAAATTAGAAAATACCCTGATTCTAGTTAAAACTAAAACACAACATACTAAATGTAATGAGATGCAAAGGCAGTGCTCAGAGGAAGATTCATAACTATAAATACTTACATTAAAAAGAAGAATTGAAAATTAGTAACCTAATCTCAACTGAAGGAACAAGAAAGAGAGCAAAGTAAACACAAAGTGAGCAGAGAAAAGGAAATAATAAAGATTAGAGTGGAGATAAACAGAGAGGATCAATGAAACCTAACAGTGGTTCTTGAGATATTAATAAAATTGGCAAACCTTTAGCTAGAATGACAAAAGAAAAAGAGTCAAATAACTAAAATCAGAAATGAAAATGGTGGCATCTCTACTAAATTACATAATTAAAAAGCACTATAAGTTAATACCATAAGCAATTGTATGCCAATAAATTAGATAACTTGATGAAATGGAGAATTTCCTAAAAAAAAAAAAAAAAAAAAAAAGGAAGTAATCTTGAGTGACTCAAAAAGAAATAGAAAACCCCCACCAATCTATAACAACTACAAAGATTGAATCAATAATCAAAACCCTGCCAAAGAAAAGCCAAGGACCAGATAGCTTCATTGGTGAATTTGACCAAGAATTTAATGGAGAAATGATACCAATCATTCTCAAACTCTTCCAAGGAATTCAGAAGAAGGGAGAACTTCCTAATTCATTCTATGAGGCTAGAATACCAAAGCCTGATAGAGGCATTACAATGAAATAAAATTATAGAATAATCTCCCTCATGAATATGGATGCAAATACCCTTAATGAAATACTAGTAAGTGGAATCCAGCTGTATATTTAAAAGATTATATTCCATAGACCCAGGTATGCAAGGGTGGTAAAACTTAAGAAAATCAATTAATGTAGTATACCACATTAATAGAACAAAGGGAAAAAATAACATGATCATCTCAAATGACGCAGCAAGGCATCTGATTAAATCCAGGACATGTTCTTGATAAAAACACTCATAAATCTAGGGATAGAGGGAAATTCCTCAATATAATAAAAGGCATATTTCAACAGCTAACATCATACATACGCAATGGCAAAAGGCTTAAAACTTTTCCTCTAAAATGAGGAAAAAGAAAAGTATACCCAATTTCACCACTTCTATTCAACAAATTAGGCAAGTAAAAGGAAAAAAAAAAGGAATCCAATTCCAAACTGGAAAGAAAGAAAGAAAACTATTTGCTGATGACAGAATCCTATATATAGATAATCCTGAAGAATCTACAAGAAAGCTACTGGAGTTGATAAAAGAATTCAGCAAAGTTGCAGGTACAAGAGCAACATACAAGATAACACAAAAAAGTCACTTGGGTTTCTGTAAACCAGCAATGAAAACCTGAAAAGGAAGTAAAGAAAACACTTTCATTTTCAATAGCATCTAAAAGAATAAAATATCTAGTAATAAATTTAACCAAAGATGTAAAAGACTTGTACACTAAAAGTACAAAACACTGCTAAAATAAATCAAAGAAGACCTAAATAAGTGGCAAGACATCCCTTGTTCATGGAGTGGAAAAGTTAATATTGTTATGATGTCAATATTATCCAAAGTGAACTACAGATTCAACATCACCCTGATCAAAATTCCAGCACTTTTTTTTTTCAGAAACAGAAATTGCCAATCATCAGATTCATATGGAATGGCCAAAACCATCCTGAAAAAGAACAAAACTGGAGGACTCACACATGCTGATTTCAAAACATACTACAAAGCTACAATAATCAAAACTGTGGTTAGCATAATGACAATTAGACAGATGGAATAGAATTGAGAGTTCAGAAATAAACACTAATATGATGGGCAACTCATCTTCTACAATTTGCCAGGACCACTCAATGGGGAAAGAATAGTCTCTTTAACAAATAGCTCAAGAAAAACTGGATATCCACATGTAAAAGAACGTAAGCATAGTCCTAACTTACATCAAATGAAAAAATAAACTCAGAATGGATCAAAGACTAAACATAAGAGCTAAGACCAAGAATTTCTTAGAGGGAAACATAACGGAGAGTCTTTGGGACCTTGCACTAGGCTATGGATTCTTAGATATGACATCAAAAACATGAACAACAAAAGAAAAAATTGGATGTTATCAAAATTAAAAACTTTGAACTCCAAAGGACATTTTCATGAAATTGAAAAGACAAAGAATGGGATAAAATATTTGGAAATCAAATAAGGGTTTAATATCCACAAAGTAAAATGTACTCCTGCAACTCAACAGAAATACAATCAACACAATACAAAAAATGGCAAAGGACTTGAACAGGAATTTCTCTTAAATAGATAAACAAATGACCAATATGAACATGGAAAGATGCTCAACTTCATGAGCCATTAGGAAATACATTTAAAAACCAGGGATAAAACTTCATGCTCCCATGATGGTTATTATTTAAAAACTGAAAATTACACGTGTTGGCAAGGACGCAGAGAAATACAAACCTTGCATATTGCTGGTGGGAATGTAAAATGTTGCAGCCACTATGGAAAGCAGTTAGTGATTCCTCAGAAAGTGGGACATAGAATTACCATGCTACTTGGCAAATCCATTCTACATATATACCCCAAACAACTCAAAGCAGGGATTCAAATAGATATTTGCACACCAAACTTCACAGAAGCATTGTTTACAACAGCCAAACATTATTGTAAAAGCAACCTAGGAGGTGGGGCAAGATGGCAGCATAGGGAGGAGGGAAAATTAATTAGTTCACTGGGACAACTAGCACATATCCAGGAATAACTAGTAAATAGTCTGGAACAACATTTGGGGGACATCTGTGATCAGACAAACTTTGAACACCAGTCTGGAATAGGTGGGATGGCTGAGATCACAGCATAAGAACTGTAAGTAAAGTCCCCCAAACTGTGGAGCTGGAGCCCCTCCCCTACTAGCATGGCAGGCTGAATTGGAAGACTTCCCTTTGGGAAAAAGAAGCATTCTGCTAGGAGGAAGGGAAGGTAGTTCAACCAAGCTTCAATAGACATTAAATTGAGTGAAATTAGCCTAGAAACAAATGGACAGATGCACTATTATGAACTAAAATTGATAAGCAAAATTTGAGAGTTAAAGTTGAGAATACAGGTTGTCAGGAGATAAAAAGAAGTTAGAAAATGGGCATTTGATGCTGAAGGAGCACATAAAGTTCAACAGGATTGATTGTCTAAGGCCAGAAATGGATAGCATAACACTGTGATGGTAGCACAATATTGTAAGTACTCTGAACAAATATATGAATGTGAGTACGGTTGAAAGTGGAAGGCCAGGGGCATATGATACCAGAAAGAAAGAAGATAAAGACTGGGATTGTTTAACTTAGCGAAACCTAGAGTAGTCAGTGATGGTGACTAAATGTACAAATACAAGAATGTTTTTTAAAAGAGGGAGAACAAATGAATGTCAACACTGCAAAGTGTTGAAAACTGGATAGTATATGGAAAACAATACAATCAGTGCAAACTAGTTATTAATTAACAGTAACATTGTAAGATGCTTCCATTAACGGGAACAAAGGCAATATACCAAAGCTAAATGTCTGTAAGAGGGGGATATAAAGGAGTGATATGGGACTCTTGGTGGTTGTGTTGTTGTCTGACCTTTTCATTGTACTTTATTTATTTATTTTTATATTTTTATTCTTCATTTTTGTTTCTCCTTTTCCTCTTTCTTTGCAGAAGAAATGGGAAGTGTCCTCATATAGATTGTGGTAGTGAATGCATAATTATATGATTATACTGGGAATCATTGATTGTTTAGAATGGATTGTATGGTATGTAAGTAAAACTATAAAATAAACAGAGGAATTCAAGTGCTGGAGAAAATGTGGAGAGAGGGATGTACTTATTCACTGTTAGTAGGGAAGTAGAATGAGGCAGCCCACCTGGAGGGCAGTGTGGTATTTCCACAGGAAGCTAACTTTGGGGCTGCCCTATGGTCCTGCAACTCTTTATTGTGTATATACTTAGATGAACTAAGAGCAGGGACATGAATGGACACTGCACACTGCTGTTTATGGTGGCAGTATTCCTGATTCACAATGGATGGAGGTGACTTAAGGGTACATTGACCAGTAAATGAAATGGTGAACTGTGGTGTATTCATACAATGGAATATTGAGGGGCGGCAAGAAGAAATGAAGTTGTGAGGTATGCAACTAGGTGAATGGACCTTGAATACAGTGTGTTAAGTGAAATAAGCCAGAAATGAAAAGACAAACATAATGCCTCACTAAAATGGACTAACTATAATGTGCAAAATCTGAGAATTGAATCTGAGAACATTGGTTATCAGGGGAAGGCTTATGGTAAAGGTTCCCAGATTGTAAGCTCTTACAGCAGTCACATCTATTCGTTAGTTGTAATGGTTATTTCTAAATTCTGAGGTGAGGAGCTGTTTATGTGTAACCGGGTATGCAGGTCTGGATGTATTATGGCCTCCAAAACTCCATGTCCTTTGATGTAGTCTTGTGGGGGCAGATGTATTAGTGTTGATTAGGTTGGAATCCTTTGATTGAATGAGTCCATGAAGATGAATGAAACATTTGATTGGATAATTCCCATGGAGGTATTACCCCACTCATTCAAGGTGGGTGTTAATTAAATCACTAGAATTGTGTAAGAGTTCACAAACAGAAGGACCTAAGAGCAACTGAGTGACACTATAGAGAGAGCTGCAGCTTACAGAGATATTTTGGAGACGGCCTTTGAAAGCAGACTTTTGCTCTGGAGAAGCTAAGAGAGGACAAATGCCCCAAGAGCAACATTTTGAAGAACACACAGGAGCTGAGAGAAGAGCTGGAATGCAACCCAGGATCAGCAGATGCCAGCCATGTGCTTTGCCTATGGCCTTTCTCCAGTGAAGGTACCCTATTGTTGATGCCTTACCTTGGACACTTTATGGCCTTAAGACTATAACTGTGTAACCAAATAAACCCCCTTTATAAAAACCAATCCGTTTCTGGTATTTTGCACAATGACAGCATTAGCAAACCAGAACACCTGGTCAGTCCCTGTAACTTTGGATATCTGTGTGACACCTGTGACTCAGAGCCAGAGTTTGGTAGCTATGAATGTCAGCATTACCCTATACAGCAAATGTTAAAAAAGCTGAAAATAGTTCAGACTTCAATTAGAGAAATGAATTAAACAGACTTGATTAGAAGGAAGGTAAACCAGACTAAATGGAAAAGGACGATATCGACCGTGTTTTAAAACTTCACCTTCTGTGTGAGACCAAAGGAAGAGATGTTAATTTGGTGGAAAATCTATATTTTCTGTAACATGCTATATAATGTAACTCACATGGTTAGTTTACTCAAACACTGTAACTATACAGAAACTTGAATAGGGGATGAGATCTAGTTGGTTTGTACAGGTTAGCTTGAAACCTGATACATCCCAGAGTAATTTGGGCAGAGAATAAAAAGTATTTGCAAAGCCCCCTTGAGGGACTGAGGAAAAATTAGAAATATTAAACCTTCCCACCTAGGGAATTCTGGATATTCCTGCAAGCACTGGGGACTACCATTGTAATAGGCTAATCCCTCAATCTTGGGGCTCGCCCTTATGAAGCTTGTTACTGCAAAGGGGAGGATAAGCCCACTTACAATTTTGCCTGAGAGTCACCCCCAGAGAACCTCTTTTGTTGCTCAAATGTGGCCTCTCTAAGCCAACACAGAAGGTACATGCACTGCTCTCCACCCCCCATCCCCCTATATGGGACATGACTCCCAGGAGTGTAAACCTCCCTGGCAATGTGGGACATGACTCCCTGGGATGAGCCTGGACCTGGTATCATGGGATTGAGAAAGCATTCTTGAACAAAATGGGGAAGAGAAATGAAACAAAATAAAGTGTCAGTGGCTGAGAGATTTCAAATGGAGTTGAGAGGTCATTCTTATGCATTATATACATATCTCTTTTTAGTTTGTAGTGTATTACTATAGCTAAAAAGAAATACCTGAAACTGCTGAACTGCATTCCAGTATCCTTAATTCTCGAAGGACTGTATAACAATATAGCTTATATGGTATGACCACGTGATTGTAAAACCCTGTGGCTCACACTTCCTTTATCCAGTGTATGGATAGATGAGTAGAAAAAAGGGGAATGCAAAGTAAATGAATAATGGGGGGGGGTGGTATAAGATGTTTTGGGTGTTCTTTTTACTATTATTTTTATTCTTTATTTCTTGGTGTAATGAAAATATTTTAAAAAAATTGTGGTGATGAATATACAACTATATGATGATACTATGAACTGATTGTACATTTTGGACAATTTTATGGTATATGAATATAGCTCAATAAAATTGTATTAAAATCAATTGGGCATATCATGAGGGTCTGTTTCTGGGTTCTATTTCTTGTTCCATTGATCTAGGTGTCTATCCTTCTGCCAACTGGACAATCTCAATTACTGTATCTATATTAATATTTCTGTCCTTCTTTCCACTTTCCATTATCTGCTTGGCTCATTCTTTTGCTCTGTCTTTACTTGCTGCAAAAGTGCCTTTTTTTTAAAATTGCTAAACCAAGTTAGATTTACAAGGAAATAGGTCTGCCTTCTTTTCTCTACTTTTCAGAGGCTAGTTATTTTTGACATGTAATTTCTAGGAATTTTTGTTGTATGCAGTGGGCGTAACAAAGGAAAGTATTTCTACTCCATTTTAGGGGGAAGCAGAAGTCCCCATTAGCATTTTGTTTTTCAAATGGGTTTGGAAGAATCTGGATGGTTATTTGAAGAACACTGGAGAACATGTGATGGCATAGACGGCAGACCTTTCCATAATAGTGGCATTTTGGGTTCATGTAATGGTGGGATGTGTGAGAATGCATTTATTTATCATAAACATGCCTCAAAATGAAGACCCAAAATGTTCCTGAATTGCTTCAAGACAACTCTTTGAAAACCATTTTTAAAGAATTATATATTTTTTTAGTCTTTTGACTATAAGGACAAAATTTCTCATTTTCTTTCTAAGTTTATGCTATCAAAGTATGCCTTTGATCAAAATTCTATTCTTCAATTCCTTATTTTACAAAGCACCAGACTGAAAGGAAGTTTCAAGATCACCAGTCAAAGTAGTTCAGGCAGTCATGATACAGTCTTGAGTGTTCATTTCTGGGCAGGAAATTAACAGACTCAGACTTGTCACTTGCTGGCCATGTGTGCAAATATAAAGTAATTATAAGGTTAAAATACTACTTGTAACACATTGGAATAAGGAATTTGCCTCCCAGGCTGACTTCCCCATCTGAAAAATGGGGCTGATACCACTACCTCCCATGCTCTTGAGAAAACAAGGAAAAATAAAATGCTGACCCTTATAAAATTAAAGTATAAGGGATTACAGGGTTACCAAAACCATTGTCCAGCACCAGCTGACCAAGTCTAGAAATAATTTTACTTCCAAATTGGGGGGTGGTGGGTGCTAAATAAGATCAAACCATATAGTTAAACTCATTCTGAAATACAAGAATATAAATGAAAGATATAAATCTCCTTGAAGGTTAATATATTAGTCTTTAATTAATCACTGACATCTTGGTGTAAAGATCAGTTGTAATTATTTGGGGTTTGAACAAGGGACCAAGCAGGAAGTTTTCTTCCTAAATAAGAGATGGCAAGAGTGATACTGCAAGGTATGAAAAGAGGTGTCAAAGCGTGTGGCAAAAGGAAAGCCTGCCAGACTGACAATGTAGTTTGAGACGGCTCTGAACCTACTGGAAATGACATAGATTCTTAGTCAAAGTTGCTGACTAATATCATTCATATAGTTAATAAAATACTTATTTAGTGCCAACTACGTGACAGGCACTATTGCGGCTCTGGAGATACAGCAGTGAACTGTTAAAGGATATTTTTCAAAAAAATAAAGTCTCTACTCTCGTACATATATAAAATGAACACATGTTTAAGATTTTATTTAACTTACAGTCAATGAAGTAATCAGGCAGATGTTACAACCAGTTCAAAGAACTCAAAGAACAGATGTGTTTCGTGATGAATAACACTGAAATCATTTTGCAAATGGATGCAAAACTGGCTTCTTCCACAGTGAGGGAGGAAATTAGAGCAAAAATCCCCACCTTCTAGAGATTGCATCCTAATGGGGAAATTAACAATCAAGATAAGTAAGTGTAATACATGATATGTTGTATCATGTGGGTGTGGCAGGGGAGGTGCAATTTCATTTTGCTGTCCAGAGAAGGTTCTGAAAAGAAGAAGGCATTAAGGGAATATGGGGTAACAAGGACCAGGAGTGCTCTGTAAATTTAGGCACTGGATTCCAAGGCTGATAAAATTGAGGTACCTTCCAGCTCAAATATTTTATGCCTCTAAGTTTTTCCTGGTATTGGGAAGTGTTTTGCTATTTGGGAATATTTTACAACATGATTCAAGTTTCCGCCACCAATGATCTTAAGAAAGGGGTTATCGGTCCTCAGTCAGAAGAGAAGTAGTGACGATCATCAGGATTTGTGCCTCCCACACAAGGTTCAGCACTGGAAGAACTCTCATTCAGTAATCAGACCAGGAAAGGCTTTACTCAAGTAATTCATCTATCCTCCTGGACATGGCTGCTCCTGCTTAATGTTATTTCAGTCTCCCTGTTAATTAGTTTATTCTTAATTCTATACATTTGCTCACACATTCTTTCCTTCACTTAACGTAAGTGAGGATCCAAGAGTTAAGGATACAATTCAAATGGGCTGTTCCTTCCTTGGAGAGCTCACAGGTTAGAAAGGATGACTGTACAGACACACGTGCACAGCCACTTACCTCACAAGGACACATGGCCAGCTCAACAGGCAGCAGGCGCCAAGAGGCACAAAAAGGCCACCACAGAGACAGAGACATCTGAGAAAACTCATGCCAGAATGTGTGATAGTAACAGGGCTTTTTAAAGGATTGGTGTAATTCGAAAAGGTAGAAGATCTGGGCACATTGGGTCCAGACAGGAAGAAGTATGGAAGAAAATGTTTCAAGTCTAAAAAGATCATAGATGACACTGAATATCTGTTGCTTCTGCCTATCTAATGTTAGTTTATTTAACATTTTATTGTACTAACATTTACACAACTCAAAGTTCCCCATTTTAACCACTTTCAAGTGTACAATTCAGAGTTATTCCTTACACTTGAAATATTGTGCTACCGTCACCTATACCCATTACCCAAACCTTTTCATCACCTCAAACAAAAACTCTGCATCTATTAAGCTATAATTCCCCTTTCCCTTCACCCCGACCCCTGATAACCTAGAATCTACTCTTTCTTTCTAAGAGTTTGCTTATTCAAGGTATTTCATATAAGTGAGATCATACAATATTTGTCCTTCTGTGTCTGGCTTATTTTACTCAATTTGACATATTTAAGGTTCAGCCATGTTAACACGTATAATGGAACTTCATTCCTTTTTAAGGCTGAATAACATTCCATTGTATATATACATATTTTGTTTATCCATTCATCTGTTGGTGGACTTGGGTTGCTTCCACCTATCGTGAATAGTGCTGCTATGAACATTGGTGTACAAGTATCTGACTCCCTGCTTTCAATTCTTTTGGGTATATACCAAGAAGCAGTATTGCCAGGTCATATAATAATTCAATGATCAACTTTCTGAGGAACTACCAAACTGTCTTCCACAGATGTTGAACTATTTTATATTCCCACCAAGAGTTTTAATTTCTCTGCACCATTGCCAACACATTTTTTTCTTTTTTTCTTTTTAAAATAGCAGCCATCCAGGGTCATGGAGTGGTATCTCATTGTGGTTTTGATTTGCATTTCCTCAGTGGCTAATGATGCTGAGCCTATTTTCATGCACTTATAGACCATTGTATATCTTCTTCAGAAAAGCATCTTTTCAAATCCTTTGTCCATTTTTTAATTCAGTTATTTTTCCTTTGGTTTTTGTAGTTCTTCGTAGGTTCTAGATAATACAACTTTATCAGGTATAGGGTTAGCAAATATTTTCTCCCATTATTTAGGTTGTCTCTTCACTTTTTTGATAATATCCTTTTATATAAAAAAGTTTTAAATTTTGGTGAAGTCCATTTTATCTATGTTTTCTTTTATTACTGGTGCTTTTGGTGTCATGTCTAAGAAATCACCACCAAATCCACGGTTATAGAGGCTTCCCCATGTTCTCTTCTAAGAGCTTCATGGTTCTTGATCCCTGTAAGTTAATTTTTGTTTACATTGTGATGTAGGGATCTAACTTTATTCTTTTGGATGTGGATATTCAGTTTTCTGAGAATCATTTATTGAAGAGATCTTTCTTTCCCCAATTAATGTACTTGTCACCCTTATCAAAAATCACTTGGTCATAGATGTAATGGTTTGTTTCTGAATGCTCAATTTTATTCCATTAGCCTATACATCTATCTTTATGCCACTAATGCATTGTCTTGATTACTGTGACTTTTTAGTAAATTTTGAAATCAGGAAGAATGAGACCTCTAACGTTGTCCTTTCTTAAAATTATTTGGCTACTCAGGGCCCCACATTATGTCATGTAAATTTGATTATCAGCTTTTCAATTTCTGCAAAAAAAAAAAAAAAAAAAAAAAGCTGCTGGAATTTTGACAGTTATTGAGTTGAATCTGTAGATCCCTCTGGATAGTATTGGCACCTTAACAATATTAAGTGTTCCCATCCATGAACACAAGATGGCTTTCCATTTACTTAGATGATTTTAGTTTCTTTCAGCCATGTTTTGTGGCCTTCATTGCCAAAGTTCTTTACCTCCTTGGTTAAATTTATTCATATGTATTTTATTATTTTAGGTGTTATTTTGAAATCAGGAAGAATGAGACCTCCAATGTTATTTTGAATGGAAATTTTTAAATATTCATTTAATTGTACTTTTTGGTGTATATAAACAACTGATTGTTGTATGTTAATCTTGTAGCCTACAATTTCACTGAATTCATTTATTAGCCATAATATTTTTCCTATGGATACATTGGAGTTTTCCATATAAAGGATCATGTCATTTCCAAATAGAGGTTCTTTTACTTCTTTCTTTCCAACTTGGATGATTTCATTTCTTTCTCTTGCCTAATTTCTTGGACTAGAAATTCCAGTACAATGTTATATAGAAGCGGTAACAGTGGGCATCCTGATCTTGTTCCTTACTTCAGTGAGCAGGCTTTCTGTCTTTCACCACTGAGGAAGTTTTCATATATGCCCATTATCATATTAAGGAGGTTCTCTTCTATTCCTGTTTTGCTGAATGTTTCTATTATGAAAGGGTGTTGGATTTTGACAAATATCTTTTCTGCTTCATGTGATTTTTCTCTTTTGTTCTATAAATGTGGTGTTTTACATTGATTGATTTTTCTTATGTTGAACCTGCCTTGTTTTCCTAGGATAAATTCCACTTGGTCATGTCATATAATTTTTCTAATATGCTGTGTTTTCAATTTTCTAGTATTTACTTGATAATTTTTACATCCATACTCATAATGGAAATTGATCTATGGTTTTCTTTTTTGTGATACCTGTATTTGCTATGGTATCTGAGAAACTTGAATTGTCTCAAAGAGTTTGGGAAGTGTGGTGGTTTGGAACTATATGTACTTCCAAAAAATGTGTTCTTAAACTTAATCCATTCCTATAGGTGTGAACCCATTTTAGGTAGGACTTTTGATGAGGTTATTGCAGTTAAGGTGTGACCCAACCCAATCCAGATGGGTCTTGATCCTATTACTGGAGTCCTTTAAAAGCAGAATGAAATTCAGACAGAAAGTCACAGGGAGCAGCCAGAAACTGAACATCAATGGAACATTTTAGCATTGGCTCCACTCTGCAGCTCTGCTTCTCCAGGTCAGTTCCAGATTAGAAGACCCAGACACTACCCCTGAGTCAGTCTTCCACAGGGCCTGTTGGGGCCAACATTCAGAAACACCCAGTATCTTTGTTGAGGTGCACCAAGGAGGCCCCAGGGATCTGCACTTGAGTGGTGTGGGCTGTCAGGCCACTGCTGTGTTTCATATTAACTGCTGAACAGGACTGAGGGAACAGGAACATGCCCCATGGATCTTCTTTTTAGTTTTTATTCCACAAAATTCAGCATTAACTGCATTACCTAGCCTTGATCATCTTCCAGAGTTTTGGGAAATTTGATTCTGAGAGATTCTGCCTGTTGTTCACTGTGTCTAAGGAGGGCTGGGGGTTGTTTGTCAAGGACATCCTACACTACCATCCTATGGCTGTCATCTGTCCTTGGTCATTATTTTTATTTGGATATAGAACCCTTATTTTCCTTTAAGGAGCTACCATGAAAATATTAGTCACAATATCAAGTAAGAGAGAACTGTGCCCTGAAGACCTCCCTCACTTCAGACACCAGCAACAATTTCTGGGTCCCCAGTGCACCTTCACTTCAGACCAGCTGACTACAAATGCAGAGGTCCCCACAGCCACCCTAGATAATTCACTAGAGCAACTCAAAGAACTCAGGAAAGCACTATGCTTATGATTACAGTTTTCTTATAGCAATTGGATACAAATTAGGACCAGCTAAAAGAAAAGGCTGAGTCTGAGAGGGGTCCGAACATGAAGCTGCTGGTTATCCTCTCCCCATTGTGCCACTGATAGCATCATCTTCTGGCTACAATGTGTGACAATATACAGAGTATTACCAACCAGGAAAGCTCACCTGAGCCACTGATGTCCAGAGCTTTAATTGAGGCATGAGCACGTATCACCTGCATGACCAACTTTTAGACTTCAGCTCCTCCTGAGGTCAGACTAGTACCTTTAGCCTCCAGTTCCTTTGGAGTTGGGAACTGATACACAAGGGCTCCAAACCTCCATCATAAATCACATTTTGGATATATACTGGTCAAAATACTGAGGCAAACAAAGATACTCCCATCAGGCATGGCATTTCAAGGACTTAGCGGTCACCTCCCAATAGTTAAGGACAGAAGCCAGACCTCTCTTTAGGTAAGGTTAATTCTTTACTAACCATACTCCTTTACTCATGCTTAAATGAAACTCTGATCTGGGCTCCAGGAATCACCCCTAATATTTGCCTGGCTATTCAAAACTGGACATCCTCCCTGTAGGCACTTGGCTTTCTTCAAAAAGGAGATCAGTTCTAAATTATGAAGAAGGGAACTTTTTGATGCAGAGAATTCTTGGCTGGTAGGACACTGCACCAGTTTAGATATATTATGTCCCCCTAAAGGTCATATTGTTTAACGCAGTCTTGTGGGGGCAGAAGTATTAGTGTTGATTGGGTTGGAATCTTTTTGATTGAGTGTTTCCATGGAGATGTGACTCAATCAACTGAGGGTGAAAGGTTTGATTAAGTTATTTCCATGGAGATATGGACCCTGCTCCTTCAGAGTGGGTCTTGATTTAGTCACTGGAGTCCTATAAAAGAGCTCACAACAGAAGGAGCTCAGAGCAGCTGAGAGGGACATTATGGACAGAAGCTAAGAGCCAACATAGACCAAGATGCTTGATGATGTTTGGAGATGTTTGGACACCTTTGGCGATACTAGACTAGAATTTGCTCTGGAGAAGCTAAGGGAGAACCCAACGCTTAGATGCAGATGAGCTGAAGAATCTAAGAGAGACCCAGAGACATTTTGGAGAAAGCCATTTTGAAACACAACCTGGGAGCAAAGGAACAGCAGACACCAGCCATGTGCCTTACCAGCTGACAGAGGTGTTCTGGATGACATCGGCCATTCTTCAGTTAAGTTATCACCTTGTTGATGCCTTAGTTTGGACACTTTTATGGCCTCAGAACTGTAAATTTATTACTTAATAAATCCCCTTTATAAAAACCAATCCATTTCTGCTATTTTGCATAACAGCAGCATTAGCAAACCAGAAAAGACACAAACCTGGAGGTACTGAAAACTGCAAACCTAGAGAGAACTGGCCTGAGGTTGAAACCAGCACAGAGAGAACCTGAGCCAGACAGGGATTTCTGATAATCAGAGGGTCTGGATCCATTAATGCCTGAAACAAGCCAGAGTTACCCTTGAAAAGCTCTGTCACTGTTCTTGAACAAAGGAATTCCTTTTTTGCCCCAGCCAATGTTATTTAGGTTATCATTTGACACTTAGCTATTCTTGAACAATATCTGCCTATAAAACGATGAAAATTTCATAACCCTGGAATTGGATTATGTAGAACAATGAGAAATAATTGAAAAAATATTAGGTGCAGGAATACTTGAAGAGAAGGAAAAGTGATGTGATGAACTTTATTGCATAGCAGCAATTCTCAAATTTCATCATGTATTAGAATCAACAGGAAAGCTTGTTAAAACACACCTTGCTAGATCTGTCTATAGAGTTCGGCCCTAAGCCCAGCAGCAGCCAATCCATGGCCTGGTAAGCAATCTATGGTATGGACTGGCTCAAAAACTTGGGGAAAGGGAAGCAAAGATGGTCAACATTCCACGTCTCAGCTCTTTTTAACTCTGTGATGGCTTTATTCTCAGGTGGGTTCCAACAAAATGGTGGCCAAGATGCTCCTCACAGCAGGGCCAGTTTCACATTTTCACAGTTTTGAAACTAATAAAAAAGTTTCTTTTCTTTCCTAACATTTCAAACTAGAGTCCCAATATCACATTTAATTGGCCTGACCTAGGCTTTGAACCCCTCCTCCAAACAGAATGGAACCAGACTCATTGATCAAGACATTCACCCATCCCTGGAATTGGGGATGGCAGGTAGCCTCACCACAGTGATGTGTTTTGAAAGTAGGGGAGAGGGATTTTTTTCTGGCAAGATAATATATTTTAAGCAGGAAAAAACTGTGGCTGTCCACTATAACCCATAACATGTGTCACACTGCCTACCTTGTCTTTAGTCTATTCTTAAGGGAGTCATTCTTAGCCCTATGTTTTCATTTTTGCACTGCTTGAACAAAAGAGCATCAAGTGGATATATCTGGAAAATCTACCCTGAGAGAATGTTAAGCATGTTAACCAATATAAATATAAAAGGAAGATCTTTGATAACTTAATTTTGGAGATCCTGATGAGAAGGGAATGAAATGAGGGCAAGGTAGAAGAGCGGAGCAAGTGGATGAGGGAAGAAAGATGGCAAGGGGCAAAGAAAGGAGAAGACGACCTGCTTTGGGTAAATATAGGTTAGCAGGGGTTTTTCTAACATTCTTCATCTCACAGTGCATATGAAGCAAGTGAGAATGTACTTTCTTCTTGAGAACTGTACCTTCTAATAATACTTTAATCTCACAGGGTACCTCATTTCCCGAGACATCACAGAGTGTGGCACACCTATTTTTCTGTTATATTTGGTTTCTTCCTCCCAAGGGAGAGAAATTGAGGCAGAAGAATGGATCAAGCAGAAGTCCTGGCATTATCTTACCTACAATAGGATTCATAGCAAGCAGGTGGTTAGTGTGCTAGGAATTAGTACTAATTTTCTCTGTCATAAAATCTTACTTTTTTAATCCAAGACACTGGGACAATGTGTTTCTAGTCAGGATACTTAAGAGTTCATTGGATGATAGATTCAGTAAAGTGATTTTCAATCCTCTCTCATCTTTAAGTCATTTCCTACATTCCATCTCATTTCTAAGAAATGGTTAATATTGAAAAATGTCATGTAGATAAACTTTGTGTTTTTCATATTAAAGTTTACTTCTTTCACATATAATTTGAAAAATGAAGATGAAACTACCAAACTCCAACCCAGTAGTCTTGACTCTTGAAGATGACTGTATAACAATGTAGATTACAAGGGGTGAGAGTGTGATTGTGAAAACCTTGTGGATCACACTCCCTTAATCCAGTGTATGGATGGATGAGTAAATAAATGGGGACAAAAACTAAATGAAAAATAGGGTGGGATGAGGGGGATGATTTGGGTGTTCCTTTTTCTTTTTTTATTCTTATTCTGATTCTTTCTGGTATGAGGAAAATGTTCAAAAATAGATTGGGGTGATGAATGCACAACTATATGATGGTACTGTGAACAGTTGATTGTACACCATGAATGATTGTATGGTATGTGAATATATCTCAATAAAACTGAATTTAAAAATAAATAAATAAATAGATAGATAGATAAAGAAAGAAAGAAAGAAAGAAAGAAAGAAAGAAAGAAAGAAAGAAAGAAAGAAAAATAGAAGTTTATTGTGTTCCCTCCCTCAGATTCTGGGAATACAGACCAGACAACCCAAGTTCACTGCCATTTAATGCCAATCTGTAGGCAAAAACTGGATTACTCAAGGACACAAGAGCAGCTAAGATTTTCTTTCTTTTTGATGTTATAGAGTGAGTCAATCCAGGGGTAAAAAAGAAAAAAAAAAAGTCACTGAAACTAGTGAAAAAACTAAATAAGTACACAGCTCTGACATGTGCTGTATTCCTACTCCAGTTAATAATGTCTGTATTGCCAAAAGAAACTAATAGTGACTATTGGAAAACCTGAGCAAAAAGCTATTTTGTAGGCATTAGCACAATATTGGATTTTTTCTCATGAAAATTCTACTTAGACAACTCCTACTGATCCCTTGAAATCCTACTCAAACATCTTCTCTTTTCTGACATGTTTCTTTAACCTCTGGATCCTTCCAGACCTAAGTCCTGCATAGTATGTGTCACCCTCTTAGGAGTGATTTATTTAGCTGGATGTTTCCCCCATTAGACTGAGCACTTAGTGACCCATTAACTGACATTCATTTCTTTCCCTGTTAGAAAATATGACACACAGGCCATTTTCTAGGTTTGGGGAAAGTACATATGTATCCACAGAAATGATTGTGGAAACAACATTTCCTAGGAGACAGAAGTCTTGAGAACAAACTGACAATTGCATTTTGGGGGGAAATATTTACCTATATGGACCTCAGAATCTCTATCCATGAGTTGGGGATAGCAATACCTACTTACAGGATTCATGGAAAGATGGCCTGAGATAATTCACCATGAAAAGACTTCATTAATTACCAAGCCTTGTAAGAG
The DNA here is from genome assembly GCF_015220235.1 of Choloepus didactylus. NCBI lineage: Eukaryota > Metazoa > Chordata > Mammalia > Pilosa > Megalonychidae > Choloepus > Choloepus didactylus. Next base: position 97,231,621 of record NC_051319.1, read on the forward strand.
ATAGTAATTATTATTACAAGTCATGAAATATAAACCTCTACTTGAGAAAACACCAAACAGGACAGAAATCCACAGGTGAGCTGGTAATAGCTGTCTTCTGGGTTTCTACCCAACAGGCAGTTTTGTTAGTGTTACAGTCATGGACTCTGCAGCCAGGCTGACCCAGATTGAATCTCGGCTTTGCCTCTTAGTAGCTGTGTAATCCTGGGGAAGTTATTTATCCCCTCTAGGCCTCAGTTTTCATATCTTTAAAATGGAGATAGCAGTCCTTAGAGTTACTGTGAGGGATAAATAATTATTTAAAGCTCTTAGAACAGTGTCTGGTTGATAGTAAACTCTCAGAAAGAGTAGTTGTCACTGCCCCACATTCCTCCAGTGATGCCCTGGTGGGGTTTGCCTTCTTCCTCTGGTAAATCAATCTCATTCCCTCTGTCCTTCTACTAGGTGGTCAGAGCCATTGTTGTCTTCTTCCTATATTCCTTAAACAACTTGCTAAACCAAGTCTTTCAAAAACAATGTCCAACTCCACTATTTTCTTGACATTGAAGCATTATCTTCTGAAAAGGCCAATCTGTCCACATCATTCTCCTGCTTATAATCCTCAGTGGCTTCCCTAGTCCACAGATTCAAATCCACAGTCCTTGACCTGCCACAAAAGAGCTTCATAATCCATCTCATATTCACTGCGAGCAGTTTCCACCCCACATTGCTCACCGGCCGTACTGAATGGCATGTGCATTTCCATCAACACACCAAGCTCTCTCATTCTGGGGCTTTGAAACATGCTGAGAATATTCTCCCTTTGTCTTTTGCTGATCTAATCCCCATTTGTCCTCCTCAGGTGTCAGTTTTAATATTTTCTGTTCCTTTGCTGACATTCCCCTTCAAAACTATGTTTAGATTAAAAAAAAAATTCCTCAATAGTATCTCATGCTTAATTCTATAATTGCAATAATGTATTAGCAACACTAGCCCTTTCCATGTATTCAGTACTTGTCCATCCAATTAAATATGAATGGAGTGCCTACTATGTGACAGGCTCTGTGCTAGGCAATGGGTATAAAAAAAAAATGTGATCTCTTCCATATGCTCAAGTATTCCATGTATAATACCTCACTTAATTCTCATAAGGATCATGAAAACGACTTTTCTTCGAACTCACCTAACTCTACTTGAATTTCCTTCACTATCACTAGAATTTAAGGTCCTTTATATGAGAACCGTGTTATCATTAATTTTTGACTCCTGAATACAGCAATTGGAACATGGGTTCACAATGCAGTTTGCTACATCAATATTTCCCATTACTGTCATTATCATACACACCTGAGATACCCTCATTTCTTCGGTTGTGTTGGAAAGTTCTAGACCAATACTGTTTCTACATAGTTGCATGGAGACAGGAATCAGATTTTTCAAAGGAACTTTACTGTAACACGCAATCAAACACAAATAAGGACAAACTTTAAAGAGAAAATAATAAAAATAGCAGACATGTATTGAAGGCTTATGTATACCACATTCTGTGTTAAGCAGGTTATCATTATGTCCTCACAATATCCTGCAAGGTAAGCATTAAATTATGATCCACATTTCAGAGTTAAGGAGATTGGAACTCAGCAAATTTAAGGAATTTGCCCTATACCAATAGATGGCAGATGAGGTCGCAAATTTGAGAAGCCAACCCAGGACTAGCACATCAAAAGTCAGAGCTTTTAACCATTATACAATGTTCTCTTCTTGTGGGTGGAGGCATGCAAAGAAGTAGGAATGCAAGCGTTCACACAACACAGATCCTTTATACACAAGTTTCCCCAAACCAGCCATGAAAACCTTGGTCAGACTGTCTTGTTCTTTTCTTTGGCTCTGTCCCGCCTGGATAATTTGTTCCAATAGTTCCCTTCTCCAAATTTAAATTGCGGATCAGCCATATTCCCAACACTCCTTTCCCCTAATTCCACTTCCCTCTGGGTGCTGCAGTTGAATTTCTTGCCACCAAATTGCATAGTAGTTGATAAAGGAAACAGTACTTCATAATGGAAACCCTGTAGATCTAGAAAGGCCCACGATAATAGGCTTCTTTGGGGGAAACTTTAGAATGTTAAGGTACATAAATTTCAGGGCCTCACACATGGCCCTTTTAAGGTCAGAGTTGCATTAAAGATACATATTCCAACATAAGATATAAGTAATCTGATATCAAGCTGAGCCTTACAAAGACTATTAAAGGAATTCTATAGTGTGATCCACAGAATGTTACCTAGAAGTGCCATATCCCTCTCAACCCCTAACTCCCACACCCCAAATCTAGCCTGAACCCTCAAACAGCCCAGCTACTGCTAGCTGGGATTCCTCTATGTCAATCATATTTACCATCTCTCCAGAATCAAAGTCAACTTTGTTTGATACACATCCCCTAGTCTAATTTCTCTTGTACTCCATTCTTTCAAAGAAGCCCAAAATGCTTCTTAATTAGGGATCGAGGAGGGGACTCATGGAAGTAACAGCAATCACTCATTAATAACCAATTGGTACTAAGGAGTACATATAAAAACAGACTAAGTAGGCACTGAGGTATACTGCCACAATGTTCCCTAGGTTAAAATCTAAAAAAACAAACAACAAACAAACAAGAATTTCTCTACTCCAGCCATTTTTCTAATCAAGAACCCAAGACTCAGAGAGGCAAAAACCAAATCGCATCATGAAACAGTTCCCAAGCTGTGATTAGAACTCATAACTCCTCACTTGCAGACCATGGGGCTTAACAGACAACCATATTGTAATAAATAGAGCTAAGAAGAGACATTGTCTCCTGAACCCAAACATCCAAGGTCTCCATACTAGGGTTTTCTGGGAGACGATCTGCTGCAGAGAGGGTATCTTCTAAGCACACAGACACTGGTCTCCCCCACCCTAATGCACAGTGGGGTCTGAAGAACAGCAAAGAAAATTATCTCAGCTTCTTAGATATTCAGCCTCCCTCTCCAGCTCTGTGCATCACACTCTACAAATGGCCTTGCTTTTTCCATTTAATAAATTGCATTATGCATTTATTGCTGCATTTTTCACCCCACTATAGAGTTTATTACTTGAATAAGTCTTAGTGAATTAGAAAGGAGTAAAAAAGGAATCACTTAAAGGCTTATTAGGAAGACATGTTTTCCTTGCACTGATCTAAAATCTTCATATACTATGAATAAAAACTAAATTCTCCCTTTTCTTATATACAAGAAAAGAAAGAAATGTTGCTCAAACATATAACTAAAAGATCCCCTCTTAGGAATTCTTAACCAATGTATTTTCATCAGGAAGAAGACTCCTATTGTTGTGCAAGAACAATAGATTTTGCTGTGAATCATTCTCATCCCTGTTTTGCAGCAAACACTCCAACTCTCCATTGTCACCTTGACAATGAAGTTACCGCAGCAACTCCTGACATTTTTATCTTCTTCCCTGTTTTATCTCAGTTGTTTTACAAACATTATTTATATTCTCATAATACCCAGCAAGACAGACAAGAAATAGTGTCCATTCTTGTCAGTGAGGAAACGGAGGTAAAAAGGGCTCACTTGATTTGCCTAAGGTCATATAATTAAGTCAAGGCGAAATAGGGCCCTGAAGGTGGTAGTGGTTGTTTTTTAGTTACTTAGGCCAAACCTTCTGCAACATTTAGAACTTTTTCAGCTGGAAAGAACCGAAACTTGACAATATTAGTTACATACATTATATTTATGGCATTCATTATATAATACATAATACACATAACGAATATAATCAATAAATATTAGTTCATACAACTGGAAATCTACAGATGGGGCAAACCACTTGGGCCCTTTAGTAAGGACTCTGGTGGAAGAGAAGAGGAAAGAACGGGGCAGAGAAGGGAGGAGAAGAGATGGGCGAGGAGAGGGGAGTAAGTGGACATAGGTGGGGAGCAGGGAGGACAGGGAGAGTGGGCAGAGGAGGAGAAGGATGGACATGGGCAGAGGGGAAGAAGAGGGGGAGAGAAGAGAAGATAAAGAGGAGTGGGGAGAGGGGAGAGGTTTGCCAAGAATAGTTGAGGAAGGTCGTGCTTGGAATTGGGAGAGCATAAGATGCATTTATAGAAGAATTCGAATATGTATTTGTCTGCGGTAAAGTGCTGGTAGATGGTAAGCATGGATGAGCCACCTTGCAGGGCAGGCTCACCTGTACAAGGGCTGGTGAGACTTTGGAGGGTGCAGTGGATAGATCCCAGAACAGCCTTCCTGATCCTGCTAGGAAAGGCATGTTTCTCCCAACAGCCGGAGCTTGCCAGAGCAGTTCAGACTGAATTAGAGTAGGCAGAAGAGGAGCAACAACATTTAGTCTAGACATGAAGAGAAACGAACTCATGGCTGGCTTTGCTGCCTCACAGGAGCAGTAAGAGCATTTGCCATTTAAAGTCAGAAAGACATTAGCGGGTCCACTGTGGGGAACTGTCCCGTCTGGCACTGAGGCGAGGACACGACTGCAAGGAAAGCCTCCAAGGCCTGGATGCTTCGGTGCCCACCCCTCACATTTGCTGCCTGCTGTGGGTCAGAAGACACTGACATTCTGGAGCCTGGAGGCGGGGGGTGGTTACAAACACCACTCCTTTTAAGGACCGTTCAAGGGTCCTTATGTAAAAAAAGTTAGATAGGAACTAATGTCAACACACAGGAACATAGAATCATAGACTAATAAGAGCTTTTCATGTGCATATCATGTACCCAGATTTAACAATCTAACATTTTCCCATACATTCTGCAAAACTTTCACTTGAAAATAAAAAAGGTTACAAATAGAATGAAAGACCCACATCCCCCAATCCCTATCCTGTTCTCTCCCTCCATGGAAGAAACCAGTATCATTAAGTAGGTGTGTATCCTGCCCAGGTTTTTATGTTTATTAGATATGTATGTAACCAAAAATAATAGATATTCAATTATTTTCTGTATATTTAAAATTCATATAGTTCACATCTTTTTGTCACTTGTTTTTTTCCATGCAACTATGAGTTCATCTATGTTGATGCATGCAGATTGAGCTCATTTATGATAAGCTCTCATACTATTCCATTGGATTAAGTTATTAAAAGTTATTAATCTATTCACCTAGCAATGGAATTTAAGTCTTTTTTTTTTTCCAGTTTTCCCCATAACCAGCAATGATGCAATAGACATTCTTGTACATGTTTCCTTTAGTGCAGTGCATTAGTTCCTCTAGGGTATTTACTTGTAAGTGGGTGGTAGGGCATGTACATTCTCATCAAGATACTGCCAAATTTTTCCAAGTGCCTGATACATCAATTTCTCTGAGCTGCACTAAAATGCTCATTCCTCTTGGTGGAGGAGATACCACTCCAACCAGTGTCATTTCCTTACCAAAACCCAACGATTTTCTATAGGAGGTCTGTTCTGGTTTGCTAATGCTGCTAGAATGCAAAACACCAGAAATGGATTGGCTTTTATAAAAGGGGGTTTATTTGGTTACACAGTTACAGTCTTAAGGCCATAAAGTGTCCAAGGTAACACATCAGCAATCGGGTATCTTTACTGGAAGATGGCCAATGGCATCTGGAAGACCTCTGTTAGCTGGGAAGGCACGTGGCTGGCATCTGCTCCAAGTTCTGGTTTCAAAATGGCTTTCTCCCAGGATGTTCTTCGCTAGGCTGCAGTTCCTCAAAAATGTCACTTTTCATTGCTCTTGGGGCGTTTATACTTTCTTAGCTTCTCCAGAGTAAGAGTCTGCTTTCAATGGCCATCTTCAAACTGTCTCTCATCTGCAGCTACTCTCTCAGCTCCTGGGCATTCTTCAAATGTGTCCCTTTTGGCTGTAGTTCCTCTTCAAAACGTCACTCCCAGCTGCGCTGAGTTCCTTCTGTTTGTCAGCTCATTTATATGGCTCCAGTGATTTAATTTAGACCCACCCAGAATGGGTGGGGTAACACCTCCATGGAAATTATCCAATCAGAGTCATCACCCACACTTGGGTGGGGTGCATCTCCATGGAAACACTCAAAGAATTACAATCTAACCAACACTGATACCTCTGCCCACACAAGATTACATCAAAGATAATGGTGTTTGGGGAAACATAATAAATTCAGACCGGCACAAGGTCCAACGAGGACATCAGTTTGCTTCAGATTGTTAAATGTATTGTGGGGTAGGTGAGAAAGCTTACATTCTGTTTCCGTCTCCTCTGCTTACTATCTGTTTGACGTTGGACAGCATAATTTCTCTGTCTTCTTCCCCCCTAGGTAAAATGGGATAATACTTCCATCAGCAATTACACAGTTACTGTTAGGGTCCATTTGTTAAAAATTGCTCTCCTCCAGGCTATAGAATACAAGGTGCTTTTGGAGTGGCTCGGGAGGGGTACAAAAAAAGAAAAGATTATGAGAATTAAGTGACAAAAAGTCATTGTGAACTTTCCTTCCCAGCAACGATGTAGCTTCACAAAAGGACAAAGGAAAGTATCATGGGCATAAGAGCCTGGGTCTCGTTGAAGGTAACTGCAATATATCCTGTTTAATTCATGCTCCAGGACTTTGTGTGGACTGATTCTTCCTTCCATGTGCTTTTATTTTTTTAATAACTCAAAGAACACATCATAAAGGCTCTTTGAAAAAAATTCCCCAAGGAACCCAGTGTGGCAAAGAAACCTGAAAGACAGCACCTACTGCTTTGCATTAAACCTCCAGGAGGCAACTGATTACCCTTCATAGATGCGGCAAAAGCTCCAGCACCTCTCTATGGGCACCAACTTTCTCTAGAGGCCAAATGAATGGAAAAATAAAAAGGCTCTCTCTAGGATGTTAGCAGAGGATGCCAGCACTTAAAACATGAGTGGGAAAGAAGGATGCAGAGACAGAGAGAGAAATAAAGCAAGTTGCAACTGAGAGCCTGAGAAGGCTGAATACTTATGTTGCTATCTAAACAGGGCAACCTGGGGATATCTTCCCTGAAAAGGTGAATAATGAGTCACCTGCATCGATAATACATAATCTTTTTTTTTTTTAACAAAAAAGAAAAGCACATTATGTAGATATCCGGAAGTACAGCTGCTTAGGAATCCTGAATGAGAGATAAAAGTAGGCTATGTCAGTTTATTTGGCTACTGTTAAATGTATTGGAGGGGAAGCGGGGCAAGATGGCAGACTGGTGAGCTGTATGTTTTAGTTACTCCTCCAGGAAAGTAGGTAGAAAGCCAGGAACTGCGTGGACTGGACACCACAGAGCAATCTGACTTTGGGCATACTTCATACAACACTCATGAAAACGTGGAACTGCTGAGATCAGCGAAATCTGTAAGTTTTTGCGGCCAGGGGACCCGCACCCCTCCCTGCCAGGCTCAGTCCCGTGGGAGGAGGGGCTGTCAGCTCCGGGAAGGAGAAGGGAGAACTGTAGTGGCAGCCCTTATCGGAAACTCATTCTACTGATTCAAACTCCAACCATAGATAGACTGAGACCAGACACCAGAGAATCTGAGAGCAGCCAGCCCAGCAGAGAGGAGACAGGCATAGAAAAAAAACAACACGAAAAACTCCAAAATAAAAGCGGAGGATTTTTGGAGTTCTGGTGAACATAGAAAGGGGAAGGGCCCTGAGGCGCATATGCAAATCCCGAAGAAAAGCTGATCTCTCTGCCCTGTGGACCTTTCCTTAATGGCCCTGGTTCCTTTGTCTCTTAGCATTTCAATAACCCATTAGATCTCTGAGGAGGGACCGTTTTTTTTTTGTTTTTTTTTTTTTTAATCCTTTTTTCTTTTTCTAAAACAATTACTCTAAGAAGCCCAATACAGAAAGCTTCAAAGACTTGCTATTTGGGCAGGTCAAGTCAAGAGCAGAACTAGGAGAGCTCTGAGACAAAACGCAATAATCCAGTGGATGAGAAAATTCACTAAACACCACAACTTCCCAAGAAAAGGGGGGTGTCCGCTCACAGCCATCATCCTGGTGGACAGGAAACACTCCTGCCCATCGCCAGCCCCATAGCCCAGAACTTCCCCAGACAACCCAGTGTGATGGAAGTGCTTCAAATAACAGGCACACACCACAAAACTGGGCGTGGACATTAGCCTTCCCTGCAACCTCAGCTGACTGTCCCAGAGTTGGGAAGGTAGAGCAGTGTGAATTAACAAAGCCCCATTCAGCCATCATTTCAGCAGACTGGGAGCCTCCCTACACAGCCCAGCAGCCCAGAACTGCCCTGGGGGGACGGCACTCACCTGTGACATAGCACAGTCATCCCTCAACAGAGGACCCAGGGTGCACGGCCTGGAAGAGGGGCCCACTTGCAAGTCTCAGGAGCCATACGCCAATACCAAGGACTTGTGGGTCAGTGGCAGAGACAAACTGTGGCAGGACTGAACTGAAGGATTAAACTATTGCAGCAGCTTTAAAACTCTAGGATCACCAGGGAGATTTGATTGTTAGAGCCACCCCCCCCCTCCCTGACTGCCGAGAAACACGCCCCATATACAGGGCAGGCAACACCAACTACACACGCAAGCTTGGTACACCAATTGGACCCCACAAGACTCACTCCCCCACTCACCAAAAAGGCTAAGCAGGGGAGAACCGGCTTGTGGAGAACAGGTGGCTCGTGGACGCCACCTGCTGGTTAGTTAGAGAAAGTGTACTCCACGAAGCTGTAGATCTCATAAATTAGAGATAAGGACTTCAGTAGGTCTACAAACCCTAAAAGAACCCTATCAAGTTCAGCAAATGCCACGAGGCCAAAAACAACAGAAAATTATAAAGCATATGAAAAAAACAGACGATATGGATAACCCAAGCCCAAGCACCCAAATCAAAAGACCAGAAGAGACACAGCACCTAGAGCAACTACTCAAAGAACTAAAGATGAACAATGAGACCATAGTATGGGAGATAAAGGAAATCAAGAAGACCCTAGAAGAGCATAAAGAAGACATTGCAAGACTAAATAAAAAAATGGATGATCTTATGGAAATTAAAGAAACTGTTGACCAAATTAAAAAGATTCTGGACACTCATAGTACAAGACTAGAGGAAGTTGAACAACGAATCAGTGACCTCGAAGATGACAGAATGGAAAATGAAAGCATAAAAGAAAGAATGGGGAAAAAAATTGAAAAAATTGAAATGGACCTCAGGGATATGATAGATAATATGAAACGTCCAAATATAAGAGTCATTGGTGTCCCAGAAGGGGAAGAAAAGGGTAAAGGTCTAGGAAGAGTATTCAAAGAAATTGTTGGGGAAAACTTCCCAAATCTTCTAAACAACATAAATACACAAATCATAAATTCTCAGCGAACTCCAAATAGAATAAATCCAAATAAACCCACTCCGAGACATATACTGATCACACTGTCAAACACAGAAGAGAAGGAGCAAGTTCTGAAAGCAGCAAGAGAAAAGCAATTCACCACATACAAAGGAAACAGCATAAGACTAAGTAGTGACTACTCAGCAGCCACCATGGAGGCGAGAAGGCAGTGGCACGATATATTTAAAACTCTGAGTCAGAAAAATTTCCAGCCAAGAATACTTTATCCAGCAAAGCTCTCCTTCAAATTTGAGGGAGAGCTTAAATTTTTCACAGACAAACAAATGCTGAGAGAATTTGCTAACAAGAGACCTGCCCTACTGGAGATACTCAAGGGAGCCCTACAGACAGAGAAACAAAGAAAGGACAGAGAGCCTTGGAGAAAGGTTTAGTACTAAAGAGATTCGGTATGGGTACAATAAAGGATATTAATAGAGAGAGGGGAAAAATATGACAAACATAAACCAAAGGATAAGATGGCTGATTCACGAAATGCCTTCACGGTTATAACGTTGAATGTAAATGGATTAAACTCCCCAATTAAAAGATATAGATTTGCAGAATGGATCAAAAAAAATGAACCATCAATATGTTGCATACAAGAGACTCAGACACAGGGACACAAAGAAACTGAAAGTGAAAGGATGGAAAAAAATATTTCATGCAAGCCACAGCCAAAAGAAAGCAGGTGTAGCAATATTAATCTCAGATAAAATAGACTTCAAATGCAGGGATGTTTTGAGAGACAAAGAAGGCCACTACGTACTAATAAAAGGGGCAATTCAGCAAGAAGAAATAACAATCGTAAATGTCTATGCACCCAATCAAGGTGCCACAAAATACATGAGAGAAACACTGGCAAAACTAAAGGAAGCAATTGATGTTTCCACAATAATTGTGGGAGAGTTCAACACATCACTCTCTCCTATAGATAGATCAACCAGACAGAAGACCAATAAGGAAATTGAAAACCTAAACAATCTAATAAATGAATTAGATTTAACAGACATATACAGGACATTACATCCCAAATCACCAGGTTACACATACTTTTCTAGTGCTCATGGAACTTTCTCCAGAATAGATCATATGCTGGGACATAAAACAAGCCCCAGTAAATTTAAAAAGATTGAAATTATTCAAAGCACATTCTCTGACCACAATGGAATACAATTAGAAGTCAATAACCATCAGAGACTTAGAAAATTCACAAATACCTGGAGGTTAAACAACACACTCCTAAACAATCAGTGGGTTAAAGAAGAAATAGCAAGAGAAATTGCTAAATATATAGAGATGAATGAAAATGAGAACACAACATACCAAAACCTATGCTAAGGGGGAAATTTATAGCACTAAACGCATATATTAAAAAGGAAGAAAGAGCCAAAATCAAAGAACTAATGGATCAACTGAAGAAGCTAGAAAATGAACAGCAAACCAATCCTAAACCAAGTACAAGAAAAGAAATCAGAAGGATTAAAGCAGAAATAAATGACATAGAGAACAAAAAAACAATAGAGAGGATAAATATCACCAAAAGTTGGTTCTTTGAGAAGATCAACAAGATTGACAAGCCCCTAGCTAGACTGACAAAATCAAAACGAGAGAAGACCCATATAAACAAAATAATGAATGAAAAAGGTGACATAACTGCAGATCCTGAAGAAATTAAAACAATTATAAGAGGATACTATGAACAACTGTACAGCAACAAACTGGATAATGTAGAGGAAATGGACAATTTCCTGGAAACATATGAACAACCTAGACTGACCAGAGAAGAAATAGAAGACCTCAACCAACCCATCACAAGCAAAGAGATCCAATCAGTCATCAAAAATCTTCCCACAAATAAATGCCCAGGGCCAGATGGCTTCAGAGGGGAATTCTACCAAACTTTCCAGAACGAACTGACACCAATCTTACTCAAACTCTTTCAAAACATTGAAGAAAATGGAACACTACCTAACTCATTTTATGAAGCTAACATCAATCTAATACCAAAACCAGGCAAAGATGTTACAAAAAAGGAAAACTACCGGCCAATCTCCCTAATGAATATAGATGCAAAAATCCTCAACAAAATACTTGCAAATCAAATCCAAAGACACATTAAAAAAATCATACACCATGACCAAGTGGGGTTCATTCCAGGCATGCAAGGATGGTTCAACATAAGAAAATCAATCAATGTATTACAACACATTAACAAGTCAAAAGGGAAAAATCAATTGATCATCTCAATAGATGCTGAAAAAGCATTTGACAAAATCCAACATCCCTTTTTGATAAAAACACTTCAAAAGGTAGGAATTGAAGGAAACTTCCTCAACATGATAAAGAGCATATATGAAAAACCCACAGCCAGCATAGTACTCAATGGTGAGAGACTGAAAGCCTTCCCTCTAAGATCAGGAACAAGACAAGGATGCCCGCTGTCACCACTGTTATTCAACATTGTGCTGGAAGTGCTAGCCAGGGCAATCCGGCAAGACAAAGAAATAAAAGGCATCCAAATTGGAAAAGAAGAAGTAAAACTGTCATTGTTTGCAGATGATATCATCTTATATCTAGAAAACCCTGAGAAATCGACGATACAGCTACTAGAGCTAATAAACAAATTTAGCAAAGTAGCGGGATACAAGGTTAATGCACATAAGTCAGTAATGTTTCTATATGCTAGAAATGAACAAACTGAAGAGACACTCAAGAAAAAGATACCATTTTCAATAGCAACTAAAAAAATCAAGTACCTAGGAATAAACTTAACCAAAGATGTAAAAGACCTATACAAAGAAAACTACATAACTCTACTAAAAGAAATAGAAGGGGACCTTAAAAGATGGAAAAATATTCCATGTTCATGGATAGGAAGACTAAATGTCATTAAGATGTCAATTCTACCCAAACTCATCTACAGATTCAATGCAATCCCAATCAAAATTCCAACAACCTACTTTGCAGACTTGGAAAAGCTAGTTATCAAATTTATTTGGAAAGGTTAGATGCCTCGAATTGCTAAAGACACTCTAAAAAAGAAAAACGAAGTGGGAGGACTTACACTCCCTGACTTTGAAGCTTATTATAAAGCCACAGTTGCCAAAACAGCATGGTACTGGCACAAAGATAGACATGTTGATCAATGGAATTAAATTGAGAATTCGGAGACAGACCCTGAGATCTATGGCCAACTGATCTTTGATAAGGCCCCCAAAGTCACTGAACTGAGTCATAATGGTCTTTTCAACAAATGGGGCTGGGAGAGTTGGATATCCATATCCAAAAGAATGAAAGAGGACCCCTACCTCACCCCCTACACAAAAATTAACTCAAAATGGACCAAAGATCTCAATATAAAAGAAAGTACCATAAAACTCCTAGAAGATAATGTAGGAAAACATCTTCAAGACCTTGTATTACGTGGCCACTTCCTAGACTTTACACCCAAAGCACAAGCAACAAAAGAGAAAATAGATAAATGGGAACTCCTCAAGCTTAGAAGTTTCTGCACCTCAAAGGAATTTCTCAAAAAGGTAAAGAGGCAGCCAACTCAATGGGAAAAAATTTTTGGAAACCATGTATCTGACAAAAGACTGATATCTTGCATATATAAAGAAATCCTACAACTCAATGACAATAGTACAGTCGGCCCAATTATAAAATGGGCAAAAGATATGAAAAGACAGTTCTCTGAAGAGGAAATACAAATGGCCAAGAAACACATGAAAAAATGTTCAGCTTCACTAGCTATTAGAGAGATGCAAATTAAAACCACAATGAGATACCATCTAACACCGGTTAGAATGGCTGCCATTAAACAAACAGGAAACTACAAATGCTAGAGGGGATGTGGAGAAATTGGAACTCTTATTCACTGTTGGTGGGACTGTATAATGGTTCAGCCACTCTGGAAGTCAGTCTGGCAGTTCCTTAGAAAACTAGATATAGAGTTACCATTCGATCCAGCGATTGCACTTCTCGGTATATACCCGGAAAATCGGAAAGCAGTGACACAAACAGATATCTGCACGCCAATGTTCATAGCAGCATTATTCACAATTGCCAAGAGATGGAAACAACCCAAATGTCCTTCAACAGATGAGTGGATAAATAAAATGTGGTATATACACACGATGGAATACTACGCGGCAGTAAGAAGGAACGATCTCGTGAAACATATGACAACATGGATGAACCTTGAGGACATAATGCTAAGCGAAATAAGCCAGGCACAAAAAGAGAAATATTATATGCTACCACTAATGTGAACTTTGAAAAATGTAAAACAAATGGTTTATAATGTAGAATGTAGGGGAACTAGCAATAGAGAGCAATTAAGGAAGGGGGAACAATAATCCAAGAAGAACAGATAAGCTATTTAACGTTCTGGGGATGCCCAGGAATGACTATGGTCTGTTAATTTCTGATGGATATAGTAGGAGCAAGTTCACAGTAATGTTGCTATATTATGTAACTTTCTTGGGGTAAAGTAGGAACATGTTGGAAGTTAAGCAGTTATCTTAGGTTAGTTGTCTTTTTCTTACTCCCTTGTTATGGTCTCTTTGAAATGTTCTTTTATTGTATGTTTGTTTTCTTTTTTACTTTTTTTTCATACAGTTGATTTAAAAAAGAAGGGAAAGTTAAAAAAGAAAAAAAAAAAAAAAAAAAACAAGGAAAAAAAAAGATGTAGTGCCCCCTTGAAGAGCCTGTGGAGAATGCAGGGGTATTCACCTACCCCACCTCCATGGTTGCTAACATGACCACAGACATAGGGGACTGGTGGTTTGATGGGTTGGGCCCTCTACCACAGGTTTTACCCTTGGGAAGTCGGTTGCTGCAAAGGAGAAGCTAGGCCTCCCTATGGTTGTGCCTAAGAGCCTCCTCCCAAATGCCTCTTTGTTGCTCAGATGTGGCCCTGTCTCTCTAGCTAAGCCAACTTGAAAGGTGAAATCACTGCCTTCCCCACTACGTGGGATCAGACACCCAGGGGAGTGAATCTCCCTGGCAACGTGGAATATGACTCCCGGGGAGGAATGTAGACCTGGCATCGTGGGACGGAGAACATCTTCTTGACCAAAAGGGGGATGTGAAAGGAAATGAAATAAGCTTCAGTGGCAGAGAGAATCCAAAAGGAGCCGAGAGGTCACTCTGGTGGGCACTCTTACGCACACTTTAGACAACCCTTTTTAGGTTCTAAAGAATTGGGGTAGCTGGTGGTGGATACCTGAAACTATCAAACTACAACCCAGAACCCATGAATCTCGAAGACAGTTGTATAAAAATGTAGCTTATAAGGGGTGACAAGGGGATTGGGAAAGCCATAAGGACCACACTCCACTTTGTCTAGTTTATGGATGGATGAGTAGAAAAATAGGGGAAGGAAACAAACAGACAAAGGTACCCAGTGTTCTTTTTTACTTCAATTGCTCTTTTTCACTCTAATTATTATTCTTGTTATTCATGTGCGTGTGCTAATGAAGGTATCAGGGATTGATTTGGGTGATGAATGTACAACTATGTAATGGTACTGTGAACAATCAAAAGTACGATTTGTTTTGTATGACTGCGTGGTATATGAATATATCTCAATAAAATGAAGATTAAAAAAAAAAAAAAAAAAAAAAGACATAATGCTGAGCAAAATAAGCCAGGCACAAAAAGAGAGATATTGTATGTTACCACTAATGTGAATTCTGTGAAAAATGTACAATGTTTTATACTGTAGAATGTAGGGGACCTAGAGATACCAATTAGTGGAGGGGGAATGATAATCTAATAAGAACAGATAAACTATGGAGGGTAATCTCAAGGTTATGGGAATGCTCAGGAATGATTATGGTTTGTAAACTTTCTTGAATATAGTAAGATCATGTTGGAAGCAATAGAGTTATTTTAGGTTTTTTTTTCTCTTATTCCATTGTTTTCTTAGGGGTTGTTAATTTTCTTGGGGTATGGTAGGAACATGTTGGAACCAATGTAGTTATTTTAGATTATTTGTTTTTCTTACTCTTCTGTTTGGACATGGTTTATTAATTTTCTTTGGGTATGGTAGGAACATATTGGAAGCAAAGTAGTTATTTTAGGTTATTTGTTTTCCTTAATCCATTGCTTTGTTTGAAATGTTGTGGGGTTTTTTTGGTTCTTGTTTGCCTGTTTGTTTTTAATTTTTTGATAAACAAAGTTAAAAAATTGAAAAAAAATCAGTAGAAAAATGGGAGTAAAAACTAAATGACAAATAGGGTGGGATGGGGGATGGTTTGGGTATTCTCTTTTCACTTTTATTTTTTATTCTTATTCTGATTCTTTCTGATGTAAGGAAAATGTTCAGAAATAGATTGTGGTGATGAACGCATAACTATATGATCATACTGTGAACAGTTGATTGTATACAATGGATGACTGTATGGTTTATGAATATATTTCAATAAAACTGAATTAAAAAAAAAAATGTATTGGAGGAACTGGATCTGGGCGTGTTAGGATTTGGAACAGGAGAATGATCCCAAGAGTCAGAGAGTCTATTGTGGTTGATGTTCCTTTCTAACACACAGGAATTTAACAATGAGTAAAGATCCTGAGGGAAAAGTCAAAATCAGCATTTCAGGTACCATTCTTTTTATGTCATCCTTCATCCTTCTAAGTCTAGCAGGATGAAAGCCTCCAAGCCTAAAACTGTAAGAGCAATTAGCCAGACGGATAGTAAGAATTAAGGAAGAAATGTTCCTTAGTTCAGTAAAATCTCATTAATTCAAATCTCATAAGTTCAGCATAAAATAGAATCAAATTTACAATATAGTGCAGCTGTGAAGAATATGAATTCAAGTAAAAATGAACTATATTATCTAGGCTCCACCCTGAATTTGTTATTATTAAGTTAATTAACTTCCCTAAGCTTCAGTCTTCTTCCATTTTAAGTAGGGAGTTTAATAGTTAAGCTCTGTATGGAGGGTCTCCTGAACAGTGACTGTTCAATGTTTGTCACAACTCCTGGCATCTCTAGATAGTGTTCAATATAGAGTAGCTATTATTATTAAGAATAATCATTGAAATAATTCAAGTCATGGAATTGTAGATCCCTAAGAGAACTTAGGAATCATCTGGTGCAGCATCTTAATCTACACAAGACAAAAGGGGTCCAGGCAGGTTCTGTGACCTGTCCCAGGTCACTAAGCCACCTGCTTCATGTCTCCACTGATCTTTGTCCAGGAACCTCTGCCGTCACTGAATTGCAGAGTGCTAGCAGCATATGGCCGAAAGCATTCGAAAGGACTTTGTATCTTCATTAAATCAAGGCCATACAGAGTTCTAGTTAGAAGTGCTTAGTAAGCAGGTAATTCAAGGTATTACAGCACTTAAAAGAAACAAAGAGGCTTGAAAACAGAACACAAAAGTGAAGAAATACAATGCAGACCTGCTGACGCATAGAACCATTTTTTCTTTCACAGGTTTCCCAAAGTAGCATTTGGCTTTTACCCAATTTTTCTGCCTTGTAAATCTAACTGGGTTTGGAGGGAATTTAAAAAAAAAAGAGGGGAAAGCCAAGCAGAGGATGGAAAGGGGGAAGATGGGTGGAAATCCACAGAGCATGCTCTGTAAAGACTTCAGCACCACGACAGCATCACAGCAGCCCCTGGAAGCTGGCGGCCTGGGGTGGCGTCAGCAGCACCAAAATTTCACTATTGTTTTGGTTGGTGCAGTAAGACCCATACTCAACACCCACACTCCAAATCAATGCAGCTGTACTTCAAAAATATAAAATCAAATATGATTTTATTGGTTTTACTTTTCAGTTAAAATGCTTTGCTTGACAGCCTCAAGGAAATTTTTTCATTTGTTTTGAGTTTTTGCCTGGCTAACTCTCTTTGTTAAATAATGAGACTGGACAAATCACTGAGATTATCTTGTGTGGTTGATTCTGAAGAAGTCATTTCTTGATCCAGGTCTTTGATATGTGTGCCCACCACATGCATATAGTGTTGAATTTATTTGGAATTCAACTTGTAGTGGTTTCTACTTTAAATAAAAAAAATAGCTACTCCTTCCTTTTTTCCCTCTTCCTTGCTTCCTTTTGAGGGCATCTAAATAATTGAAAGCGTTTACTAATGAGAGCCATGTGTGTTTTCTTAAAGATTGTATTAGGGCTAATGTAAAATCATATATAAAAAGTTTTTTTTTTTTAAAGCATATTCTACCTCTATCCATACCTACCCACCCACCCATAGACACACAAAAACACCAACAAAAAGTGGCATTAATGTCTTTTTCTCAACCTGACAGGCACACTTTGGACATTCAGGACCCTGTGAAAATGGGGCCTTGTATGCACATGGGCTACCAGCCGCTTATAAGCCTTACCAGCCCCCTCAGTTCTATTAGGGCTGCTCATGGCTTGGAAAAAGGAAAAACAAAAGCAGCTAATGAGCTGGGAAAATAACACACTTGTACGAGTCAGCACAGCGATTAGATGTTTCCTATTCTTAGTACTCAAAAAAAGAACGCCTTTTCCCCACAAATATTCACACCACAGCTAGTAGCAATCTGGATTTATTTATTTTTTCTCTTTATCTTTTTTGCAAGTCCAGACGTCATAGTACCAGGCTTAGAAAACTGGTGCAGCAACTCTTTAACCATGATAGACCCTGACGTTTAGGTCATCCAGGGAGGAAGTATCTCAATCTTAAGAGCTGCATCTGGATGAGTGAGAAACGTCATGATGCAAAGAGGAGGGTGTAGTGAAAAGCAGCCTTGTCCTATAGCTTGTTACAGTTGTGTGCCTGCCACCAGAGAGACATCACATTCCTGTGGGCCTTTCTGCTGTCTTTTATTCCATTGATGAAATGAGTAGTTTGAATTCAATTCTGTCTGTTAAAGGAGGTATATCTAAAGAGGCTAACAGCATAGCCGGATCCTATTGGGCTGCCTTGAGAGGCAAATAAATGCAGGCGTAAGTTACAAATTCCAGCCCCATCTCCCAGCAGTCTTTTGATTCATGGAGTAATACTGCAGACCAGAACAACCAATACCTGATGACTGTAGTAAACCCCACCTGTTTTCACTTATCCAGTGTATTCGTTCCTGAGGGCTGCCATAACAAATTACTATGCACTGGGTGACAAAGCAACAGAAGTTTGCCACAGTTCTGGAGGCGAGAGTCTAAAAGCAAGGTGTTGACAGGGTTAGTTTCTTCTGCAGGATCTGAGTGAGAATCCCTTCCATACTTGTCTTCTAGCTTCTGGTGGCTCCAGACAATCCTTGGTGGTTCCTGGCTTGAAGATTCATCACTGTCTCTGTATTTCTCCTCCCCCTCCCATCTTATGAAGACACTTGTCATTCAATTTAGGACCCGTCTTAATCCATGATGATCTTGTCTCTAGATCCTTAACTTAATTACATCTTCAATGACCCTTTTCCCAAATAAGGTCACATGCAAAGGTTCCAGGTGAACATATCTTTGGGGGGACATCATTCAACCCACTAAATCCAGCATCTATTCCCTTATCTGCTGCTAATAATACTCCAATTTTGTTTTAGGGAATCACTATTCCTTAATCCTGAATCCATGGGATTTAGTTGGGCTCACCTGGGCTCTTAGAGTCCATCTGTGGTACAGAACAAGTCCATCAACAGACCATCCCCTTAGCCTCACTGCATGGATCAGCCAAAAATAATAGTGGTCCAGTTAAATTCAGACTTGGGTCATTTACAGGAAGTACTGGGGAGAAAAACCTTTTGTACTGGAGTTGTTTGGTAAGTTGAAGGAAAGGCATGTCTAACAAAACAACAACAACAACAAACACCCTGCAGAGAACAGATTCAGGGGATGAGAAGACAGCTCCTGGACCCACTTGTGCCTGAAGCCAGAAGGTACCCTAAGACTTCATCATTTTAGGTACCACTAATTAATTCCCCCTTGGCTTCACCTAGTTAGTGCCAAGTTTCTTTCACTAGCAAGAAATAAAACAAAATAAGAAAAAAAAAACTGACTAATATATTATCATTCATTTCATAAATATTTCAGTGCCAATTATGGGCCATGAATGGTGCTAATCATTGGAGAAAAGGGGATGATAATGAGAGATACGGTCCTTGCCTTCAAGGAGCTTTTAATCTAGTGGGAATTGTTGAGATGTCGTGATGGGATTTCAGTAGGGGTTAGGAGGGAAGCTTAGAGACCATCTAGTTCAATCCCAAATTGTTACAGAGTGACAGATTATAAGAGTAAACTCTGTAAACCAGATGAGGCTGAGGGTTTTTTGTCATTAGTTTGCTAACTTCCAAAAACAGTGTCATCTCTCCCAATGCTCCAGAGAAAGAGAAAGTTATAGAAATGAAGATTAGACAAGGAAGATGGAATGCAGATTGGCTGGCCCTCTACAGCCAGGAGGGAACCTGCTGTCTTCCCAGAATATATTTAGTTTTCTATTCGTAGAGATGATCTCAAGAATCCTGATCTGCTCAGCACTCTCAAATGAGGAAAGACCAGAGATAGCAGAAAAATACAAGCTTCTGAAGCCAGGGGCACCAGGAAAGAACTGGCATCCCAAGAGAAAAATCTTAGTGATAGCACCTCTATCAGCAAACCTTTCCAGACCAGGGCACCTAGCAGAAAGCTGGTTAAATGTCTGTTCACATGAAACAGTCATGGGTTGCATTGTGTAGCACGTTTAAAACACTGTAATTATTCCTTGAGGATAGAAACTTCAGGGAGCATTTTCTTTCCTAGTAGTACCCATCTAAACCTTCTCCTTACTTCAGGGAATACTATCCTGAATTAAATTGAATCCTCTATAGGAGCTAAATGTCCAGATTCTCTCCTTTCCAGTCTTCTGACAGCCAGGGTGTATGAGAGACAGCATCTGCCAACCGGAAGTTTCAGTAAAAAATGCTGAATCATACAGTGATGGGAAGAAGTGGGGCCATCCTGCAATAGGTGGTAAAAGCAATTGCTGCATTTTCTAGGACAATGTACAGGATTGCTGCTTTCAACAGTACAAAAGGAGGCATTTGGTACCCAGTGACAAAAGCATGTAATAGATTCTGCTACATTATTTTGGATGATGTTCTTGGCCTCTAAGCCTGCTTCTTCAGTCTTTCCGGAGATATGTACCTACTTAGTAAATTTCTTTGCAACTAAGAACTCTGAATGTTAGTTTTCTTATCTTAGTCATCTTACTAATCTCAAAGAGGATGGGTTCAATAAATAACTATTTATTTGAACATGTTTTCCTATTTGACATGCCATATTAATTTTGCTGGGCAGGTATCATTTTTTTTTCCCCAGCAAGTGGAAAATGAGGCCTAAAGAAATTAAATGACTGACAAAGTCAGACGGCTAGCAGTGAACAGCCCCTTTCTACACCGTGCCAGAGGCCACACCCTGGCCAACTATAGGTTGCTTATGAATACAAACTGTAAATAATAATATGCAATAAAAGCAGGGCATCTTTTACTTTTAAGCTGGATGCTCAGCTTCATTTTCAAGTCACAAGGTGAGGTTAGACTAGTCCTGCACTCCTGCCTTGCAATGACTTCCTTAGAATCAGGCTGGCTACTGGCTATTGACAGAGCCCTCACTGCCCAGCTCACTATGGTCCCTTGTGCTCCTGTTTTCTCAAAGCCCACCCTCTTCATTCTGCAGGTTACCTGCCTGGCCCCCTAAACTGCACTACCCTGCCTCCAGGGTATGTGGAAAGTGAAGCAAAGAAACATCTATATATATATGTGTGTGTATGTGTGTGTGTGT
Source organism: Choloepus didactylus (assembly GCF_015220235.1). Classification (NCBI taxonomy): domain Eukaryota; kingdom Metazoa; phylum Chordata; class Mammalia; order Pilosa; family Megalonychidae; genus Choloepus; species Choloepus didactylus. The sequence goes on from NC_051319.1 coordinate 97,252,687, forward strand.
ATATATATATATATATATTGTCATCAGCACAGACTACTTTTCTAAATGTCTGGGTCTAAAGTACAAACCAAAAACCAGTAACCCAAGAAGTCAAGATTCTGGTCAATGGGGCAGGATCCTTGAAGGAGTAGAGGTAGGAAGGAGGAGAGGAGCCAGAATTCCTGGTCTCCATTCATGATTTACTCTTTATGTGCTAACCTAAAGTCTTTTTTCAAATGATGTTCAAATGAGATCATGCAGAGATCATGCAGAAGTTCTTTGGATTTTTTTCAATCACAGATTTATTTTCTGATTACAGAAGTGTTATATATGGTATACTTAACTTGGAAAATAAAAAAGAAGGTCAAAGGAAAGGGAAATACACACACACACACACACACACATATATAATCACTCAATATCTCAGTCCAAAGAAAATCATCAGTGGAGTGAGAGTAGTCTGAATTTTCTTGAAATGTTTTAAACTATAATAATCTTTACATAAGCATGTCTTTGTTATGATATGCTTCACCTGCTGCTCAACTCCCACAAAACAGAAACAGAGAATTTAGGGGACTGATAGTCAAAAGCAGGCCCCTACAGAAGCTCAGAGTCATATATGTCACCAGAAAGAAAGTTGGAGGTCAAAAGATGGAAGTGTATAAAACTGAATCCTATGGTGGGCAATGTCCATGATCAACTGTACAAATACTAGAAATCACTTCATGAACCAGAACAAATGTATGACAATACAATTAGAAGTTAATAATAGAGGGGCATATAGGGAAGAACTATATACCTATTACAAACTATATACTACAGTTAGTAGTATTTCAACATATTTTCATAAACAGTAACAAATGTACTATATCAATACTAGGAGTCAACAATTGAGGGGGGTTGGTTAGGGATAGGGGAGGATTAGAGTTTCCTTTTCTTTTTTTCTTTTTTCATCTTTCACTTTATTTCTTGTCTGGAGTAATGAAAAGTTTCTAAAAATTGAACAAAAATTAAGTGTGATGGATGCACAGCTGTATTAGGGTACCCAGGGGCAAGTGATTGTACACTTTGGATCTTTGGATAATTGTATGGTATCTGAACAATCTCAATAAAAATGAAAAAAAAAAAATCAAGGATGAACAAGTGTCAAAATGCATAGTATTCTGTTCATGAGTCTACTAAAAAAAAAAAAAAAAAAAAAAAAGCAGGCCCCTACAGACATAGAGTCCAAGCAGAGGAGGTGTCCTGGCCGTGGAAGAATTCCCGAGAGTCCGGAGGGAAGAAAAGGGAGGGAGAAAGTTTCTTTGTTGGTCTCCAGAGAGGACAGAGCCCTTCTTGAGTCCCATGTGGCAGACGAAGGGATGCAGTTATGCAGAATAAGCAGCCCTGAGCTTGGCAACCGCAACAGATATGCCCCTCCCAGGAAGGAAATAAAGGCAGTGAGCCATGATGCAGTTAAAAGGGTAATTTTCTGGGGGTGGGAGAATAAATATAGCCATCTAGATACACCCCTTACCCTAGAGGCAAAGGGTGATCAAGGCTGAAACATTATTGGAGGAGTAAATTCACGTGCCTCCAGGAGCCAGAAAGGAAAAGCCCATGAGTGAAGTCAGACAGGTGAGAGGAAAAACAACAAACACTGCTGAAAATTTAAATATGCAAGGACGTTTTTCATTTCCACCAAGATGTATTCCGTTTCACTTTTTGGAAACATGGAAGCCTTCTTTATCTTTCACTTTCATACTTTCGAGAACTGTCCTCACAATAGGAAAACAGATCAGATACAGTGATAAATGGAAACTGACAACAGATCTTGATTTCAGGGAGGTAATTTGGAGTGTAGAGCATCTGGAAGTCTGGAGCACACATACTTCATCTAAAGAGGACAGTCCTGGATAATTGGTCTAATGTAGGAATGAGAACATAGTATTTTCAGATGTTCCAGTTTTGAGATAAGCCAGAAATACGGCTTTTTAAAGTTGTGCAAGTTTTTTAAAGGCTACTAACCAAATTAAACGACATTTCAGTGCTCCCATAGGGCCTATTTGTGACTCTTGCCTCATGCCTTTGCATATCTCCTACCTTGATGAAGCAGCCACTGATAACCCAACATGATGGATATCTGTGCCTTTCCTTTTCCTACACACTGGAGATCAATAAAGTATGATTTCTCAAGTTGGCAATTAAGGGGGACACATTGAGAAATTCAAGCATGACCAAAGAAATTCAAGCATATGGAAGCCATATGCATCAGAGAATAAGTCTAGGAACAAATATAAATAATATGATAATATCTGATAAAAAAATAGTCTATAATCTATAATTGTACAATGCTTTCTAGTTTCACATCCACTATATATCACTTGAGCATACAATTCAAGAGGTAGGCTGAGAGGTATTATTAACATCATCAATGGGGGAGAGAAGGAGAAGAGAGAGAATGAATGAATGTGAATGGTGCTTAGAGGTTATAGGAATTGCCCAAATTCATCATAAAATTAAGCACTTGGAAAAATGATGCACTGATTCATGGAAATAAATGGGAAAAATTGCATCTTGGCTGAGCATCACTTATAGAAAACACAATATACTAGTCTTTTTTCTCCTTAAATTTTTTTTGACAAAAGGATAAAATTCAATTGAATATAGATGGCTATGGAGTAGAAAGTGTTATAAACTTTGTTTTTCGAAAAATTTACTCATGCTTTGTAGAAGCAATGTTAACATTTACATGTCTTTCATAAGGAATTCATGATTTTTCTCAACTTCAAATTACAAAACAGAATGGTAGAGAATAATATTTTAGATCATTATAGATAAGATTCTCTTTTTTTTGACATCAAGAACTCTTTACATAAAGAAAAGAATGTTACACCAAGAGTCTAGATGTTGGGTTCTAGAACTAGGCATTACATGTGATCTTAGCTAGGCAACAACCTTCTGAACCTCACTTGCCTTTTTTTTAAGGGTAACAATAATCCCTGGACGTGAAAAGTGAAATGTGTGTGTGAACTCTCTGCAAACTGCCACACATTCCACAGAGATAAATATAATGCAAAGTAGGCTAACATGATTGAAAAATCTATGAGGTCATATCACATCCTTTGTACTAAATTTGAACTCCTTATTTTGGAGTTTAAGGATCTATGTCTTCTGGTCCAACCCTACCCAGAAGACCTCATCCCCACTTTGTCTCACCCCAACCAGCCCTTGGTAGTCCTAGAGGCCTCCAATCTCATAGCCAGGAGACCACAGAAATTTGGGAACTGAGATCACTAGCTGAGTACTGCATTGCTTCTCTCTCCCTATTCCAAACCTATTCTTGCTTTCATCCCTTTAGAAATTCCCTGTGAACCATCCTCCCCACAAGTTACCCCTCAAATCTAGCACGTCTATTTTTACCCAAATCCTTTTTGTCTCACAAAGGCTCAAATCTCATCTCCAGAAATTTTCTAACTATAAATTTAAAAAAATAAAAGACCTAAATTTATGGGTTTAAGAATTAGACTAACTTTAGTTCAAAATCCAATTCTACAAGCTTAGTCAGATCCGTTTTCTTTTCTTTTAAATTCAATTTTACTGAGATACATTCACATACAACTATCAATTTTTGAACATTTTAATTGCCACACACAAAAAAAGAATAAGAATGAAAGTTAAACTAAAAAGAACACCCAAAATATCCCATATCCCCCATCCCTCCTTATTATTCATTTACTTTCTGTCCTCATTCTTCTATTCATCTGTCTATACACTGTATAAAGGGAGTGGGAGCCACAAACTTTTCACAATCACACAGTCACCCAGTGTAAGCTATAAAGTCATACAATTGTCTTCAAGAATAAAGGCTACTGCCAAGCGTAGTGTGCCACGGCTGTATGTGTGTGAGAGCAGGATGTGGGGAAAGGATATGGGATTCTTGGCAGTAGTGATGCTGTCTGACTTCATTATTATGTTGTATTGTATGGTATTTTTTTAATCTTTTTTATTATTCTCTAAAAACTTTCTTTTCATAGTAATGAATATGTTCAAGTGCTGATTGTGGTAATAAACGCACAATTTTGTGATAATACTGTGAACAATTGATTGTACACCGTGGATAATTGTATGGTATGTGAAAAGAAAAAAAAAAGAATAAAGGCTACTGTGTTGCAGTTGAAAGTTTTCAGGTATTTCCTTCTAGCTATTCCAATACACTAAAAACCAAAAAGGGATTTCCATATAATGCATAAAAATAACCTCTAGAATGGCCTCTCGACTCTGAGACCTCTCAGCTAATGAAACTTTATTTTGTTTCATTTCTCTTTCCCTTTTTGGTCCAAGAAGGCTTTCTCAATCCCATGATGTCAGGGCCAAGCTCATCCCTGCGAATCATGACCCACACTGCCAGTGAGCTTATGTTCTGAGGAGAGGCAGCTGACCAACATGTAAACAAATAAACCAAATAGCAGCTCATAGAGAATGCTATAAATGAAACAACAAGGTGATGAGCCTCGATTGGATATTTGTGGAGCTGATTTAGAGAGAGGGACAAAGAACGGCTCTTTGAAGACATGAAACCTGACAAAAGAGAAAGAGCCAACCATGCACACAGATCTGGGGGGTGGGGAAGACAAGGCAGGCAAAGGGAAGAGCTAGTCCAAAGACTCTGAAAAGATGGAAGGCATTTTATATCTTTGCAGGATGGCAGGGAGAACTGGGTAGCACACTAACGGGCAGAAACACACAAAGTGAAATTGGAGAGGCAGACAGGATCCATATCTCACTAGGCTCTATGCTGGGAAGGGGTCCGAGCATAGATCTCTGGTTTCACCACCAAGACATGCATCATTCCTGCTGGACTATACGATTAATTTTCTGTTTCCTCTTATTTAGTTGGCAAGAGGACTCCATCCAGATCATCCTTGCTTTAGCCCCTTGCAAGAAAACACCTGGTACAACTCCCACATCCCCATCCCTCTCACCCATAGACTTGATAAGAGTAATGTTATGTGAGGAACCTTGATCAATCGCAAAGTCCTCTCCATCCAGCTACCAACTGTGCACTTGTATGAAGACCCAATGAGGATTTCTTCAGCCCATATTCTACTTCTTCCTAGCATTTGGAAAGTTGGCTCCATTGTCTGAGGAAGACATTTTAGGTTTCCATAGAAACTCAGACTTTCTCTCCAATTGCTCATGTGGTTTATCCCTTTATTTTTAAATGCACATTATTTTTCTTTCATCAGCTTTTGGACGTTTGCCTCTTTGGTTTCAAACAGGATCACATCTCTAGGAACACACACTGTTTCTCATTCTCCATTCAACATGGTCTCCTAATTATGTTTCCATGGCTGACAGAGAAGGGTGTGGAAGCTTTGCCGCCACAATTAATTATTTCTCAGATTAATAATACTCTCTCCCCCAGAATCCCTTAGATAGCTAGCTTTAATAATCAGTTTTCCATTAACAGGACTGGATTTATTAAAAAAAAAGAAAAAAAAAAAAGTCCTATTAAGCCATTGACCAACCTCTGCCTCCCTCCCCAGCCTCTCTCATGACACTGACCTTCTCCCCAGATTACTAAATTCCAAATCTAGAAACACCTCCACTTCCTTACCCACACAAGCTTAGATCTTGCTAACTTTGGGCCATTTAAGTTCCATTTCCTTGAGCTTCCTATCTCATCCTTTCTCAATTAATTTTTATTAATTCCCAAAGGGGGACACTTCCAGACCTCCCAAGTCCAGGTTACATTCCCCTTTTATGTTTCTTTCATGACACAGCTCATAATTATAATGAAATCATTATTTTGGTGGTTATGCTTTTAATGTTTATCTCCATTAAAATGTAAACTCCTTAAGGAATCATGTCTTAGTGACTTTTATATCTACAGTATTTACCACAGTGCTTTCTGAAGAAAAAAATAAAGGATTAGGAAAATAATTACATTTAAGTCCAAGACAGTAGAGGAATCAAGTAGCTAAATGAATTCTATTTTTGCTTTAATTGAGGTAGAATTTAGTTTCTCAGAGAAACAAGAATTTATATCACCTGTTGTAAAACAACTGGGAAAAATAAATCTCTTTTGGTTTAATGAAGCCATCATTTGATATGGTATGCCTAAGCCAAGCATAAGCCAAGCATAAGCCAAGCATAAGCACATTCAAGCACATTCAAGAGTTATATACAGTGGTTTTATGTGGGAACAATGCTCCTCTCCACCTCTTCTGTATATAGCTGAGCAACAGGTGAGTAAAGCAGTCATCACCAAGGGTCAGAATTCACACTCCCCATAAAGAGAGAAGGGGAGGGAAAGGAATGAGGTAATTAGAGGGACAGACAAAATACTAAAGGAAGGAGAGGAAAAAGAGAGACCACATCCTAAGAGGAAGGAAGGAGAATAAAATATTCCACATTCAACTGGGGTTAGGCAGCAAGAAAGCAGACTCATGGACTGAGGAGTAAAGGCATGGGGAAGAGATCCACCTTCCATTACAAGAGCCACAACACCCTGGATAGTTTACAATGCTGTTCTAAGTAGATAGGTCATCTTGTGCTAGGCACCAGCCAAGAGGCTGATGTGTGAAATGATTTTTTTTTTTTAAGTCTGCAGGTTAAACCTAACCTTAACAGCTGAGATATACTGAGTTTCTCAGTATGTATGATAGATTCTTTTTTTGTCTAGTAGGTATTATTTTATTAAATTCTCACAAAGACCCACTTTATCAAGGAGGAAATTGAGACTCTGGGAGCTTAAGTCACTTGCTGTTCTAGTTTGCTAATGCTGCTGGGATGCAAAACACCAGAAATGGATTGGCTTTTATAAAGGGGGTTTATTTGGTTACATAGTTACAGTCTTAAGGCCATAAAGTGTCCAAGGTAACACATCAACAATTGGGTACCTTCAATGGAGGATGGCCAATGGTGTCCTGAAAACCTCTATTTGCTGGGAAGTCACGTGGCTGGTGTCTGCTCCAAGTTCTGGTTTCAAAATGGCTTTCTCCCAGGATGTTCCTCTCTAAGTGGTAGCTCCTCTTCAAAATGTTACTCTCAGTTGCTCTTGGGGCATTTGTCTTCTCTTAGCTTCTCTGAGCAAGAGTCTGCTTTCAACGGCCATCTTCAAACTGTCTCTTACCTGCAGCTACTCTCTCAGCTTCTGTGCATTCTTCAAAGTGTCCCTCTTGGCTGTAGCAAGCTTCCTCCTTCTGTCTGAGCTTATATAGAGCCCTAGTAAACTAATCAAGGCCCATGCTGAATAGGCAGGGCCACACCTCCATGGAAACTATCCAATCAGAGTCATCACCCACAGTTGGGTAGGTCACATCTCCATGGAGACACTTCAAAGAATTACAATCTAGTCAACACTGATATGTCTGCCCACATAAGATTATATCAAAGATAATGGTATTTGGGGGGACATAATACATTCAAACCGGCACACTTGCCTAAAGTGTTCCAGCTAAAATGTGGCAGACCCTAATTCTGTCTGACTCCAAAGCTAGGCTCTGCCCATTATTTTCATCTTCCTGGCAGCTAGGGTCACCTACAAGAGGAGGCATCAGAAAAAATGAGGACTATCACTCTACAACACAGTGGAGGAAAAACCTACAAGGGAAATATAATATGTGATGCTCAACTGAACTTTCTTATAATGAAAAAGCTGCTCAAAAAGGGACAGGAGTTAACTGTGAGAAATACTCTTACTGTGGGAGAATTCAACTTGATGTACATTGTTAAGCAAAGTTGTTCATGTTACTCTCCTGCCTAACAGTCTCCAGTGATACCCCACTGGATAGGATAAAACCTAAACTCCTCACCATGGCTTGCAAAACTCTGTACAATCTAGCCCTTACCCCTCCACAGTCTCATCGGGTGCTCTGAAACCCATTGGCCATTGGCCATCCTCCAGTGAAGGTACCCAATTGTTGATGTGTTACCTTGGACACTTTATGGCCTTAAGACTGTAACTGTGTAACCAAATAAACCCCCTTTATAAAAGCCAATCCATTTCTGGTATTTTGCATCCTGGCAGCATTTGCAAACTAGAACAGCAAGTGACTTAAGCTCCCAGAGCCTCAATTTCCTCCTTGATAAAGTGTGAAATCCCTGGGTTAGGCATGTGGTACTGAACAGGATGGGGAAGATGCCCAAGTCTGTATGGAAGGTTCTACTCTCCATTCTTTACCTGACTTCAGGAGACTTGGGTCTTCAGAAAAGCCTGCCCAGATCTCAGTATTTAAGGCACAACCCCACTTTCCTCATTCCCATTGCACCTTGCACTCTGCCTTCATTGTCCATATCACAATACTCTCTGCATATTTATTCATACGATGATTTGGTTAATGCCCATCTGCCCTACCAGATAGTAGACAGGAGGGCAGGGCCCATGCCTCTTGTTCACTGTGGTACACCTAATCCACAGCATGGTGTCTAAAACACTGTGGATTACAAGAACTCAAATTTTTTTGTTGACTATTTCAATGAACATCATTCTGGAATGCTCTGGAGGAAATGTCTAAAATGAATGGGGTAGTAAGAGGACCACGAGGAAACTTCCTGTCCTATCCATGACCTGTATTAAGAGTTTTGCTTGTAATATCACTTCCCACAACTAAAAGCAACTTAAACTATTTGCAAAGAGGAGGCATCATTTGGAAAAAAACTGGAAACTGTCCTCCCATTCCTTCATATACAACAGTATCGGCAGCAACCTGATTTTACCCCATCTGATGGGCTTCTTGAGTCTCTGATCTCAAATACATTTATTTTACATCTATTCCAGTTTTATTCCCATGTCCATGAGAGGGCCAATCACTAACAATATTAGAATGAAAACAGTCTTTCAGCTACAATGAGCTCAAACCTGCTCAGAGTCATCAGGACATTTTCACACAAATGATTTGAATATCACAATCCCAGGATTTTGAATTCATGCGAGGCCAAATAGGAAACCTGAACTTCAGGAAAACAAAGAAACTGTTATTATGCAAATAATTTCAGATACTAAAGAAGAGAGGAAATAAAAAGATAAGCAAACACAGACTGCATAATACCACCTGGCTTCTAAAATAGTTTGCTCTCCAGAGTTTTAATAGGCTGTCAGCTAATCTGAAACAAAGGTCATTTTACCGAAATGATTTCATTTCTATTTTACTAACTCTCCCAATGGTGTGATCATGCTTTCAGAGAAAGAGTAACAGGAGGTCCTGGATATTTTCCTTGACTTGGAAGAAAATTTCATCTCTACTGCAAAATAACAAAGATGCAATCAGGCCACATGCTTATTCAACCAACTCTGTGTGCCAGGCACAGTGCTTGGTGCCAGGAGACAAAGCATGGAGCAGAAGCAGAACGGGTTCTTTCCTATTGGATTTGGCAATTGAGTATGAATACATGTGTAGCTTATACATTCCAAAAATGTTTACCTTGCTGGAAAAAAAATGCATGAACTATACATTTTGTTTTACAAAGTTCTTTTACATATATCACCTTTTGTCATCCTCCTAACAACCCTATCAGATCAACAGGGATATCCACATGATATATATTATATATACATACACATTTATATTTATATTTATATATGTAATTTATGTATTAATGAAGGAAGTGAGACACAGAAACCTACTAACAGGCTCAAGTCACAAAGGAATGTTCTTCCATTACACCAAGAGCAATAAAAGCAGGAAATATATTCTAAGCATTTATAAGAGCTAAATATTTGTGTCCATTTCCATAGTTAATTCTTCCAACAAACTTGAAATCCTCACTTTAAAAATGGTGACGTTAAAGCTCAGAGGTCAAGTAACTTATAAAGTCACTCTGCTAAAACTATGGAAATAGAAGTTTGAACCCAAGCAGCCTGATTATGATTCTAGAGCTAACATTCAACCACAGTAATATACCATCAAGATGATATAAATGGGTCATTTTCTTTATTTTGTTAGAACAGTTATCATTATAAGCAATTTGAAAATAGAGAAAATGATACAGAGAAGTTAAGAGCCATGACCAAGGTCACACCGTCCAGAGTGCTGAAGTTAAAAGGGGATCTAGATCTCCAAGATTTGAAATCCGACTTCCTTTTCCTCTTAGCAAAGAATACTTATCTCAGCAAAATAAAAAAATAAAAAAATAAAATGGACACATCTTGAGAGCGAGTCTGACCTAAACTGCTGCTTCAAAAGGAAGTCAGGGATTTTCTTATACTGGACCAGCACTTGGTCAACGTGTTTGGGTGTGAGTAAAAGCTGAAAGTAAAACATTCAGAACTCTCAGTGGCTTATAAGTGGTACAGTTCCTGTTCTAAATGAAATTTGATTCTCACTGATGTGTTAAAAGTTTTTTTGTCTTAAGAGACTGACATCTTTCTTCCATTCAAAAATGGCATAAGCAGAGTCATTCTCAGTGAGTAAGAGGGCAAAATAACAAGAAGTGCATTTGGGGTGTAATATAAGGTTTATAAAAGAGAAGCAGAGGTGACATCATCAACATGGTGATGTCAACAGCTACTGAAAGCCTCTCCCCAGACATTTAGCAAACAAAAGGAAAATTCTCACTTGTTCAGAACTCTGGAGGAAGGTATAGATGCTGAATCAAATAAAGAGACAAATATCAGGTAGGAAACTTCCAGACCAGTCAATCCTCTCCCCTCCCCCTCACTCAGTTTCATGCAACTTGGTCCCCGAGGCAGCAGCTGGGATCCCTCCAACCAGGGACACAGACTGTAAAATCTCTCACAGTAGTAAGACAGATTCCCACCTATATCCAGACAGAGAACCAAGCCTACAGGGACCCATAGCAGGAATTAAGCCACTGGGGAGGGAGGAATATAAAAACGTAACAAGGAGGACTTTCCAAGATGGAGGCTTGGGGGAGGAATGACAGAATTTTCCCCCAAATCAGCAAGTAACCAGGCAGAAGATGTCTGAATCAACTGTTTGGGGATCCATGGGACAGATGATGACATTTCAAGGCCCAGGTCAGTGAAGGAAGGACAAAGAATCTAAGAAAATGAGGACAGAGTCTGTTTCCAGCCCCGGTCCTGGCATCCATCCCCCACCCTCGAGGGAAACAGCAGCAGACAGCCAGATCCTTGCCTGGGGGACAGCTACAGATTGGTACAGCTTGGGTAATTCTCCACAGCAAGTAAAGTGGGGGACACAGCCCCACACTGAACCAGATTTTGGCTGGTGAAGTGAGGGCCCAGGAATCCCACAGTTTCAGCCCCACCCAGTCAGATGCTTCAGGACTCCAGGAGGCAAATAGCTTCTGAAGTCAAGTCACTAAACACCACCATTTTCTGGGCAGACTAGAAAGTGCAGAGAATACTGAAGGATTTTTCAGACCCTCTCCAGACCCTATCCCAGGCCCAGCAGAGCTGATCTACACACCTGCTTGGGTACCCAGCCCTGTTTGGGCTGAAAAATAGAGATGACCCAACTGGCAAAGCAGTGCACTAAACAAACCCAGGCAATAACAAAACCCTAGATGAGGCAGAAACCAACCTTCAAAACAGACCCATCAAGATAATCAGATGACCAGGTAGAGGTTATAGTAAAATGCAAGAGGACAGAGATATGCTGAGAAATGAACTCTTGGGTTCAAAGAAATCACAAACTGATAGCTTGGAAAATTCTGGGCTTCCAGAAAGTGAGACCCTAGAAGACAGAGCCCCATGTAAGAATTTAACAACACATGGAAACCAACTGCCATTTCAGTACAAGCCAGGATTGGAGATGGAGTTATTCAGAAAGATTTGTGGAAATTCCTATTGTCTGATGTTTTTGACCCCTGTAAACTGCATGCCAACCCTACATAATTTTTGCAAGATCTTTATAAATGGAACCACCACTGGTCTGGACTGGAGGACAAGGAGAAAGAGAAAAGTGAAGGAAAAATTTCTTCAAAGACAGAACCATGGAAATTGAGGTCTGGAGTCAAGAAATCTAGAGCAGGAAGAATAGAGCAACACATGCACTTGGAAAGGGTGGGTTTGCCTTAGAGGCAAAGGGTGGATCTTCCAGCTAGATACTCAGGAAGAATGTTGCTATCCCAGGCCTCGGAAAGTTTGGAGCACATTCCCTGGGGATGGGGGAGAGCCTGGCCACCACTCAACTGTTTGGAAAGTAGAGAACCTTTGCTCTCAAGAGGCAGAGTCTGGGTGGCACCCTGATGTTGAGGGTGGGTCCAAGAAGGTGGTCTCCCTAGTGTATGGATATGTTGGAGAACTCACCCCAGTGTTTGGAGAGAAAAGAGCTGCTGCAAAGGCCCTTGGAGAGTGTGGGAGAACTGCTCTCTCAAGCCCCAAGGATAAAACATCTTTTGATAAATGGCTCTCAGACTTTGAAATCTAATGGAGTTTGCCCTGCAGGTTTTAGGAACTATTTTGGTCCTGTGACCCTGTTTTCCTTACAGCAATGGTAATGTTTATCCTATGAATGTCCCTCCTTTGTATATTGGAAGCAGATAACTTGTTCTAAGTTTCGCAGGTCCACAGCCAGAAAGGAATTTTGCTTTAGGACATACCATGCCTGTGACTGATTTTGATGGGATCTTGTATTTAACTATTGTTACTGAAATGGTTTAAGTTTTGGTGATATTGTGATGGGATGAATGTATTTTGTATATGGGAAGATAATGTCATTTTGGGGTCCAGGGGCTGGTATGTGTCAGCTTAGATGTCTTATGTCCCTCAAAATGCCATGTTCTTTGATGTACTCTTATGGGGGCAGATATATTAGTGTTAATTAGGTTGGAACCTTTGTATTAGGTTGGTTCCATGGAGATGTGACCCACCCAACTATAGGTGAGAACTGATTAGATACTTCCATGGAGGTATGGCCCCAGCCATTCAGTATAGGCCTTGATTAGTTTACTAGAGTCCTATGTAAGAGATCAGACAGAAGGACTTCAGAGCAGCCACAGCCAAGAGAGACACTTTGAAGAACTCACAGGAGCTGAGAGTGGAGCTGGAACACAACCTGGGATCAGCAGATGCCAGCCACATGCCTTCCCAGCTAACAGAGTTGTCCGGATGCCATTGGCCTTCCTTGAGTGAACGTATACTTGTGTAGATGCCTTCATTTAGACATTTTCATAGCCTTCAGACTGTAACTTTGTAACAAAATAAACCACCTTTATAAAAGCCAATCCATTTCTGGTATTTTGCATACCAGCAGCATTAGAAAACTAGAACACCAGGCATCAGCCAATATTCACAAGGCACACTAAAACCCAAGAAGAAATGTCCCAGCCAAAGGATCAAATAAAAAAAGTCAGAGGATACACAACCTGGAACAACTAATCAAAGATGTACAAACAAATCTCCTGTATCAATTTAAAGAAATGAAGGAAAATGTGTATAAAGACATAAAGGATATTAAGATAATAGGAGAGCATAAAGAGAATCTGGGGAAAAAAAACACATAGAAAAATAACAGATATTATGAAAATAAAAGACACTGTAGATGAAATTAAAAGTATACTGGAGACACCTAACAGAAGATTTGAAGAGACAGAAGAAAGACTCAGAAAGCTAGAAGACAAATCAACTGAATTTGAACAGACAAAAAAGAAATGGAGAAAAATAGAAAAACTTGAGCAGGGTGTCAGGGAATCGGTTGACAATACAAAACACAAAAACATACACATCATGTGTGTTCCAGAAGAAGAAGAGAAGGAAAAAAGGCCAAGGAAGAATATTAGAAGAAATAATGGCTGAAAATTTTCCAACCCTTATAAATGATATAAACATGCAAATCCAAGAGGCTTAATGTATTCCAAACAGAATAGGTCCAAATAGACCCACTCCAAGACACATGGTAATCAGACTGTCAAATGGAAAAAAGAAAGAGAAAATCTGAAAGCAGCAAGAGAAAAGAGATTCACTACATACAAGGGAAGCCAAATAAGACTAAGTGCTGATTTCTTATCAGACACCATGGAAGCAAGAAGGCAGAAGTATGATACATTTAAGATACCGAAAGAGAAAAATTGCCAATCAAGAATTCTCTAACAAAGCTGCCCTTCATAAAATGAGGGAAAGTTTAAAATAGTCACAAACAGAAGCTGAGAGAGTTTGTTAATAAGAGACTGGCCCTATGAGAACTACTATAGGGAGTGCTGCTGGGTGAAAAGAAAAGACAGGAGAGAGAGGTCTGGAGGCGGGTGAAGAATTGAAGAGTGTTGTTTAGGGTAACTTAAAGGATAAAAGGAGAGAAAAAAGAGATCTGACAAATAAAAACCAAATCATAAGATGGTTGAATTAAGAACTGCCTTTATAGTAATAACTTTGAATGATAATGGATTAAACTCCCCAAAAGACACAGATTGGCAGAATGGATTAAAAATATGATCCATCTATATTCTGTTTAGAAGACAATCATCTTAGATTCAAAGTTAAAAATAGGTTAAAAGTGAAAGGATGGAACACATATTCTACCAAGTAGTAACCAAAAAAAAAAAAAAAAAAAGGCTGGCATACCTATACTAATATTGGACAAAATAGACATTAACTGCAAAAATGTTATAAGAGATAAAGGAGACTATATATTAATAAAAAGGCCAATTCACCAAGAAGAAATAACAATCATAAATACCTATGCTTTTAATCAAGGAGCCCCAAAGTACATGAGGCAACCACTGGCAATAATAAATTACTCTACCATAATAGTGGGAGATTTTAACACACCACTTTAATGGTTAGAACATCTAAACAGAGGGTCAACTAGAGAACCTAAATAATATGACAAATGAACTAGACCTAAAAGACATATATGGAATATTGCATCCCGAAATAGCAGGGTATACATTCTTCTCAAATGCTCATGGAACATTCTCAAGGATATACCATATGCCGGGGCACAAAACAGCTCTTAATAAATTTTAAAAGATTGAAATTATAAAAAGCACTTTCTCTGACCATAATGGAATGAAGCTGGAAATCAATAACAAACATAGAACTGGAAAATATACAGATATATGGAGGTTAAATAGCACGCTCTTAAACAATCAGTAGTTGAAAGAAGGAATTGCAAAAGAAATAAGTAAATCTCAAAACAAATGAAAACAAAAACACAATGTATCAAAACTTATGGGATGCAGCAAAGGTAGTTATGAGAGTGAAATTTATAGCTCTAAATGCCTACATTAAAAGTAAAGAAAGAACTAAAACCAATGACCTCACTGAACAACTGGAGGAACAACTGGAGAAACAACTGGAGAAAGAACAGCAAACTAATCCCAAAGCAAGCAGAAGGAAAGAAATAATTAGAGCAGAAATTAATGAGCTGGAGAATATAAAAACATTATAATCAGTGTGCCAGTTTGGATTTATTATGCCCCCCAAAATGCAATTATCTTTAATGCAATCTTGTGGGGGCAGACCTATTAGTGTTGATTAGGTTGGAATCTTTGGATTAGGTTGTTTCCATAGAGATATGACCCACCCAACTGTGGGTAATACCTTTGATTAGATTATATCCATGGAAGTGTGGCCCTGCCCATTCAGCATGGGTCTTAATTAAATCACTTGAGCCCTATAAGAGCACAGACAGAAGAATTTCACTGCTGCAGCAGAGATAGACATTTTGGAGATGGCCACTGAAAGCTGAATTTTGCTGACACTTTGGGGATGCTAGTCCAGTGTTTGCTCCAGAGAAGCTGAGAGAGGACAAAATGCCCCAAGAGCAATATTTTGAAGAAAGCATAGGAGCTGAGAGTGACATTTTGGAGAGCAGCTTCAGCTTAGAGAGACATTTTGAAGATGGCCATTGAAAGCTGATGCTGACATTTTGGAGAATGCCGTATTGAAACGCAACCTGGGAGCAAGCAGATGCCAGCCACATGCCTTCCCAGGTAACAGAGGTTTTCTGAATGCTAATGGCCTTTCTCTGGTGAAGGTACCCTATTTTTGATGCCTTACCTTGGACACTATATGGCCTTAAGACTGTGACTTTGTAAGCAAATAAACCCCCTTTATAAAAGCCAATCCATTTCTGGTGTTTTGCAAAACAGCAGCATTAGTGAACCAGAACAATCAGTAAAACCAAAAGTTGACTGTTTGGAGAGATCAATAAAATTGACAAATACTTAGCTAGACTAATGAAGATGAAAAGAGAGAAGCTGCACCTAAATAAAATCAGAAATGAGAGTGGGGGCATTACCATGGACCCCAAAGAAATAAGATTTTAAGAGGTTACTATGAACAACCGTATGCCTACAAACTAGACAACTTAGATGAAATGGACAACTTCTTAGAAACACACAAACAGCCTACACTGACTTGAGAAGAAATGGAAGACTCGAGAAACCAATCACCATAAAAGACATTGAATCAGTCATCAAAAAGACACCAACAAAGAAAAAGCCTGGAACCAGAAGGTTTCACAGGTGAATTTTACCAAGCATCTAATAAGAATCACTTCATTACACCATTTCTTCTTGAACTCTTCCAAAAAATTGAAGAAAAAGGGACACTACCTAACTCATTCTATGAAGCCAACATTACTATAATACCAAAACCAGATAAAAATACTACCAGAAAAGAGAACTTCAGCCCAATCTCTTTAATGAATATAAATGTAAAAATCCTCAGCAAAATACTTGGAAATCAAATTCAAAGCATATTAAAAGAAAAGAATTATAAACCATGATGAAGTGGGTTTTATCCAAGATATGCAAGGGTGGTTTAACACTAGAAAATTAATACACCACATTAACAAATCAAAAAGGAAAAAATAACACGATAATATTGATTGATATGCAGAAAAGGCATTTGACAAAATTCAGCATCCTTTTAGGATAAGAACACTTCAAAAAATAAGAATCAAAGGAAACTTCATCAATATGGTGAGGGCATATATGAAAAAAACCCACAGCTATCATCACACTCAATGGTGAAAAACTGAAAGATTTTCCTTTAAGTTCAAAAGCAAGACAAGTATGCCCACTATTTACCACTCCTATTCAACATTGTGCTAGAAGTTCTCAGTAGAGCAATTAGACATGAAAAATAAAAGGCATCTAAATAGGAAAGGAAGTAGTACTGTCACTATTTGCAGATGACATGTTCCCATATAAGAAAATCCTGAAAAAATTGACAACCAAGCTACTTGAGCAAGTTCGGCAAAGTGGCAGGATACAAGGTCAGCACACAAATCAATGGTGTTTCTATCAACTAGTAGTGAATGATCTAAGGAGGTAGTCAATAAAAATTCTATTTATAACAGCAACTAGAAGAATCAAGTATCTAGGAATAAACTTAACCAAAAATGTAAAGGACTTTTACACAGAAAACCACAAAATATTGCTAAAAGAAATCAAAGACAACTTGAATAAATGGAAAGATATTCCATGGCCATGGAAGGCAAAGCTAAATATTGTTAAGATGTCAATTCTACCCAAATCCATCTACGGATTCAATGCAATCCCAATCAAAATTCCAAGACTATTTTGCAGTAATGGCAAAGATAATTGCCAACTTTATTTGGAAGGGCAAGTGGACTCAAATAGCTAAAAAAAAATCTTGAAAAGGAAGAATGAAGTCGGAAGCATCACACTTCCTGACTTTAAAGCATATTATAAAGCCACAATGGTCAAAACAGCATGATACTGTCATAAAGATAGACAAATTGATAAATGGAATAAAACTGAGAGTTCAGAAACAGATCCTCAGATCTATGGCAACTGATTTTTGACAATGCTCCCAGGCCCACTCAACCGGGGCAGAACAGTCTGTCTATTCAATAAATTGTTTTGGGAAAAGTGAATATCCATAACCAAAAGAATGAAACAGGACCCCTATCTCACATCCTACACAAAAATTAACTCAAAATGATCATAGATCTCAATATAAGTATCAATACCACAAAACTCTTAGAAGAAAATGCAGGGAAACATCTCCAAGTTCAAGTGATAGGTGTAGTTTCTTAGACTTTACACCCACAACAAAAGCAACAAAAGAAAAAATAGATAAATGGAAACTCCTCATTTTCTAATCCTTCAATGCTTTAAAGGACTTTTCAAAAGGGTGAAAATGCAACTGACTCAATGGGAGAAATATTTGGAAACCACACATCTGATAAGGATTTGATATCTAGAATATATAAAGAAATCCTACGACTCAACAATAAAAAGACAAATAACCCAATTTAAAAATGAGCAAAATACTTGAATACACATTTTTCCAAAGAGGAAATACAGATGGCTAAAAAGCACATGAAAATATGCTCAGCTTCATTAGCTATTAGGGAAATGCAAATCAAACCATGAGATATCATCTCACACCTATTAGAATAACCACTATTAACAGGAAACTACAAGTGTTGGAGAGGATGTAGAGAAATTGGAACACTTATTCACTGCTGGTGAGAATGTAAACTGGTACAGCCACTATGGAGGACAGTTTGGTGGTTCCTCAAGAAGCTAAGTAAAGAGTTTCCTTATGACCAGGCCATCCTGCGACTTGGGATATACCCAGAGGATCTGAAAGCAGGGATGCAAACAGACATCTGCACACTGATGTTCTTCATTGCAGCATTATTCACAATTGCCAAAGGATGGAAAAAACCCTAGTGTCCATCAACAGAAGAATGGATAAGCAAATGTTGTATATACATGCTATGTAATATTATTCAGTGGTGAAAAGGAATGAAGTCCTGAAGCTCATGAAAACATGGATGAAACTTGGATGATTTGACCATAGCTATTTCTCCCACAGGTTCAGACACATTCAGAGTTGACAGGGTCTTCAAATGTTATCAGGACCTTCCCCTCAATTTCAAGCTTCAATGCTAAAAATATCCTTCATAGCTGCCCTGTCCAATGTAGTAACCAAAGCCACATATCACTATTGAACATTTGAAATGTAGCTAGTCTAAACTCAGATGTGCAGCAAGTCTAAAATACACATTAGATTTTGAAGACTTGGTGTAAAAAAAGTAAAATCTCATGATAATTTGTGTATTGATTATTCATTGGCATGACAATATTTTGGCTCTATAGGATTAAATTAAAATATTAAGTTCACCTATTTCTTTTCACAATTTAAGATGTAGCTACTAGAAAATTTAAAGTAACGTATGATACATACATAGCATTTCTATTGGACAGTGCTGTTCTACAGTATTCCTGACAAACTTTATCCAGGTTTCTATTTTCTTTTGTTTTCAAATTAAAGAAGTATAGGTTTATGTAAAACAAATCATATATAAAATATAGAGTAAACATATACCACCCTATCAGCAACAGCTTTCATTAAGTGTGGGACATTTTTCACAGTTGATGAAAGAACATTATAATTGTACTATTAACTATGGCCCATGGTTTACATATGTTAGGGTTCACTGTATGTATGGTAAGTCCTATGTTTCTTTTAATGTTTTTAAATATTTATTTTAGTAACATATATAAAACATAGAAGTTCCCCTAACCACATTCAAATATATACTTCACTGCTATTAGTTTCATTCATGATTTTGTGCTACCATCACCACCATCATTACCAAAACATTCTGTTATCCCAAATAGAAACTCTGTACAATATAAACATTAACTGCCCATTCCCTACCCTTACCCAGGACCCTAATATATTCTAATTTCAGACTCTATGAATTTACTTATTTTAGTTATTTCAAATCAGTGCAATCATATACCATTTGCCCATTTACGTATGGCTTATTTCATTCAACATGATGTTCTCATGGTGTATCCAGGTTGTCACTTATTCCAAAACTTCATTCCCTTTTTAATGCTGAATAATATTCCATTCCATGTATATACCACATTTCATTGATCCATTCATCAGTTCATGAACACCTGGGTTGCTTCCATCTTTCGGCAATTGTGAATGATGATACTAAGAACATTGGTGTACAAATATCTGTTTAAGTCCCTGCTTTCAAGCTCTAAATTCTTTTGGGTATATACCTAGAAGTGGAACTGCCACATTATCTGTAATTCTATACCTAACTTTCTGAGGAGCTGCCAAACTGTTTTACATAGCAGCTCCATCATTTTACACTCCCACCATGAATGAATGAATGTTCCTATTTCTTCACATCTTCTCCAACAATTGAAATTCTCCATCTTAAAAGGAGCCATGCTAGTGGGTATGAAATGGTATTTCATTGTGGTTTTGATCTGCATTTCCCTAATGGCTAATGATGTTGAACATCTTTTCATGTGATTTTTAGCCATTTGTATATCTTCTTTGAAGAAATGTCTACTCAAATATGTTGCCCATTTTTAAATTGGATTGTTTTTCTTTCTGTTCTTGAATTGAAGGATTTCTTTGTGTATTCTGGATATTAAATTTTTATCAGATATGAGGTTTCCAAATATGTTTCCCATTGTGTTGGTCATACTTTTACTTTCATGATTAAGTCTTTGATTCACAACAGTTATTAGGTTTGATGAAGTCCCATTTATCATTTTTATTCTTTTGTTGCTCATGCTTTGGGTGCAAAGTCTAAAAATCCATTGACAGACAGAATGTTCCAAAGATGCTTCCCTATGTTTTCCTCTAGGAGATACATAGCCCTGGTCCTTATATTTAGGTATTTAATCCATTTTGAATTAATTTTTGTATATGATGTGATGTAAAGGCCTAAATTCATTCTTTATAATTTAGACATCCAGTTTTCCCAGCACCATTTGTTGAAGAGACATTTCTTTTCCCATTGAGTAGACTTGGCATCCTTGTCAACAATCAATTAGGCATAAATGTGAGGGTTGATTTCTAAGCTCTCAATTTGATTCCATTTGTCTATATTCTGTCCTTGTGCCAGTCCCATGTTGTTTTTATTAGTGTGGCTTTGTAATAAGTTTTAAGATCAGGAAGTGTGAATCCCCCAACCATGTTATTTTCAAGGTGGGATTGGCAGATCAGGAGACCTTAATGTTCCATGTAAAACTGATGATTGGCTTTTTCATTTCTGCAAAGGTGTCTGTTGGAAATGTGAGTGGGAATGTGTTGAACCTGTAAATTGCTTTGGGTAGAATTGATATCTTAACAATATTTAGCCTTTCAATCCATGAACATGGAATGTCCTTCCATTTATTAAGTCTTTGATTTCTTTTGGCAGTGTTTTGTAGTTTTCTGTGTAAAATCCTTTACATCCTTAGATTTATTTTATCCTTTTAATTGCTACTGTAAATGGATTTTTTTTTTCAGATTATTCATTACTAGTGTATAGAAACAATACTGACTTCTGTATGTTGATCTTATACTCCACCACATTGCTGAATTCATTTATTAGTTCTGATAGCTTTGTTGTGGACTTTTCAGGATTTTCTGTATTTATGATTATGTAGTCTGCAAATAGGGAAAGCTTTGCTTCTTCTTTTCCAATTTTGATGCTTTTATCTCTTTATCTTGCCTAATTACTCCAAATAGAATTTCCAGGAAAAGTTGAAAAACAGTGGTGACAGTGGGCATCCTTATCTAGTTCCTGAACTTACAGGGAAAGCATTGTCTCTCTCCACTGAGTATGATGTTAGTGGTGGGTTTTTCATAAATGTCCTTTATTATGTTGAGGAATTTCCCTTCTTTTCCTAGTTTTCTGTTTGTTTTTATCAAGAAAGTATTCTGTATTTTGTCAAATGCCTTTTTGGCATTCGATGTTGTGTATTACATTTATTAATTTTTATATTGAACCACCCTTGCATATATGGGATAAATCCCAGTTTCACTTGATCATAGTATATAATTCTTTTAATTGTTGGTTTCAGTTTGCTAATATTTTGTTGAGGATTTTTCATTTATATTCATAACAGATATTGGGCTGCAATTTTCTTTTCTTGTGGCATCATCTGGCTTTGCTAGGAGGGTAATGTTGGCCTCAAAATGTGTCAGGGAATGTTCCTTACTCTTCAATTTTTTTGAAGAGTTTGAGCAGGATTAGTGTTAATTCTTCTTGGAAAGTTTAGTAAAATTTCCCTGTAAGGCTATCTGGTCCTGGGATTTTCTTTGTGGTTGAGTTTCTGATTACTGATTTAATCTCTTTTCTAGTTATTGTTTTTTTGTGATCTAGTTTTTCTTGATTCAGTGTAGGTAGTTTGTATGTTTCTAGGTTATCTAATTTGTTGGCATACAGTTTTTCATAGCATACTCTTATAATCCTTCTTAATTTTGAGGTCTGAGTAATTTCCCCTTTTCATTTCTGATTTTAGTTATTTGCATCCTCTTTTTTGCCTCATTTGTGTGGCTAAAACTCTTTCACTTTTAATGATATTTTCAAGGAACGAATTTTTGTGTTGTTGATTCTATTGGTTTTTAATTCTCTATTTCATTTTTCTATGCTGTAATATTTGTTGTTTCCTTCCTTTTGCTCACTTTGGGTTTAGTTTGTTCTTTTTTCTAGACCCTCCAATTTTCATGTTAGATTAGTGATTTGAGATGTAGATTTTCATCTCAGCACTGCCTTTGCTACATCCCATCAATTTCAGCAAGTTGTGTTTTCGATTTCATTCACCTCAAGATATTTCCTAATTTTCCTCATGATTTCCTCTTTAACCTATTAAGAGTATTTTGTTTAATTTCCACATATTTGTGAATTTTGTATTTTCCGTTATTGATTTCTAGCTTCATTCTGTTGTGCTTGGAGGAAACACGTTTTATGATTTCAATATTTCTGCATGTATTGAGACTTGTTTTAGACCTACCATATGGTCTTTTTTTTTTAAAATTCAGTTTTATTGAAATACATTCACACACCATACAATCATCCATGATATACAATCCACTGTCCACACTATGATAACATAGTTATGCGTTCATCACCACAATCTATCTCTGAACATTTTCCTTACATCAGAAAGAACCAGAACAAGAATACAAAATAAAAGTGAAAAAAGAACACCCAAATCATCCCCCCCATCCCACCCCATTTGTCCTTTAGTTTTTAACCCCATTCCTCCACTCATCCATACACTAGATAAAGGGGGTGTGATCCACAAGGTCTTCACAATCACACTGTCACCCCTTGTAATCTATATTATTATATAATTGTCTTCAGGAGTCCAGACTGCTGGGTTGGAGTTTGGTAGTTTCAGGTATTTACTTCTAGCTATTCCAATACATTAAAGCCTAAGAGGTATTATCTATATAGTGCATAAGAATGTCCACCAGAGTGACCTCTCGACTCCATTTGGAATCTCTCAGCCACTGAGACTATTTCATCTCATTTTGCATCCCCCTTTTGGTCAAGAAGATACTCTCAGTCCCACGATGCCGGATCCACATTCATCCCCGGGAGTCATACTCTGCGTTGCCAGGGAGATTTACACCCCTGGGAGTCGGGTCCCACGTAGTGGGGAGGGCAGCGAGTTCACCTGTCGAGATGGCTCAGTTAGAAAGAGAGAGGGCCACATCTGAGCAACAAAGAGGTACTCAGGGGGAGACTCTTAGGCACCATTACATACAACTTTAGACTCTCCTTTGTGGTAATGAGCTTCATAAGGGCAAGTCCCATGCTCAAGGGCTCAGCACATCAAACCGCCAGTCCCAATGTTTGTGACAACATCAACACCAGTCCAGGTGAGGATGTCCAACACATCCGCACCTTCCCCCAGACCCTCGGGGCTGGGGAGGGGGAGGCTGTAAATATATTTTTTATTATCTGCCCAAATTACTCTAGGATGTGTCACTATTTCACTCCAGCCTATACTAACCTACCATGTCTCACTTCCTATTCAAAGTTCCATGCAATTGTGGTGTTTGAACAAATCGACTGTAGAGTTGTACCGTGTAGAAAATTTAGATCCTGTACCAAATAGATATCTCTTCCCTTGGTCTCATATGGAAGTTGAAGTTTTAAAACACAATCAATTTCAACCTTTACCCTTTGGCCTGGCTTGCCCTGGTCTTAACCAGACCTGCTTCATTCATATCACTAATTGAAGTCTGGGCTCTTTTTCAGCATTTTTTTTTTTTTTAACAGTTGCTGTATGCACTAATACTGACATTCATATCTGCCGAGCTCTAGCTCTGAGTTTCAGGTGTCTCAGAGATATGCATTGTTCCAGAGACCAATCAGGTTATATGCTAGGGGATCAGCATCTCAAAGTTTAGAGATAGGCATTACAATTCAGGGGTAGAGTTAACTGCTGTAAGAGCTTACAATCTAGGGACTATTACAATTATTATGTCCACTTTAGGCTATGTTCTAAGATTCAATTCTGAGTTTACACATTGTAGTTAGTCCATATTGGTGAGGCATCATCCCTCTCACCATGTTTTCTCCAACACTTTTACTCCTAAATATATATTTTCCTACAATTTTATAGAGTTATATTCATATACCATACATTTATTCACAGTGTACAATCAGTTGTTCATGGTATCATAAAGTTGTACATTTATCACCATAATCAGCACTTGAATGTATTGATTACTACAAGAAAAATTTTTTTAGCAATAAAAAATGATAAAGAAAAATAACATGTCATATAATACAATATACTAGTAAAGACAGCAAATAACACCACTACCAAGAATTCCATATTCCTCCCCTATATCCCCCTCATATACATTTAGCATTGGCATATTGTCTTTGTTACATTTAATGGAGGTATATTACAATGTTACTGTTGACCATAGACTCCAGTTTGCTTTGATTATGTTTTTTCCTGAATACCATCCCCTTTTCAACTCTCTACATGGCTGACATTCATTTGCTTTCCCACATGCAAAAACATTTGTATATTTAGTAACAATCATTGGCCACTCCAGTTTTTGCCACGTTATACAGTCCCAGTCTTTATCATCTATCTTTACCTCTGGTGTCATACATTCTCCTATCCCACCTCTTTCAGCTTTACTCACAGACATCTTTGTTCAGTGTACTTACAATACCATGCTACCATCACACAGTATTATGCTATCTATTTCTGGATCTATGCAATCAATCCTAAACATTCTGTAGTCCTTCAGCATCAAATGGCTGGTCTCTGCCCTCTTTCTATCTCCTGGTCGCCTGTGTTGTCAGCTTTTAACTCCAAAAGTTTGTTCATTAATGTCTGTTCATATTAGTGAGACCATACTGAATCTGTCCTTTTGTTTCTGGCTAACTTCACTCAACATAATGTCCTCAAGGTTCATCCACATTATTACATGATCCATTTCTTTGTTCTGTCTTACAGCGGCATAATATTCCATCATGTGTATATACCACAGTTTGTTTATCCACTCATCCTTTGATGGACATTTAGGCTGTTTCCATCTCTTGGCAATTGTGAATAATGCTGCAATAAACATTGGTTTACAAATGTCTGTTTGTGTCTTAAGTTTCAGTTCCTCTGAGTATATACCTAGCAATGGAATAGCTGGGTCATATGGTAAATCTATATTTAGCTTCCTGAGGAACCTCCACACTGTCTTCCAGAGTGATTGTACCATTCTACATTCCCACCAACAATGAATAAGTGTGCTTCTTTCTCCACATCCTCTCCAGCACTTGTCATTTTCTGTTTTTTGGATAATGGCCATTCTGGTAGGTGTGAGATGATATCTCATTGTGGTTTTGATTTGCATTTCCTTAATAGCCAGTGAAGTTGAGCATTTTTTCATACATTTTTGAGCCATTTGTATTTCCTCTTCAGAAAAATGTCTGTTCATGTCTTTTGCCCATTTTTTAATTGGATTGTTTGTCTTTCTGTTATTGAGATGCAGGATTCCTTTATATATTCGGGATATTAAACCATTATCTGATATGTGGTTTCCAAATATCATCTCCCATTGTGTAGGTTGCCTTTTGACTTTTCTGACAAAGTCCTTTGATGTATAAAAGTGTTTAATTTTGAGGAGATCCCATTTGTCTATTTGTTCTTTGGTTGCTCGCGCCTTGGGTGTGAGGTCTAAGAAACCACCTCCTATCACAAGATCTTTAAGATATTGCCCTACATTTTCTTCTAAGAGTTTTATGGTCTTGGTGCTAATGTTTAGGTCTTTGATCCACTTTGAGTTAATTTTGGTATAAGGTGTGAGATGGACATCCTCTTTCATTCTTTTGGAAATGGATATCCAATTCTCCAAACACCATTTATTGAACAGGCTGCTCTTTCCCAGCTGC
Source organism: Choloepus didactylus (assembly GCF_015220235.1). Classification (NCBI taxonomy): domain Eukaryota; kingdom Metazoa; phylum Chordata; class Mammalia; order Pilosa; family Megalonychidae; genus Choloepus; species Choloepus didactylus. The sequence goes on from NC_051319.1 coordinate 97,278,720, forward strand.
TTCGGCTTCACTGCCTTATCAAAGATCAGTTGTCTGTAGATGCGAGGGTCTACTTCTGAACACTCAATTCGATTCCATTGATCAGTATTTCTGTCCTTATGCCAGTACCATGCTGTTTTGAGCACTGTAGCTTTGTAATATGCTTCAAAGTCAGGTAGTGTGAGACCTCCCTCTTCATTCCTCTTTCTCAAGATATTTTTGGCTATTCGGGGCATGTTTCCCTTCCAAATAAATTTAGTTATTGGTTTTCTATTTCTGTAAAGTAAGTTGTTGGGATTTGAATTGGTATTGCATTGAATCTGTAAATCAGTTTAGGTAAAATTGCCATCTTAACTATATTTAGTCTTGCAATCCATGAACATGGTATGTTCTTCCATTTTTTCAGGTCTTGTTCAATTTCTTTTAGCAGTTTCTTATGGTTTTCTATGTAAAGGTCTTTTGTGTCCTTGGTTAAGTTTATTCCTAAATACTTGATTCTTTTGGTTGCTATTGTAAATGGGATTTTTTTCTTGATTTCCTCCTCTTGTTGCACATTACTTGTGTATAGGAACACTACAGATTTTTGCGTGTTGATCTTGTAGCCTGCTACTTTACTGTATTCATTGACTAGTTCTAGTAGCTTTGCTGTAGATTTTTCTGGATTTCCTACATATAGAATCATGTCATCAGCAAATAGCAAAAGTTTTACTTCTTCCTCTCCAATTTGGATGCCTTTTATTTCTTTTTGTTGCCTAACTGCTCTAGTTAGAACTTCCAGCACAATGTTGAATAACAATGGTGATAGTGGGCATCCCTGTCTTGTTCCTGATCTTAGAGGAAAAGCTTTCAGTCTCTCCCCATTGAGTGTGATGTTAGCTGTGGGTTTTTCATATATTGCCTTTATCATATTGAAAAAGTCCCCTTCTATTCCTATCCTTTGAAGTGTTTTCATCAGGAAAGGACGTTGAATTTTGTCAAATGCCTTTCCTGCATCAATCGAGATGATCATGTGGTTCTTCTGCTTTGATTTATTGATGTGGTGTATTACATTAATTGATTTTCTTGTGTTGAACCAGCCTTGCATACCTGGAATAAATCCCACCTGGTCGTGGCGTATAATTCTTTTAATGTGCTGCTGGATTCAATTTGCGAGTGTTTTGTTGAGGATTTTTGCATCTACATTCATTAAAGAAATTGGTCTATAATTTTCTTTTTTTGTAGTATCTTTGTCTGGTTTTGGATTAGGGTGATGTTGGCTTCATAGAAAGAGTTAGGTAGCTTTCCCTCTTCTTCAATTTTTTTGAAGAGTTTGAGCAGGACTGGTACTAATTCGTTCTTGAATGCTTGATAGAATTCACATGTGAAACCATCTGGTCCTGGGCTTTTCCTTTTTGGGAGCTTTTTGATGACTGACTCAGTCTCTTTACTTGTGATTGGTTTGTTGAGGTCATCTATTTCTTCTTGAGTTAATGTTGGTTGTTTATGCTTTTCTAGGAAGTTGTCCACTTCATCTAAGTTGTCTAGTTTATTAGCATATAGTTGCTCATAGTATCTTCTCATTATCTCCTTAATTTCTGCAGGGTCGGTAGTTATATTTCCTTTCCCATTTCTGATTGCATTTATTTGCATCTGCTCTCTCTTTTTTTTTGTTAGCCTAGCCAGTGGTCCATAAATTTTATTGATTTTTCTCAAAGAACCAACTTCTGGTTTTGTTGATTCTCTCTATTGTTTTCCTGTTCTCAATTGCATTTATTTCTGCTCTAATCTTTGTTATTTCTTCCCTTCTGCTTTCTTTGGGGTTAGTTTGCTGTTCTTTCTCTAATTCCTCCAGGTGAGCAGTTAACTCTTCAATTTTTGCTCTCTTCTCTTTTAGTATAGGCATTTAGGGCAATAAATTTCCCTCTCAGCACCGCCTTTGCTGCATCCCATAAGTTTTGATAAGTTGTGTTTTCATTGTCATTTGCCTCGAGGTATTTACTAATTTCTCTTGTAATTTCTTCCTTTACCCACTGGTTTTCTAAGAGGGTGTTGTTTAGCCTCCATATGTTTGTGAATTTTATGACCTTCTACCTTTCATTTATTTCCAACTTCATTCCATTGTGGTCTGAGAAAGTGTTTTGTATAATATCAATATTTTTAAATTTGTTGAGACTTGCTTTGTGACCCAACATGTGGTCTATCCTAGAGAATGTTCCATGAGCACTTGAGAAAAAAGTGTATCCTGCTGTTGTTGGATGTAGTGTTCTATAAATGTCTGTCAAGTCTAGTTCATTTATCATACAATTCAACATCTGTTTCTTTAGTGATCCTCTGTCTAGATGTTCTATCCATTGATGAGAGTGGTGTATTGAAGTCTCCAACTATTATTGTAGAGGTATTATTTCTCCTTTCAGTGATCGCAGTGTTTGCCTCATGAATTTTGGGGCATGGTATTACTTCTTTGACCCACTGTTTAATAGTGTGTTCTTTAACTTCCATATATTTGTGAAGTTTCCAGTTGTCCACCTGTTTTTCCAGCTTCCTTCCATTGTGGTCAGAGACAGTGCCTTTGTATGATTCTAATATTTTTAAATTTATTGGGACTTGTTTTGTGACCCAACCTGTGGTCTATCTTGGATATGATAAATGTGTATTTGAGAAGAATAACTTGCTGTTTGGGGGTGCAAAGTTCTGTATATGTCCGTTAGATCTAGTTCATTTATCATATTTTTCAAGTTCTGTTTCCTTATTGATCTTCTGTCTAGATGGTCTATCTATTGATTAGAGTGAAGTATTGAAGTCTCCAACTGTTATTGTAGAGACATCTATTCCTCCCTTCAGTTTTACCAGTGTTTCCGCCAGTATTTTGGGGCACCACTGTTAGATGCATACATATGATTGTTACTTCTTCTTTGTTGTTTGCCACTTTTATTAATATTTAGTATTCTTCTTTAGTCTCATAAGAGTTTTGCCTTTAAAGTCTGTTTTGTCCTATATTAGTATAGCTACCCCAGCTATATGTTACTGTTTGCAAGGAATATCTTTTTCCAAACTTTCATTATCAACTATTTATGTCTTTGGGTCTAAGGTGAGTCTCTCCTACACAGCATCTAGTTGGATCATACTTTATTCTGCCAATCTGTCTCTTTGATAGAGAGTGTAATCCATTAACACTCAATGTTAACACTGTAAAGGCAGTATTTACTCCAGATATTTTATCTTTGGTTTTTGTATGTCATATCTTCTGTTTCTCTTTTTAACCTTTTAGTTACCTTTACTGATATTTTTTTCTTCACTCTACTCCCAGCTTCCTTCCCGTCTTTTTTTTTTTAATCTGCAGTACTCTTTAGTATTTCTGCTCATTTTTCTATTGTTTTCTTTATCTGTTCTGTAAATTTTCAATTGTCCCATTTTCTAGTTTGCTGATTCCGTCTACCTGTTCACATCTGCTGTCATATGCCTTTAGTGTGCTTTTATCTTCTCTATTGTGTCTTTTGTCTGCATAATTTGTTATGTTTCTTTGCATACTTTCAAACTCTTCTTTATGCTCACCCACTGTCTTCCTAATATCCTTTATTTCTTTACCCATATTTTCCTTCATCTCTTTGAATTGATTTAGGAGATTTGTGTGAACATATTTGATCAATATTCCAAATTCTTTGTCTTTCTTCTTTTAAATATAGACATTAACTATATATTTCCCTGACTTAATTATATTTTACTCACTCGTTGTCTCTCTCCCCATACAGGAGATCTTATTTGTTATAGAAGCACACAGAATCTCAATAAATATCTGTTAAATGAATGTTCATTGAATCAAGTTTCCATTACCCCTCTCCACAGATTGTAGCTCTAGCCCCATTGCTCTGGCCACATGTCCATGAGACTAAAATAAGAATAAATGAAGCCTTCAGATTAAACTCCTCAAATAGTTTTAAAATAAAAATAAATTGCTTTGTCTAGTAAATAAGGCCTTTTGTAATCTAGACTTGTATCCACCACTATCCACACTTCCTGAAATGTTTTATTCTCTCAATGATGTGGTTTCCACTAATTAAAAGATTCACTTGGCTGAATCCTAACCCCTTGAAGATTTTCTTGAGGCATCACCTCTAAGAAGAATTGCTGGATTTCTACCCTCAAAAGAAGAACAGGAGATTTTCACAAGAAGCAGATGCTTCAGGAACAAGTGCCTGCTTAGCCACTGAGTGACAGTGAGGCCTAGAACAGGTACAGTCATCACCTATAAAAACAGAGGTGATGGCAGCCCTGGGCAGTAGATACGGTTGACGGTACACAATGAAAGTTACATACTTGGTAAGGCAAATTTTCCATCAGCAGTGACTCCATTATTAATAGTTACTATTATGACCTAAACAGCATAACACCCTGCATGCGCTATCCTAGTTTTAGTGTAACAAGTATTATGCATCTGCTTGACTGTCTTCTCACTAAATCACAACTTCAATAAAAGGGTTTTGTTAAGCTTCTTTTTACCCATAGTACCAAGCAAAATATTGCACAAGTTAGTGCTCAACTGGTAATTGGATCTGCTATGATGATGGTGGATTCAATTAATTAAATACAACCCCATCCCTGGTACTGTGGTAAAGGCACAGCAGTTAACAGCTTGCCCATGGTGCTTGTCCTCATGAAATAGCCTACTGGGAGGAGACAGTCCAACAAATAATTTCAGCTGTGAGAAATGGCATGAAGGGAATAGCATGGGCAGCTGTGGGAACAGGTAACTAGAAGATGAAGTTCTGTCTAGAGGGACAAGGATACACTGCCTTCTGCATCTTTGAAAGCCCCTAAGGCCCACAGCAAGTCCTTACACAGGGCAGGTCTTCAACGATTGTTCATTAGTGTTTTTTTTTTTTTTGTGAGACGTGTCTAGTGTATGCTATTCTGGTTAAAATTGTCCCCCTCTAACCATTAGCTCTTCAGAGACTTGTCATATTTCACAGCCTTGACAATGGTTGGTGTTCAGTAGATGACTAGATTCCCTCATACAATGGAAAAGTAGGATTTACATAAAAATCTAGAGGTCATCGTTTTATCTTTCCTTAGTTAAAAGGAAACCCATTATCTTGTCAGACCAGTTAGGGAGAAAATGATTTTTTATTATTTTTACTTTTTAATATTTATTATTTTATTAAAAATAATTTTAAAAAATAATTAAAATGAGAGAAAGGAACACTAAGCACAGGGTAGAAGCTGGAAGGGTAGGAAAAACCCAGAAGGCATAGGAGAAGAGAAAAGGAAGCACCACAAATCACCAGAGCTAAATGGAAACCCTGGTGTTGTGTTGGGGGCCGGGGAGGGATTAATGTGCTAGGATAGCCTCATAACAAGTAATTACTTTTCATTACCAATCTGTATAAATCAAGTTAAATAAACAAATAAATTATAAAGAGGCATGGATCTGATATTTGATATTTTAGAATTCTCTTCCAACCTTAAGCTTTTAACACCATACAAGCCCACAGACACACCTTCAGTCTCAGCTCCATCCCCTTCTGAGTGATAGACACAGACTGTGAAATAGTGGGTTAGAAGTACAGGCTTCTGTGTAAACCAGACTTGGCTTGAATTCTGGTTGTGACACCTAATTGCTATACAACCTTGGATAAACTACCTTCTGTTAACCTTAACTTTCTCCCCTGCAAAACTGAGATAATAACCCATCTCCATTTCCAGGGTGGGCTAAAGCCCACCTTGGGGGAAAAAAACAAAAACAAACAAAACAACAAAAAAAAACACAGGAACCTATTTCAAGGGTTATTTTAAATTTTTATCAGTGATACAAAACTGTTCTCTCTGAAATCCATCAAGCTTTGTAAAATGCAGCAGACCTCAAGCTTCCAGTGCCAGCAAAGCATTTCCAAGTGAAGCAAATGCCATGTTGACTGCAGGGCTGGAAGGGAGCTGCTAGCATGAGTCACTGATTAAGAGACTGATTTGGATTTCTGTTTGAGCTGTGTTTGATTATCTTGTCCATGACAGTGAGCAATCCAGTTTTCATGGGCACAATCCACTGGACTCAGCATATCTCCACATTCCTAGCTCTGGTTGCCATTCAGGAGAGGCATGAGTCAGCGCCATTAGCACATGTTCATTTATTTTCATGGGGCATTAAGACTGATTTATATGGCAGCATTAAAGGAGAAAAAATATTCACTAATTATATCCATATAAGTACACTTGATATTATCTCCCAAAAGGACTTCTGGAAGGAAGAATGCCATCAACCCCAGCTCAGGAAGGTTCTATTTCATCATGTCACCAAGTTGATTGGTCAGTCAGAAAAGTGAGTAGGAGCACACAAGGAATCAGGTTCATCTTGTCCATTTTGCCTTTCTGCAATGAATTGCATGTTACTGCTGGAGAATTTTAAGTGTTCATAGAGAATAAAATAACATGTAGTCTTCTGAATTTCTGAGAATAGCCTAAAGGCTGCTGTAATTCATTTTAATAGAAGTGCTTTTTTCTTTTATTGGTAATACTTTAAGATAATGATATAATCATTGATTTTACTGCTATGCATCATAAAAGCATTGAGAAAACTCAGCATCCTGGCCATTTCTTTACAATAGTAATATCAAGAAGAACAGCATGGCACATCACCAAACTCTGTATATTTTACCCTTTAGCTCTCCTAAGACTTTCAAAAGGAAACTTGAGTGAGGTCCTAATTATCCTTCCTGACTCCTGTTTGCTACCCTCCCCTCCTTTCCTAATGATTGTCCCTTTATCTTCATCATCAATCAATAAACTCTAGCTGAAAGAAACCAAGAGGGGAAAACTGCAGAACGTTAAGTCTGATAACATCAAGCTCACTTCATAAACATATGGGAGGAAATAACTTTTCTGAAAAGACCCTGAGGCAATCAGTTAAGAAGAGTTTTCTATGCCTGGATAGATGTGAAGAGTGATAAATATTTCACGATTTGTGAACTCTTTGTTTAACCTTCCAACTTGTTCATTAACAAACTTTATGAAAACAAGATCTGAGTCTTTACATTTACCAATGAATCCTCAGTTCTTATCAATGTGTGTCACATAAGATGCTCAATAAATATGTTAAAGGGAGAAAGGAACAGTAGCTTAGTTGGTGACGTTGTTTTCCTTGTTTACTGTCATCTCTCCTTATTAGGGGCATGAAATTGACAGGCAACCATCTTCTGGTTGGACTTCATGCAGACAATCTCAGACTCACAGGAAGCATAAATGGCCTCTCAAGTCTACACCAGAACCTCCACAAAGACCAAGGCATCGCCAATAAACAGAATAGCTATAATGAGTGGTAAGGAAAGTAAATTGAGAATTCAAGAGCTAGAAAGGGAAGGAAGACCAAAAAATAACAGCTCTTATCAGTTTCTACTCATGATCTGACCCAGTAGGGTCAAACGTTTATTTTGGTCCAAGTAGAGATTCCAAACCAAACATTAAAATTTACAAAAGGCCCATATGTTTCAATAGAGTTTTTTCATTACCAAGAGAAGAGCATCTTAAAATGTGGGACATATTTCATATGTGAAACAACCTAAGGCTTGCTTTGAAACTCTTAGACTATACCAGTGTTTTATCAATAACACTGCATCCTTCCAAAAATAAATGCCATCAGGCCTCCAAATAGTTCCAAACATATTGCATTTTTACTTTCCATCTGAAGACAAGATGACTTCAGGTATCTGTGATCTTTATGTAGTAAAAAGAAGGTATAATGTTTATATCTATTGATCTCCCACATTTGATGCTGTATCTTGTTAGCATGAACTGAATTCATTTTCATTTTATCTTTTTCTCAGTCTCATACCATCAGTAATTTCACATGAAAATCAACTCTAACGTGCTCATATCTCATCAAGAAAGTTAGTGGTGCTGCCCAGAAGACATATTTCTTTAGTGTGATTCTTTGGTGAAGGAGAGCTTTGTAAAAGCAAAGATGGGCTGGAATGACATGTCTGACTTCCCTAGATTTAACTGTCCCTGCCATATCCTCAGGAAAAGTGACTGTCAATCAGGAAAACATGAGCCTTAAATTGCTTATTTTAGTATTGCTACCTATTGCTTCTCTTATGCCAAACATCTAAGCTGAGGAATTTGTTATAATAGTTGGTGGTCTCATCCATGCTGTAAAATGAAAAAAATTTAAGTAAAGTAATCCTGGGGGATTGTTAGAGCTCATAAAAACTAGATTTCCTGACCAATATTTTAAGCCCTGCAGTCTTTTGAACTGCCAAAGCAATAGGGCAATAATCATGATTTCTTTCCTATTCATAGGAAATCTGTTGTTTCATTGTGTTCTATTTCTGAATTTATCTACTGATGACACAGATATCCAGATTCTAGCATAACCCCAGTTTTGATGACTTAGGAGGATATACACCAGCACTTCAGAGTCAAATGAGCTAAATACATTAAAAGATAATTTTCAGAGAAAGGTAAAATCATGATTCCTTAACAAACATAAAAATTAACATGTGTTAAAGAAGAACATGTGCTAACTCATAAGGGAACCAGCAGATGTTATAACCCATGCAAGAGGCAAGGTCAAAAAAGCACAAATTTGTATGAAGTAAAGGAATGTTGACAGCAATTGATAATGGAGACAAAATTGTTTTTTTCCATAGGGGAAGAATGAGGAGGAAAATCTGTTGAATCTCTCAGAACAGAATTTGCATGCCTACCAGCTAACTATAATTTACAGTGTTGTAAAATAGCTCCTATAAAATGATAATTTAAGATGACAGGTGTGATATAGACAATGCCTAATTTTCTACTGAAGTTCACTTTTCTTCTAGATGATTATGAAATAAGAACTAGGAAAACGGAATAAGCAGCCAAGAAAATCAGCTGTAAACACCCTCTGTGGGTAAAAATAGGAAAACAACTTAGCACATACTTCGTCACTTGCATCTTGACCCATCATTGCGCTGGTTCCTCACATGCCTCAGATATCAGTTCTGAAATTAGGAGTTGGCATTTTCTTTGTACTGAAATAGTGCCAAATATATGGAGCAGACGGTGCAGACACATGCCTGGGATTTTAACAGTGCTGGGCATATATAGGTGGCATTTAAATGCTCAAATAGCTCATGAATTTATACCAGTTATCTGTAGCAAGACCCTCTCTAAGGTCATGCATCTTAATGTTATGAAATAAAAGCCAACACAGAGACAAAACTCTATCTCAGGAGGTTTTATTGACAAAAGTGGAAGAAGAAAATGTTCTACCCCTAAGTCTACCTCAAAGAAAGAACCATCCATGAAAATTTTACAGTGATTCACTGCCCAATAACACAGTATTGTTTCTAATTTCCTCCCATCATCACATCCTGTAACAATAAACTTAAAGGCCTTCTGGTTTTGCATTTCTGGGCTATTTCTGACATCAGTGATTATAACAGCACCCCTAATTAAGATGTAAGAACAGGGGACATTTAGGTCACTCTAGATTTACCAGTTTCTTGCCATACTTAGATCCGGCATTGTGCTTTAAAGAAACCAACTTATCTATGTATTACAAAGTAGATAAAGAAAACTTGATTTCTGTCAGACAGCCATAAATGGTACTGATTAAGAAAAAAACAAAAGGGTCATAGAGGTTTTCAAGAGCAATTTCTTAAGAACGCAAAAAAAAAAGCAAAACCAGATAATTAGTACAAGGCCATTCAAGCCAGACCCGAGAAAATAATCTCCAATGCTAAGTTCCCAACTAGAAAGAGGCAGACAGAGAATATTTTCTTCCCTTTGAGATTCACTCCTATTCTATTTCAATATTAGGCCCTGTAATGATATTAGGATTTAGTGGCAACCAAATGAGCTCATAATTACAACAGCAATTTTAATTCAAAACCAAATTGTATTATAGGCAAAGCTTGTTTTTCTACTTATGTCCTGCCCAAAGGTTATGTTTGACATCATGTTGCCACCTGTCTACAAAACTTTTTCACCCCAATTCAGCCGCACTCCAGGCTGTAGACCAGTGGTTCTCAACTGGGTGTGATTTTGCACCACCCCCCCCCATGGAACATTTGGCAATCTCATACTTGGTTTAAAGGGGGAAATTTCCTTCAAATGAATAATCTTTGCTTATAAAGGGGAAGAAAACAGCTGCCTCTTCTTCCCCTCTTGAAAGGGTCTGCTTGAAAACATAGTTGGTCTGAATCAGTTCTTTCACCTCTGGAATAAAGACAAGTCTCTACAGGTACTAGAGAAGCCCAGTCTACAATACTAAGATTTCTCCAAGGTCTCAGGCCTCATAACCCCTTGAAATATAAAAACATTTCTGGAGTTATCTTTGTCTTTCAGGAACACTCAAGGTAAAACCGTTTATCTTTCAAACAGATAAATTACTTTATTCTTTCAGAAGAGGACAATTAACTAAACAAATAGCTACCTTAATTAGTAAGTGAATTTTATAACTGCCCTGTTGTATAAATTTTGTGAATATTCTCTCACTTCGTATCTCTTACAGACTAACTACATGCACATATACTATTGTGCTTATTCAGTAACAAACCAGTTTTCTTTCTTTCCCTACTGATGTGGACAAGTCTCTGTATTGATGGGACATTTATTTTCCCCACACTGGAGATATTTTTGTTATCACAGCTGCAAGGAAGGGAATGTTACTAGGGGACATGGAGTCCAAGAGGCCAGAAATTCTGCTAAACATCTGCAATGTGCAAGACATCCCCCACAACAAAAAATTATCTGGCCCAAAATGCCAACAGAGCTAAGGTTATAAAGCTCTGCTCCAGGCCAATGGTCTTCAAAGTGGACTAATGGAACAAAACACTGAAATTTCAATTCATATATTTTAACATTTTAACAGATGCTGATGATGTCTCACTCTAATTCCCTTTAACCAAGCTGGTGCACCTGCTCCCAGCTGGTGGCATTGGCTGCTAATGACTTGCACCTGTATATTCTCTGGAGGACTTTCCTCAACTGACAGGATCCACCTTGCCAAGAAGATGCCTGGGAGGTCATGTCTTTCATGGGTTATGAATTCACTGATACTGGAGTATAATCCTCCAGGAGCCCTTGTATCGATGTGAGATGGCCACTGTGGTACTCCAGAGCTACCCGTGAGAGTCTAGACTTCTGAAACCATGTTCTTGCCCCACTTCTTCCCCTGCTCAACCCACTTCCTTGACTTCCTTATAGGGTTCCCTTCAGAGAACCCCCTCAAGAAATCACTTGCACAAGAATCCCCATTTCGGGCTTTGCCTCTAGGGGACACAATCTAAGACCTAGATACATGATTAATCTAAATTAAGAAATTGAATTTGACTAGTATTTAATACATGTATCACCACTGACACCATCACTTGCATCTGTCTGATGTTGTAAGTCATGTATGGAAAGGCTGGGATTCCTATGTCATAGAGGATGATCTCACTAATGTTTTCTTTCCACATATTGCAAAATATCACAATTCAACTGTGCTGGATCAAGAGGATTTATACACTACCTTGTCTAGTGTTAGCTAAATTAAACCTTAAAGAATGAACAAGTGACTTTAAGAGATTCCTGCAAAGTAGGCACAGATGAGAGATAATAATGCAAGAACAAGCACACATCAAGAAGATGGCAGAGCTGCCACTTCTAGCGGAGCTCTTCATCAGCCACATGAGGAGAGGAAACAATGAAGGTCCAATTAAGTCTGGCAGGAAGTCAGTAAAATACTTTGAAATCGTTAAGGAATTCTTTGAAACACGAATTTCTATCTACTACCACTAATATTTATCATCATCCTAAGGGTACCTATTATGACTTTAGGTATTTGGTAATCACAGTCTAAAGCCTCCTCAATAGGCAAGAGATTATAAAGGCTTGTTTAATCTTACATTATTTTAGGATTTGTAAGTTTAATAACTTACATATTAATACTTTTTATATATGATCCATAAAATTATACATAAATTTTATACATTTTTCCCTTCAAAAGGAATATGAAAACAAAACAAAACAAAACACACTTGAAAGCTATCTTCCCCAGAAGTGAAAATGGACATTTTTGGTGGTGTTTTGTAGTGTTTTAAAACAATTTAAGCAAACATTTCAATATCAAGATGTTTCACATGCAAATCCTGATTTCCAGGATATCTTGAAAAATGGGAAGACCTGGCTACCCAGTTCTCTCATTCCCACAGGACAATTAGCTGAATACGATTATTAGCTGTAGTTTTAAGGATACGTATTCTTTAGTTCACAACAAAGTCCCACTCAGCCTGCTCTTACCTGCCTGGCTCTTGGATGACAGAAGTTTTAGCCTCTGACCTTTTCCAATACCCTTCCACCAATCTCACTTTTATGTTCCATATCCCACGTTCTGTGATTTGCTGTCTGCTTAGCAGCAAGTACAGAGGAAAGAAAGTGGGGTGCCACAACTGTTTGGTAGACAAACAATTAGTAGAGTAGTGCCATATATTTATAAGCTAAAAACACCCTGGAACATCCCATTCAAGTCTGATTGCTCTCCTAGGAACTAAGAGAAAGACCAAAGGTAGAGTTGTAGACCCCCGTGCTCACTTCAATGTGGGCAGAACCCCTGATGTGATCTGAAAGTCCCTGCTTCACCTGTCCCCTGCCCAACCCTGCCCCAATGAGCAAGCACATGTCTTTCTATCCTTTATTTTATGCTCTCCAGTCTCACTCACTATCTTCCATTTCCACCAATGCTTCTACTTGTCTGAGCCATTGCACATATCTGACTAGGTCACTCCCCTGCTTAAAATATTTTAAAAAGTTCCTACTCTCAGGATCAAATTCAGTCCCCTTGCCACAGCATATAATCCTCGCACAGTTTGGCATCAGCCTGCTTCTTTAGCTTCATCTTGCACCACTTTCCCTCCTTCCCCTCCCCCCTTCCCTCAAACTCTATTCAACACTGTTCTTATTTTCATTTTACAAATCTGACAAGCTCCTTCTACCCTGAGGCCTTCCCTACTATTGACCCACTGACTAATAGTCTCTTTATCTCTTCACTCAGTCAACGCAGTCAACACACACTCATCCTTTATAAATCAGCACTAACAGTTCTTCCTCAGGGAAGCCTCCTTATCATTTACAAAGTTTTCAGCTGCAAGAGAAAACCATTATTTAAATGGTTTAAACAGTAATAAATGTGTCTTTCCTCACATAACCAGCCTTCTGGAAATGAATCTTCTCAGGGTAAATTCAGGTGTTCAGTAATCCCATTGGGTTCCTAGGTACTTTCCATCTTTCTGTACTCCCCTTTAGTTCGTAAGATAGCTAACGCGGTACCAGGCAACATATGGAGACCCTTGGCCTCTCCAGAAAGACAGCCGTTTCTCTCTGCATCTCTATTAAAATGGAAACCCTCCCCCAGGAGCACCTCCACAGACTTCTCAGCTCCCAGTGGCCATTTTGTCACATGTCCTTTTCCTACCCGCAAAGGGTAGTAGGGGAAAAGGAAGTTTATTTTTAGTATCTAGAATGAGAGGTAAACTCTGCTAGGAAGAAAAACAAGCAGATACAGGCAAGATCTAGGTCTCCCATGGAAGCACTAACAGCTTCTGATATTCATTTATAATACTTTAACAATGGTAGTCATAATTATTTTGGTAACTGCTGGGTCAGCATCTGTACACAACAACCAGTTTCTTAAAAACAGACTGATTTTATTCACAGCTTTATGTCTTTCCTTCTTTTTTGGCATTTTGTGATCAGCTAGCTCCCATTCTAGAGGTCTCCGGTAAACTTCCAGTAAACCAAGGCTTATCCTACTCACAATTTGTGACACCCACACTTTGAAACCTTAAGTGACAGAGTCTCTATAACCTGGAGAGAGTATCAAATGATTGCTTCTAAATAGGCCAACCCTGGAGTCAGTCATGGGTTGAATTGTGTGCATGTCCATTGACTGGCAGTATGACTTGGGCAGCCACTTAACCTGGTAGGGAGTCATTTTTCTCAATTTAAAATGGTGAGAACAACTTCATAAGTTTGTACTGATGATTCAAATGAGTCTGCATGTAAATCTTTCAGGAAAGAGCTTGGCAATAGTTAACACAAATGATCACTATTATTAACAATATAATAATTATTACTAATAATTATGTTGTAGAATGATACTTGCTTCCGTTTTTTGTTGTCAATACCCTAATCACAGAGGTCTCCAGAAAAAAGGAGGCACAAAAGGCCTCCAGAGCTGCCTTCTTTGATATTGGAGGGGAAGAGTATGAGAACAAAGGAACCGAATAAGAACTATTAGGCCAAGGAGAAAATAGAATTCTTGATCTGCCTGAGCGCAGAGGGGGAGGTCAAAGTCTAAAGGCTTCTATTATTCTGTACAATTCAACCTGATTCTGTTTGGATATTAACTCTCCCAGGGATAAACAATGGACCTCTTTAACACCTTCCAACTGAAAAATCCTGTGAATCTATTGAAAAAGCAGCTAGCTTGCTTCCCAGCACACTTAGCACCATTGTTACACATGTCATAGTCATTTTGGAAATTCAATTCCACATGACAGAACCATGGTATTGTCTTAAAAGTTTTTTAAGCAGCAATATTCTGACAAAATATAAATATCTGGAGAGAGAACAGGTGCACCTGGTCACTTGGGGGTAGAAGACGTGGTGTTATGGCTTTGAAATTGCTGTCACACCTCTCAGAAACACATTTTCACCTGCCACCAGGCTTTGCCTTCAGAGCCCTGTGTGGTCTTTGCCTCCCCCACTGTGACTTCAGCCACCCCTGTAAAAGCCTTCTTCATCACTTTGAGAAGTGCTACCTGCCTGGGCAAACGTAAGCAAGAATAACTGAATAAACAAAGCCAGGTGCAACTTGAATGCAGGTTTAAAAAAAAGAACATCTTTCAAGGGAAAAGACTAGAAGGTCTGGGTTTTATAACAGGCTGCTTTACATCTCCAATCAGCAATGAATACTGGGATTTATAATGGGTAAAATGATGGGGGTTGGGGGTTAGAGGAGAGCAAGGTAATGAATTTGCACTTCGTAATCTTGTTGAATTTCTATTCCTTTAAAAATCTTTCTGATCAAATTACTATTTTTTCCACAAACACTGGGTGAACACTTGTCATTTACAGTCACAATGATAGATACAATAGTTGTAACTTCAATAATTTCACAAGTTAAGATATCAGTTGACTGTCTATACACAAATAAAGAACTTATGTCAGGGAGGAGTATAGAACTGGTTAAGTTTAGGGACAACATTTAATTGAATGAAATACTTGGAAAAAATCAGTATGACAAGAGAAACTACATGTAAAATTTTGAAAGCCTAGTTGATTGAAATACTTGTCATTTATGTTACAACAGTGAAGCACTTGTCCTCCCAGAGAAAATCTAAATGTTTAGATGAATATATTCCCTACATTACTTATATGCCACTTGATGTGGGCTCATATGTAGAAGAGTTTTCATCTATTTATATCCAGGGTTTAACTCTTTCAATAGTAGTAACATGGAGAATGTCTTTCGTGGTGTCAGGTATCAGTATTGGCTTAAACTCAGAGCAATATTCATTATTTATACAGAGCTTGAAATTTTAATTAATCTAAAGATTAAAGTACTTGATATGTCAATTAAATAGATGATTGTACAAACCCAAAATGATGCCTGTTTCATGAATACTTCCACCAAATCAGAGAGTCCAGAATAGTTTCAGGGGGCAATAGTGTCAACCAGATTTTTATCCCTCCCCCAAAACAAAATTTTCTATTGTGTTTTCAAGAAATATTCAAATAAGAAAGCTTGAGAAGTAAAAATATTGAGGGTTAAAGCTTGTAAAAAAATCAAAGTAATACAAGAATTACTTTTAGAATCACTGCTATCTTTGAAATTTTATACTTCGCAAACATCATCAGGGTGAAATTTTGCTGAGGATCATGATGATTACATGGATGAACTCTTAAGTAGATCCTTGTCTGAAAATAAAACTGAAAGATGTTCTTCTATTGGGTAAAACAACAAAACAATCCTTTTTATTGCTAGAGAAGGAAATAGACCCCTCTGTACTGTAAACATTTTACTACTAACAATGCCCATAGATGCAATAGAAAGAAAAGGGAGGTTGATGAAAGAATAATTATGTCATAAAGAATGAGGGTCCTAACATGTATTTGATAGAAATCTTAAAGGAATAAAGAAGGAAAGATGAGAAAAGCAGTATTTGAATTAAAATGGCTGAAGATTTTTCAGCGTGAGAGAAAGTCAAAAATATTTCAAATTAAAAGAAAATTGGTAGAGCCAAGAAGGAAAAATAAGTCCACATACAGAAACATAATTACCCTCCAGAAGAATAAACAAAGAAAAAAAAAAAACAAAAACAAATAAGCCTCATAAATTACCAGTGATAAAAGATACACTATCTTCAAAAGAATGACACTTAGATTGAAAGCAGACTTTTCATCAGCAACATTGGATGCCAATTCTGGGCAACACTGAGCATAGTCAACCAACAAATGTTACCAACCAATCATTCCAAATCCAGAACAAAAATAATTTTCTGGAATATTAAGATTGAGAAAATTTACCCAAACCAAAACAATTATTAAAGGAGGAAAAGAACTCAAAGGGAAGGCATGAAATATAAAAAAGAACAGTGAACACAAATACTGACTTCCAATATTGTTAAATATTTACCTGATTATAAGAATAACTATGGTTTCAAGTTTTTAAAAAATTGTAATTTAACATGCAGTGAGGAATAGTACAGAGGACAGACTCAAGAGGGAGGCTCTTGTTGACAATCATATAAAGGGATGATTGATAAATGTAGAGGTCATGCTGAAGTTGGAAAATAAGTACTTCTCAAACATCAGGGTGAAATTTTGCGGAGGATCATGATAGTTCTATGATCTTTATAATGAGGAGCCTAAATCCATTTTTTGACGTTTGACAGCTGACAGTTTTAAGCCTCCCTCCTCCCTCACCCCCTCTGCCCCACACCTGGGCAGGCTGATAAGAAAGCCCCAGTGCTGCCTCCTTTAGCTCAGCCAGTTTCAAACCATGCAAGCTCTTTCCTGGGATCAGAAACCCTCACCCTGGCCCTACTTCCTAACTAAAATAAATTCCCAGTCATTATCCCTTCCCCAGTCTCTCTCAATCCATTTTCACACCAGCTCAGCAGGCCTGCCTTGCTCCTCTGCCATCCTCACATAAGTAGTAAGTCTTTTCATATCCTCTCAGAATGAGTGGCATCAGCATGCCCATCTGAACGAATTTTGAGTATCCACCCTATTTATTCCGAATTGTCACAAGTCTTAAAATATTTAGTTGTAGGTGGGAACATAATTATACAGTGGAGAAGGCAGACAATGCTGTGACACGGTGAACAAAAGTAACTTCACCAATGAGAGCAGACAGACCTACTGTGCCTCCATGGTGATATCCTGAGAATGATACATCACCTATGTAGTTTCCCCTACTGTAAAGGCATGATCTGAAACCAGTCCTGAGAACACAAATACAAAAGGGAAAACATGACATTAAAAAGTGGGGGGAGGGAACAGATTTTATTCTTCAAAAACAATGTCATAAAAGACAAAGGAAGGCTATAGAAATGTTCCAAATTAAAGAGACATGAAAACTAAATGTAGTACTTGACCTTATACTGGATTTTATACTAGAAGGGAAAATTTCTATCAAGGACATTATTGGATCACCTGACAAGGTTGGAATACAGACATTAAAATACTGTCTCAGTGTTATATTTAATGTTGCTGATAGCTGCATCATTACTTAAAAGAAAACCCTTATTCTTAGAAAATATACAGTTAAGTATTCAAGGGTAAAGGGCCATGATGTAAGTAACAAACCCTCAAATGGGTCAGAAAAAAATTGTATGTTATGTGCAGATAGATACCAAGCACATTTATGCACAAATTATAATTCAAATGGGATAAAATACTAACAGGTAAGTCTAGGTAAAAGGCATATGGGTATTCTTTTTACTATTATTCTTGCAACTTTGCTGGAAGGTTGAATTATTTTGAAATTCAAGATGTTAAAAATGAACTTGTAGGTATCTAAACAACATAGTCTTGAAAAACAAGAAAAATACTTCAGTGGTAGATTTTTAATAGACTTATTGCAACAAGTTAAATATGCAAAAGAAAATTAAAATTTGGTAATACACTTGGACATATTCTTGCATCCAATAAATGTAATTATATTCATTTTTCAAAACTCATAGATTACATGCAAGGCCTGTCTAGGTACTACATCACAGAAGATTACAGACAAAAATGCATTTAACTTAGAAATCAAAAACAAGAGTTTTTAAAAGATTTTGGAGTTTAAAGTAATGCACATGATACAAAGAGCATTAAAGTGTAAATAATATTGTTAGAATTAAATGACAATGGAAGTAAGTCACGATTGGTTGTAAGCAGCTAAATTGGTATTTAGAGGTACATTTATAGCTATAACTGTTTATAACTGTATATATTGAAGAAAAAACAAGAACATTTTAAAATAAATAAGGACTCATCTCCAAAAGCTGAAAAAGAACACTATAAACTAAATGAAAAGAGATAGAAGGGAAAAATAAAGAGCAAAATTAGTAGAAAGCATGATGTCATAGAAAAGGTAAATAAAACTAAAAGCTATAGTGAGACAAAGTTTTAAGTAGATTATTGTTGGAAAAAAAATAAGTACCAGGAAAGAAGAAAGTGATAAAACTGAAGATAGTACACATTTTCTGTTTTATCTGTTATCTGAATGACAAAGAAATTTGAAAACAAGATACTCAGTGGTCTAAAAACCAGTTACCAAAAGCCACCCAAAGTATAAAAGATCAGAATAAACTAATTACAAAATATTTAATAATCAAAATTCTACTCTAAATGATACCAACTATCAAGAAATAGTTTTATTATCTAATTAGTTTCAGAAAATAGGAAAAGAACAAAAACTACCAATTTGATAACAAACCAGCGAAAGTTTCAGAAAAGACAATCACACCATTCTCACATGTTAAAATGTATGCCCCACCACCACCAAATAAATAGAAAAAAAACTATTTATGGGAGACCTGTCCAGTGTGATTAATACTGTTCTCATTGCTGACATACTGACCATTCCTACTAGGCTACTAGCATTCAAGAGTGGTCACTGTGTATTTTCCATTTGGGCACCAGATTAGAAAAGCTCTTCAATAGCTTTGAGCCTAGAGTCACCTGTGAAGCGTTTTTGCAGTTACTGTTTTATTGTTTTCATTTAGATCTTCTTTCTTGCCTACCCGATTTTTGTCTCCTTAGGCCAAATCTGCCTTTGGTCATACTGTACTGTGGCCTTAGGGCTCACCATTTCTGTTTCCCTAGCACAAATGTCATGGGAAGAGCCTAAATGAGACATGAGAGAAACTCTCAGCTCCCAAGAACACAGTAGCTACATGGCTCAGACATGAGAAAGCAGACAGTTAACACTGACATCTTCCTGTAGAGATTTGCTATCTCAGTGACTATGGTATTAAAGGTCTTCATGACCAGCCTCCTGGGATTTAAGATTTTAGCTTTAAACTTTTCCTACAAGATGGAAAAATAAGTTGGAAAGATACAAAAGCAGTTATTTATTAACCTACTGGTTCTTCCTATGCAATATCTCTGATCAGGAAGCATATTGATTAATATGTTAGGCACATGATTGAAGGCAAGGGGTATCCTCATTTAAAGGTTGAGAGTATGATGATTTTCAGGTCAGCATCACTGAGAAGGGTCCTCCTCATTTCCTTTCTTGCCCCCACATTTTCACATATGCTCCAATCACTTGTCGATGCTTGGAATCCCATTCCTTAGAGAGGGAGAGTAAAGGGGAAGACTGGCCATCTGAAGGATGGTATATCTCAGGGAATGAAGATGCCAAGCAGAGCCATCTTGATGCAGTGATAGTATATGCTGAAGTCTGGATTTTGCATATACGTATGAGAACTGTTATGGATCTATATCTAACCTGGCCCTAGACATGTCAAGGAGAGGTAGGAGATTTTAGATCAACCCTGAAATTAATGCATTGGGAGAGACTTGGGAGGCATAAGCAGCATTGATTTGAGGACCACATAATGTTGAAACCCAAGGACTGAGTGACCTTCTTCTCCCTTCACCACACACCCTTGTGCAGCCATTGCACCGGAAGGCTCCAGTGCACTAGCTCAGTGTCCCTCACATCTTGGTGCTCTGAAGGATTGGACGTACTGACAAGCACTTATGCATACCTTCCTGGAGATTTGAGTAAATACTTCACATAGATGGATTAAGAGGAAGAGAAATACTGTAGGTGGTTGTAGAAGAGCTACATCTGGATTTTCTCAGAGAGATGATCAGTTGGGGGAACTTTGAACTAGTTTGTCAAATAACAATTAAAGTGACCTCATCTGTTCTCAAAGTCTGTTATCAAGGAAACCAGGGTTATTCAGATATCAAGTTCTTTACTAAGGATGGATTTAAATGGGAAATTGTCCCTTGGAAGAAAAAGGAAGGTAGAGACATTTAAATATTTCAAAGATGGAATCTGGTAGACATGCCATTGTGCAGGAGACACCTTGGAAGAACAAGCTCACCAATAACTTGCATGGTGGATCCGCATATGTTCTCTCCCACATGTATCTATCCCAGATACACAGGAAGAGCATTAAGGGAAAATTTCAGCTATGTATACTGCTAGGTCAGAAGTATGTTTCTCCTATGAAAATCCTTCGACTCATTTTGAAAAGGATCTCTTAGGTGACAGTTACTAACTCTCTTTCAAAGTTTACTTCCTGTATGGCTCAGTCCATACTATCTTTGCTTCTAAACTTCATTTTCTTAACTATTTTATTCATTACCCTTACATTCGTCTCATAGCATGCAGGCAGTTGTTTAAACACATAAAAATATCAATTACCAAAATCAAGAAATGAGGATTAACTGATGACCTCTGACAGGGCCACATGAGGGCCTGATACCCAGCTGTAAGTAATCAATACAGATCTATTTTAGAGTTGCTTACAATTGATTTGAAGAGAAAAGATATATGCACATGAGAGGATTGGCAAACAAGCCAAATGGTTTACAATTAGATTTTGTATTGTGTGACTCAGTCTATTAGTGTAATGAATCAGAAAAAGGAGAGATCAGTTGTGGCTTGAGTCACTCAGAAAATTTTAAAGCAGGCTAAATTTGTGTTGGCACTTGAAGGATGACCAAGTACTACATAGGACATTAAGAAAGACATAGGAGTTTTAAAATTCTTTTGGGGGGGCGGGGCAAGATGGCAGACTGGTGAGCTGTATGTTTTAGTTACTCCTCCAGGAAAGTAGGTAAAAAGCCAGGAACTGCGTGGACTGGACACCACAGAGCAATCTGTCTTTGGGCATACTTCATACAACACTCATGAAAACGTGGAACTGCTGAGATCAGCGAAATCTGTAAGTTTTTGCGGCCAGGGGACCCACGCCCCTCCCTGCCAGGCTCAGTCCCGGGGGAGGAGGGGCTGTCAGCTCCAGGAAGGAGAAGGGAGAATTGCAGTGGCTGCTCTTATCGGAAACTCATTCTACTGATTCAAACTCCAACCATAGATAGACTGAGACCAGACACCAGAGACTCTGAGAGCAGCCAGCCCAGCAGAGAGGAGACAGGCATAGAAAAAAAACAACACGAAAAACTCCAAAATAAAAGCAGAGGATTTTTGGAGTTCTGGTGAACACAGAAAGGGGAAGGGCGGAGATCAGGCCTTGAGGCGCATATGCAAATCCTGAAGCAAAGCTGATCTCTCTGCCCTGTGCACCTTTCCTTAATGGCCCTGGTTGCTTTGTCTATTAGCATTTCAATAACCCATTAGATCTCTGAGGAGGGCCGTTTTCTTTTTTTTTTTTTTTTAAATCCTTTTTGCTTTTTCTAAAACAATTACTCTAAGAAGCTCAATACAGAAAGCTTCAAAGAATTGAAATTTGGGCACGTCAAGTCAAGAGCAGAACTAAGAGAGCTCTGAGACAAAAGGCAATAATCCAGTGGCTGAGAAAATTCACTAAACAACACAACTTCCCAAGAAAAGGGGGGTGTCCGCTCACAGCCACCATCCTGGTGGACAGGAAACACTCCTGCCCATCGCCAGCCCCATAGCCCAGAGCTGCCCCAGACAACCCAGTGTGATGGAAGTGCTTCAAATAACAGGCACACACCACAAAACTGGGCGTGGACATTAGCCTTCCCTGCAACCTCAGCTGAATGTCCCAGAGCTGGGAAGGGGGAGCAGTGTGAATTAACAGAGCCCCATTCAGCCATCATTTGAGCAGACTGGGAGCCTCCCAACACAGCCCAGCAGCCCAGAACTGCCCTGGGGGGACGGCACTCACCTGTGACATAGCACAGTCATCCCTCAACAGAGGACCCGGGGTGCACAGCCTGGAAGAGGGGCCCACTTGCAAGTCTCAGGAGCCATACACCAATACCAAAGACTTGTGGGTCAGTGGCAGAGACAAACTGTGGCAGGACTGAACTGAAGGATTAGACTATTGCAGCAGCTTTAAAACTCTAGGATCATCAGGGAGATTTGATTGTTAGGGCCACCCCCCCTCCCCGACTGCCCAGAAACACGCCCCACATACAGGGCAGGCAACACCAACTACACACGCAAGCTTGGTACACCAATTGGGCCCCACAAGACTCACTCCCCCACTCACCAAAAAGGCTAAGCAGGGGAGATCTGGCTTGTGGAGAACAGGTGGCTCGTGGACGCCACCTGCTGGTTAGTTAGAGAAAGTCTACTCCACGAAGCTGTAGATCTGATAAATTAGAGATAAGGACTTCAACTGGTCTACAAACCCTAAAAGAACCCTATCAAGTTCAGCAAATGCCACGAGGCCAAAAACAACAGAAAATTATAAAGCATATGAAAAAACCAGACGATATGGATAACCCAAGCCCAAGCACCCAAATCAAAAGACCAGAAGAGACACAGAACCTAGAGCAGCTACTCAAAGAACTAAAGATGAACAATGAGACCATAGTACGGGATATGAAGGAAATCAAGAAGACCCTAGAAGAGCATAAAGAAGACATTGCAAGACTAAATAAAAAAATGGATGATCTTATGGAAATTAAAGAAACTGTTGACCAAATTAAAAAGATTCTGGACACTCATAGTACAAGACTAGAGGAAGTTGAACAACGAATCAGTGACCTGGAAGATGACAGAATGGAAAATGAAAGCATAAAAGAAAGAATGGGGAAAAAAATTGAAAAACTCGAAATGGACCTCAAGGATATGATAGATAATATGAAACGTCCGAATATAAGACTCATTGGTGTCCCAGAAGGGGAAGAAAAGGGTAAAGGTCTAGGAAGAGTATTCAAAGAAATTGTTGGGTAAAACTTCCCAAATCTTCTAAACAACATAAATACACAAATCATAAATGCTCAGCGAACTCCAAATAGAATAAATCCAAAAAACCCCACTCCAAGACATATACTGATCACACTGTCAAACATAGAAGAGAAGGAGCAAGTTCTGAAAGCAGCAAGAGAAAAGCAATTCACCACATACAAAGGAAACAGCATAAGACTAAGTAGTGACTACTCAGCAGCCACCATGGAGGCAAGAAGGCAGTGGCACGATATATTTAAAATTCTGAGTGAGAGGAATTTCCAGCCAAGAATACTTTATCCAGCAAAGCTCTCCTTCAAATTTGAGGGAGAGCTTAAATTTTTCACAGACAAAGAAATGCTGAGAGAATTTGCTAACAAGAGACCTGCCCTACTGGAGATACTAAAGGGAGCCCTACAGACAGAGAAACAAAGACAGGACAGAGAGACCTGGAGAAAGGTTCAGTACTAAAGAGATTCGGTATGGATACAATAAAGGATATTAATAGAGAGAGGGAAAAATATGGCAAACATAATCCAAAGGATAAGATGGCCGATTCAAGAAATGCCTTCACGGTTTTAACGTTGAATGTAAATGGATTAAACTCCCCAATTAAAAGATATAGATTCGCAGAATGGATCAAAAAAAATGAACCATCAATATGTTGCATACAAGAGACTCATCTTAGACACAGGGACACAAAGAAACTGAAAGTGAAAGGATGGAAAAAAATATTTCATGCAAGCTACAGCCAAAAGAAAACAGGTGTAGCAATATTAATCTCAGATAAAATAGACTTCAAATGCAGGGATGTTTTGAGAGACAAAGAAGGCCACTACATACTAATAAAAGGGGCAATTCAGCAAGAAGAAATAACAATCGTAAATGTCTATGCACCCAATCAAAGTGCCACAAAATACATGAGAGAAACATTGGCAAAACTAAAGGAAGCAATTGATGTTTCCACAATAATTGTGGGAGACTTCAACACATCACTCTCTCCTATAGATAGATCAACCAGACAGAAGACCAATAAGGAAATTGAAAACCTAAACAATCTGATAAATGAATTAGATTTAACAGACATCTACAGGACATTACATCCCAAATCACCAGGATACACATACTTTTCTAGTGCTCATGGAACTTTCTCCAGAATAGATCATATGCTGGGACATAAAACAAGCCTCAATAAATTTAAAAAGATTGAAATTATTCAAAGCACATTCTCTGACCACAATGGAATACAATTAGAAGTCAATAACCATCAGAGACTTAGAAACTTCACAAATACCTGGAGGTTAAACAACACACTCCTAAACAATCAGTGGGTTAAAGAAGAAATAGCAAGAGAAATTGCTAAATATATAGAGACGAATGAAAATGAGAACACAACATACCAAAACCTATGGGATGCAGCAAAAGCAGTGCTAAGGGGGAAATTTATAGCACTAAACGCATATATTAAAAAGGAAGAAAGAGCCAAAATCAAAGAACTAATGGATCAACTGAAGAAGCTAGAAAATGAACAGCAAACCAATCCTAAACCAAGTACAAGAAAAGAAATAACAAGGATTAAAGCAGAAATAAATGACATAGAGAACAAAAAAACAATAGAAAGGATGAATACCACCAAAAGTTGGTTCTTTGAGAAGATCAACAAGATTGACAAGCCCCTAGCTAGACTGACAAAATCAAAAAGAGAGAAGACCCATATAAACAAAATAATGAATGAAAAAGGTGACATAACTGCAGATCCTGAAGAAATTAAAAAAATTATAAGAGGATATTATGAACAACTGTATGGCAACAAACTGGATAATGTAGAAGAAATGGACAATTTCCTGGAAACATATGAACAACCTAGACTGACCAGAGAAGAAATAGAAGACCTCAACCAACCCATCACAAGCAAAGAGATCCAATCAGTCATCAAAAATCTTCCCACAAATAAATGCCCAGGGCCAGATGGCTTCACAGGGGAATTCTACCAAACTTTCCAGAAAGAACTGACACCAATCTTACTCAAACTCTTTCAAAACATTGAAAAAAATGGAACACTACCTAACTCATTTTATGAAGCTAACATCAATCTAATACCAAAACCAGGCAAAGATGCTACAAAAAAGGAAAACTACTGGCCAATCTCCCTAATGAATATAGATGCAAAAATCCTCAACAAAATACTTGCAAATCGAATCCAAAGACACATTAAAAAAATCATACACCATGACCAAGTGGGGTTCATTCCAGGCATGCAAGGATGGTTCAACATAAGAAAAACAATCAATGTATTACAACACATTAAAAACTCGAAAGGGAAAAATCAATTGATCATCTCAATAGATGCTGAAAAAGCATTTGACAAAATCCAACATCCCTTTTTGATAAAAACACTTCAAAAGGTAGGAATTGAAGGAAACTTCCTCAACATGATAAAGAGCATATATGAAAAACCCACAGCCAGCATAGTACTCAATGGTGAGAGACTGAAAGCCTTCCCTCTAAGATCAGGAACAAGACAAGGATGCCCGCTGTCACCACTGTTATTCAACATTGTGCTGGAAGTGCTAGCCAGGGCAATCCGGCAAGACAAAGAAATAAAAGGCATCCAAATTGGAAAAGAAGAAGTAAAACTGTCATTGTTTGCAGATGATATGATCTTATATCTAGAAAACCCTGAGAAATCGACGATACAGCTACTAGAGCTAATAAACAAATTTAGCAAAGTAGCGGGATACAAGATTAATGCACATAAGTCAGTAATGTTTCTATATGCTAGAAATGAACAAACTGAAGAGACACTCAAGAAAAAGATACCATTTTCAATAGCAACTAAAAAAATCAAGTACCTAGGAATAAACTTAACCAAAGATGTAAAAGACTTATACAAAGAAAACTACATAACTCTACTAAAAGAAATAGAAGGGGACCTTAAAAGATGGAAAAATATTCCATGTTCATGGATAGGAAGGCTAAATGTCATTAAGATGTCAATTCTACCCAAACTCATCTACAGATTCAATGCAATCCCAATCAAAATTCCAACAACCTACTTTGCAGACTTGGAAAAGCTAGTTATCAAATTTATTTGGAAAGGGAAGATGCCTCGAATTGCTAAAGACACTCTAAAAAAGAAAAATGAAGTGGGAGGACTTACACTCCCTGACTTTGAAGCTTATTATAAAGCCACAGTTGCCAAAACAGCATGGTACTGGCACAAAGATAGACATATAGATCAATGGAATCGAATTGAGAATTCAGAGATAGACCCTCAGATCTATGGCCGACTGATCTTTGATAAGGCCCCCAAAGTCACCGAACTGAGCCATAATGGTCTTTTCAACAAATGGGGCTGGAGGAGTTGGATATCCATATCCAAAAGAATGAAAGAGGACCCCTACCTCACCCCCTACACAAAAATTAACTCAAAATGGACCAAAGATCTCAATATAAAAGAAAGTACCATTAAACTCCTAGAAGATAATGTAGGAAAACATCTTCAAGACCTTGTATTAGGAGGCCACTTCCTAGACTTTACACCCAAAGCACAAGCAACAAAAGAGAAAATAGATAAATGGGAACTCCTCAAGCTTAGAAGTTTCTGCACCTCAAAGGAATTTCTCAAAAAGGTAAAGAGGCAGCCAACTCAATGGGAAAAAATTTTTGGAAACCATGTATCTGACAAAAGACTGATATCTTGCATATACAAAGAAATCCTACAACTCAATGACAATAGTACAGACAGCCCAATTATAAAATGGGCAAAAGATATGAAAAGACAGTTCTCTGAAGAGGAAATACAAATGGCCAAGAAACACATGAAAAAATGTTCAGCTTCACTAGCTATTAGAGAAATGCAAATTAAGACCACAATGAGATACCATCTAACACCGGTTAGAATGGCTGCCATTAAACAAACAGGAAACTACAAATGCTGGAGGGGATGTGGAGAAATTGGAACTCTTATTCATTGTTGGTGGGACTGTATAATGGTTCAGCCACTCTGGAAGTCAGTCTGGCAGTTCCTTAGAAAACTAGATATAGAACTACCATTCGATCCAGCGATTGCACTTCTTGGTATATACCCGGAAGATCGGAAAGCAGTGACACGAACAGATATCTGCACGCCAATGTTCATAGCAGCATTATTCACAATTGCCAAGAGATGGAAACAACCCAAATGTCCTTCAACAGATGAGTGGATAAATAAAATGTGGTATATACACACGATGGAATACTACGCGGCAGTAAGAAGGAACGATCTCGTGAAACATATGACAACATGGATGAACCTTGAAGACATAATGCTGAGCGAAATAAGCCAGGCACAAAAAGAGAAATATTATATGCTACCACTAATGTGAACTTTGAAAAATGTAAAACAAATAGTTTATAATGTAGAATGTAGGGGAACTAGCAGTAGAGAGCAATTAAGGAAGGGGGAACAATAATCCAAGAAGAACAGATAAGCTATTTAACGTTCTGGGGATGCCCAGAAATGACTATGGTCTGTTAATTTCTGATGGATGTAGTAGGAACAAGTTCACTGAAATGTTGCTATATTATGTAACTTTCTTGGGGTAAAGTAGGAACATGTTGGAAGTTAAGCAGTTATCTTAGGTTAGTTGTCTTTTTCTTACTCCCTTGTTATGGTCTCTTTGAAATGTTCTTTTATTGTATGTTTGTTTTCTTTTTAACTTTTTTTTTCATACAGTTGATTTAAAAAAGGGAAAGTTAAAAAAAAAAAAAAAAAATAAAAATAAAAAAAATGAAAAAAAAAAAAAAAGATGTAGTGCCCCCTTGAGGAGCCTGTGGAGAATGCATGGGTATTCGCCTACCCCACCTCCATGGTTACTAACATGACCACAGACATAGGGGACTGGTGGTTTGATGGGTTGAGCCCTCTACCATAAGTTTTACCCTTGGGAAGACGGTTGCTGCAAAGGAGAGGCTAGGCCTCCCTGTATTTGTGCCTAAGAGTCTCCTCCTGAATGCCTCTTTGTTGCTCAGATGTGGCCCTCTCTCTCTGGCTAAGCCAACTTGAAAGGTGAAATCACTGCCCTCCCCGCTACGTGGGATCAGACACCCAGGGAAGTGAATCTCCCTGGCAACGTGGAATATGACTCCCGGGGAGGAATGTAGACCCGGCATCGTGGGATGGAGAACATCTTCTTGACCAAAAGGGGGATGTGAAAGGAAATGAAATAAGCTTCAGTGGCAGAGAGATTCCAAAACGAGCCGAGAGATCACTCTGGTGGGCACTCTTACACACACTTTAGACAACCTTTTTTAGGTTCTAAAGAATTGGGGTAGCTGGTGGTGGATACCTGAAACTATTAAACTACAACCCAGAACCCATGAATCTCGAAGACAGTTGTATAAAAATGTAGCTTATGAGGGGTGACAGTGGGATTGGGAATGCCATAAGGACCAAACTCCACTTTGTCTAGTTTATGGATGGATGTGTAGAAAAGTAGGGGAAGCAAACAAACAGACAAAGGTACCCAGTGTTCTTTTTACTTCAATTGCTCTTTTTCACTCTAATTATTATTCTTGTTATTTTTGTGTGTGTGCTAATGAAGGTGTCAGGGATTGATTTAGGTGATGAATGTACAACTATGTAATGGTACTGTAAACAATCGAAAGTACAATTTGTTTTGTATGACTGCGTGGTATGTGAATATATCTCAATAAAATGATGATTAAAAAAAAAAAAAAAAAAAAGAATAGGTGGGGCTGTGTTCCAATAAAACCAGTTTTGGCTCATGGGCCTTATTTTGGGAACCCCTGATCTATTAATATGATCTGCTGGTTTTTCTTCAGTATTCTTTTTATATGGTGAATTACAAGTGGTTGATTTTTGAGGTTGAACCAGCTTTGCATTCCCAAGATAAACCCCCTTGGTCATGATCTGCTTTCCTTTTTATATATTGTTGGATTTAATTTGCTCAGACTTAGTTAAGAATTTTTGAATCTATGTTCATGAATATTGTTCTCTCTCTATATATATATATTTTTTTTTTCTTGTAATACCTTTTTCTAGTTTTGTATTGACGTAATAATGTCCTCATAGACTGACTTGGAAAATGTTCCCTGTTCAGTTTTCTAGATAAGTTGGTATGAAATAGTTTGTCTACCTCAAATGTTTGGTAGAAGTGTTTTTAGAGAAATTTGTTGATTTCATCTCTGTTTGCCTAATTATTGGCAAGCATTGTTAATAATATTTTTATTATCCATTTTAATATCTGTAAGAACTGTACCTATTTCCTACACTTTCATTCTTGATTTTGGTAATTTGTGTATTTCTTTTAGTCCCTGATCAGTCTGATTAGAGGTTTACCAATTTTAATATTCTGCTCAAAGAACCAGCTTTTCGTTTCATTCATTTTTTCCTATTGTTTTTCTGTTTATCAAGTTTTGCTCTTCACTATTATTTTCTTTCCTCTGCTTATTTTGAGTTTTATTTTCTTTTTTATCTATTTTCTTACTAAGAAAACTTAGATCATGGATTTGAGACTTTTCTTCTTTTCTAATATAGCTATTTAGTGCTATAAATTCCTTCTAAGCTCCAATTTGATCACATTCCACAAATTTCATTATGTGTTTATTTTCATTCAGTTCAAAATACTTCATAATTACCTTTTATTTCTTCTTTGGCCCATGAGTTATTTAGAGGGGTATTATTCAGTTTTCAAATTTTTGGAGATTTTTTTCCAAATACCTTTTTGCTATTGATTTACAATTTAATTCCATTTTGGCCAGACAACATATGTTATATAGCTTGAATCTTTTAAAATGCATTTAAAAATTTGTAAATATTATGGTCCAGAATATAGTCTATTTGGGCAAATATTCTATGTGCATTTGAAAAGAATGTGTATTGTACTATTGATAGGGGGACTGTTCTAAAAATGTCAATTAGATCAAATAGGTTGATAGCTGTGCCAGTTTGAATGTATTATGTCCCCCAAAACGCCATTATCTTTGATGTATTCTTGTGTGGCAGATGTATCAGTGTTAATTAGATTGTAATTCTTTGAGTGTTTCTGTGGAGATGCGCCCCACCCAAATGTGGGTGATGACTCTGGATAATTTCCAAGGAGGTCTTACCCCACCCATTCAGGGTGGGTCTAAATTAAATCACTGGAGCCATATAAATGAGCTGACAAACAGAAGGAACTCGGTGCAGCTGAGAGTGACATTTTGAAGAGGAGCTACAGCCAAGAGGGACACTTTGAAGAATGCACTGGAACTGAGAGAGGAGCTTCAGCTTACAGAGAGACCTTTTGGAGATGGCCTTTGAAAGCAGATTTTTGTTCCAGAGAAGCTAAGAGAGGACAAATGCCTCAAGAACAACTAAGAGTGACATTTTTGAGGAGCTGAAGCCTAGAGAGGAATGTCCTGGGAGAAAGCCATTTTGAAACCAGAACTTGGAGCAGACGCCGGCCTCATGCCTTCCCAGCTAACAGAGGTTTTCCGGATGCCTTGGCCATCCTCCAGTGAAGGTACCCGATTGTTGATGCATTACCTTGGACACTTTATGGCCTTAAGACTATAACTGTGTAACCAAATAAACCCCCTTTTATAAAAGCCAAAAAAAAAAAAAAAAAAATTCTTTTGGGCCATCCAATATCTGAACCCCTTCTCAAGTTTCAGGAATTCTCTCAAAGATTCAGTCTACCAATATAGCTGCTAAAAATGCCACATAATCCCTTTGCCAGTATCCCTTTCAGTTGCAGCATGGACACAGGTCTGGCCAAATCAGAAGCTTCTATCCAAAACTGTCTATCAGAAGCTAGATGTTGAAGAAGGAGGAACTATTTTGCCAACTGGCCAGCTGCAGAGAATTTTCATGGGATCAGTTTGAGTCATAATTTGCGTGTTGTTGCTAGATTTATGATCTCAAAACTTGCCTTTATAGCTCTCCTGAATATTCTTTAACCTACCATATGCTATTTCAATTAATAAAACATTCTATTTAAAACCAGAGGTAATTTATATTGCTATCAGCTAACAATCCTGAATGAAGTGGGTAGATTGTACCTAGAGAGACACCAGAGAAAAGACACAAACACAAAAATGAGTACAAGTTTCAGGAGGCATCTAACCAGGCCAGGAGAATAATGGAAAGGGGAGCATCTTTCTCAAACCCATCTGACATGTCCCCATGAGCTGATCAAATTAACCACTTAGCTAAGACTTAACAAAAACAAAGGATGCCTATTTGCCTGCACAAAGAAGACAGTTAAACCAATCTCCCATTGTTCCTCTTCTCCCATCTTGGTCCCAATACATTAGAGTCTTGTGATCTGGTTGTTTTTCCTAGTTGGATTGGTTAGCAGAAGATGTAGTATCAACATCTTCCGTTGAGACATAATAGCACCTGATTCCCTTCAAGACAACTCTCTGGAAAGAAATAAAGCAATTAGTCTAAGAACACACTGCATCAACAACCTGAAAAATAATCTTCTGGGGGGCTTGTTAAAAATACACATTTCCTGATGTTACTCCAAAGATTAATTCAGTGAATGAATGTAGACAGGTCCTGGAATCTGCATTTTATTAAACCTTTTAGGTTAGTGGAACTTACCTAAGTTAGGGAACCAAAGAACTAAGGGCTCAAACTGAGTTTTACCACATCATCCAAAAGTGATATTTCATCCCTTGACTGGGGATCAGTCTTCTTATATAGTGTTTCTTCTCATATCCTGTCCAGTAGAAAAAGGTTCTGTTTCTGAGTTGCTTCCCCACTGATCATTGTGTAAGAATTTGTACTTCTTTATTGTTGCAATCTCCTCTTAAAAACAGGGTTTAATTTATTATCTCTCCTCCTTTAATGGAATTTAGGGGTACCCAAATAAACACTTAACATGGCGACATATTGTCTCATGGAGAAACCTTGTTTATCAAAACAGATTTATCTCTAAAAACCATTTAAGCATCTAGTTTAAGGTAAAATATATTCAGCATGATTCTCCTATTTGCTTTACCTAAATGAGGTAAGGACATGTACTTTTAAAAAGTTTCCCATTCATATTAATCAAAGAATATGTGGAGAAAATAAACCTGGGTAGATAGAAAGGAACCAGACAGATGGGAAAATTTAAACTTAAAAACATAGCCGATAGGTAGTTTTGGGGTTTTGTTTAGTGCAACTAGAATTAGGCTGCCACCTTCCAATCACAGGCTTTTTTTCACTATAGTGTGGATTCTCCAGGGCATCACACTTACTTTCTGGAGTAAAGAGTCTTACCTTCAGCTTTAGGGGATGCTAACGTCAAACTTATCTGTGTACATGTGTTTCTGGGGAGAAGGTTCATAGCTTTGATTAGATTCTCAAAATAACCTTAATTCCAAAAAAAAAAAAACATTTTAGACCACTGCGTTAGTCAAAAAGGGAATTGGAAAAAGAAGAATAAACTTTTAGAGCTGGAAGACACTTGTAAAATGTAAACTCAACTTTCTCAACTGTCTGTATGAATGTATTGATAATTTTATGTGTATCCTCCCCGAGTTCCCTCTTTGTCAGTTAGCTCCTGGGCTGCTCTGAGACAGCCTGTATGGACTCCACCATCAGCTCCCAAATGCACTAAATGGAGATATGGCCAGTTACTGTACCGCCTCACTCAAGTCTTGGTTAATCTCTGAGCTTCAGATGCTACTATCTTCAAAGAAGGAAACAGCACTGAAATAAAGTGATTTCTAAGGTCTTTCTGGATATTGCATATAATTAGGAGGTCATTACAAAATGTTACATGATTGTTTCATGACTTTCACTGGATAAAATATCACCCCTTCAGATTTCCCGGAATCCCTCCCTCACCTAGGACCCCACCTAAAGGAAAAAATAAATGCTCTTTATTTGGCCTAAAAAACTAGGATGGGAATTCTCTCAAACAGCAGCTACTGAATGCTTCTAAACTTCAGTATGGAGACTGCCTGCATATGATAAGAACTGAAGGAGTGAGAAGAGGGTAAACCGATGAACAAAATGTGAAATCACCAAGGCTCCATAAGCTTATAGCTTAAGTGGTTTTCTCTTGCATCCTTTTCTCCTTACCCTCCTCCATTCAGTGCCACCTCCTCTGTTCAGGACAGTTTTCCTAATTCCACTATAAATTATCAAATTAAATTATCCCTTACTTCAAATTCATCTATTGTTTCTGAAGCTAAACTTCTATAAGTACAACATCCATTTTTGTCATATTTTTTCAACCTTATTTGTTTTCCATAAAATCATTCACGTTTGCTTACATTTATACAGTGTACATTTTAATGTGCAGTTGTTTTTGCTAATACACACTAAAATAAATAACCACTAAAACTTGGAAACTATGCATGAATCACCCAAAATCATTTTGCATAGCAGTGGTATACATTCCACCATTGGGAAACTCAGCTTTCATTAATTCATTTATATATTTGATATGTGCCACATACCAGTCGCATGGCTCTTTGGATGTCCTTAAACGATGAAAAGAATCACCCCAATTTAAGGGAATCAACCAATCAAGCACAAGAGGAGAGTAGCCTTTCAGGGTCATTTGATGCACATCTGCTATCACATAGATATGCATATTCCCTCTCTTGGGAAAACCGTTATAGAAAAAAAGAAGATTCCAAGAAATCAAATACCACTGACTCATGGATTTCTTGTCAGTTGGTCAGCTTTCCCTCATTTCATAATCTTTCCTAGCAATCAGTTCTATAACTCAGCCAGACTCCTTTAGCTGGGCACCTCAGAAAGCGTTAATTCCTATCCTGTTCTCATACTTGCAAAGAAAAAGGACCTGCCAGGACAACAGGAATGCACATCGCTTGAAGGAACTGAAGATTGAGGAAAGAAGAGAAATCATCCTTCTGTGCTGAGATGAGAAATGAAGCAAGAGATTACACAAACAAGACGACCTTGGTTCTGACAGAAGATGAGATTATAAATAAAGGAGACCACGGTGAGCCATCAATAGCCTAAAAGGTATAGAAACAAAGGCACTTTGAGTGGGAGGAGAAATCATGAAACACCTTTCATTACTGGTTTTAACATTTATGGAACTTGGATGCTTCCCTTCTCTCCTAGCCTCAGTTTCCTCATCTATGAAATGGAGAAATCTCAGAGTCTTGATATGTCATGGGCATCATTCATGCAAGCTCTAAAGTCAAATGTACCTGGGTGCAAATGTTGATTACACCACTTTCTATGTGACCTGAAACAAGTAATACTGAGCTCTGAGGCTCAGTTTCCTCAAGTAAAAAATATAACTGGGAGAACTAAATGAGGCAACACATGAAACATTTGGCCCACAGCCTGCTACACAGCAAATGCTCAGGCAACTTAGCCAGTATCATCGCTATTAGCACCTGTCAGGAATCCAATGGTTCTGGATACCTGAGAGTGTGGGTATCCCAGGAAAATCAAAACTGGATATAGGGTAGATGCTATTTAGAAAAACCTGACTTAAAATTGTAATTAGTACCAGACTCAGAAAGTAACTTTCCCATAGGTTGAGTGTCAAACTTCTTAGCACTTTTTTACCCAGGAGCATTTTTCAGAATCACTAGGGGACCTTTTTATAATAAAGATCCCTGGACCTTTCTATGGGAGAGAAGACTGAACAGTAGGTCTTAATGGAGACACTAAGACCTAGATTTATTTTTTGAGCTATTTACTGAGTTAGAGATAAGCACTAGGATCATTACAAAAATACTGTGCATTCCATTAAAAGCTGGAAAAATTCATATTTTGCTCTAGGAATTTTTTTTTTTTTAATTAAAACCTCACAGATAAAGTTGAGGTCTCCTTTGCCCTTTTACCCTCTTGTTTGCTCAACAGGTCATTCCAGTGAACACCTGAGTGAGAGCTGCTGAAGGTGCGTGTTCTCCCCCTAATCACCTTAAGATTCTCAATTATATCCCTCCCCCGTTCCTTCAGAAGGAAGCCATGTGTACCACAGCCAAAAGCACTGCTTTCCCTTCAATTATTAGGAACTTGGAGGAGCAACCGATTCTGTACTTAGCAGTCAAACTCTCTCTCTACTGGCAAATTCACTGTAATTCACTCGGTCCTCTCTTAGGCCTGCATGTTGGGAAGCCGATTCCTAGCAATGAACTCATCAGAACAGAGCAAGTCCACGGATTCCTCCTCTCCTACAAAGGGTCTGAAGCACTCAGGTTTGCCTTTTACTAGTTCTACTACACATCTCCCAACACGCCAATGCAATCCCTCCCCAGAAAACCCTTGACAAAGATATAAAATCTGAAGAACACATCAATGATTTGGACCAGTGACAAACCTGAAAGTCAGCAATAGATCAAATCTCCTTTCTGTCAGTCTACAGCCTTAATTACAGCACACCATTGCTCATTATCCATTTTCCTTTGCAGGATGTGTAAGCAGAGAGCCCACAGAACACTTAACAAATGCAGGGGTTATAAGGCTCTGAAAGAAATACCCTTGGGACTCTACGAAGTGTGGTTAAAGCAATACTGCGCATAAATTCAGCTGGAGAGTTATTTGGAAGCAAGGCACCATATAAAAGCAGCTCGATACCATTATCATTAAGCAACTGGTCGGGATGAGAGAAGCTCTGTCTTCTCACCCGCTTCCTTCCTTTATTGATGGAAAAAAACTGGATTGGTCCCTGTCCATTAATAGCAGACAGTGCAACTTGGGAGATTCTGGCACTGCATTTTTTTGAGCCCTGGGTCTTTAAAAGGCAAAGCACATTTGTTTGTGAATGCTTTGAAGTTCGCAGACAGGCCCCAAGCTCTTATTCAAGTCCATGTTAGCAAGTGGCATACTCGTCACATTTAACAACCAGAAATGACTCACCCTGGTGTTGGCACTGAGAGTGGTAGCACATTCTGGACACGGAGGAAGTGGGCAGGAGTCAGGGAGCTTGGAGAGGACACACCAGAACGAGGGGAGGCTGGAACGGTAGAACCTACCAGGTGATTCCAGTTAAGTAGCCCCCGTCAGCTGGTTTCAATTAAGTAGAGCCTCAGAAATGCTGATGGACAGCTCCTGGCTAAAATGGGGCAGGTCACCTGCGTAATTAAGGAAATTCCTAACACCTTCAGTAAAGGCTGTGGCAAAGTATATTTTCACAGTCTAGGGCTAAAAGTTGAAAATAGCTGATCTCAGAAAAATATTGGGTAGGGTAGGGGTTCTCAAGTATGCATCAGGATCACCTGGGGGATTTGTTAAAGCAGATTTCTGGGCCTCAAGTTTCAGATTCAGTAGGTCTGGGGCTGGATCCAGGAATTTGCTTTCCTTATGAGATCCAGGTGATGCTGATGCTGCTAGTCCAGGGAACACACTTTTAGAACTACTAATGTAGGGTAGTAGGCCAGGGCTGAGGAGAAATAGGATTTGAGTTGTACCTCTGGGGCACTCTGTTACCTTGAATGAATTGCTCCTCCTTTCTGGGCCTCAACGGAGTCATCAGAACTAGATCAGTGCTTCTCAAAGCATGTTTCTTTGATTATTCAACAACTGAATTATATAGGATCGTGGTGAAATGCAGATTCTTGGATCTAGCCCCAAATAGCTTAATCATCTTCCCAGGTGATTCTTGTAGTCATTGCAATTTGACAACTGCAAGACCATATAATGTCTAAGGTTCCCATTAGCTCAAAGATGCCACAAACCCTGATGATAAAAGAAAGAAAATGTCATTTCCTGCTCCTGAAGAGAAAATGATCATCTCTATGTATAACCAAACCTTGGGGACTTTGGAAAGAATAAGTCCAAACCCAGCTGCATATTAAAATCACTTGAGTACTTATAAAACAAAACAAACTCATAGGTTTTCAAGTTAAAACTCAAATATTATGAATCAGAGTGAAGAGGGAAAAGGGTGGAAAGATTCAGGGGGGTGAAAAGCAAAGGCTCCTTTAGAAATAGATAGTGGTGATGGTAGCACAAAATTATGAATGTAATTGATGTTACT
This sequence comes from Choloepus didactylus, assembly GCF_015220235.1. Classification (NCBI taxonomy): domain Eukaryota; kingdom Metazoa; phylum Chordata; class Mammalia; order Pilosa; family Megalonychidae; genus Choloepus; species Choloepus didactylus. Next base: position 97,315,980 of record NC_051319.1, read on the forward strand.
GAATTGTGCACGTAAAAATGGTTAAATGGCAGGATTTATGTAATATATATGTTACCACAATAATGAAAATCAGTTAAAGGACTTAAATATGCACTTGTAAATGAGGAAATATTAAATAAAAATGAACAGATACTTGAATTACAGTAGTAAGATTATGAATAACAGTATGGATTTTATTTTGTTTTGGATGTTTAATCATTTTTTCAATAAGAGTAAATTTTATAAAAGGAAAAAAAAAAGCGATAGACTCCCAACCCCTCTTGTCTAGCTCTATTTTCCTCATATTGCTTACCACCCTCTTGGCTACTATATAATACACTTATTTATGTTACTTGTCTGTCTCACACTGCTTGACAGTAAGCTGTCTCCATGGGGGACACATTTGTCTGTTTGGTTCACTAATGCATCCCCATAGTCTGGAACAATGTCTGATGCATTGTAGGCACGCAATAAATATCTGTTCAATAAATGTTCATCATCATCATTATCATCCTCCTCACCTTCATCCAAGGTCGTACTGTTACTACTGGAAAAAAACAGAACTTAAACCTCAATCTACTAGTCCTTCTGTCCGCTGCTCCTTCTATTTCTAAAATGGAAAATCCATCTTTGGAAATATCTTTAAACCCCAGGATTCTCTCAAACAAGGTGAGCGCTTTCTATTCATGGAATAGGGTCTCTGTTCTTTAAAATCCAAGGATAGCCCTGGAGCTGGGCTGTAGGTGTTCTCAATTTTCTGCCAGAAGCCTAAAGACATTGCTTCTGCTCAGTTAAAGAACAGGCCAATTCTCCACTTAGCAACAGAAAGCTGGAGCAAAGTGTCCAGGCCATAGATGATAGTGCTAATTGGAAATTATTTACAGCTTTAGTATCCCATTTATATCTTGGCTCTCTGAGTTATGGGATTCTCATTGCCAAGATTCACAGTGACAGGCTGAGGCTCATTGAGTTTCTTTCCCTTCTCTTTGGCCTTTCTCAGATTCATGGCTCTGAATCTGTGAATCTGCTAGTTATTTATGGATAACTAGCAGATTCCCTGGGCTGGGCCCCCAGTGGTAGAGGAAGAGTGCTTGGTTCCAAGTGCTTTGGAGATTCACAGCCTGTACAGGAAGATGTTTTAATAAATGATTGCCCAATCCTGTCACAGAGAAACTGAAACTGAAAATTGATATACCCTTTTGGAAACCAACTGGCATCAACTTGCGTCAAGAAATTTACCAGTGACCTTATTCTTCAACCCAGTAATTTCATTTTGGAGAATCTATCCTAAATGTCAAGAAAGATTTATACTCAAACATGTCCATCAAGATTTTTGTCTAATACTAATCATTAGTAACAACTTAAAATTCCCAAAATAGGGTTTTGCTGTCACTAAATAGAATAAAAATGAGTATTCTAAATATTGTTGCAAAGATTATAACATAGAAATAAAATTCATCATTATGTTTAGTGAAAATTCCATATATAAAAGTATTTCTAAAATACACCCCAGTATAAAAACCAAAGAAAACATAAACTAGTCCCTGGATAGGAACAGGATTTAAAAAAGAAAAAAAAAGAGGACAAGATTAATGTTGTTTTTATTTACTTAAAGAAACTATGGGTGATTTTCTCTCTTAAATTTTCCAAAATGTAAATAAAATGCATATATACACCCTTTTGATCTGCATGCTAATTGCACAGCTCTAGTTATTAATTTTCAGGGGACATATTTTATTAATTTTTAAATCTCTTTTACCCACATCCAAGCTCAAGATGGACATGTTAAGTTTTTCCTCTCTCTGTTGCTGCATGTCTTTTGTTTCTCCTAGCCCACTCTGTGACTGAGTATATAGACCTTTGAGTATAGGGACTAATTCATTGTCCAAAACTGGCTATTTCTGAAAGAGAAGCAGGTGCTATTAGTAATTATGCAGAGAATGCAAGCATAAACCAGGTCTGTCCTGGGCAAGCCAGGACATGTAGTAACCGTCCCATGAGAGTCTTCACTTCACTGGGTAAGACTGGGGAGGGCTCTAATTTCCAACTCTCTCCAGCTGCAGATGTACCTGGTCTTCTCTCCTTGACTTGCTGCTGGAGGTGCCTAGTGTCTCCAGGTTCAGCAACTGTTTCAGGCTTCATTCTCTTGTTTAATTGTCTGGATGTCTCCCTTTTTCTTGGTTTTTGGATTCTGCAGATTTTCCTCAAGGTTTAAGGAGGTCAGCTATTATGTAAAGAACTCTTGTATTTTGTCCAGGAGTAGGGATGGTTTGTAGTGGAAATCCTCCCCACCCCCCGGCTATCTAGTCCAAGATATTGCCAGAGGCAGAGGTCACTCAGTGGTTATTAAATTCCCTGGGGAACTTTTGGAAACTGTGTTTTCCAAGCCTCTACCCAGAGATTCAATGGGTGATTCATGACCTGCACTGAGACACTGCAGTAGTTTAAATATTTCACAGGATAGGGACCATTACTGAATTTACAAAGCCTGGTGTTTGGCCCAAAATACACACAATAAATATTTGTGGAACAAAAGAAAAAGCAAATGAACAAATGAATGAACAATCATTTACAAAACTGTATGATGTGTCATTGTGCCATATAACAGTATTTTACTTTCCTTCTAGCTTGGTAAGTATGTAAATTCTGTTCTTTAACTTCAAAATAATTTAAATAAATGCCTTTAGTACCTGCTCATAGTCCTTATTAGAGAATTAAATACTTTTATGCTTTCTAACTAGTACATTTCATTAAACAGGTATTTTGTGAAAATAGTTCACAAAACATCTGAAGGAGAGAGAAGATAAAGCTGTCCTTGTTTCACCAAAAATCTGAATGAAACATACTTTTTATAGCAAACTAAGTATATCAATTTTAAAAAACATTAACTCAGTGCTTCCAAAGACATTTTATTGTTGAAGAAATTCTGAACTGAGATAATGAGGTTGACAATGAATTCTTCCATAAACATCACTTAAAAGGTACAAATTAAACAAGACAAAAACTCAAGTTTCTCACCTCCCTGTTGATAATTACACTCAGGGTTGAGTCTCATCACTTTTCTTTAGCTAGTAGTGGGGCCTCGTACCCAAGTTCCTTTTCATATGTATCCTCCCTCTTATTTCTTCCTAATTTGGTATTTAAACCACAGCATTGGAAAAAAACCCCTTCTTTCATCCACAGTCCTCAGTTGTTTTTCATTTCCTGAGCTTTTTTATATGACAGTTTTATGACAAACTACTTACTTCAAATGAAACAAAAACTCAAACTTCAGCCTTTTTAATTTTAGGCAAATACAAGTACATACATAAATTTACTAGATTTTTTTTATTTTTTTATTTTTTAACATTCATTTTATTGAGATATATTCACATACCACGCAGTCATATAAAAAAAATCATACATTCGATTGTTCACAGTACCATTATATAGTTGTACATTCATCACCAAAATCAATCCCTGATACCTTCATTACCACACACACAAAAATAACAAGAATAATAATTAAAGTGAAAAAGAGCAATTAAAGTAAAAAAGAACACTGGGTGCCTTTTCTGTTTGTTTGTTTGTTTCCTTCCCCCATTTTTCTACTCATCCATCCATAAACTAGACAAAGGGGAGTGTGGTCCTTATAGCTTTCCCAATCCCATTGTCACCCCTCATAAGCTACATTTTTATACAATTGTCTTTGAGATTCATGGGTTCTGGGCTGTAGTTTGATGGTTTCAGGTATCTACTGCCAGCTACCCCAATTCATTAGAACCTAAAAAGGGTTGTCTATATTGTGCATAAGAGTGCCCACCAGAGTGACCTCTCGGCTTCTTTTGGAATCTCTCTGCCACTGAAGCTTATTTCATTTCCTTTCACAGCCCCCTTTTGGTCAAGAAGATGTTCTCCATTCCATGATGCTGGGTCTACATTCCTCCCCGGGAGTCATATTCCATGTTGCCAGGGAGATTCACTCCCCTGGGTGTCTGATCCCACGCAGGGGGGAGGGCAGTGATTTCACCTTTCAAGCTGGCTTAGCTAGAGAAAGAGGGCCACATCTAAGCAACAAAGGGGCATTTTGGAGGTGCTCTTAGGCACAATTATAGGGAGGCCTCACCTCTCCTTTGCAGCAACAGCCTTCCCAAGAGCAAGTCCTGTGGTAGATGGCTCAACCCATCAAACCACCAGTCCCCTATATCTGTGAGCACCTTAGCAACCATCCAGGTGGGGTAGGCCAATACCCCTGCATTCTCCACAGGCTCCTCAAGGGGGCTCTGCATATTTTTTTTCCTTGTTTTTTTTCGTTTTTAAACTTTTTTTTTTTAAATCAACTGTATAAAAAATAAAAAAATAAAAAAAATTTTTAAAAACATACAATAAAAGAACATTTCAAAGAGACCATAACAAGGGAGTGAGAAAAAGATAACTAACCTAAGATAACTACTTTACTTCCAACATGTTCCTACTCTACCCCAAAAAAGTAACCTAATATAGCAACATTTCTGTGAACTTGTTCCTACTATACCCATCAGAAATTAACAGACCATAGTCATTCCTGGGCATTCCCAGACCATTAAATTTACCCACGATAGCTTATCTATTCTTATTGGATTATCATTCCCCGTTCCTTAATTGCTCTCTATCACTAGTTCCCCTACATTCTACATTATAAACCATTTGTTTTACATTTTTCAAAGTTCACATTAGTGGTAGCATATAATATTTCTCTTTTTGTGCCTGGCTTATTTCACTCAGCATCATGTCTTGAAGGTTCATCCATGTTGTCATATGTTTCATGACATTGTTCCTTCTAACTGCCGCATAGTATTCCATTATGTGTATATACCACATTTTATTTATCCACTCATCCGTTGAAGGACATTTGGGTTGTTTCCATCTCTTGGCAATTGGGAATAATGCTGCTATGAACATTGGCATGCAGATATCTCTTCGTGTCACTGCTTTCCGATCTTCTGGGTATATATCGAGAAGTGCAATCACTGGATCAAAGGGTAACTCTATATCTAGTTTTCTAAGGAACCGCCAGAGTGACTTCCAGAGTGTTTGAACCATTATACAGTCCCACCAACAATGAATAAGAGTTCCAATTTCTCCACATCCCCTCCAGCATTTGTAGTTTCCTGTTTGTTTAATGGCAGCCATTCTAATCGGTGTGAGATGGTATCTCACTGTGGTCTTAATTTGCATCTCTCTAATAGCTAGTGAAGCTGAGCATTTTTTCATGTGTTTCTTGACCATTTGTATTTCCTCTTCAGAGAACTGTCTTTCCATATCTTTTGCCCATTTTATAATTGGGCTGTCTGTACTATCATCATTGAGTTGTAGGATTTCTTTATATATGCAAGATATCAGTCTTTTGTCAGATATATGGTTTCCAAAAATTTTTTCCCATTGAGTTGGCTGCCTCTTTACCTTTTTGACAAAATCCTTTGAGGTACAGAAACTCCTAAGCTTGAAGAGTTCTCATTTATCTATTTTTTCTTTTGTTGCTTGTGCTTTGGGTGTAAAGTCTAGGAAGTAGCCGCCTAATACAAGGTCTTGAAGATGTTTCCCTACGTTATCTTCTAGAAGTTTTATGGTATTTTCTTTTATATTCAGATCTTTGATCCATTTTGAGTTCATTTTTGTGTAGAGTGTGAGGTAGGGGTCTTCTTTCATTCTTTTGGATATGGATATCCAACTCTCCCAGCCCCATTTGTTGAAAAGACCATTATGACCCAGTTCAGTGACTTTGGGGGCCTTATCAAAGATCAGTTGGCCATAGATCTGGGGGTCTACCTGCGAATTCTCAATTTGATTACATTGATCAATATGTCTATCTTTGTGCCAGTACCATGCTGTTTTGACAACTGTGGCTTTTTAATAAACTTCAAAGTCAGGAAGTGTAAGTCCTCCCGCTTCGTTTTTCTTTTTTAGAGTGTCTTTAGCAATTCAAGGCACATTCCCTTTCCAAATAAATTTGATTACTAGCTTTTCCAAGTCTGCAAAGTAGGTTGTTAGAATTTTGATTGGGACTGCATTGAATCTGTAGATAAGTTTGGGTAGAATTGACATCTTAATGACATTTAGCCTTTCTATCCATATACATGGAATATTTTTCCATCTTTTAAGGTCCCTTCCATTTTTTTTAGTAGAGTTATGTAGTTTTCTTTGTATAGGTCTTTTACATCTTTGGTTAAGTTTATTCCTAGGTACTTGATTTTTTTAGTTGATATTGAAAATGGTATCTTTTTCTTGAGTGTCTCTTCAGTTTGTTCATTTCTAGCATATAGAAACATTACTGACTTATGTGCATTAATCTTGTATCCCACTACTTTGCTAAATTTGTTTATTAGCTCTAGTAGCTGTATCGTCGATTTCTCAGGGTTTTCTAGATATAAGATCATATCATCTGCAAACAAGGACAGTTTTACTCCTTCCTTTCCAATTTGGATGCCTTTTATTTCTTTGTCTTGCCGGATTGCCCTGGCTAGCACTTCCAGCACAATGTTGAATAACAGTGGTGATAGCGGGCATCCTTGTCTTGTTCCTGATCTTAGAGGGAAGGCTTTCAGTCTCTCACCATTGAGTACTATGCTGGCTGTGGGTTTTTCATATATGCTCTTTATCATATTGAGGAAGTTTCCTTCAATTCCTACCTTTTGAAGTGTTTTTATCAAAAAGGGATGTTGGATTTTGTCAAATGCTTTTTCAGCATCTATTGAGATGATCATTCGATTTTTCCCTTTTGATTTGTTAATGTGTTGTAACACGTTGATTGATTTTCTTATGTTGAACCATCCTTGCATGCCTGGAATGAACCCCACTTGGTCATGGTGTATGATTTTTTTAATGTGTCTTTGGATTCGATTTGCAAGTATTTTGTTGAGGATTTTTGCATCTATATTCATTCGGGAGATTGGCTGGTAGTTTTTCCTTTTTGTAGCAACTTTGCCTGGTTTTGGTATTAGACTGATGTTAGCTTCATAAAATGAGTTAGGTAGTGTTCCATTTTCTTCAATGTTTTGAAAGAGTTTAAGTAAGATTGGTGTCAGTACTTTTTGGAAAGTTTGGTAAAATTCCCCAGTGAAGCCATCTGTCCCTGGGCATTTATTTGTGGGAAGATTTTTGATGACTGATTGGATCTCTTTGCTTGTGATGGGTTGGTTGAGGTCTTCTATTTCTTCTCTGGTCAGTCTAGGATGTTCATATGTTTCCAGGAAATTGTCCATTTCCTCTACATTATCCAGTTTGTTGCCATACAGTTGTTCATAGTATCCTCTTATAATTTTTTTAATTTCTTCAGGATCTGCAGTTATGTCACCTTTTTCATTCATTATTTTGTTTATATGGGTCTTCTCTCTTTTTGATTTTGTCAGTCTAGCTAGGGGCTTGTCAATCTTGTTGATCTTCTCAAAGAACCAACTTTTGATGTTATTTATCCTCTATTGTTTTTTTGTTCTCTATGTCATTTATTTCTGCTTTAATCCTTGTTATTTCTTTTCTTCTACTGGTTTAGGATTTGTTTACTGTTCATTTTCTAGCTTCTTCAGTTGATCCATTAGTTCCTTGATTTTGGCTCTTTCTTCCTTTTTAATATATGCGTTTAGTGCTATAAATTTCCCCTTCAGTACCGTATTTGCTGCATCCCATAGGTTTTGGTATGTTGTGTTCTCATTTTCATTCGTCTCTATATATTTAGCAATTTCTCTTGCTATTTCTTCTTTAACCCACTGATTGTTTTGGAGTGTGTTGTTTAACTTCCAGGTATCTGTGAATTTTCTAAGTCTCTGATGGTTACTGACTTCTAATTGCATTCCATTGTGGTCAGAGAATGTGCTTTGAATAATTTCAATCTTTTTAAATTTATTGGGCCTTGTTTTATGTCCCAGCATATGATCTATTCTGGAGAAAGTTCCGTAAGCACTAGAGAAGAATGTGTATCCTGGTGATTTGGGATGTAATGTTCTATATGTGTCTGTTAAATCCAATTCATTTATCAGATTGTTTAGGTTTTCAATTTCCTTATTGATCTTCTGTCTGGTTGATCTATCTATAGGAGAGAGTGATGTGTTGAAGTCTCCCACAATTATTGTGGAAACATCAACTGCTTCCTTTAATTTTGCCAGTGTTTCTCTCATGTATTTTGTGGCAACTTGATTGGGTGCATAAACATTTATGAATGTTATTTCCTCTTGTTGAATTGCCCCTTTTATTAGTATGTAGTGGCCTTCTTCATCTCTCAAAACATCCCTGTGTTTAAAGTCTATTTTATCTGAGATTAATATTGCTACACCTGCTTTCTTTTGGCTGTAGCTTGCATGAAATACTTTTTTCCATCCTTTCACTTTCAATTTCTTTGTGTCCCTGTGTCTAAGAGAGTCTCTTGAATGCAACATGTTGATGGTTCATTTTTTTTTCATCCATTCTGCAAATCTATATCTTTTAATTGGGGAGTTTAATCCATTTACATTCAACATTATAACCATGAAGGCATTTCTTGAATCAGCATCTTATCCTTTGGTTTATGTTTGTCATAAATATTTTTCCCTCTCTCTATTAATATCCTTTAATGTACCCATACCAAATCTCTTTAGTGCTGAATCTTTCTCCATGTCTCTTTCTCCTTTCTTTGTTTCTCTGTTGGTAGGGCTCCTTTAGTATCTGAAGTAGGGCAGGTCTCTTGTTTGCAAATTCTCTCAGCATTTGTTTGTCTGTGAAAAATTTAAGCTCTCCCTCAAATTTGAAGGAGAGCTTTGCTGGATAAAGTATTCTTGGTTGGAAACTTTTCTCATTCAGAATTTTAAATATGTTGTGCCACTGTCTTCTCACCGCCATGGTGGCTGCTGAGTAGTCACTACTTAGTCTTATGCTGTTTCCTTTGTATGTGGTGAATTGCTTTTCTCTTGCTGCTTTCAGAACTTGCTCCTTCTCTTCTGTATTTGACTGTGTGATCAGAATATGTCTCCGAGTGGGTTCATTTGGATTTATTCTATTTAGAGTTTGCTGGGCATTTATGACTTGTGTATGTATGGTGTTTAGAAGATTTGGGAAGTTTTCCCCAACAATTCCTTTGAATACTCTTCCTAGACCTATACCCTTTTCTTCCCCTTCTGGAACACCAATGAGTCTTATATTTGGATGTTTTATATTATCTATCATATTCCTGAGGTCCATTTAGATTTTTTTGATGTTTTTCTCCATTCTTTCTTTTGTGCTTTCATTTTCCATTCTGTCATCTTCCAGGTCACTGATTCATTGTTCAGCTTCCTCTAGTCTTGTACTATGAGTATCCAGAATGTTTTTAATTTGGTCAACAGTTTCTTTAATTTCCATAAGATCATCTGTTTTTTTATTTCGTCTTGCAATGTCTTCTTTATGCTCTTCTAGGGTCTTCTTGATGTCCTTTATATCCTGTGCCATGGTCTCATCATTCATCTTTAGTTCTTTGGTCAGTTACTCTAGGTACTGTGTCTCCTCTGATCTTTTGATTTGGGTGCTTGGGCTTGGGTTATCCATATCGTCTGGTTTTTTCATATGCTTTAAAATTCTCTGTTGTTTTTGGCCTCATGGCATTTGCCTAACTTGATAGGGCTCTTTTAGGATTTGTAGACCAATTGAAATCCTTCTCTCTAATTTGTCAGATCTACAGCTTTATGGAGTACACTTTCTCTAACTAACCAGCAGGTGGTGTCCACGAGCCACCTGTTCCCCTCAAGCCAGTTCTCCCCTGCTTTGCCTTTGTGGTGAGTGGGGGAGTGAGTCTTGTGGGGTCCAATTGGTGTACAAAGCTTGTGTGCGTAGTTGGTGTTGCCCACCCTGTATATGGGGCGTGTGTCTGATCAGTCATGGAGGGGGAGTGGCTCTAACAATCAAATCTCCCTGGTGTTCCTGGAGTTTTAAAGCTGCTGCAATAGTCTTATCCTTCAGTTCAGTCCTGCCACAGTTTGTCTCTGCCACTGACCCACAAGTCCTAGGTATTGGTGTATGGCCCCTGAGACTTGCGAGTGGGTCCCTCTTCCAGGCTGTGCATCCCCTGGTCCTCTGTTGAGGGATGACTGTCCTTTGTCAAAAGTGAGTGCCATCCCCCCAGGGCGGTTATGGGCTGCAGGGCTGTGTAGGGAGGCTCCCAGTCTGCTGAAATGATGGCTGAATGGGGCTTGTTAATTCACACTGCTCCAGCTTCCCAGCTGTGGGACAACCAGCTGAGGGTGCAGGGAAGGCTAATGTCCACACCCAATTTTGTGGTGTGTGCATATTATTGGAAGCACTTCCAGCACACTTAGTTGTCTGGGGCCGCTATGGGGCCAGTGACGGGCAGTAGTGTTTCCTGTCCACCAGGATGATGGCTGTGAGTGGACGCCCCCCTTTTCTTGGGAAGTTGTGGTGTTTAGTGAATTTTCTCAGCCACTGGATTATTGCCTTTTGTCTCAGAGCTCTCTTAGTTCTGCTCTTGTCTTGACCTGCCCAAATTGCAAGTCTTTGAGGCTTTCTGTATTGGGCTTCTTAGAGTAATTGTTTTAGAAAAAGAAAAAAAGATAAAAAAAAAAGGGGGGGGGCACTCCTTGCAGATCTAATGGGTTATTGAGATGCTAAGAGACAAAGCAATTAGGGCCATTAAGGAAAGGTCCAGGGGGCAGAGAGATCAGTTTTTCTTTGGAATTTGCATATGAGCCTCAGGGCCTGAGCTCTGCCCTTCCCCTTTCTATGTTCACCAGAACTCCAAAAAGCCTCCACTTTTCTTTTTGGGTTTTTCTTGCTGTTTTTTGCTATGCCTGTCTCCTCTCTCCTGGGCTGGCTGCTCTCAGATTCTCTGGTGTCTGGTCTCAGTCTATCTATGATTGGAGTTTGGATCAGTAGAGTGAGTTTCCGATAAGAGCCACCACTGCAGTTCTCCCTTCTCGTTCCCAGCACTGAAGGCCCCTCTTCCCATAGGACTGAGCCTGGCAGGGAGGGGCATGGGTCCCCTGGCCACAAAAATTTACAGATTTTGCTGATCTCAGCAGTTCAACGTGTTCATGAGTGTGGTATGAAGTATGCCCAAAGTCAAATTGCTCTGCAGTGTCCAGTCCATGCAGTTCCTGGCTTTCTACCTACTTCCCTGGAGGAGTAACTAAAACATACAGCTCACCAATCCACCATCTTGCCCCACCCTCCACAGTACTTTTAACCTTTCAATGTTTTTGCCAATGTAATAGGAAAAAACTGGTATTCAACTTCTACTTTTTATCTCTTTTGACAAAAAAAGTTAAGTGAAGCATGTTTTAATAGATTATGTGATATAAATATGTTTTTTGCTTAAGTTCTGCTCATATCTTTGCCTATTCTCTACTAGGTTATTTTATTCTTAATGACTTATATTTGGCTTTCTTTTGCCTTCTGGGATGAACATGAAAGCATGCTATTCAAATCATCTTCTGCTGTGGGGAGCAATTGTGATTGATGGCCCCAGGTGTCTCCGGATCTTGCACCGTATTTGCTCCCAGACAATGCTTCTGGCTTGTTATTCCCAGTGGATGTCTGAGCAGGCAGGTTACTAAGGCAGGCTCATGCCAGTGAGAACTGGTAGCACTTGAGGTGTGACTGGGCTTGAAAACTCCCACCAGGCTGGCTGAGACTATCTTTAAATTGTGCAGTACAAGACTCGTCTTCCTCTGGAAACCTCCTTTCTTTCCTCCCTTCACTGTCTCTTACATTGAAGCCTGAAGCCGCACCCCTGCTGATGGACCTGAACTAAAGCACCTTCCAATTTTGCTTATGGGGGCCTTTCAGCATGTAGTAGTTTTTTAGTATCGTATCTAGTCCTTGTCACTGTAGTTTCTGAATTTCATTCATGTCTTAGAAAGATTTCCTAACCCCTATTCTAGACAAAAAAAAAAAAAAAGTATTTTTCTACCAGTACTTCAATAGTTTTAAAGTCTTCCTTTGTACTTGTTAATTCACAGAAAGCTAGTATATGGACTAATAGTGATTTAAAAAAAAATCTCTGAGAATGCAAGACATAAACCTCTAAACATAGTTACACAATAAAATGAGAAACTTGGCAATAAATAAAATTATACATTCAAATAACTGCCATGTGATGAACCTAATATTAAAAAGGGAATTTTGAATTTTTAAAAAAATCATGTAGCTAGAAGCATCAGTATGTAAAGAAGAATGAGAACAGCTTCTCACTTGGTTGTGCACACTTGCAGGGTTTTATTACAAAGGGGATAAGCATAATATTAGCTGTGTGGTGGACCTCCCACCCTTGGGCCTCTGGATCAGTCAGCAAAGGGGCATTTGGCCCCAGGAGCAGCCGAAGGCATGGACTTGGGCCTCAGTTCATTTGCATTCTAGTCCTCACAGCCTGCTCACGGTGGCTCTGAAACATTGGCTCCATTTTTTTGCAGTCTGGAGAGACAGCGCTACATGTGGCAGCTCGCTACAGCCACGCCGACGTGGTCCAGTTACTTTGCAGTTTCGGCTCTAATCCCAATTTCCAGGACAAGGTGGGTTGTGGTAGCCAGTGTCTTCGCTGCCCTCTGTTCTCTGCATGGATTTATAGGCAGCCAAATGATACAATCATGCCTTTAGAGTTCTATCCAAGTTAGGTTTTCTGTCTTAGATCATAGAAGGCAGGCTCTCGGAACCATGGTCCAACGTGCATTAAGTACTAATACCAGGAACAGTTTATTATTCATTTGATCTTCTGGACATCCCTGGGAGGTAGGTGACTATTATCATTCTGGTTGTGCAGTGGAAGAAACTGAGGAAGAGAGAGGCCAAGTGACTCACCCAAGCTCACACAACTGGTAAGTGGTAGAGCTGGGGCTCGAATCTACACAGTTGGGGTCCAGAGCCCATGCTCACAACCACTACATCAGAATGGCCTCTCCTAGACAGATATAGGTGTCTGATGACATTGATCATGAAGATATAGGTCTTTTATATCTTTTACATACCTCGCTGGCAGGCCTTTCCTTGACTTGACAAAGCATAGTTTCCATGCTTACTCCTTAGCAAAGTAATAATACATTAATACAGAAATGTATTATATACATGACAGAAAATCTTGAGGCCTCAGGATTGTTAGAAGAATTGTTGTTCAGAGAAATGGTCTCACTACGAATAGTCGCAGTTTACGTCAACGAAGCACTTTTACAAGAAGGATGCTCTAAATTCACCCGCATCGATGTTATGTTGTTCAGAACAGCTGAGCCTGTGGGTGCAGTGGGCTCCCAAAAGTCATTTGTCTTAGGGTGCTGAGAAAGCTGAATTTCTCAAGCATGCATCAGGGGTTGAGGAAAGAAAACTAAGGAAGGAGAGATGTCAGAGATACCTCTTCATAGCCGTGTCTCATGCCCGTGTTAGTTTTTTAGGATTAGTAAATTTAACATTGATGTACTACTGATGGGGATTATATACCCTCATTCAAGTGTTTGCCATTGTTTGCCGGGTGTCCCAAGAACCGTGCGTTATCTCTTTTTATGCATTTGCATATTTATTATAGGATTCAGAATCCAATCAGAGATCATTCATTGCATTTGGGGTCTTTAGACTCCTTTAATGGAAAAGTTTCTCCGGGCCCTTTCCTTTTCTTTTTGGTCCTTTTTGGATCTTTGTGGCATTGGCCTTTTTTTAAAAAAAATTCAGTTTTATTGAGATGTATTTTCATACCCTATGGTCATCCATGGTGTACAGTCAACTGTTCTGTGCATTCATCACCCCAATCCATTTTTGAACATTTTCTTTACACCAGAAAGAATAAAAATAAGAATAAAAACAAAGGTTAAAAAAGAACAGCAAATCATTCCCCCATCCCACCCCAATCTTCATTTAGGTCCCTGTCTCCCTTTTCCTACTCCATACACTGGGTAAGGGATTGTGATCCACAAGGTTTCACCATCACACTGTCACCCCTTATAAGCTGCATAGTTATTCAAGCATTGACCCTTTTTAAAGAGCCAAGGGTAGCAGTTTTTCAGATTCTCTCTTAGGACATTCTCAGTCTTTGATTTTTGAGATCTGTCCATTTGTGCAGCCCTGGCTCATTCCTTATAACAGTTGCAATGGGTTTTATGGCTGCAGTCAGGCTTAGTAGCAGGGGTCTCTGGCCAGGATACTGCAACCACGGTGACCTCTCATCCCCTCAACAGAAGAAACAGTCCAGGACGTGCTGCTCCTGGACCCCTGCTGCGGCTCTGCACTGGAGTCCTGGGGAAGCTTCTTTCTGTCGAGACACCTTGAGCCCTGCACCATTACCGTGGGACCACTACACCATGGAGGACATCCATTGCTTGTGTCCCGACTGTGACATGGGAGGAGCTGCTGCAGATCCTGGAATGCCATGGACTTCTGCGCCTGGGACCTGTAGCAGCAGCACCAGTGGTGGACATCCCGGCCCTGATCAAGACAGACAACCTGAACTGCTCCTGAATTGACGAGGAGGATGACGCGATGGTCTATGGCGGGGATGCACCCCACTTCCCGTGGAGATTCCTTGCATTTCTCCTATGCGCCCAAAACAAGGACTAACCCTCTCCCCTCCCACCACCTTCAACACCCTTTCTCTGCACTGCCATCCCTCCCTCTCACAATTCCTTTGTATGTGAATGGTCTTTCCAGTCTAAGAGCAGACCATCTCCTTACTTTGGCCATTTGAAAAGCTTGTGTATGCTGCTCTCTCAACTCAGTGTAGGGGCTGACGGGCAGAAGGGTGAACAGATAGCATTCGTGTGCTTCGACCGAGATATTTCAGGATAAGCAAGCAGTGACTGACTGTTAGAGATGTGGAATTATCTTTCTAAATAGAGCAAAATCCATGCTCAGAGGGCAAATTCATTATCTACGGATAGATACTTCTTTGCCTGATATAGCTTTTTGTCTCAATTTTCTAAAATATTGCTTAGCTTCCCAACTGCTGGAAGTGGCCCTGCCCATTTCAATGAATGAGAATGAGTAACCCTTTCCTCTACAATTGCAACTCTTTCTCAGCCATTTTAGCTCCCCAATTTTTCATTGGTTTTAATTTCAAAGGAACAAATATTATTGTAAAATGTTTTTTTCAAACTATATAAAAGTGTAAAGTATATTGTTGATTGTAAAGAAATAAGAAAATAAAACTGTTAGGCTATAATGTGCTATCATTTGTAGAAAAGAAAACGAGTGAAATGAGAATCTATATTTGTATGTGTTCTTAGATGCATGAAGAAATTCTGGAGGAACAGATAAGAAACCAACATAGATATTACATGGTTGGAGGTTGGGGACTGAGATGGAAGGAGAACTTCTTACCATAGTTTTTCCTATATTTGGGAGAGATTTGAACTATGTAGTGACTTTATTACTCATGTAGTCCCAGAAAGAACTTTCTTGCATTATCTCTTCATAACATGCCTTCCACTGCAAAATCAGGCCTGCAGCTTTTCACCATGTGTTCCCTGTGCCGATCCCATGGAAGGATGATCACCAGGTTGCTCTCAACCACTTCAGCAGGGACCTAGTCTATAGGAAGGGTTCATCCATCCTATTTTTGTTTCCTGTGTTAAGCCACTCTCTAACAAGATACTTCCCCAATTCACCAGAAGAAGGGACTGTCGGTAGCCATTTTTACTCAAGACAACATCAACAGCAATTTGAAACCCAGAAAAAAAGTGAAAAGGATCACTCAATGATTTGGGACTGAAAAGCAGATTCAGTTGAGTTCCTCATAAAGCCTGAACTGTTTTGCATCTTGGTATTCAATAGATGTGAGTTTAGAACCCTTCTCCCCACTTCTTCTTGCAGTGTGACCTTGGACAAGTTAACCTAAGCTCTCTATTACTTATGTGTCTTACCTCAACACTTATGGGTGTCTGCATCTCGTAAGTTGGGGATTCTAACCTCCTGTCCTCCTTGTAGGGGTTCTTGTAGGAGTCAATGAAAGGATTAAAATGTAAGACATGTCACAGTGCCTGACAATCACCGTAGTTTGTTTCATGAAATATTTGTATTCTTTAGTGAAGATGCCGATAAGACCTTTCCAGCTACTTCTCTTTTGGTCCCCCACATGTAGTCTTAAGAAGCTGGAATTTCTTTTCTCTCCCTCTCAAGTGGCAAAATAGAAACTTTCCCATCTTGACCTGTGTTCCCGTTTTAGTCCCTGCTATTTGAAAGTACTTATGATAGAAACTAAAATGTTCATGCAGATGTGGCAGATTGCTTGAATGTGACATTAACATGGGTTCCTCAGAATTCTTTGCACCTGTGACTTGAGGGACAGTGTGTTCTTATGATTTCTCCTAATCGCAGTGGGAAAGTGACCAGTATGAGAAACCAATTTAACATCTCAGAAAATTACACCTCTTGAAGTGTAAGGATTTCTTTGGAAACTTTTCCACATATAAGAATGGGTAGACTTTTAGTGGTTTTTTTTTTCTCCCACATTTCTAAGAAAATGTAATTCTAATTAAAAAATATAATTAAATTGATCTTGTGCTGTTACTTTTCTCTTTATGTTATTCATGACTAATTACTCCCCATCCTCTCCCTGAGAAGGAAGATATGTGGGTCAACTTTACAAGTATTAAAGGCATTCAACTTTTTAGTAAAAAATAAAAAAAAAGTTATTTTATCTTGGCTTTTAATGGGATCATACTATGGACATTGTTCTAAAACTTGCTTTTTGCACTCGGTGTATGCAGGACCCCTTTCATTGTTAGTACACATGTAACCCATGATTAAACATTCCTCAAGTGATAAATATTTAGGTTATTTTCAAATTTTTGCTATCACAAACAATTATGCAATAAAGAATCATGGAAAACAGAGACAGTCCTTTTGAGTCTGTCTTCTAGGAGCCACCGGACAGGTGTGTTCTTTGTCATTGAGGCCCTTCTGTGCCCTCCAGCCCTGGGAATGCAGGATAATTTTCCAGCTACTATTTAGCTACCATGAGATGGGAAGCGGGTAATGGGAACATAATAAGTTAAAATGGCTACAAAGTTTGTTGTTCCTACTGAAAATCAACTATTTTCATGAATAAGTTTTCCTTGGTTTGCTGCAAGCCCTTGGTTAATTTCCGGGGTTCCAATAAAGTTGATTCTGACAGGTTTTGCCTATTTTTTCATTGTTTTATACAGGGTGGGATTTGGATTTCCTTACTGAACGATTTTGCTCATGTCACTCTATACCATGTGCCTTGAAAAGATTTTTCCCCCCAGATCTGGCCTCCAAAGTAGACATTATGGATTATAGTCTTGCAGGGTGGGCATGAGGGATTTGGGGGAAGTTCCACAAGATCAGCTCCTGTTTGGTCAGGGGTGCTGTAACATACCAGAGACTGGTTGGCCTAAATAAGAATTTGTTGTCTCATAATTTTGGATGCTAGAAGTCCAAAATCAAGCAATCAGCAGTCCATGCTTCATCCAAAATCTGTAGCATGCTGATGATGGCTTGTCAGCAAACCCTAACTGAATCTCTGCATGTGTCACATGGCCATCTGTCTCCTTGCCCCCTTCTCACTCCCACTTTTTTTTTTTAATTTTTAAATTTTATTTTTTAAATTCAGTTTTATTGAAATATATTCACATACCATACAATCATCCATGGTATACAATCAACTGTTCCACAGTACATACATATAATTATGCGTTCATAAGCACAATCTATTCTGAACATTTTCTTACGTCAGAAAGAATCAGAACAAGAATAAAAAATAAAAGTGAAAAAAAACACCCAAATCATCCCCCCATCCCACCCTATTTGTCATTTAGTTTTTATGCCCATTTTCCTACTCATCCATCTATACACTAGATAAAGGGGGTGTGATCCACAAGGTTTTCACAATCATACTGTCACCCCTTGTAATCTACATTATTATCTAATCATCTTCAGGAGTCCATACTGCTGGGTTGGAGTTTGGTAGTTTCAGGTATTTACTTGTAGCTATTCCAATACATTAAAACCTAAGAGGTGTTATCTATATAGTGCATAAGAATGTCCACCAGAGTGACCTCTCAACTCCGTTTGAAATCTCTCAGCCATTGAAACTATTTTGTCTCATTTTCCATCCCCCTTTTGGTGAAGAAGATATTCTCAGTCCCATGATGCTGGGTCCAGATTAATCCCCGGGAGTCATATCCTGCATTGCCAGGGAGATTCACACCCCTGGGAGTCACTCCCACTGCTTTTAAGCAATCCAGTCATATTAAATGAAGGCTCACCTTGATTCAGTTTGGTGCCATCTTACTAGAATCTTCAATGATGCTGTTTACAAATGGGTTCACATCCTCTGGAATATGTCCTTATGGGGACATGATTCGGTCCATAAGAGCTCCCTCTTTACCCACTGCACCAAGATATCTGGCCATAATTTTATTTAAATGTATCTGGCATGACCTGTGCCCATTTGCTGTAAAATCAAGATTATTGTGGTAATGCCAAATTTTAAAATGGAAAGGCTGAGCCTGAAGAAGGCTGTCATGAAAGTTATATGTGGAGAGCATCTAAATAAATGATTGAACTATACACAGTAGAGAACAATGAGTGCAACATGAAGGCATGAGTGTAATTAATTCTTTTTTTAATTTACATTTTTATTAGAGAAGTTGTAGGTTTACCAGAAAAATCATGCAGAAAATAAAAGTATTCACATACCCCTTCTCACACACATAGTTTTCCCTTATTAACAATTTGCCTAACTGTGGTAGCTTGGTTAAAATTGATGAAATAATGTTATTATAATTAGACTCAACTATAGTCCGTAGTTTTATTAGTGTTCTCTGTCTTAATTGGTCCTATGGCTTTTTAAAATTTTTATTCTAGTAACATATATGCAACCTATGATTTCCCCTTTTAACCACATTCACACATATAATTCAGTGGTGTTAATTACATTCACAATGTTGTGGTACAATCACCATGATCCGTTACCAAAACTTACCCATCACTCCAAACAAACTCAGAACCAGTTAAACATTAACTCCCCATTCCCTGGTAGCCTGTATTCTAGTTACTGACCCTGTGAATTACCTTATTCTAATTATTCCAATCAGTGAGATCATTTAATATTTGTCCTTTTCTTCCTGGCTTATTACACTCAACATGAGGCTTTCAAGGTTCATCCATTTTGTCACATGTATCAGAATCTCATTCTTTCTAAGGCTGAATAATATCCCAACGTGTGTATATGCCGCATTTTATCTTCTCATCTGTTGATTGACACTTGGGTTGCTTCCGTGTTTTGGTCATAGTGAACAACGCTGCTGTGAACATTGGTGTGCAAATACCTGAGTCCCTGTTTCAGTTCTTTTGGGTATATACCTAAAAGTGGGGTTACCTTCCTATATGGTAATTCTGTACTTAACTCTCTGAGGAACCACCATATGGTGACTACACCATTTTACATTCCCTCCAACAATTAAGGACTGTTCCTTGCTAGTTTCTATATATATATAAATTTTTTAATTGTGATTGTTCACATACCATACAACTATCCAAAGATCCAAAGTGTACAATCAATTGCCGACAGTACCATCATACAGCTGTGCATCTATCACCATAATTAATTTTTTTTTCAATTTTTAGAACATTTCCATTACTCCAGAAAAAAAAGACAAAAAAAGGAAACTCAAATCCTCCCATACCCCTATTACTGATTGACTTTTGGTATAGTACCCTTGTTACTGTTGATGAAAGAATATTAAAATACTACTAACTGTAGTATATAGTTTGCAATAGGTATATATTTTTTCCTATATGCCTCTCTATTATTAACTGCTAGTTATAGTGTCTGTTCTAGATTGCTAATGCTGCCTTTTTGCAAAATACCAGAAATGGATTGGCTTTAATAAAGATGGTTTATTTGGTTAAACAGTTACAGTCTTAAGGCCATAAAGTGTCCAAGGTAATGCATCAACAATCGGG
Organism: Choloepus didactylus; assembly: GCF_015220235.1. Classification (NCBI taxonomy): domain Eukaryota; kingdom Metazoa; phylum Chordata; class Mammalia; order Pilosa; family Megalonychidae; genus Choloepus; species Choloepus didactylus. Next base: position 97,335,837 of record NC_051319.1, read on the forward strand.
TACCTTCACTGAAGGATGGCTGATCGCATCCAGAAAACCTCTGTTATCTGGGAAGGCACATGGCTGGCATCTGCTCCTGAGTTCTGGTTTCAAAATGGCTTTCTCCCAGGACATTCCTCCCTAGGCTTCAGCTCCTCAAAAATGCCACTCTTAGTTCTCTTGAAGCATTTGTCCTCTCTTAGTTTCTCTGTAGCAAAAGTCTGCTTTCAACGGCCGTCTTCAAACTCTCATATGCAGCTCCTCTCTTAGCTTCTGTGCATTCTTCAAAGCTTCCCTCGTGGCTGTAGCAAGCTCACTCCTGTCTGACCTTTTACAGGGCCCCTGTGAACTAATCAAGGCCCACCCTGAATGGGCAGGGACACACCTCCATGGAACTTATCTAATCAGAGTTATCACCTACAGTTGAGTGGGTCACATCTCCATGGAAACACTCATTCAAAGAATTACAATCTAATCAACACTAATATGTCTGCCTACACAAGACTGCATTAAAGATAATGGCATTTTGGGGGACACAATACATTCAGACTGGCACAGTGTCATACATTTGTTCTAGTTCATGAGAGAGATTTCTAATATTTACACAGTTAATCATGGACATTGTCCACCACAAGATTTACTGTTTTATACATTCCCAGCTTTTAATCTCCAACTTTCCTTCTGGTGACATACGTGACTCTGAGCTTACCCTTTCCACCACCTTCACACAACTCTCAGCACTGTTAGTTATTCTCACAGCATGTTACCATCACCTCTGTCAATTTCCAAATGTTTAAGTTCACCCGAGTTGAGCAATCTGGTCATAATAAGCAACTGCTCTCCATGCTTTAGCCTCATTCTATATCCTGGTAACTTATATTTCACGTCTATGAGTTTACATACTGTAATTAATTTACATCAGTGAGACCCTGCAATATTTGTCTGTATGTGTCTTATTTCACTCAATATAGTGCTCTGTAATTAATTCTTATTGAACAGCACAAGAACACATTAATGTTTGTTGATTGACGACAAATTGTTTAATCCCAAAGGAAAAGCAAGGGTACAGTAACTCAAAAATACATTTAAGTGTTCTCATATGAACATTAAATCATAAACAGGCTCCTTTCTATTTGCTTCTAAATAGTATTGTACCACTTCACAAATGGACAGTTTCTGGATAATGTTTTTTTAGGAGAAATTCTGGGCTCTGTGAATTTAAACACATTGGAGGAAGTTGTTATATTAGAGAGGGGCGTTAAAAGTGACTTCCATGTCTTGAATACCACCAATTAAATTTATGAGTTCCCCTCTGATTTAAAACTTCCAGTGACTAGGTAAAGAATTAAAACCTGTTTTACATGTAAGCAGAAGAAACTTATACAGATGCACTCAAGAATATACTTTCACAGATGTTGCATTTTAAGTACGAATCAGGAAGTTCTGCCAAATGCATTTCATCATCAAAGGCAGAGTGAAGTCTTGGTCAAGACTAAAATGTGAACATTTTAGTAATTAGCACTCAAAGTGATTTTCCAAAGAGTTGAAGGTAGAAGAGTAGTGATAAGAACAAAATGGTTAGCACACCAGAGACTATATGGTGAGGTTGGTGACATCTGAAACTGTCCACAGGGACCCCAGGGAAACAGCCCTTGCTCACTGAGAGTTGGGAGCCAGACAGGAGCTTCTAGAGGCCAGCTCTTACCAAGGCAGTAACTCAGTGATGCCCATTACCAAGCACATGCTATCCTCACCCCTGTTGTGTCAGAGCTTGGAGAGCAGCACCCAGAAGTAAAAAGCCATCGTTGGCCACGGTTTCTCTTCCATCTCTACTAATCCACTTGGTGAAGATGGGTTGGATTTTATGTGGAAATAAAGATGATCAATTATATATTTGCTCTAGAATGAAGAGGATTGGAGGAGAGCAGTGTGAGAGAAGAATCTGAAAATGATCAAAATACACAATCTGGAATGCAGCCTGGGGCAACACAGCTTCAAGTTGGGAATGAATGCCTTTGGTGACATAGTGAATGTGATACTGATTTTGTAACTCTGCGCTTTCACTCCTTAGTGCTTTTTAAACATTTTATTTCCTTTTCTTTGAAGACCAGTGAAGAATTCAGGCAGATGATGGATGGCATTCAAAACCAGGAACCGAAGAAGGGGGAAATGTTCTCTGAATCTCCCTCTGAGGTCCCCACATCTGTGGATTGGAGGGATAAAGGCTGTGTGACTCCTGTGAAGAATCAGGTTTGACCTTATTTAAACTCAGATCTTTTTGCTTTGGAAGACATGCATTCAGAGTGACATGCATTTCACTTTTTGTTTACTTTTTTTGACAGAGAGAATTCAGGTAGATAGGTTGTTGTCAAGTCTCTCTTTTTGTCTCATAAACTGACTTTTTTTTATTTTTCAAGATCGCTGTGGTTCTTGTTGGGCTTTCAGTGCAGCTGGTTCCCTGGAAGGACAGATGTTCTGGACAACTGGCATACTTGTTTCACTCAGTGAGCAGAACCTCGTGGACTACTCACAGGCTGAGGGCAACAGCAGCTGCAATGGTGGCCTAACGGACAATGCTTTCCAGTATGTCCAGGACAACAAAGGCTTGGATTCAGAAGAATCCTATCCATATATTGGAAAGGTATACAGTTCCTTATTATCATTCCAGCTCTACTTTTGGAAAGTTGGACACTTCGAGAAACAAGAGATCTCTCACATTTTCGGTGGTGCAAGCTTATCAGAATGGTCATTGTAAATTATTAGCCTTGGCCCAGTTCTCTGATTAGACATTTTCATGCAGCTGTTCTTTGTAACATGAATACATTTCTTCATAACGAGAGCAAGAGCAATATTTGGGGGCTCGGTAGGGTTTAGTGTAATACCACCACCGCCAGCCCTTCACTAAAAGGGAATCCTTTCTTCTTATGGAGAGACAGATAGTCCTAGAGGATCTCATTGAAGAGACACCAGCTAATTTTTCAGTTTCACTTCCTCGGCTGCTTTGTCATGAAATGCACTTGGAAAATGTAAACTGTGAACTGCTTGATCTTGTGGCCCTAGAATTTCCACGAGGTGGATGGTAGTAATTGTGTCTCTTTCCCATTTACCTCTAAAAAGACATGACCGGTAGCTACAAGCCTGAGTATTCTGCTGCGAATGACACTGGCTTCATAGTGGTTGCTCCACTGGAGAAGGCACTTATGGTAGGGCTTGCTCTAGATCTTGACCTGTAACATACTTTATTGAGCATTGGGAGAGGGCAGGTTGACACCTAAGTGCAAAGGAAATGGGACAAGAGTTTCCCTTAACCCAGTGGTTATGGTCCTTAGTTGTGCGTACAGTTTTTTTTTTTTGTCTGTAAGATTGTTTTGTGTCTACTTTCAACCCTGGACTCTATGCTTTGTGGGGTAGAAAAATTATTTCTCTTTTAAGTCACCACTGAATCCTTAGATTTAGCACAGTGCCTGGCATATAGCAGTTACTCAAATTGTGGTGTGTTCATGTGTGTGTATTATTGAGGGGAGGGAGGAAGAGGGAAAGAGAGAGAGACAGGAGGGGGGTGGAGAGAGAGAGAGAGAGAGAGAGAGAGAGAACTTCAAAGATGGAAAGAGACTGAACATTTTTCTTTTTGTTGGAAACCTTTTTTCTGTGTTTGTCCCTACTTTCTCAATTTAGACTTACGTCACTCCAACTTCTCTGCTTTATCTTCTCCATATTGACCTACATATCTTTTCTTTATAACCATGAAGAATAAGAATTATTTTCTAGAAAAACATTAAATGTCCTAACATCAATTCTAGTGCTACATTAGTAAATGTTTCTTTTCTATTCTATATTTTGAAAATGTTCCAGCATTAATTACTTATGTAAAGTTGACACTAAATAAAAATTAGTTCTGTGAAACTTCAGGACTGTAAATTATAAGGGTCAGAAGCCATGTTGCTTTGGTTCTGTTTCTCAAGCACCCAGGCCAATGGCTTTGTGCTAATGGAATAACCATGACCATGGGGACAAGTCACTGCAAACACACAGACTCAGCTTCCCTTCCAGCTGCTTGACTTACCTTGAGGAGATGAGAATTTCTCTAAAGGAATTTCCATACTTTGAAAATTTTGGAATTCCACCAATAACTTGAGGCTGACACATGGGTGTGTGGATGACTTTTTTTCCCTGAGTTTCCCCAAATAGAGATGGATCACTTACATCTTCTTACTGAGGAAAAAACACATTATATTTATTAAAATGTAAATTAAAAGGTAATTAATGACACCAAAAAGACATTTAATTTAATTTTGATTAAATTCTCATTCAATTTAGTGTGTATAATTAGTATTTGTTGTTGTCTTCCTTGGAAACTTCCTAATCTTTCTTAAAAAGTGGCCCTGAATTTCCTGGAGTTTTTACACACACACACACTCACACACACAGAAAAATGTTGAACATCAGATAGGTTTGGGAAATACTATGACTCATATCCTTTTCATACCATAGTTAAAATCTCTGAGAATATCTACACACACCCATGCTCAATGGAAAAATGAAACCCAAATTCTTTGCTTTGTTCAACCCAAACCTCCACCTTCTTTGACCCCAGAATCTTTTCTTAAAACAGTCTGTTGTCCATTTTGAGAGCTATCCCTCCACAAAACCATGTTGCAGCATCACTAGTAGTGTGGACTGGCAACTACTAGAGGTCATAAAGCAGAAGATCCACAGTAGAGCAAAGAGAATGAATGAAAATATAGGAATGTTTATTTTCCCTTTTCTTCCCCTTCTAGGACACTCATGACATGTACATTCCTGTACTTCATGTTGTCACTCAGTTCCCTGAGATATTGCCCATATCTCTTCATTCTTTTCCACATCTGTTCTTTTGTGTGTAGGGTTTCAGATGTCCTCTTCTCCAGTTCATGAATCTTTTCTACTGCCTCTGGAAATCTGCTGCTGTGTGTCACCATGTATCTGTCATCTCTTGTGTTGTGGTTTTCATTCCCATAAGTTCTGCCAATTATGTTTTCAAACTTTCAATTTCTTTCTTGTGTTCCCCCAATGTCTTCTTCATATCCTTCATCTCTTTTGCCATGTATTCCCTCAACTCATTGAATTCATTTTTGGACTGATTTTTCAATTGATTTAGGATATTTGTTTGATTAATAATTAGTTATTTCAATTCCTATATCTCAGTTGAAGTGTAAGTTTTTTCCTTTGACTGAGCCAGATCTTCATTTTTCCTTGTGTGATTTTTCATTTTCTGTTGTCTAGGCATCTGGTTCCCTTGAATGCCCCAGTCAGATTTTCCCAGACCAGAGGTGCTCAGGCCTCAGGAGGAGTCTCTATTCAGTATTAGGTTTCTCTGATGGTGGGTCCTAGAAGATTGATAGACTTTCCTGTGAGGTCCCTAGACTCTGTGCTTTCCCTGTCCAGCCCAGCAGGTGGCGTTTCTCAGCCTGAGGCTCCCCACTGATGTAAAGAAGTGCAGTCCCTTTAGTCACAGTGGACCCTGAACAGGGAGCGGCCAAGAATGTCAGAAGTCATGCTTAAGTTGTTTCTGCTTTGTTTCTTTCTTTTGTCCCAGGCCCTGGGGTCTGAATTCTCTGAGGGAGAGCAGCCACTTGAGCTGGTTGCACCCCCCTTTTCTTAGGGAAGATACACCCCCAAGGGAGTTATCTTCTTCATTTGAATTCCTCCATTGTCTTTTTGGCTCTATTTTCTTCATTCTTGCCTGGGTCAGCACAGAATTGAATATGTCTGAGGCTTCCTCTAATGGGCTGCTTAGAAATGAGAGAATAAAAAAAAGGAAAAATAGCAAAAGCCCCTTTTCAGAGCCAGTCCCTAGCCCCTGTTTCCTTGGGACACAGCCACCTTCCAGTATTCTGAAGATACCGAAGACTCCAAAAGTCTCTGCTTTTATTTATTTATGTATTTTCCCCCCATCAGCCCTGCCTCCTCCCTGCTGGAAGGAAGCTGCTTCCCTTCCTGCTCCATGCTTGAAGCTTGCATTCAGTAGTCCAGACGTGTTAATTGAAATCGCAATTGGAGCTCAGCTGAGTTACTTTCCATGTAACCTGTTTCTTTTTTTCACATGGCAGAGTTTCAGCTTGGCCTGCCCTGTCCAAGGGGTGAAGGGCTTCAGTTCTGGGTTTGCAGAGTTTACTTATGATTCTATACTACAATCTGAGGCATTCCACCCATTCCAAGCTGGTGTGCAATGTGTGTTCATTCACAGATGTCTCCCAACAGTTGTTCCAGATTATTTACTAATTGTTCCTGGTTATTTAATAGTTGTTCTAGAGGGCTGATTAAATTCCACAACTCTCTATGCTGCCATCTTGTTCTGCCACTCCCAATAAATGCTTTTTAAAAGTGAATTGGATGAAAGTTTTCAACACAGTTGATTGAAAATGAAAAGAAAAAGCTTATAAATTCAGACAATTTCACAGTAGTTCAAAGGCCTGCCACAAACAATAGGAGGTGAGTGCTCCCCTATTGGAAAGTGCTCATGTGGGGCCTGGAGAGGAGGGGTAAGTAGACTGTGCAGTTCTTAAGTGACTGCTCACCTGCAGCATGTACAGGAGATTGGGGAAGGCCAATCATCAACAGCCCCCCAGAATGAGAAGCCCAAAGCCAGGCTCTGGCAGAGGAAGTGAGAACCCAGGAGAGGGAGCTGGTACAGCCTGGGGGGGGGGGCATGCCCATCAGTGGTCAGGAGTATGGGACTGGGCAGCTGGGTAGAGGTTCAAGTTCTCACCATGGAGTCGAAACCCATAGTGACAACAGTCCAGGCTGTCCCCTGGGACTTGGGCCCCTCCTCTGCAGAAGGCATGATGATAGTCCCTGCTTTGAAGGCCATAGGGGTGTTCCAAGCTCCTGTTCTCCCCATGGGTGGCTGTTGGATACAGCAGGGCATGGGCACCTTCTGTGTTGGACCCTCCCAGGATCCATGAGGGATGGTTGGCAGTTGGGCAGGCTGCTGCTGGCAGAGGCCCCTGGAAGTTCCTGGACACTGGGGATGCCCTTGGGCTGGGGTTGACTGCTCACTGGGTCTGGGTGGCTGGCAGGGACCCCCTGAGATAACCCTCCTCTCCTTCCCCACCCCATCCAGGTTCTCAAAAATCTGGGAAGCAGCTGCTGCCTCACTGATTCCAAGGAGCTGAAATTCTCAATGGAGCTTGCAGATCAGGGACTGAGAAACAGGTGGGAAAGTATCTCATGCAGGATGGTGGGGTGGAGAACAGGGTGGCCAGGCGGGAGAGAAAGTGCCAGAGCCTGGAGGAGGGAATGTCTGAGGCCTCGTTTTCCTACCCATGAGAAATGTCACAGGAGGTGCTGACAAGTGTCACCTGGCATGGGCTGGCCCAGAGTGTGACACAGCCTGAGTCAGACACCTGTCCCAGTGCTGCCCCATCCTCCTGACACTGACCTGCCCTGAGGGACGGACGGACACAGACAAGAGCACCCTCCCTCCCAGGGCACCAGGCTTAGATGGTGGAAGCAGGTGGACACCCCAGGATTGCTGGGAGATGTGGGGAAGGAATGTGAGCCAGCATGAGGCCAGGTGGAAAGAAGGCAGATCCCAAGGTGGGGAAAGACTGCCAGGTGTGGACACAGAAAGGCCTGGAGAGGGCAGGGAGATGGTAGGGTGGGGCTCTGTGGGAGCAGCAGCTGGTGACTGGGAAGGGCGGGCAGCCCAGCGGGGTTCTGCTGAGCCCAGAGGTGGAGGCCTTGGGAGTGGACCCCAGAGCCCAGGTTCAGGGTGGGGGTGGGGTGGATGACATGGCGGTTTCACATACCTGTGGGTTTTTGCCCCTGAATGTTGGGGAATTGTGTTTGGGTCACGGAGGCATTGCAAGTGATAATGCACGTGCATCCAGATCTTGTTAGGCAATGTGGCTGCGTGTATTAGTTTGGGTGTAGGAGTCCTATGTTGTGAATGTTTGGGAAATGTGTTGGTGGGGGCTCATTCGCATGTTCTTAAGGCACACTGAATGGCCATGTATGTTTCTTGTGTTGATTTTCAGGTGTGTGTCTACATATATTGGTATTGAAGGGTAGCTATATGACATTTAGTGGTGTATTAGGGTTCTCTAGGGAAAGAGAATCAATGAGAGGTATCTATGAGTATAAAATTTATAGAAGTGACTCATGCAACTCTGGGTAACTGAGAACTGAATGGCCGTGTAAGTTTCTTGTATTGATTTTCAGATGTGCATCTACACATATTGGTATTGAAGGGTAGTTGCATGACTTTTAGTGGGTTGGTAGGGTGTCCTGTATGTTCAGATTGAAGGATTCTGTGGCATTGGCTTTGTGTGACTCTTTATGCAAACAGGTATGTGATGTGGGGCCGGATATGTGTTGGTGATTATATTTGCCTACTTTTGTGTGTTGTGTATTTGCATATATTTGAGGCAGGTGGAAGTTGAATTTGAATTTCATTGATGTATGTATTTATGGTGCTTGGGAGTTTGCACATTTCCTAGGACTATGTGTTTGCATTTAGTAGTAGGAAGTCATTAGCATGCATTCTGGGAGCCGAGTATTTGTGTATGTGATGGAAGTTTGGGTTGTGTGTTTCTAGTGATGTGGGACAATTTTATTTGTATATAATGGAAGCATGTGATATGATTACCTTGGAGTATCTGGGGTTGTGGTAATTTGTCAGTGTATGACTTGGGCCTTGGCAGAGATTTCCTCTGTACTCATCTCTGGCAGACTGGAGATGTTTCTTTGTGTCTAGGTAGTGTATACTAGTTTGTGTGCACTCTAGAAGTGGGCGATTGTGTGCAGGTTCATGGTAGAGTGGTGGATGAGATAACTTTTCACTTGAAAGTGTGACAGGAAAGTGTGTGGAGGTTTTCTGTGTACACGTCAGAGAAGTATTTTAGCTGTACATGGTGGTAAACGGGCATAATGTGTGGATGTTTTGTATGGTTCTAGGTGTGTGTGTATGAATTTGAGCGTGTATAGCATTTCCCCTTAGATAGGAGGAAGTGGCTGGAGTATGTGTAAGTTGTGTGTGTCTGTTTCCTCCCATGGCCGGGCTCCAGGTGAGGGCAGAGAAGTCTGGCATGCGGGGTGCCATGGAAGCCTGAGGTGCAGTCTTTGGAAGTGGATCCCAGAACCTGGTTCAGTGGGGTGGGGAGGGGTCACAGAGTTGCTTCATATAGGTGGGTTTTTTTTTTCTCCCTGCGTGTTGGCAACTTGTGTATGCATCGCCTCCGGCTTACTCGCGATAAGTGCAAGTACATGCATGTCATGTTACGGAGTGTATACGGCCGATGGCAGCAGCACTGTGGGCACTGTGTGCAGAGAGGATGGGTCAGCGGGCATCGCTGGTGGCATTAGCCATCTCAGCGCTGGCCAAGGCTTCAGAGGAAGAATCCCCAAGGCCAGCGTTTGAGTTGGGCCTCCATAATGCTGGGAGCTGCTCCCTGTCTTCTGGGAGAGATCTCCATGGAGACCGCCCCACCCACAGAAGTGGAATTGTGAGGAGGCAGCATTGTCTTCTGGGAGAGATCTCCATGGAGACTGCCCCACCCACAGAGGTGGTATCTGCAGGAGGCTGCAGTACTGGAGCCACCTCTTGGCTTTCGGTTGCTGGCACTGTTGCCCACTCCCCTAGCGGGCACGGTCACTCCACTCTTCTTCCTAACCTCGCGCTCCCTGTTGTACCTGTGCCCCCCAGTTTGGGCAGTGCTGTTAGACATTGGGCTGGGCCGGGCCCGGGTGGGGCTCTGCGGCCTTTGCCTCTGCCTCTCCTGCCCTTCTTACCCGCCCCAGAGCTGGAAGCGGGGCAGCCTCTGCCATGGCCTCCGGATCCCCACACATAGGGGGCAGCGGAAAGATCCGGACGCGGTGTTGCCACCCCGGTCCCGTGACGCCTTACTCGCAGGGGCGACGGCGCCAGCTGGGTGTTCTTAGCAGCGTTACAGAATGTCTTCAGAATAACGTGCCAGCATGGCTACAGAGATATTTCAACAAGAACGAAGATGTATGCAGCCGCACAACAGATGCAAAGGAGACACCATGTTCACGAGAAATTAGGGAAGGTGACCAAGTAAAGTGTGCCAGTGAGGAGAGCTCTAATATTAATGATGGGAGGATCACCAGTGAGCCAACAGTCGGTAAGACAGAAGACGCCTCAACAACCAGCCCTGCTTCAAATTATGCAGGCGAATTAGACAGGCCTTCTCTTCGTCGGAGCCACTTGAATTTCTCTGTGTTGGTACCTCCTCCTTTGTCCTTTCAGCTGTCCACATCATCAGCATTCCCAATTGGCAGTTCCCTTAGAAAGGAAATTATAGACTCTACCTCTCAGCATGGTGATGATAACATGTCAACTAGCCATCCTTGTCATTTTTCAACAAGAGGTTCCAATAAAGCTATGGCTGCTTCAAAGAAGCCTTCAGTGCCACCTCTGTGGTCCCCAGAGGCTGAGCAGTCTCATTCACTCTCACAGCACACTGCCACCAGGTCAAGAAAACCAGCATTCAGCTTGTCTGCATTTGGGACACTTTCCCCTTCATTTGAGAAATCTTTGATCTTTAAAACAAGTAGGCATGGAGATCCTCCTTGTTATCTTGGAGAAACAACATATGGTGGGGCAGCAGCTGCTGTAAGACATTCTAAACTAGGAAGGACCCCTTATCAGGCACCAGTAAGAAGACAGATGAAAGCTAAGCAGCTCAATGCACAGTCCTATGGTGTGACTAGTTTAGAAGCTCGGCGAATATTACAGTCTGTAGAGAAGATATCAGGACCACTAGCAGATGTTTCTTCCATGCATTCTTCTCTTGATAGGAGTTGGATAGATAGCACAGATTTTGGGGCCAAAAGGGATAAGGTGGATTCTCAGTATCCTGTTCAAAAATTCAGGTCCCCAAAGCCAGTTTCCAGAGCAACGTATCAAAGTCTTTATTTTAAACCATCTCTGACCCCATCTCATGAATTGAGGAAGGCTAATCAAAGAATAGTTAAAAACCACAGTACTCATGAAAACAATATGACACCAGGACAAAATAGAGAACAAGAAAGTGGCTTTCCATATAGAAATCTGCAACTTCCTGCACCCAATGGATTATCTTCTGGAGTAGGTAGTAGAGGTGGCAAAATTAGACAGGAGAGAACACGCTTACTTGCATCTAAACCACCGGTGAAGGAAATGGAAGTACGAGGAATATCAAAACTCTGTCTACCGATCACCAGTTCTTCACTGCCTGCATTCAGTATTCATTGTCCTTTGATGACAACTTCCTCTCCAGCTCCCATGAGTCCTTCACAATCAGTAACAGATAAGGTACAAATGATTTCTCCGAGCAGCAGTGGCAGTGCCGTGTTTAGATTTTCTTCTCCCACTGTAAAATCTACTGTGGCAGATGTACTACCTTCTTCATCTACTGAATTTACAATTAGTATGCCTGTTGCAAAAACAGAACTTCCAGACACCAGTATTACTTCAGAACCTATTATAAGTACTTCAGCTCAAGATATCACTGAAGCTAATAGTATAAGCCATAAGAGGAAGCTAGATGAAGATTATTATAAGGGCCCTTCTAGACCTGTAAAAACCTGGAAAGAAGGAAGAGTCCTAGATGTGAAAAACCCTGGTTTCATATCACCAAAGGTAGATGCTTTTGCTGCTCGGCCTACCATGACAAGCCCAGCAGCTTATACAAAACCAGGCGTATGTAGGTTTTCCTCTAGTGGAACTGGACTTGGGGAAAGTTTAAAAGCTAGATCATCATGGCGCTGTGATACATGTCTACTCGTGAACAAAGTTACTGACAATAAGTGCAAATCCTGTCAAGCCGCCAAGTTGCCACCTAGAGATACTGCTGAACAGACAGCCATTGGGACACGAAGAAAAAGTGGCAAACCAACCATTTCTGCATCAGGGGCAGGCTTTGGGGACAAACTTAAAGTGAAATTACAAACTTGGGTTTGTGATACGTGTTTAGTGCAAAATACACCTGAAGCAAGAAAATGTATAGCTTGTGAAACATTCAAACCTGGAACTGGTGTCAGCCGGTTCCTTCCACTGCTAGTCGCTTCAGAAAGTGCCGTGAGTATGACTGCTTCATCTCCTAGCTGCACTGTGACCACTGGTGCCTTAGGAATTGGAGATGAGTTCAGAATGCCAGTAGGATCTTGGGAGTGTCGAATATGCTGTGTTTGTAATAATGCAGAGGACAATAGATGCATGTCCTGTATGTCCAAGAAAACAGAGCGCTCAGTACCTGCTTCAAGTAGCAGCAGTGTATCTGTTGGTCTTTGTTCTGGGGGCGGCGTAGGGTTGGAGAAGTTGAGGAATCGTAAGGGAAACGGGGACTGTGAAGTATGCCTAGTGCAGAATAGAGCAGATTCTGCCAAGTGTGCAGCATGCAAAAGTGCCAAACCAGACACAACAGGCACCAAGAAACCTCGTCAAGTTCCCTCTGAAGTTGTTATCTTTGGCACAAGTGCTATTAACCATGATCCAGCTGCTGCTAATACTGCAGTGACCTCTCAGAGCAAGAGAAGCTTCAGTTTTAGAACCGTAGAAGCCAAACGTGTTTCATTGGCTCCAGACGCGTGTCAGACATCAGATGTAGAAATGGAGGAATCGTGTCAGACATCAGACGTAGAAATGGAGGAATCATGCCAGACATCAGACGTAGAAATGGAGGAATCATGTCAGACATCAGACGTAGAAATGGAGGAATTGCCTCCAGTCAAAGGAAGGTTTGCTTCTGGCAATATGGCATCTGCCTCTGTGCCACCTGCCTCAGCGTTCACTTTGGGAGGGACAGGGGAGAAACAGCAACAGCGTGTCACTTCTGCTACTCCTGCGTATGGGATGAAAACTGATAAAGAAGAGAGAAAGCGGAAGCGACGGTTTCCCTCTGGCAGTTCAACGCCCAGCAAAGATGGCAGTTGTTCACAGTTGGCATTTGGTTCCAATACGATAAAACGATCTGAGAAGGCATCTGAACACTCAAGGAGGGCCGCTTTTGCTTTTGGAGCTCGAACCAATACTGCAGCTGATCAAGGAATAGCAAAGCCAGTTTTCAGTTCCTTGAACAACAGTTTCTGTGGTTCAAGGACATCAGCCACTTCAGCAGGTAGTGGCATATTTGCTAATTCCACCCCTTCCTCCAACCTACCTGTGGCCAGCAATCACATTAGCAGTTCTGCCCTTGGTAACTTTGCTGGACCCAGCACATCTCAGTCTTTGCTATTTTCTCAGCAAAATAGCACTGTTACAGCTGTCACCCCATTTGGCTTAGGTCCAGGAGTCATGAGTAATAATACTTCAACCTCTGCTTTCATCTCTGGAGCTACAACATCATCTAGCTCTGCAGGCTCCTACTTTGTACTTGGCACTGGACCTTCAACACCATCTGCCGGTCCAGCATTTGGTGCTAACCAGACCCCAACATTTGGACAAATCCATGCTACCAGCCAGCATCATTCCCCAGGCTTTGGATCCACAGCCTCTTCCACGGCAGTATTCGCAACTGGTTCCCAGCCTGCACCACCACCTACTTCTGGCATGGCGTCAAGCAGAAACCAGACTCCTGTGTTTGGACAGCAGCCTAGTCAGCGTGCATTTGGCTCTAGAACAACTCTGGAGTCAGGACAAAAGACTGCTGTTAAACGCAAGAAATAACGTTCACAATGGTGATATGCACTACAGTTTTATTAATAATGAAAACACGGACATACCATACAATAACTAAATGGAGAAGTTGATAGATCTGAAAGGCCCTTAGGATGGACATCTTTAATCAGTCTTCCTCCATCAGAAAACTGTAGTGCACAGTACACCTAACTCACTCACTTCACACAAACACAGCAGAAACAGCATTGAATTCATTTCAACATCCCCTAATCTATACTGATGACTGAAGCTTCAAAAAAATCACCGATGATCGAGGAAATCACTCATTAATCTAGTCTCTTCTGGTTGTCCCCAGAAGACTGCCCAGTTCCAACTGGCTGTTCATGGAACCTCTTCATCTGCGCCACTCATGTGCATCGATGTGCATTTGTGGAATGCTGTGAAACTGTAATTATATCTGAGGAATTTATTTATTTATTTATTTTACTTTTCTTCTGACGTGTTGATTTTTATGTCTAGGAGTATCGGGGTAGTAACCTACATTCTGTAAGTACCAAAATCTACAACTCATGTTTTTTCCTTTTTTCTTTGAGACCATATGTTTTATTAACCAGTAAGTGTGTCATGTTAAGCTCTTCAGTTTATGCATGCTTGTTATGTAAACATATTCATTTTACACCCACAGAACACACTTAGTTTATACTAATTACACATTTTCTCCTAATTCTAAATGAGTCAGCAGAAACTGTAGCATAATCACATGAAGAAAGCATGACTGTTCTTCACTGCGGGAAAAGGTTTGTTTTTTCAAGAAAGCTACTAGATCCTTTTCCAAATATACTTTGTATTTCAATACTTTGCATTAAGCTAAAGCTTTTGGTCGTGACAGCTAAACGTCCTGTAAAATGTAATTGAATTCTAAAGTGACTGCCCAAGCACCCAAGCAGGATTATAATCTTGTTCTTTGTTTCCCTTTCCAGCTATTAGGGAAACAGAATGGCAACTCGAGAGATAATTATACATGTTCTGTGCCTCACTTTATTTTTAACAGCCTAAGTGGGGCCTCCCCATTTCTTGGAGACACAAAGCAAGAAATGTTGGCAGATGTGTCCACTGTCAACTATGAATTTGAGGACGAGTACTTCAGTAACACCAGTGCCCTCGCCAAAGATTTCATAAGAAGACTTCTGGTCAAGGATCCAAAGTGAGTGTCCCTTATTCCTCACAGGTGCCTCAGCTGTGACCTCAGCTAGCCCAGTGTTAGCACCTGGCCCCTGCAGACGACAGCATTTATCAGATTCTGGTGGTTTCTGCCTGGCCAAGGGAAGCATGCTGTATGAAACTTTATGAAAGTGCATGTCCTTTCCACCCACCCAGTCAGCCCCTATGGGTCCAGTGAAAGACCGATATTATTTTCAGCTTTCCTCCATGAAGTGGTTCCCCAACTGCTTTTTCCAGAGTCTCTGCTTGGTAGTCTCGGCCAGCGTGGAAAGCTTGCTGCTATGGTCACAGCTTTTTTAATTTTTCTCCCTCCCCTCCTCCTATAGGAAGAGAATGACAATTCAAGATAGTTTGCAGCATCCCTGGATCAAGGTCAGTTGCCTATTATGTTGCATTTGAAATCATTTTCTGAGTGGCTTGGGTGTCAGAAGGCATCCTGAAATTCATTTGTCCTAAACTTTTACTAGTTACTGTGGATTTTAACAACAGGCCACATCTGGAGTACTGTTAGCCCTTCCACATTGACTTTCCCCATTACGGTTTCAATATATCACGAGTTGGTATAAGAAATTAAATGAGAATTTGAGGGGAGTTTTGCAGAAGATGTAGAAGACACGCAAAGGTCAGCAGACAACAACACGCAAAGGCTAGAAATGTGCAGGACTGTTATACAAAAGCATTCTGATAGACCCTGGCATCATGCAAGAAAATGCTCAGTCCTTATATGATTCCCTAAAGGAAAATGAAGGTGAAGGGTCTACCCCTATGGATTTTCAGGCCAGCAAAGGCTGGTTTGAGAATTTTAGAAACAGGTTTAGCCCACGTAATGTAACAGTAATGGGAGAGGCAGCATTTGCCGATCAAGAGGTGGCTTGGAGTTTTCTGGAACCCTGAAAAAAAATTTTATGTGGATTTTCCAGATCGCTGGGGCACCACACCCCTAACCCCCACAATGTGGAAGGGATAACTGTATTGTGTTTGTTATGGGTGCTATATTCTAAGAGACACTGACAGATAAGAGTGTATCCTAATTATAACTGAGATGGGAAGAGTAAGCCATTATGGAGCAGGAATTGTAAACTGAGAGCCTGAAGGTCAAGTCCAGTCAACAGGCACATTTGCTTTGACCACCGATTTGTTGGTGCAGACAGTGCTTTGAAAAATTTTGAATTAATTCCTAGCATTTCAATATCACCTCAAAATCTGGATTCCCAGCTTCGCTTGAAAAATCTGAAGGTCTTCCTATGCTAAAGCCTCTTTCCCCCTGGCCACAGGAAACTCAACTCAGCTGCCCTTGCTTACTGGGGCACGTGGCAGCCCTGTTATATTACACATTTACATGACCTGTCTGACCCCTGTTTGCATTTGAGTTAAAGAAACTGAAGGTGCTTCAGCCTAGACTAAACCCACTTGCTTTGTTGATGTATTGACTGTTAAAGTTCCTTAAGAACAAACCCACAATTTCTTTTCCCTAATCCAAACTGAAACCTGATCACAGATTAACCCTTCAGATATCTGAATGCATCTGAATTCAACAAGACTTTCCCCTGACACTCAAAGATCGGGGCTTTGTTCACTCTGGAGCTAAAGCAGCTCCAGAAAAGATAGAAAGAGCAGTTCTGTGGGAAGCACCCCACTTCCGTAACTGAATAGGCAAATGCTTCCCAAATGGAATGCGGGGACTCCGAGGGCAAGGGCCGGGATCACACGTCCACAGACACTAGCTGCCCCACCATCCAAATTTAGTGGCTTCACTGAGGCTCCAGATCCAGCCTTTCAGAGTCAAAAGAGACAGGAAGTGTGGAAAAAAGAAGTGGGAGAGAAACAGGTGGGGAAAAGAAGAGGAGGAGGAGGAGGGCTTAGTGTGTTTGAGGGTGGCAGTGGAAACAGGGAAAGATAAAAATGATTAAGATAATGAGGATGTTAAGACTGTAAATGAAAATCAAACTGAATAATCAGTTTGGGAGAAAATACATATGTCGTAATGGGAAGTGCCGTGTGTGATGGGCCCAGGGTCCTGTGTGAAGTCTCAAGGTCTCCGTATCATGCTATTCACAAGGACACCTTACACCAGTCTGCTTTATTTGTTCCATTTCTCTTGATTTTTCACCTGCATGCACATGACTCTTAGTCGTCATCTTGAATTGTAATAAAAAGCATATCCGTTTGAATTTTCTGTAGCACGCAACCTAACTTAACCTGTCTGGCCAGTTCATTTAAACAACCTAAACACATGGAGCCTAGAATAGGGAATGTGGTCTTGTAATTCTGTAGATCTTAATGTAATACCCTGTTACATTCCAGAGTATGTGAGGAAGATGATATAAAATATTTGCAAGGTCCCTTGAGGGACAGGAGAAAAAATAAGGAACTATTTAACTTCCCCACTGGGAAATTCCTGATACTTTCTCAAGCATTAGGGATGCCCAATTTAATAAGCCAAGCCCTCAATGTTGAGGCTTGCTCTTATGGAACTTATTTCTGTAAGGAGGAGGCTAAGCTTACCTGTAATTAAGCCTAAGGGTCACTTCCAGAGAGCCTCTTTTGTTGCTTAGATGTGGCCTCTCTCTAAGCCCAATTCTGCAAATAAACTCACTACCCTCTCCACTACGTGGTACGTGACTTCCAGGGGTGTGAGTCTCCCTGGTGACGTGGGACATGACTCCCAGGGAGGAGTCTGGCCCTGGCATCATGTGATTGAGAATGCCGTCTTGACCAAAAGCGGGAAAAGAAATTTAAGAAAATAAGGTTCCGGAGAGTCCTGGGAAGATGGCAGCATAGAAAGAGGTGGAAGAACTAGTCTCCCCCGGAACAATTCATAAATGACCAAAAAACCAGTAAATAACTTGGAATGGTAGCGGGGAGACAAATGAGACAGTACACTCAACATCTACTGACATGAATCGGGAGGAATGCCCGAGATCACAGCATAAAATCCGTAAGTAAAACTGCGGACCCGTGCTGAGAGCCGAGAACCTAGAGCTGGGAGCCCCTCCCTCACGGAAGCCATGCCGTGCACTTTCTCAGCCCAGCCCCAAGTGAGGTTTTGGTGATAACAGCTCAATACAGACAGCGAATCCTCAACAAGCAGACAGAGGCTTTTGATGACAGCTGACCTTGGGAGAATCGGGAGAAATATTCTGTCTCTTTCTATCTCTCTGTGGAGAAAACCTCGGCTGCTCTCAGCCCACAAGGCGTTGCAGTGGAGGCGGCCTCACACAATCTGCATCCTGACGTGAGCTGAGAGCCCCGCGGCACAGCCAAGCGGCCCAGGGCTTGCCTAGAGGGACGGTGCACACTGATGACGTAGCATGGCATTTTCTCTCAGCTGAGGGAGGATTGCGGCTGGGAGGGGGGATCTGCTCAGAGAACCTAGAGGCGCTATGCCAAGTCTGGTGGTTTATGGGACACCGAGAGAGAGCTGCCCCTCCTGACCACCCGTGCATGCGCTCCACATTCAGGGCGGGCGACTCCAGCGGCGTGCCCAGGCTGAGCTCCCCAACTGAACATACAAGAATCATTTCCCCACACTACTGTCTGGAGGGATATAGGTGGCTCACAGACGCCATAGCTGGTTACCTAGAGAAAGTGCACGTCACCAAGCTGTGTCTCTGAAAAATTAGATCGATATCCTTTAAGAACCCTATCAAGCAAAACAAATGCCAAGAGGCCAAAAACAACAGAAAATCTTAAAGCATATGATAAAACCAGATGATATGGAGAATCCAGCTCCAAACACACAAATCAAGATTTCGGAAGAAATGTTATTCCTTGCAAAATTAATTAAAAAGGTACAATCAAAGAATGAAAACATGGCAAAGGATTTAAAGGACATCAAGAGGACCATGGCCCAGGATATAAGCGCCATAAAAAAGACCCTAGAAGAGCATAAAGAAGACATTGCAAGAGTAAATAAAAAAATGGAAGATCTTATGGAAATAAAAGAAACTGTTGGCCAAATCAAAAAGAGTCTGGATACTCGCAATTGAAGACTAGAGGAAGCTGAACAACATCTCAGTGTCCTAGAACTCCACAGAACAGAAAATGAAAGAACAAAAGAAAGAATGGAGAAAAAAGTTGAAAAAATCACAATGGATCTCAGGGATACGATAGATAAAATAAAACGTCCAAACTTAAGACTCATTGGTGTCCCAGAAGGGGAAGAGAAGGGTAAAGGTCTGGAAAGAGTATTCAAAGAAATTGTTGGGGAAAACTTCCCCAACCTTCTACACAAGATAAACACACAAAGCATAAATGCCCAGCAAACTCCAAATAGAATAAATCCAAATAAACCCACCCCAAGACATATTCTGATCAGACTCTCAAATACTGAAGAGAAGGAGCAAGTTCTGAAAGCAGCAAGAGAAAAGCAATTCACCACATACAAAGGAAACAATATAAGACTAAGTAGTAACTACTCAGTGGCCACTATGGAGGCAAGAAGGCAGTGGCATGTCATATTTAAAATTCTGAGAGAGAAAAATTTCCAGCCAAGAATACTTTATCCAGCAAAACTCTCCTTCAAATTTGAGGGAGAGCTTAAAATTTTCACAGACAAACAAATGCTGAGAGACTTTGCCAATAAAAGACCTGCCCTACTTCAGATTCTAAAGGAAGCCCTACCAACACTGAGACAAAGAAAGGAGAAAGAGATATAGAGAATTTTAACAGATATATATAGTACCTTACATCCCAAATCACCAGGACACTCATTTTTCTCTAGTGATCACAGATCTTTCCCCAGAAGGGACCATAAGCTGAGACATAAAACAAGCCTCAAGAAATTTGAAAAAAAAAAACAAAATTGAATATACTCAAAGCACATTCTCCAAACACAATGGAATACAAATAGAAGTCAATAATTTTTTAACTATAACTCCACTATTTACTTCCTACATGATAAAAAATACACAAACTCTAGGGACAAATCAATGGTTTTTGAACTCAATGTAAAATGTGTAATTTCAGACAACTATATAAAGGTGGGGGAATGAAGGAGTATAGGAACATAGTTTATGTGCCCTATTGAAGTGAAGGTGGTTTCAAAGAAAAACAAGATTGATAGGGATTTAAGAGGTTAATTTTAAGCCCCACAGTAAACACAAAGAAATTATCAGAGAATATAAGCATAGAGATGAAAAGTAGAGTCTGGATTAAGAGAAATGGGGGCAGGGGCAATGGGAAGTTAAGAAAGGGGTGTAGGGTTGCTGTTTGAGGTGAAGGGAAATTTCTAGTAATGGATGGTGGGAAAGAGCATAACATCATTCTAAATGTGATTAATCCCACTAATGGAAGGCTAGAAAAGGGGCGGAATGGGAAGATTTAGGCTGTGTACATGTTTCCACAATTGAAAAAAGAAAAAAAAAAAAAGACAGTCTAACTAGATGACAATTGAATGCTAAGGATGAACTTGGATGGGATTGGAGGGTGGAGGACAGGTGGCTCGATGGGACACAGTTTAGACATAAGGAAAAGGAAATATAGAATGTAAGCATTGTATCATTGTTGAATGTCTTATACTTCTTAGCTGGGCTTAATGGAATTACATAAAAGAATGTTCTTGTTCATGGGGAATACATATGTGAATTATAGTGGATGTTCAAGGATGTGTGCAGCTAACTCATATATTCAGAAGATAGAGAAATATATGATGAATGATAGGGAGGGAGGGAGGGAAAGAAATAATGATGTGACAGCATGTTAAACTTGGTGGATTAAGCTATTGGGGGAGGGGGGTCAGGGTATGATAGAATCTGTGTATGGGGCTAGTATTGTTTTTGCAACTATTCATGTAACTGAATTTATTTCAAAATAAAATAAAATATATAAAAAAAAAAAAAAGAAAAGAAGGTTCCAGTGCCTAAGAGATTTCTAATAGAGTTGGGAGGCTATTCTGGAGTCTCCTCTTATGAAAGCTTCAGCCAGATATTGCAAATTGCCGTGGTATACCAAGCCCCAACAAACAGTATTCCTGAAAACCCTAAAGAATACCCAGGGCTCCAGCGAAGACACTATAGAAGTTTCACTCACTAAATTTATCAGAAACGTAAAGCCTCCAGATTGTTTCTATTGCAGATAAGCCCTGAAATCCAGAGGTCTCAGTCTCTCCAAGAGCATCAACCAGTTACATCTCCCTACCCCATAATGTCAACACCCCTTTTCAACATGAAGAAGTTAGAATGATCATTGCCCAAATATGCCTGAAGACTGAGTGAATGATCAAATGAGAGGGAGGAGTTATAACAGAGAAGATAGGATTTAAGAAATGATTATGGGTACTGAATCATTACATAGACATTTCTTTTAGTCTCTACTATATTAGACAGCTAGAAGGTAATACCTGAAATTGTGAAACTGTAACCCAAACCATACTTTGAAATTTGCTCTATAACTACTTGTTAAAATGTATTTTTGAAATTTGTCACCTTCTGCATATATGTTATATTTCACCCAAAAAAAATGTTTACAAAAAACATAGCCAGTGGCATTCTGAAGCCTGCGTTCTTTTCACATCATATGGAATTTGTAGTCATATATGTAGAGAAGAGAAAGCACAGCTCAGAAAAGCCTCTTCTCCATTCTGCCTCCACAAGTAGAGATTCAGCCTCTATAAATCAGGAAATTTTGTTTGGGAGTTTCCTAGCTTATTTTTTGTTTTTAATGTAGCATATTTTGGAAATATCTAGGGAATTTTGATAATGTGGTAATGATTTAACAAACTTGTTCAACATTCTCTAGTTATTTTCTCTTTATTAGCAATGCATTCATTTTCTTTTTTCTGGCCCTTATTTTGACTTTTCTTGCCTTTTTTGAGCCTACTTTTTAAAGTAATTGAGACTGACTTGCTATGTTATTCTATACCTAGAGAAGGAAAAACTCAAAGTGATTGCAAAAATGGCAGTTCTTTCCTTGGAAAAAAATGCAAATCAAGAACATCTTATTCAAAGATACAATTTTCTTGGTTCTATGGCTTTTCTTTTTTCTTACCCAGAAAGAGACTCCAAAGCATTTCTGGGTTACACCTGAATTTTTCACAGTAGTGTCTGGGGCTATGTTTTGACAGATTCCTAAGATAAACACAAAGTGTAGTGTGCCATCATCTTTGTTCTAAATCTCGATCTTGAAAGCTGTTTGCTCTCTGGGTTATAACTCTGGTGATAATAAGGAACAAGTAGATGGTGTTAGCTTCCAACATGGGAGAGGCACAAAGTAACTTTCCCTTGTTGACTACGTGGATTTGGGGATTAAATGGCTTATTTTCTTCTGAATGCTCCTTTTCACAAATGAGTATTGAGTTCCCTTATGCTGTTAAGAGGATCATAGCCAACAAATTAACCCTTCCCTTTCCTCTTTGCCACCTCTCAAGGATGAGGACGACTCCTTTGTGATGAAAGCCATCATCCATGCCATCAGTGATGACAACGTCCCAGGCTTGCAGCACCTTCTGGTTAACCAACCCAACAAGGTCTGATACAGTGTGGCCAGGGGTAGTGGGGGGGTGGAGCACCCTCACTGTACACCTCAAAAGCTAAAGGTGGCTCCACCTGCTTCTCCAATTTCCCTTCCAATTAGGCAAACTGCTTCCTGTGGGGGAAACCACTTCTGTTTAGAGAGTGATTTGCGTTAGAAATAAGGTATTTTTGCATTTGAGACCTTTCTTCATGCAGAGCCTTTTAAATTGCATTGTACCTCTACCCATGAAACTGTAAACCTCCTCATCCTGCAAATGAAAATGTCACCTTTGATGGTGAATCCAAAAGAGGAAGTGTCATTGGATTCTTCTGAGTGTCCCTTTCCTTTTATGCAGCAGTAGGTATGTGCCTGTTGAGACATGGGAAGTCATGTGGGGACAACTATGATAATTTGGGCCTTCCCTTTTCTACCAAACCTGAAAAATAATATTATATATATTTGTTTTACCTGTTCCAGCGTGGGACATCTCTGTTACTGATTGCTGCCAGCTGTGGGAATATTCAAATACTACAGCTGCTCATTAAAAGAGGCTTGAGGATCGACGTCCAAGATAAGGTCAAAATTTTACTTTCATCAAAAGAACTAAGTTTTTATTGTTTCCAAATGTCTCTTAATAATAGGGATAACAGGGGAAAAAAAAAGCCATGTATGTATGTCCTATAATTTATTTATGAATTTCCATGAAGGAAGATGAACTGCTTAAATAGCCTGGTATAATCTAACTCATATGTTTTAGTTTCTTGACAGCTAAAGTACAAATACCATACAATGGTGTCCGGCGCTGCCCCGCTCTGTCCCCGGTTCCCGGCCGGCGAGGGGAAACAGGGAAGGAGAGAGAGAGATGCAGACTGCGCGAACTAACCTGGTCATGAATCACGACTCGAACCACAGCGGCAGTTGTGAAAGCAAGCCCTTACTACAGTCTAGATGAACATTCTGTGTTACTGGTTCCCACACGGGCACGCGCTCGTGGAGAGCCGCCTCGAGTGGCAGTCAGGCACGCTCCTTGTGGGCTGTCTCACCCTACCCCCTACCCGTCGGGTAAGACCTTTTATACACAATTAACAACCAATAAGCTTCTAGGCTAGTTATCCGTATACAGGATTTCGATTGGTAGTGGAGCGGGTGGCTGGATACATGCCTTCACTATGCGGAAACAGGATGCAGGCGCCATCTTGGCTCACTCGATGGGCGGGGGTAACTCTAGAGCAGGCTGCAGCGCATACGCTAGGCCCGATTCGGGAGGCGGCTTTCCACACAATGGGTTGGCTTAACAACAGGAATCGATAGGTTCATGGCTTCAGAAGCTGGAAGGCTTAT